>NC_079340.1:29769663-30373413 GCF_029582105.1 Oenanthe melanoleuca | reverse complement strand
CTGTAAACACACTGTGGCTTAGTGGATGAGCAATCCTGGATACCCTGGGTGATGTTTGGACCCAAAGGCTAAACCAGAGCAGCAGATACCAATGATAAAGTACTTCCTGCAGGGTGTGGAGTGGGATTTATTCTGATTTCCAGTCATGTCCACTCCCAAGTATGGAGCTGTTTTTAACCAAAGACCAGGGCTGAGTGTAACCCTCCATTCCTGTAGTGTGGAGTCATAATTTTATTATTGCTTTTTCTGCACTTGTAGAGGTTGGGGAAGAGAGGGAATCCAGGTTTAATTTTGCTTTTATTCTTTATTTTTGAAACAGTAAATCTTAGTGCAGCTGGGTCGGCAGGGTGACGTGCATGACAAGTCAAAACTCTTCTAATGGAGAAAAGCAGGGGTATTAATTGGGTGCCACACCTCAGGATATCTCTCTCTGAGATTAATGCAACTCCTGCCTGGCAGTGAGCCACATCCCAAGGAAACAGAGCGGATGTGAAAGGAAAACATAAATCTTTTCATTGGCCATCTCAAGAGCAAATGTCCTCCTGAGGATCTCTGAAGTGCTGCTGTAGGACACTGCCAAGAGCCACTGCAGCCTTTTTTGTTTGCAAAAAGCCCTTGATTGGTGCTGTGCTCAGCTGGACAGATGGAGAGGCATTGGCCAAGGCAGAGGGAGAGCACAGAGTAGAGCTGGGCATGCCTGTGCTCCAGGTATCATACCCCACACTTCTGTTTGTGTTTCACCTGTTCTTCTCCCCTTAGGGATCCATGTACTGAGCTGCTCTTCCCATGGCATTCCCATCATGCATGGGCTGGGAGCAGGGCAGTGTTCTGGTTATTCCAATCCAAAAAGGGACTTACTGAGATTTCAATAAAGAAAATGGTAGAGGTGGTGTTTGTTCACCTGCCCTTTGCCTCACAAGCAGTTGTACTTAAAACCAGTATCCCATTTCCAAAGTTGGATGGATGATTTTTAAAAGTAGGAAGCTTGGCCCCTGTTGTTTCTGCCAGCCCAGCATTGCTGGTTAGAGGACTGATGGGATGCTGAGCTCATGCACTGCTGTCTGGTCCTGTGCCCATGAGGGCATTGCTGGAGAAGGTTTTTCCTGGCAGTTCCCCATGGCTAACCCAATGAGGAGCAGAAACTTCATTTTACCCACGTGGGATAAGAGATCTCAGCAGTTTGCCTGGGGCAAGTTAAAGAGCAAGAAAAAAAATCGCTCCTTGTTGTATAGCTTTTTGTAGTGTGTCTATGTACATACTGAAATAAAACATAAAAAAAGCCAAGAGTTATCCAAAATTAAAGAGGAGGAAAATTATATTTAAGTTGAAAATTAATGAATTCTCCTGCTAGGATCCAAAATGCAATGTTTCTTACCATGCCCCTATTGATACCTTGTACCAACCCTAATAAAGCTACTTGAACACAGGAATAATACCCAGAGCAGCCAGAGTCCCCTCAGTGTCAAGATAATGCTGAATGAAGGAAACATCTCTCAGGAGGTAATAGATTTTAGTTTCAGTATCAAAGCTGTCTTAAAAACAAACAGTCAAACCCTGATTGTTTGGGTTTTTTTATTTTTTAATTTTCCTTTTCATAATTGCATTTTTATAGTCTTGTGGTTGAAGTAATTATACACACCCTAGACATCCTGCTGACAATTACATTATTATCTTTAATATTAAAAGCAGTTGCACTGATTTAGATTGCACTGATTTAGACTGGCTGTCAGGTTTTATCTCTGGTGAGACAATATCATTTAAGAGAAACAACACAATAAAAATGTTCATTAACAGTATTTCTGATGAAACTGCAATACCTGTACCTGGGCACGTGTAAAGAAGAGTGGATCACAAAATGCTTGGCACAATTTGGGTCACCACTCAGCTTTCAGCTTTAGCAAAAATATAAGATTTAAGCAGAGCAGGACTTTCTTAGGGCCATTCTTCAGCTTGGAAACACCAGCTGAGGGGATTGATTGCAATAATTAGGAAAATCATATTTCACAGGCTTGTAGTGAATTTATGGCTTTCCCACTTGGTCATTTAGCTTAGAATATATAAAGAAGGTTTAGTTATGGTGTTGAAGCACTTCCTCTTTTGCAGCAGTTTATTTCAGGGCTGTTTTTTTCTTCTTTTTTGTTTCCAGTGCATCCATCGAGACTTGGCAGCGAGAAATGTTTTGGTAACTGAAAACAACGTCATGAAAATAGCAGACTTTGGTTTAGCCAGAGACATCAACAATATAGATTATTACAAAAAGACTACTAATGTAAGTGGATGGTTTTCTAATCTCTGGAAACAAGTGTTTCTTTCAGTGATTCATTTCAGGACTGTGCTTGTAAACTTAATGGGCTTCTTGTACAGCAGCCTCACTTTTCATCCCAGACAAAAGAGCAGGGATCAAGGACATGAGCATTTCTGTCTCCTCTTACAGTGATAGCTGGTTAAAAAGATAAGCAAAGAGGCTGCATAGTGGAGGATTAGAAATGCTAAATACAAGAACTCTTTTTTTCTTGTGTCCCTGATTTCAGTCACTTGTAATAAGTGGAAATACTCCTGTTGATCCCAGCTGGTTTAGCACCCAGCCTAGGATCTTGAAATGTGCTGTACAAACAATGCCAGCAACAACCACAACAAAAATCCTCTTTACTTGTGGTGTTGTCACATTCAGCCTTCTGCCTGTGCCTGTACTTAGCTTGTTAGGGACAGGTTGTGGTGATGATCTCAAAGTGGGGCTAGAGACAGAGAAAACTTAGTTGTACTCCCCACACCATCACTGTTCTGCTGCCTAGCCTGTACCAAATCAAGAAGATAAAACATTGGGGGTGTAGCATTGATACCTGGTTTGAACTCCTTACACCTCCTCAGGGGATCTCTTGAGGTCCTGCTGAGCTGCACTTGGGTTTTGATGGGAGCTCTACAGAACTCATTGAGTTCTATGGATTTTATTTGTATAAACATGACTTCCTATTAACAATCATGTTAAGTGGCTTATTTATGAAAATCACTAAGTGATTAGTGGCATTTTAATGGTAACATCTGCCTGCTTCTAAAAGCCAGAACCACCCTTTACAGCAGTGCTGGAGGGGATCGAACCTTCTTCATTTCAGAGTCAGTGCAATTCCCAGGATCTCTGTGTGTAAAGCAACAGGCAGCTCTGACTGTGAGCTTTGGGTCACTGCAAAAGGGACAGGAAAACAAAACTCTTGGGTTTATTAATAAATTTATTTTTCCAGGCAGGCCTGTTTTTCAGAAGTTTATTAATTGTGGGCTTTTTTGTCTTTAAAGAGCCATAGCAGAATATTTTGATTTTGATCTGCTTATCCTATCATTCTCCTAGCAAGCAATCTGGGAAATTTTTGGGAACTCTCAACGCTTTTAATTTTGTCTTCAGTGCATTATCCATTTTTATAACAGTCTCTGTACTTTAGCCCATCTTCCTGTTTTCTCACTGAAAATGTTGAAGGTAAATTATGTGCTGGTTGGAAATCATCCTGTAAATTGCTGCCATTTTAATTTCTCTCCCTCTCCAAACTCACAGGGACGGCTTCCAGTAAAGTGGATGGCTCCAGAAGCTCTGTTTGACAGAGTTTACACACATCAAAGTGATGTGTAAGTGGCCTGGTTTCAGTGGGGTTTTGGGGGTGGGAAGGAGGGGGTTGTTTTATTTCATGTTTATTAAAGTTTGGGGTATTTCATATGTGATTTGCTGTTGTCCTTTACCTTTAAGAGTTTTCATTCTGATTCACATATTAATAGATGGAACAGGACTTGCCCTTAGAAAGTGAGGATTTTATGGTAGACTGCTAACCAGTGCTCTGTTACTAATCTGCCCAGCTTCAAAGCACATGAAAGGTGGAAAATGCTAACCTCCTTCTGTCACTGCGGAAGTTCCCCCCTTGAACTTATTTACGGATGTGCAGCTACAAAGAGTCTATCTAATTTGCTTGCCTTTTGACATGCTCTGGACTTCCTTCAGGTTTAAAAAAAATAAAAGGAGAGAGAGAGAAAAGAATGGGAAAAAAAAGGGAAAGTTCTTGAAAACTCCTTATAAAAATCTATGCTGAGGTTTGGTGCTATAAAACGGAGGCTGGGCGTGCTGGAAAAGTTTTCTCTGATTTTCAGAAGTGGTGCTGCTTCCCAGCAGTACTTCATATGTAATAGGAAATCATTGGACTCTGACACTTCAAAAATCTTTTAATGTGTGCACAGAGCCACTGGCTGATGCAACTGCTCAGGGTTTATTCTGCTTCCTATTACAGTTCTGTGTGCATTGTGCTTGAAGTAGACGTGTATTTCTTATGCAGTACAGATGAAGATCCTGTTTTTTATTTCTCCAAGAAAAGCTGTTAACTGTAAAGGGCTGGATGCTTCCCAGCAGAGGTGCAAAATGTTATGCAAGTCAGTGCAGGGTTAATAAGGAAAAGGGCAGCATGGAGAAAATAAGAAGTATTTAATCTTTCTTTAACCTGGGTGCAGTTTCCAAGCTGTTCTCTCCTTAAGAAAATCATTTACTGAGGTGTTTCCTGCCATCTCTACATCATTTACAAAGGAAACTATACACACAGGTTAAGGGTGGATCAAACTTGTGTTTTAAAATAACATCTTGGCAAAATATTTAAGTGAATGTGAAGTAAACCACTTCACTGGCTCAGGACTGAGAGTCAGCCTGAGCTCCTCAGCAGCCAGGGAGCACAGGGATTTTAGTGCTGGGATTTGGAGTCTCTTGGCCCCATGGTGGCTTTGAAGATGGCTAAAGATAATATTATTGTAAGTTTGTGCAAACAGTTTACTGAAATGCCGTGCTGCAGAGCTGGGGGAGCTGCAGAGGAGCTGGGGAGCCAGTGCAGGCTCTGTGCTGGTGCTCACCTGGCAGAGCTGCCTGCCACAGAGCCCCAGCCTGCCAGCCAGGCAGGATGAGGCAGGAAAACTGGCTGAAAAATTATCCTCCTTTATTTCCTAGCAGAAGTTAACAACAAAAGGAAAAAAAAAATAAAGAAAGGCAGGGTGACGCAAAATATTTTTGTTTTGAGCAGTCTTCTTTTTCCAAAATATCCTGCCACATAATTGCACCCCAGCTGAGCTGTGAGTGCTCTGTAAGTCATTAAGCTGTGAAGATGTAGTGCTGGCAGTAGCCCCTGGGTGCTCAGAGCACACCAGACAGAGGGAAAGAGAGTATTTGGGAACTTGCTGGGGTCAGTCCCCATCCTAAAAGTTGCTCTCCCCAGATCCCTGTCCTGTTGTGGGCAGGCAGGTTTAAACATCTCAGGGAGGGATGGGATTCCCAGCAGCCAGGCAGATCCACTAATGCAGCTTTCTCTTTGATTTGCAGCTGGTCATTTGGTGTGCTAATGTGGGAGATCTTCACCTTAGGGGGGTCACCCTACCCAGGAATCCCAGTGGAGGAACTTTTTAAGCTGCTTAAAGAAGGGCACCGGATGGACAAACCTGCCAACTGCACCAATGAGCTGTAAGGACCTGAGCTGCTGTCCCAGGGCTGAGGGGCACAGCTCTGCTGGGCCATGTGTTTAATGCACCCCAGCAGAATCAAACACTTCCACAAGGGCTCACCTCTACAGCTGGGGCTATTTGTGGGGGTGTGGATGTGTGAGGAAATGGTATGGGAAGGATTTCAGGGAATATTTGGCAGAGGATGCTTCTTTGCACACCCTGCTGTGATCCTATTGCAGAAAGGAGAAATCATCTACAAGCCAGTCTCTGTCAATATTTTTGCATCTAAATTTGTTTGATTTTAATGTTACTAACATGGAAATTCATACATGTTGGACATACCACTAATCAAATGTGAGGTACATCAGGCTGCTTTTGTACACAGCAAAATACATCTTGTTAACATAGCATTATCTCCTGGTGATGTGTGGGAAGTGTGATTTCAGGTATTTCAATACAGACCTTAACTATATTTTAATTTTTTAGCATTTTAATTCCTTCACAAAGACTGCAATCGCCAACATGCAAAAAATATTGTAATTTAATACCTTTGAAGTTGCTGGGTACAACAAAAATGTAATTTAGTCACTGAGCAAGGGAGAGGCAGGAGCAGAAAGCCCCTGTGAGGCAGGGATGCTGCCCAGGTTTGGGGGTTCAGTGCTCCATGGGCAGAGCTGTGTGTGCTCCCTGCTCTCCTCATGGAGGGCAGCACTGGCTGTGCATGAAAAGGTTTGTTGGAGGATGCCTGATTCTCATTAAGCCAGGCAAATGTGTGTTTCTTGCAGCTATATGATGATGAGAGATTGCTGGCATGCTGTGCCTTCTCACAGACCCACTTTCAAACAGTTGGTGGAGGACTTGGACCGGATTCTCACTCTCACAACTAATGAGGTAGGTAAATTGTCTCCCCCCATAAGCTGCTGATCAGGAAAATGGTTCAGGGGACAGATGGAATTTATTCAATTATGAAATCCTGCTCAAGTTCACTTTCTTGTTCTGTTTGTCATTGTCCTCTGAGGTTACACGCAGCTGAACTATGCATCCTATAAAATCCTCTGTCTCTTGCCATTTTGTCTGGAATTATGTAACTGAAAAGAACCACATCTTTGAGCAGTTTGTGTTTATTCCTCTCTGCATCTCTGGCTGTTTTTGGTGTTGAGGGGCTGCCTGTGGCAGGGTGAGGGGCAGTGTTTGTGTCTCAGCATTGCAGCAGTTTTGTGTTTGAGGAATTGCACCTGAGGGAGGGGTGTTCAGCTCCTGGTGACTCTCATTTGCTGCCTCAGTTTGATTCCCAGCCATGCAATGTAGGTCAGAAGAGGAGAAATCGTCGATGGCAGATTTCAGATGATGTGTCTGAGAGTGAATTAGGTTCACTGAAATAGCTCTCTGTGGAGGGAGAGAGGACCCACAGGGGATGTGCAAACAGCCATCCAATTATCCAAAGGTCCTGCCTAGCACTGCTTCAGGTTGGGCTATGTGAATGCAGAAAGGTTTCATTTGAAGAGTGCTCTTCCAGAGGTCTGAGATATTATTAGTTTTAGCTAGGAACACACTGATTAGGGTATCCACACAGGAATCAGTCCTCTTATCACTGAACCACGTGCACCTTTGAGGAAAATCACAAGTGATGGAAATGTTGATTCTTTTGGTGGAAATTTCTTTTGAGAGAAAATACTTGGTGTCCCAGAAATATTCTACAAACTTCTATTACTTCTGAGAAATGAAATGTTTAACGGGAGCAAAAGAAAAGAACAAAGCAGCTACACAGGAAAGTTGCAACAACTTGATTTGACCTTTTCAAAATTTGTTATTGCTTCGTTGTAGAAAAAAAAAGAGATTTGAATCACTCTATGTGGCTCCTCAACATTATGTTCTAATTTTTTAGAATTGTCAGAGAAATAAAAAATGGATTATGGAGCAACTTTGGAAAAGCCTTTTCACAATGGAGATGACAGGAGAACCTCACTAAAGAGATGGCATTTTTTATGATCATCATTTGCTTAGTAGATCTGGCTGAAAAAGATTCTTTGCCTTCAGTAGCAGCTGTAAATTTATCTGGGCTCTGTTTTTAAGGCTTGCTCTAAAAAGTGGCACCTTCAGGGCTGGCTGAAGGAATGTGCTCTCCCTATGGAGTCGTGGATGTAGCTCTGTCCTGTGACCATTTCCACCTCATCCATACTGCCTGCATCCTTTCCTGCCTAGTTCATACATGATTTCACAAGAGCAGTTGGAGGTGGGCTGGCTGCCACTGTGGAGTGCTGGGTGGCTTGGACTGCATGTGTGTTTGCAAGTTCAAGAGGGAGGTTCTGGGCTGCAATTCCAAGCCTGGGAATGATACTGCTTTCTTTTTTGTGTGTGTGTGTTTAACCGTCGAGCCTTCCCAACCCGGTGCTGCTCATAGACCTGGAATGATCTCAAAGTTAACCTGAAAAGGCCTTTAGGGTTATGTGAATTACTTTAGCCTAGAATCATAGGAAAAACGTCTGGAAAGAGCTTAGGAACACATCCAGTCCCTCTGATGGGCCTGTGGCAGGGCCCACTATACGTTTGTCATTCCTGACAGATGTTTATGTAACTTGTCCTCACAGATCTCCACTGCTGTGTTTCGGCATCGCCTCCTGACAGCCTGTTGCTTTGTTTTCCTAATCTCTAATCTTTCAACATCAGATATTGCCTTTGTCCTATTTACCCTGGACACAGAAAGCAGATCATTCCACTTGTCTTTGCAGCACGTTTCATGTTCCTGAATGCTGTCGGCACCTCGGTGTCTCCTGAGAGCTCCAGCGTGTCCCATTTTCCCCCACAGCTTTGGAGATCTCTGGTTCTGTGTCATCTGCACACTTTTCCTGAAGTCCAGGTCCTCCAGGCTCACTTCTGCTTATCCTCTCCCCACTCTCCCTTTCCCCCCAGAATCACACTGTTGGCCCAGGCTCAGTCTGGTTTACCCAACAGCTCAGTTTACTGGGGCAGCCAGTAATTTATTCTGCTTTTGTGCAAGTAATGATTTCTGCTCAAATTCCATGCTGAATCATCACTTGTTGGGTTTTTAATGTGTTTTCTTGCTGGGTTTTCCCCCCCAGTTTCCCATTGCCATGTTTCTGTGACCCACGTGAGCACAAGTCACCAGGACTAGGAGTCAGCCTGCTTTGTCAGCACCAGAAACCAGCCTGGTGCTGGTTCTTATGTCCCTTGGTGTGACTCTGGCTATTGACCCTGGATGAGGATTCTACCTTCAGTACTGACTTCATATCTGAGTTACCTCAAGTTTTCTGATGTGATGAGCCATGTCTGATGGCCCCTGGGAAAGCCCTGTTTCTTCAAACATTGGGATTCTTTCTTCTTCAGTCTATTTAGAAAATGTCTGATTATTTCTGCTCACATAGGGCTGATTTGCTAACCCATAAATATGTACCAGGATTGCCCTGGTGGATTTTTAAAGAGCCTGGGCAGCCACATAGTAATCAACAAATCCAAACTCCCCCCTTTTGCTCCCTATTGAATTTTCCAGCATTGTAAAACTTTCATACCACACCCTCCTTCTAAAATGGTGACCATTTTTTAACTATAAGATGGTAATGACTGAATCTCTGGTTTAAAAAAGAAATGTTAGCCAAAGGACTAAATTACCCCAAAGCTAAGCACAGCAGCATAAAATACTGACTGAGGTGGAAGACTGGTCTCGTCAGTGCGATCATAACTTGTGGTTTAGCAAATGAAGAGATTGCATTTAAATGAATGCAGCTGCCTTTAGAAGTTGAAAGAGAAGGAACATTTCAAGGGGAAAAATAACTTTATTCTCTTGCCAAAACTGTTGTTTCTAGCAAAAGAGCCTTAACCCAAAACTTGGATTCAGCAGATGATATTTCCTTTTTTAATGACTGCTTTGGTCATGGCTACTCTGGGACGCACAACACACAAATATGTAGTGTAAAAAACCCAAATCGTGTGAATTTGATTTTGTTTTTCTTTCAGATCTTTTTTGCACGTATGCCACTGCATGTTGAAACCCAAATTTAATATCACAGAATATAAAACAGAGATTCAAAGTGACCAAAGGAATACAAAGTTGGAAGCGTCGCTCCCTCTCCAAATCACTACCATGTGCTAAAGAAAAATGGTTCTATTTAGGATGAAATTTCATTTTTATCATTGTGAGTGAAAAGCCCTCTTTTGATGTGGTTGCCATGTTTATTCCCACTGACACAGCTAATGCTGGTGATGTTGGACTTCAGAAAATACCGTGTTATTGGCTTGCTTTTCCTTTCCCTAGCCAAGCTCCCTGTTTTGTGAGGCATTTAGGCAGCGAGGCAGTTTTGAATGCAGTCGGTTCACAGGAGCGGGCGCTGTTTCCAAAACCCGAGCGGCGGTGACGTGTTGCTGTCAGTTCTCTTCTCTGGCTAAAAATGGGTTTTGTTCCTCTTGCCACAGGAGTATCTGGACCTCAGTGGGCCTCTGGAGCAGTATTCACCCAGCTACCCCGACACCAGGAGCTCGTGCTCCTCGGGGGACGACTCCGTGTTCTCTCCCGACCCGATGCCTTACGAACCTTGTCTCCCCAAGTACCAGCACATCAACGGGGCTGTGAAAACATGAAAAGAGCAACACAACACCAAGCTACCTGCCATACATGCAAAGCAAAAGCTTTTCTCCAGGACCTTCATGTTCCTGCTTGTACATAGGAAATACGGAAAAAAAGAGAAAAAAAAGAAAACGGGAAAAAAAAAAAAAAAAATTGGAGGAAAGCGTTCAGAACTTACATAAAGATTCTCATCACTTGCAGCTTTCAAGTGCTCCCAAGAAAGAAGAATGTTTATGAGCTGTGTCTAGATACCCATTGCTATCAATTTTCTGGCTTCCTGTGAGCTGCAACAGACTTTTGTTTGTACAATGGACCAGTTGGACTTGAGGCAAACTCTGGGTCTGCCTTTCTTGTTTATTTTGTAATATTTGGAGAAAATATATGTTGGCACACACTTACAGAGCACAAATGCAGTATATAGGTGCTGGATGTATGTAAATATATTCAAAAATATGTATAAATATATATTATATATATTTACAATGAATTATTTTTTGTATTGATTTAAAAAATGGATGTCCCAATCCACCTAGCAAATTAGTCTCTTTTTTTAACAGCTATTTGCTAAATGCTGTTCTTACACAGAATTTCTTAATTTTCACCATCCAAAGGTGGAAAATACTTTGCTTTCAGGGAAAATGGTATATCATTAATTTATTAACTAATTGGTAATGTACAAAACAGTTAATCGTTTATAGGGTTGTTGTGTTTTTGTAATTTAAATGGCATTTCTATGCAGGCAGCACAGAGGACTAGTAGATATATTGCTCAGACTTTACTAGTTTTCAGATCTTTAAGAAAAGAAATATTTACAGTATATAACTAATTTGGGGGAATTAAACTTTTGATTTATTTGTGTTTAAAAACTGCAGTGTCAGATGATTATTCTTATCAAAACCAAAACCTTTAACAAGAAACTCTTTTTCTGATAAGGTCCAAAAAGCAGAGTCATTCCACTTCCAAAAAAAAAAAAAAGAAAATAAAGAACATTTTGAAGGAGGTTCTTAAAGTAAGGAAAGACAAGAGTTGGTCTATAACCACAGCAGAACAGACTGCTCTAAAAGGAGCTGAGCTTCTACCCTGAGTTGCACATGCATCAAATTATCTGCAATTCTCTTGCCTCAGTTGGATAATAAGTTCCAGACCTTTTGGCCTGGATCTTTTGCCTTTATCCCTCTATTGTAACTTCAGTTAAAAAGAGAGAAGTTGTTTATAATGACAACTTGCCATAGGAGTATCAGCATCTTTTTAGGGGATTAATTCATGCTGACTCCAGTATTTCCTTCTGAACCATTCCATAACAGTAGGTGTAGCACTGGCCTCTGCTAGAATATCACTGTTGTTTTTATCTTTTTTTTTTTTTAAATCTTGTATTTTTACTTTCAGAACATTCACATTGATATGGCCATGGAATACAAATACAAATTTCACTGTTTTATGTGGTGATGTGTCTGTTTTGGTTTTGTTTGTTTTTTTAAAATAATTTTTAATTGGGTAAAATAAGTATTAAAATCTGTTAACTTTTGTACTGACAATAAAATGTTTCTACAGATATTAATGTTAAAATTACAAAATAAATGTCATGCAGCTTATTTTTCCTAATCCTTTGTGTCATACAAAATGGTTTCCTGAACATCAAGTGATGGAACAGGTCCAAAAAAGCTTCCTTTAGACCTTATCATAGATCCTATATTACAAAGCAATCCTTTCAGGAGTAATGCATTTGCCTCTGTCTTGTAAAATGTCTACTCATGAACAGCATGGGTTATTTGAGTAAATATGTGTACAGTCTTTGGTGGAAAATGGCTTGAAGTGTTCAGAATATAGACCCAAAGTATGTTCTCTTTTCATTTAGGCTGTATCCTTTAATTAATGAGGTTTCTGATTCATTCTGGAGAGGCTGGAGGACTGTTTGCATGGGAGATTTTTTTGAAAAATCATAACAGATGGAAAGAGGCGGCATGGCAAGAATTTAAAAGTTTTCTGTTGTATTTTTTTCTTTTTTTTTAACCTTGGAAACAGAAGGAAGACACCCCACAAAAGCCTGTGCTTGAGGCAGAAACAGGAACTTTATGGTGACATTTCTGCAGGTTGGGCTGGAGAGGGAGGTTGGATGTGATCTTCACCACGAGTGTGGAAGTGCTCCAGACACCAAACTGCTCTTTGGTTCCTTTTTGCCTCTTTCCACTCTGAATATCCAGTGCCAACCCTGAGTAACTTTCTTAAAAAGTTCCTGTTAAAAACTTGTGGTTTTCAATTAAGAATTATCTGATTGGAAAATTCCCACTGACTTCACTGGAAACCATAATTCCCTTTCCCCACAACCTCTATTGCTATTAGCAGCAACAGTGGCTACTGTGACAGAAACCACAATCTTGGTAATGACACATGTCTGGATTTAGGAGTTTTTAAAGGCTCTCAGATGATCTTGAATCTTGCTCTGCTGGTATTGAAATGGATTTAAGTGCATCTCTACTTCTTTGATACCTTTTTAAAATAACAGGATGAAAACATTCAGAAATGTGGTGGAAAGGTGCTGTCAATTAATCAGAACTTATTTGTTGCCCTGGTCTTGTTTCAAACAGGTGATTTGTTTTTACTTTGTTCATTTTTTAGCTCTCAGAGAGTTAGACTTGCACATTGGAGATATTCCACACTTCCACAAATGTTATCTGAAGTCTGTTATGCCATTTTCTTAATTCTATACTGTAATCTATGGATTAAGTTTTTATTCTTTCCTGCTATCTCAGGACTCTTCTCCACTGCCTGCTGACTGATTTCCTTCTGTGGGAGCCCTGGCCTCAGTTTTGGGGGGGAGAAGCAGAATATCCTCTATGTGTGGAGTTGAAGAGAAAATAAAGTCTGGCACTGAAATTTGTTCAGAGGGGAAATTACCTTTGGATCATTCATAGTGGCAGGGTTGAGGATTTGGGGTTGCTGTCTCATTGAAAAGCTGCCATTAATAGGAGCAGTAATTTATTCAGGAAGTGGATTTTTATTGATGTGGATACTGAGAGGTGTGTTCTGTGTGCAGTCAGTTCCCTTCAGCACTTCCTTGTTTCTTGTCCCTCCTTTAGGTATTGATTTGAATCAACTCTGTGTAATATAGGGGAAAATAATTTTAAAATGAGATTTGTTACAGCTTGAATCCATAAACAAGTTCATATTGCCTGTTTTTAGAGAGTTTCCACTTTTATACTGTAATTTAGCAAGTAGAAGGGGTGATACATATCAGATGAAACTGCAATTTTTTGCTGTAATACACCAAGTAGCACAGGCTGTATGTATCAGATAAGAACATAGCTTGTACTTTTTTTTCTGTTGATGTTATAATATCCTATATCTGGCTCATTTTGCCTTTACAAAAGTAAGAGTTCAGCTGTGTTGTGAGTTTCAAATTTGTTTGAAGACAAATAAATTGACTATTTTATTCCTGGAAGCAAGATGAGCAAAGCTGTATGTAGGAATTTTCATGTCTAGCCCTCCAGAAAAGCACCAGAGAGCCCTGAGTTGAGAGAGCATCATTTTAGTGAAAGGTTCAGTGATCTCCAAGTGATAAATCAAACCAAAAGAAGGTTAATATCAGTGATGAGTTTTAGAGATTTTTCTGTAGTCAAGGAAATTTTAAGTGTGTGTCTTTTTAGGAAAAATGAAGAATTGTCAGAAGAGTAGTCCTAGGAACTTTAATATGTTTTAGTTTTATTTACATTTTTTAAGCAGCTAAGCATACTTGAGGAAAAATAAAAAGAAAAAGAGAAGTAAATAGTTGCTATTAATTTAAAGAAAAAAAAAATCAAAGGGAGAAAAAAGCCAACCAACACCTGTTTTTGAAAGGTCATATGTCCATTCTTTAATCAGGAAGTTCTGTAGTTGCATAATTGGATCTATTAATTAGAAAAAAAAAATTGATTTTTCCACAGTAAATGTATTAAGTTTGTTGGCTTATTAAGGTACCTCCAACAGTCTCCTCTTGGAAAGACTGTCACTCCTGTGAAAATGAACTTCTGAGCTTCTGCTGCCATGAATCCTGAATGTTACAAGCAGCTTAAATGCAACAGATTCTGTGAGCAAGTCTTTTTTTATCCCCTGTTATCAGATTTACCTGTTCACAGCTTTTCTGTAAGGCTCCTAGAGGAGAGAAGATGGAGACAAGAGGGAAGAGGAACCAGCTGCTTCAGGGTGTTTCTATCTGAATTTTAGGCACAATTTCTTCACTTTGGGACCACTTGGACACTGGGATGAGCTGCCTGGAGAAGCAGGGGGATCTTCCTGGCTGTAGATATCCAAGAGCTTGGCTTGCCAGGCCATGGATAACCTCATTAAGGCCCTGCTTTCAGCACAAGCTTGGCCAGGAGCATCTCCAGGGTTTTCCAGCTGAAACTCCTCTGTGATTTTGCAAATGTGTGTTGTTGGCCAAGGTACCCCAGCTCTGCAGCAGAGTCCTGGAGAGCTGTGCTGGCGCACGTGGAGCTGTCAGTGGGATGGATTGTTCAGTAAATTCAGTTTAGTGATGCATTTAACAAGAGATCCCCCTCTATTAAGGATGTTAAGTGTCAGGTCCTGGCTTGTTTGTGATTATCACAGCTGGCCAAATATTTTGAGATTGGGTTCCTGTGCAGTGGAAAGCAGTGTTTTGTCAGATGCTTTCAGGAGTGTGAGTGCCCTGCACAGTATGGACTGTTTTGCCTTTATCAGAATGACATGACCCTAACAGAGTCTGCAGGAAATGAAGTCATTTTATGTTGCAGCTATTTAATGGCAGACAGTGGCATTTAAAACCAAAGTAAGAAATTAAGTATTTTAAATTTTGTCAAACCAGAACAGACTAAGTAAGTAACATCCAGGTACCACAAATAATTTCGTTTTTCAAATGTTTTATTTCCAGTTCAGGCTGAAGATGAAGTTTCCTTGAAGAAAACACTTTGAAGGATAAAAGATACCATATTGCTCAGAATGTCTACCAATATTTTGACAGGTTTTTTCTGATGCTCCATCATTTGTCCCCTGGAGCCAGAGGCTGTGAGCTATGTCAGGATATTTTGGGATGGTTTATGGGGGACCTGATCCCATTTCCCTTGCCCAGCACTGGGTGCTGGGAGCAGGTTGTTTTCCTTGAAACAGTGAATTACTGGGAAAGCTTTTCCAAAGCCCTCATTGCCAGGGAGGACTAATAATTCTCTGTGGCAGGGGAGCAGCTCCTCTCTCCTGCTGGGGCATCATGCTTGGAATTGTCTGAGGGTGGGGAAAAGCCAGCAAACAGCCCTGGTGTCACTGCTGGCTGGGGAAATCTATGGCCCATTATACTGGAAATACAATTTATGGGGGGAAAACATCAATAAAAACATCAAGGACTGTTTTAAAGACATCTGAGAGAAGGCAGCCAAGGTGCAATATTTTGCCTAGATGTGTTTCCCTGGCACAACTATAATTTATTTTAGGGTTTTTCAGCAGCATGCAGGACTTTCTATTCCAAAAGTTTGTTGGCACAGAGATGCACAAATGGCCTGCTGAGTACTGCTGTGGTAAATTCAGTAAGTGAAGGATCTGCCATGGGAATTGTGCTTTGGGGGTCCAGGAGGGCTGCACAGGGTGGCTGTAAGTGACACTGCTGGAGAAATTTGGGCTGCATCTTCCTGCATGGGCCCAGAGTTTCAAGGGTCATGTCCCAAATCCTGAGTGCCAAAAGCACTTGGGAATTGTTTGCCACCCAATTGTTTACCACAAAAGCTCCTGGGGAAATCCCAGCCTGCAGTGAGTAAGGTGAAGCTTTTTCTTTCACAAATACCCCCCATTCTCACCAATTTCCTTCATTATGTTTCAGTTATTTTCAGCAAGTTTCTTTCTAAAAAGTATTTGCATTTTTTAGGTCAGAGAATTGAGAAAAGCCCCCAAACATTTGGGTTTCTGCTGGGAATTGTAAGTAATAAAAATTTGCCTGTATCTTTTTTTTCAAATTGGTATTTTCTCTCTGCTTTAAAATTTCCAAGACTTGTTCCTTGACAGCTGTTATAACAAATGGTGGGGCTTCTTCAGCTGATGTAATCCAAGACTTCAGTCATGTCAGTGGAGTTGTAATATTTATTTATCAGCTGGTCAATGAAATACAATCTGTTGATTTGTTCTTTAGAGTTAAGTAACCCTTTTGTCATATTTTTTTCACTAAAAATAGTGTATTTATTTCTAATTTTGTATGCACACGAGGTCTGCACTAGAAATTTTACAAAGAAATTAAAAAGCTTGTTTGCAGGTTTTTAAATCAGGAGGCTAATGCTATATAAATGTTCATATCACATAATAGACATAATCATAGCAGGGTACTAAAATACTCAATAAAATGTTACTAACCAGATTAAAATGGTAAAATAGTCAAAAAGGTAAAATGTTATTATTGTGAGTTAAAAGCATTGGGGTGTTTTGGTTTTTTTTTTTTCCTCTTAGTGTCTGGCAGTGCTTTGCTTGCCCCTCATTTGACTTTTTGCTTCATTGGTGACAACTTTTCTGGATCCTCATCTGGCTTAATATTTGGGAAACAACAATTAGATTCAGGATGGTTCCACAAGCCTTTAAACCACCCCAGAATTTCATGCCTGGTGTCTGTTGCACAGCCCTAAAGATGAAGGATTCCACTTGGATCCTGTAGCCTCTGTTCCCTGCCTGTGTCAGCTGCTCCTCACTCCCCCCATTGGTGCTGCAATAAAAAAGGACAAAAATCTGCTGTGGTTTTCCTGCAGCTTTGTTTCACTCATTGCAGGCAGGTGAAGGAAGAGGCAGCAGCTCCTCCTTTCCCTGGTGCCACATTAGTGATGCTGGAGCCTCCTGCCCCCTCCCAGCACCCACCCATCAGTGGTTTAAAACCCTCAAACCCCAGATTTTGTTGAGATTTCTCTGTAACCTGACTAGACAGCCATGCCCCATTAATGGACTCCCCCTGTTTGACACCCAGCAGATTTATGGCTCAGGGCTGGTGAAACCCAAAGGCAATTAAACACAATCAATCAGCTGGGCTGAAAGTTCCAGGTTCTGCTCACAAAATCCTTTTCAGATGTCATTAGAGCTGGGGCTTCCAGAGGCCTGCAGTGAAAACAAAGGAGGGATGGTTGTTTTTTCAGGTTTTTCCAGGGTGTTTTCAGCATCTCAAAATATACCCTCAAAGGTTTTAAAAGAATTTTAAAAAGTAGTTAAGAGCCAAGGGGAAGAGGAGCTTGTAGGGGTTTAATTTCAGTGCTGGGGTAGAAGTGGGGGTAAAAGGAGCATCAGATGACAAAGTGGTAAGTCACTAAATCTGTGTGGTTTCTGCACTCTCAGTTCTGCTTTTGCTCTGAGAGGCACAGCAGACATGAACAGCATGTTCCTTTTCAGGGGGAGCATTCCCACTTCATTAATTAACAGCAAAGATACCATGCAAACATGACAGAGGTGTCTGCTGCATTTGTAAACCTTTTCTTATTCAGCTCTGGGGTTTTTGATTTCCACTGTGCTGCTTTGTACACCAGCTGACTTCCAGGAAACTACCATCAACCAGAAGCAACTTAATTTCACTTATGTTTTCTCCCTCATTTGCTTCTTTCCCCAAAAAGGGAACCCCATCCTTGTTAAAGCTCCCCAGAACACATATGCCAGACCCACATCAGCACTGGCTAAAGCAGCAAGCAGCTCTCATCCTGGTGTTACTGGTTCCCACTTTACCAGCTAAAAAAATGCATCTCACTTTTATTTCAGAACAAAGAAACCTAAAGACAGCTACTGCATTGACCATGTAACCTGGACATTGCACACACTCAGCTGGATTCTGGATTTGTTTGAAATTTTCCAATTGTTAATTTTATAATGTGTCCCTCAGGTCCCTCATTAATGGACAGCTTATGGAGGAGGTCTGGGTTACTGTTTACCACAGCCCTCAATACTTTGGCATCCCTTGAGTCAAATTGAGCTCTCAGGCCTCTGCTTGCCAAGTTAAATCCTTTTAGCATTTTTATAATCTCCAAACACACGTTTCTTCATCTCTCAGGCTCCAGCTCTGCAGTTCAGTAAGCATTTGTTGTTTGAAATCAGATCATGATGAAATCGTTTAATAGTCGGTCTATGAAAATATTTTGTTTAAAAAACACTCAGAACTTAATTGGAATGAAAATACCAGCAGCTGGATTGCAGTTTGAAGTCAAAAGTCTGAGAAGCAGCTGGAGCAGCAGGATTCAGAGAGGCACTTCTGATTCTTCCCCTTCCTGCAGGAGCATCCAAGGCTCTGTTCTGGGGCAGTGAAAAGCTCCCACTCGTGTTCAGCCCTCTCTGACCAAAATCTGCTGCTGGTGCATCTGTCCTTACCTTTGCAGAGACAGCACAAAAACATCCTGCTTTTCTTTTTTTCCAGTGCTTTATGAGGGGTTCTGATGAGCTCCATGTACTACCACAACATCCTTGTCACCACTGGCATGTCTGAGCAATGACTTGCTCCAGAAGAGAAACTGAATTTCTTCTCACATCCCCTAATCAGACTTAAATAAGAATATGTGTTAAAAAAATATTTTGGGTGACTTGTCCAATGGAAGAAGGGTTGCTCCTTCAATTGTATTGAGTCTGGCTCTGGTTTGTGAACTTGCTTGACAGTTTTTGTTATGTTTTATTTGTACTTGGTTGGAGGAGTTTTTAAGGTTTAAATAGTTGGAGACCTTGGATATGCACAATAGTGTCACTGCTATGAGTTCATTGGCAAAATGCTGGAAGTTTTTCAGACCAGATCTCTGTCCAATTTCCACTAGATAAAATTCCTTCCATCACAAGAGTTAATTGATAAGGGTGGAATTAAGTGCCTGGAGTAATTGCCCTCTTGGGGTAGAAGTAATCTCCATACACAGCCCAGCAGCTTCTTGTTTGTATCAGGAAAGACTGGCTCTTCAATTTGTGTTTTGTTTTAGATAAAGAGGAAAATTAATGTATAAAAAATGTGATTTTGTCATTGAGGACCTAAGAGGTATGTGTAAAATATCCCCAAATTAATGCAAACTTACTGGAGCTGCCTTTAGAGAAATTATTCTCATTGGATGAGAATCCAATTCTCATTGAATTATTCTCATTCCAAATTGCACGTATGACCAACAGGATATCTGGATGCCTAAAACTATTTTTTTTTTTAAGTTTCAGATACACTAATGCAAACTTGGCACAGAATGGAGTGAGAATGTCAGCAACCTCAGAAGTCTAGAAGGATCCAGTGGATGAAGCACCAGCAGCAAAAGGAACTCCAGTGAGGACTTTTGGAGGTTTAAAGGCATCCAAAGTTATTTAGCCATGGCTGCAATCATCGCAGTATTGACAAGCTTTTTGATATGTGGAGTTTTTTTGTTTGGGTTTTTTTATAACCTGGCATGCAAACTGAGATCAGGGGACATAAATAACAAAGTGTAGTTGCCAAACTCACTGTTAAGGATATAAACCAGACTTCCAGCTTGAAGGTGCTGTCCTTAGTTTATCTCCTACTGAACAATCTGTTTATCCTAAGGTAATAATCAAAGCCATGAGGATGATGAGAGGGAGCAAGCATGTTATAATGCAGAAGGGAATTATTATCTCCTGATCATACTGTGAATTATTTGCTAAAGTGTGCTGCATTTACCTATTTTGCTTATTCTTTCTCAGCAGTATCATTTCAGTGGCTCTAGGCTTCATGAATTTAACACAAAAGTAATTTTACATCAGTAGGATGGGTCTGGTTACCTGTCTGGGGCCACCTCCATGCTCATGCAGACAGTGCTCTAGCCAAAACTGTCCCAAGGAGGAGAAAACAAATATAATCAAATCACTTCTAACCATTGGCAACAATTCTGGAGAGGGTTTTGTTTGTTTAATCCCCTTCCAAATTCTGCATTACAAAGATGCTGTCCTGTCTGGACAGCACTGTAGACAGCAGGAGTGTCTCACTGATTTGGCAATGAGAAATGGACAGGGATTAAAAATGTGATGCAGACTAGACCTGGTGAATAGTTGCCAAAATATTCCATGAGCAGTTGCTTGGGTTTTGAAGTGAATTCACTCTGGCCTTTTTCTTCCTTCTTTGGACCTCACACACCAAGAGCATTGCAGTCTTGCCATTCCTAACCATGTATAAAAGCAATCTTTAAAATAATTTCCATCAGCAGAAATTGTATTCTGAATTTGCCACTTTTGTATTGCAGATATTTGCCCAACACTTCAAAAAGAAAGGGGAGAAGAAGAAAGATTCTGTCTGATCACAACAGCCACTGCAGTGACAATGAGGAAAGGAATAATGCTGCCAGTTTTGCCTTGTAAGCATAGCAGATGTATAGCATAGAAAATGTATTTGTTCCTGCCTTTTGCTGAAGATTACATTTCATCCACAGAGTGCTCACACCAATCCTGAAATCAGCATGATGGAGAGGCAGATCTCAGTGATGGGATGGGAGTGGAAAAGGGCACTGGGGGCTCTGCAGCAGAGTTTTTGCTGCCACTGGGGAAAGTTCCTGTTGTTTGGGGTGATGTTTGTGTGCAAGCTGTGCTCAGGGTTTGTCCCCAGGCTCACACAGGGTAAGTGTGGGTAGTGGTGTAAGGGAATGAATGGGGCACAGCAACCTGGTAGCAGAGGCTGGAAAATATTTCTGGGGAGACTGGATCAGTGTCAGAGAAAATGGTTTCAGCAGAGAGAGCTTAGCAGCTCTATGAACAACTGATGAAAGAAGGGGAAGAAAAGAAATAGAAGAAAAGTATTCCTGCTGTGGTTTTCCTAAGGAGAGCATCCAAACAGGTTGTAATCAGCTCATGGGGTCTCTGCATTCGAGGAAGTGAGACCTGTCAAACACTTTATTGTCTCTAACATTCAACTGAGAAATCAGGTTGTTCATTCCACTCCTAAATAAGCACAAAACCTGACAGATAAACTGGAGTTTCTGGAATAACTGACTGTCATAAGGCAGAAAGCTGAGATTCCCAACTGCAGCCTGGTAAATCTGTTTTCCTTTATCCTTCTGGAGAAGCCAGAATGCTAAATTGCTTGATTAGGTTTGCCTTTCAGACAAGAGTGATTTAAACCAAAATATTTTATCACACATATCCCAGAGCTGAGCACAAGCCCTCAATTGTGCTCTGCTGAAATTCATGTGAATGCCATCATTGTATTGATCAGTTGACTATCACTGCAGATGTTTGAGGGTTATGGATTCTTTCCTGAGATCATATTAAATCTTAAATTGGGTTTCTGAATTACCAAAGTAAATGAATAAAAGGGTATAAATGGATAACCAAGGAAGTTGCATCAGTTTACACAGCCTGAGGTTGTGAGCTGTACTTTATTTTGTGCCAACTCTGTGTTCCTACATCATTAAGTTATTCCTGTGGTATCTGGTTGGGGCATTTGATTACAAAATAATTCTGTCATAAAAAAAAAAGAAGCTGTCTTCTAATATAAATCTATGTTTAGTGTTCAGGATTTTCATGTGCTGTGAGGATATCAAGTAGGAAGCAAACCATTTCTTCACGATTTTGAACATGCTCTTGAGCATAATGGATTTAAAAATCCACTCTAACCTTTTGCTATTGGCACACAGCATGTGTCTGACCTGCTGACCCCACAGCTGTATTCAGGGAATTGTATACCTCAATGATTTCTTTTTATACAAACCTGTGTTTGGTTAATTTTAAAAATAATTATTCTGAGTTTTCATAAGAAGGAGAGTCAGAGATGCAGCGTGTTCCAGCCTGCAAGAGACAGCTGCTAAAGCACCATGCCTAAAACCTGATTTTTACCAGGATGAAAGTGTTATTTATGACTGCCTCTCCTTATCAATGTGAGTATGGATAAATATTCCATTTTAACCTACAGTGCTGCCCTGCTGTTCTTTAAGAGTAATACCCCATGAAACAGAGCTGGGGTGGGTTTTTATACTGTGATATTGAGCCTCAGATGCTGTAGGGCTGAGGGGGTCAGATGAATTATTCTGAAATCCAGGAGCTGTTTCATGCCTTGGTGAGGAATCAGATCAGCTGGAGAGAGTTCCCTTTGCAATGAGTGCTGTGCAATCACCCAAATCACAGCAAGGGCTCCTTGGGAATCCTGTTCTACTGCCATAGGTCTGGACAATGGTTGCATCCACATTTTTGCTTTCAGTATTATAACTTCTATGACTTTAAAAATGCAATTCCTAGCAGAAACTGCAAAATGCTGTACTGGTGCAAGTGGTGGGCAGTGAGCAGTGATGTTGGCATGATCATGTGTGCAAGGTGTGGAAGCAGAAACCTTTAAAATTGGTTTTATTTTTGGAGGAAGGCTGATGTTGCTACAATCTAATTGCCAGACTTGACCTACAAATGAAAATTTAATTATTTCAGAATATTGAATAGAAAGATGTAGATGCACATAGACAAACACAAATGTAATTGAAGTACTGCTGGTGGACATCTGGAAACAGATACATTTGGTCTGGAATTTGATGCCATAACAAAGCTTCTGACAAGAGCTTTAAACCTTGGAAAGTAGGGCAATATTCTGAGTTTCACTTTTACCTACATCTCAAAGCCAGTCTTTTTGTGCTTAGCATTGCTTTAAATAAAGCAGGACAGATCTGTTTCCACTGCCAGCCTTCCCATTCCTTTCTGATTTTCAGAGTGAAAGCTGCTGTTTCCATCTGTCACCTCTCCTTCTCCCTCCTGAGAATGCAGAGGGACCTGGGCTCAGCCCCTAGGCAGCATCCAGGCAGGTTCTTGCTCCATCCCACTCAGAGCAGTGCCCTTGCCCTGCAGCATCCTGGTGACCCTCTGTGACTTTCCAATTATCAAGGTGTTATTTTAGAGGGGAAATATTCCAAGAAAAGAACCCAGCATCCCTATTCATCTTCAACTCAGCCACGTGCTCAGCGTGGCAACTTCACACAGCACCGAGTAAAATGAGCCTGTACAAATGGTGTGGGTGCAAAAATTAGCATGACATACTCGATAAATCATGAAAGGAATTTGGTATCTGTGTACTTAATCTAAATTTGTTAACACTGGCAAGATAAAGGTCATTTGGACTCTGTGCCGACTCTTGGAACTGGGACGCTGTTCAGAAATTTGAGGTTTCTCCATCCAGCTGTGTACATGTGCCTTGTTATCTAATACTTTAATTGCTAGCAAAACACTGGGTAGTGGAGAATATACTGGTCTGTGTCAATATTTAAGCAGGACTTTACTTATGGCTGAAGTTTATTCACCTTGGAGAGAAAAATTTTTGCCTCACTTGAATAATTAGGGCAAAGAAAAGGCAGGGTTTCAACTTGCTCCTGTGGTTTGTGCTCACTACAGGCAAAGAGGAAAATATGTCAGCTATTTTTGAAACCTGCATTTTCAGGTTCTTTTTTTCCTTTTTTTCCCTTTTTTTTTCTGGATATTTCAGGAGCTGTTGAGACCTCAGAAGTGTTTGGGACCTTTCTTCTTGCCCCTCCTAAATGAAATAAGCTGGCATGTTTCTGATCAATATTTGCCTAAATCCTTAAAATTCTTCAACAAAGGAGATTAGGAGTTGTAATTGTCTCTCCTGTCCTTCTCATCACTCCTTGGAAAGCTTGGGGATGAGAACTCCTGCAGGTTTATAGGGAAGGGCACCAGAGAAGGGGCAGGAGAACCTGCTGAGGTTTAGGAGCAGCAACCACCACCACTGTCCACCTACACCCCAGAGGCTTTTCCCCAAAGTCACTTTCCTTTAAGCTTCTTTTTCTGTGTCCAAAAGTCTGATTTTTGCTGTGGAGGGAGTTAAAATATGGGATGCCACCATACTCCATAAAAGCCATAAAACTTTTGGAAGGACAATGAAGAAGGGAGTCATAGAGATGGATATTCTCCTGTGCAAACTGGAGTTGTCCACGAGGAAGAAGCAGCAATGTGGAGCTGGGAAGTCTGGGTGACTTTTCCTGGAATGTTTTCACATGGCTAAAGGATCTGTTTGTTTTTCATGCCTCATGTTCACCAACCCATGGTAACATTAACAAACCAAGTCCTGAGGAAGTTCCATACTTTGATCATTCCTTTATGATTCCTGAAAGTCTCTCCTGGGCTGATCCTGCTTCAAACTTCCCTGTCCATACTGAGAGTGTAATCCTTGCTTTTCCCCATTTCTTTGCTACCCTGGGGCTTGAAATAAATATGCAGCAAAATGACCAAGGCACAGACAGCACAGTCTGTGAAAGAAGACAATATTGCACAGCTCATGGCTGCTCTGTACATCACAGGACACTAGAAAATAGGGATTGAGGTACCTGACTGCTGGTTTTAACCCAGATTTCACTATTAGTGTAAGACCTGACTTATGGCCATAAAAGTGGTGGTTTTATTTGGTGAGGGGGTTTTTGGTGGGGGGGATTTTGGTTTCTTTTTTCTCTAAGCAGAGGAAATGTGCAAAGAGCACCCACACCATAAGTTAGAGCTGTGTGCAGATAACTGGAGAGGAAGAAGAGGCTTTGGACAAAGAATCTTTTCTGACAGGGGATGTGCACATGGGCCATGCCTTCAAACACCTGGAAACCTCTGGCAGCTGTGGGCAGGCTGCTCAGAGAATGGGCTGGACTGTCTGTGTGTCCTGCAGCAGGTGGGTTCTGCCTGTCCCTCCAGGGGAGCTGGAAATGCTCAGAGCAGGGATTCAGGAATCCAGGCTGATGTTTGTGGTGCATGGATATAGAAAGAGCTGGAATGAGCTGCATTTAGCAAGCTAACCAACAGTTTTCAGCCTTGTTCTATGACAGTCAGCCCTCCTTTGTCTTTCAAGGAAAATTTTGGACATTTTTCTGAGCTGGTTTCAAGTGTGGCTTATGTTTGCCAACCAGAATTTTCCTCCACATCCTCTCTCTAATCCAGATTTTTCAGCAACTCAAAGCAATTCTTAACTCCATAACAACCCCAGAACACAAGATTCAAGTATTTAACTGCTTTATAATAATATCAATTCTCATTCAGGTACATATTTTCAGTAGGAGTACTTATTGGAAGACACTATTTATTTCACAAAGTCACTACATTATGGCATGATGAGGATCTAAATTGTGAAGTGCTGAATTTAAAACTAGCATTATCTGCGCTCACAATAAAAATTAGATCTGCAGCTCACTATTGCTCAACCTGAATATATAACACCTCTTGTTTATCCTTCCCATCCCTAATATTTAGCTAGGTGCTAGAACAGCTAAAATTTGAGATATTTTAAATTCAAATTCTGGGGTTTAGACCTTTAGGTCTTTACAAGACCTTCTTTCTAATGAAGCCTGAAATCCTCATATGATCACTGAAAATATGATACTTTAGGAAAAAGTACCAAATAATTTTTAGAATATGGGAGGTCATCCAAGAGTATGAAATCAGAAAGAACTAAGTTATTTCTGTCAAAGAAAGCTCAAAACCCAGCCATGTATAAATGCTGAGTTTTACAGAGGTGTATTTGCTTTAGGGATTCCTGCTAAGAATGATAAATCCAACATCTTTTATCATGTCAGTGAGTTTTGGCTTTCTAGGAGAACTGGAGTGGTAAGAAAGAGTCTCCCTAGATTGCCCATGATGAATGTTTGGAATCAAACCAGGTTTTGTAGGTAGGAAAAAGTGGTTTCCTTCTTCTCTAAGTACTTTCCTTCCTGTGTTCTCTGTGGTACCTTGCTTCTCAAAGTCAGGTTTTGTCTCAGCCTAGCAGACCTTTGAAACTTAGGTTATTAGAAATGTTGTTCCTTCTTATGCAGTTAAATGCATGTCATTTTAGATTTCCTATGCCATTAATTTTAAATGTGCATTTTTTGGGTCTTTTCCCCACTTTTGGGTATTGGCAGGCTCTAAAGAGCCATTATTACACCATGCCAGTTGTTCTCCATCATTCTTGTGACAATATTATCCCTGTAACATGGCCAAGCAGAGTCTGTGTGGATTATCTGATGCTTAATTACATAGATATAAAATGTAATATGTGCAATCACAAGGCCTGCAACCAAATTATTTGACTGCTTTTGTATTCTCCTCTACTCAGTTCTTCTTTGTGGTTTGCATTTGTGAACAACCACTTAAAAAAATAGAAAAAAATCAAAATGTGTGATTGATGTTTCTAGGCTGGTTTAGGTTATGGTAACACACAGTGTAAATTTAAGACTCCTTTTGAGGGATTCCACCTTTTTCTACTTCATATTTAAACTCAGGGAAGCACAGTTCACATGACTGTGAATTTTTCATATCTTGAGCCTGCTAATATATATGATTTTTAAAAAAAAAAACAATGGCCAACCAATGAATTTCATAATTTCTATGTCATTTCTTGTACTCAGGAGATCCTCAAACTCTGGAGGTATTTATTACTGGCTTGATGATACTTCAGGGAAAGTTTTTCTGTAGTAATTTTGGAAATCTCTAATCTGTCATTACTGGATTTGCTGTTGTCACTAGGAAAATGCTGCCAACACTGACCTGGGGATGCTTTGATAGAATCTCTCCAGAGGTTCATTCTGGTGTATTCTCACCTATTCTCATCCTTGAGAGTGGCAATCCCAGCACTGTCCAGATTTTATATTGGGGAAAAAAAACATGATAAACCCTCACCCTTTCTGTTAGGGCTGGTTTATTCACTATAATATTTACAAATACCCCTAAAGCCAAATTACCCTGATTTTCTGTGCAGTCTTAGCAAGCTATTATTCAGATGGTGGCAAGTTATTCTCCACAACTTCATAATAAAATTCAGTTCTAGAACTTCTCTATGGTACCTTTTAAAAAAAGCCCAAGATCTGAATGCAACCCTCACAGTTCTTTACTAAGGCACTGCTCTTAATCTCTGTGTGTTACAAGCTGCTCTTAGGTAGCACATTCCAGATAACAGAATTTAAAACAAATGGTTTCACTTGCAGGGACTATCACTTAGAGCTAAAATCATTCCAAACTCCGTGTTGCTTTGAGAATTTAATCAGCCACCTTTTGCAGTTAATTGCTATTTTGGCAGGCTGGAGTAAGGAAATGGAGATTTTTAACAATTTCATATCAACACAAACCAAAAAGAATTTGATGAGACAAATAAAAGGTCCTTTTCCTAACTCAGAGATGCTCTGCTTGCCAAGTGCCAGAAGCTTTTTGCAAACACCAGGAGTGGGAGAGGATTTTCTTTTTGAGGAAAGCTTGCTAGATCCCTCTATGATGAAAGATTTTATGTAACATAGGTAAATTCTATTTGGAGCATGTCCTACCTAAGCTAGCCAGGCTCTTGGGAGGCTTTGTGGAGCTCTGACATGTACTGAAAAGTAACAAACCTGGGTAAATTTACCTCTCTGTCCATATCCTAGGTGGTATTTGCTCCAGCAGATGTGCACCACAGCATTTCTGACCTTCCACAAACTCAGCATTATCAGTATCTCTGTCCTGATTCACCCAGCAAAAAACCATGGCAGGGCTGGAAATCAAGAAAGTGGCTGTTTGTCATTAATATCCACCTCACTTCAAACTCACTGGAGCCCTGGAAACCTCAGAAGCTGCTGTTCCAGTTGCTCATAATGCACTCTTTGTTTTGTGCTTGGCTTATCTTTGAGCACAATGCAATCTGGAGGAAGTACACCCACTCCCTGGTGTTTTCCTTGGGAGCCAGAAATGCGTGCGCAGCGATTTTTGGGGCAGTGCTGAGTAAAAGTGGAGTGTGTGCTGTGAAAGGTGGGATGCAGGAAATTGGTTTTAGGCTGGATCTGCAGCCTTTAAAACCTAGCACAGAGTTCTGACATTTTCTAGTTTAAAACTGTGCAGCCTGAGTCAAAAAGCTCAATCAGGTTTATTCTTTTTTTTCCCAAGATGCAGAGCCATCCCAGCTTGATGGATGGTTTTCCAGGGCTGGTACACCTTGTGCTGTGAGCACACCCAGCCTGTGGAAAGTTCAGCAGCTAAACTGAAACTAACCATTGTTCAAATACTTCTGAAATGAGAGAATCTTGTTTGCTTTAACAGTTTCCCTTCCTAAGAGGCAGGCAGTGTTTTCCCAGTCTGAAATCTTTCACTTCTCCTTGGCATTTCCAAAAGTGACAGTGTCCCTGGATCCTTACATAACTAATTCTGATCCCTTTGCAAATGATTTATTTATTTTTTGTGAAGTAATAAGTCTATGTGAAAAGCCCTAGATTTTATTTTAGCTCATGATAAATCCATTAATGTGAAAAGTTTAACTTTACACGTGGTTGGCTTGGGGGGCTACCTGGATAGTGTATATGAATACTATTTATAATTATATTTATAATTATATTTATATGTATATTTATAATTATATTTATAATTATATTTATAATGTATATTTATATGTATATTTACATTCATTTTTATCTATATTTATATCATCTATATCATCTATATCTATATCTATATCTATCTATATCTATATCTATATCTATATATCTATATTATTTATATTTTATGGGGGGTAGGGAGGACATCAGAGCACAAGACAGTGCTTAAGGATTCTGAACTTGCAGAGAGCACCATAATCCATATTTGCTACCCACTCCTGGACAGTGGTACTGCAGCTCAGATCCTGGTGTGGGTGTGGATCTAATCTCACATTTGTGTCCATGTCCCCTCTAAAGGCTCATCTGGGAGAGAAGGGCAGCCCACAGCTCTGTTACTTGCTAGAGATGTTCTTTATTTGAAAGAGTGAATTTTGATCTGAACATCTCCAAAACTCTGTGGGATTTTCTGCCCCTGCACTCTCAGCCTCTATTGGGTTTTGCCAAATGACTTTTCATTTTCTGCTGTGTTCTGAATATAGTTCCAAGGCATCAAAAAAAGATTATAAAAAATGATTGAATTAAAAATAAAATCATGTGTCCTCCTCCTGCTGCTTTTTTTTCCAAAAAAAAAAACTAAGACAAAACCATATACAGACACCAAGTATTGGCCTCATTTTAGAATTCCTTCAAATTTCATAAGGATTCAACCTTAAATGGTGAAACTGAAAAGTCATTTGGGGTTTGGTTCAGAGTGACAGATAAATAGCAGTGGAGTTCTATTTGCAAGGTGCTGAAAACACAGTTTAAAAGCTGATCTTGGAAAAGCTCTGATTTGACAGAAAAATATTAAGGAATTTTCTCTTTCTCTGAATAAAATTCAAACCTTGATTTAGATTTTAATTGCAGCTCTGGGTTTTTAATATAAAATGCAGTTTTTGGACCATTGCTGATATATTGCTCTATCTAGAGCAAAGCAAGTTAGAGACCAGGCTGTTTTATTTTTAAATAAATAAACATTTCTGTTTCATTGATGGTTCCTAGCAGAAGAGGTCAGCCCCATTGTTTCTGAAACAGCAGTTTATGAATCTGAAACATAAATTATTAGTATCAGCAGCAAAAACTCATGGTGTAGTCAAGCCTTTGTCACAATGAATGAAAAAATAAACAAGTTATTCCCCCAAGACCTCAGTGCTATTTAGAGATGAATGAAAACTTCATTGAGTAAAATAATCAGCTTGAATATTTTTTGATTGTTCTGTGATTATTTGAGAGATTATATCTTATTGAAAGATTTACACATAAAATACTTAACTTATAAAAATGCTCCAAATTAGAGGTTAAGCAGTAAATAATGTAGTTTCAGTCCTACTTTTATACCATCATAAGGTTTGTAATTTTTTCTAATTAAAAAATCTTAGTGAAATAAAAAAAAAGTTGGACTTCCTTGTATTTCTAGTATCTTATACTGCTTCATCCTTTCTGGAGAGAGAAAGGATGAACAGAAGGGAGAGGAAAAAAATCTGAAATTGGAGAAAGGAGAAATGATATTTTTCAGTTTTGAGAACTCAAGATGAAATATTTTCTACTGAATTTAAAGAATTTTATTCAGTGAAACACCTGTTCCTATAAAAGTGGTGGTTGTGTTTCTTTCAGTGTTATCTTCTACTTAAGTTAGCACAGAACCAATTACTTTTCATAGGTTAATTTTGATGGACTAAGTGAAGATTCTCATAGTATTTCCCTAATTTAATCTCAGACTGGCGAGGGCAATGTAGTTAAAGTTTTATCTCCTCTGCAGTGCCTTGGGCTTGGGCTGGGGCTTCATTTTTCAGGCTTTTTCTCAAGCACAAAGGAGCTGGCCTGAAGTTTATAAACAGCTTTAAGGAGCAGCTCTGTGCTTTGCTAGGGCAGCATCCATCACAGGGATGCAGAGGAGCTTTGGCTCATCTCCCCCCTCTCCCCAGCACTGTGCTCTCATACCCAGACAGTTGGCTCATTGAAACAAGTGTGCAATTGCTGAGAACATGAAAAAAAAAAAAAAAATAGAAAATAAAAAAAAGAGATGCTGTTTTTAAGACTTGGATTTATAGCTCTGTGTTGTAATCAGGCATCACGGATTCTTTCACAACAACTGTAAAACAAGTTTCCTCATGAGAAGCAAAAAGGTAAAAAAAGAGGAAAAGGTGGATGTGCTGTCCCCCACTAAACAATTGTGAAGTTCTAATTTAGTGCAATCTTGAGGGGAAAAGGGATGTGGCAGTAAATCATCTGTGCAGCTCTCAGCCATAAAGTTTCTTGAGCAGCCAAAACTGCCAGGGCTTGTTTGGATGACTTATTCCTGGGCAGGGGGGGATGGAAGAAAGTTTATAATACAGCTGCAAACTTCTGCTGTCTCTGGTGTCACTATTGCTTACACTACATGATAATGTGCTACAGAAACCTCCTTCTATTTCAGAGGGGATGTTTTCCTCCCTGACCTTGTTCTGGGCTGTTCCCCCAGCCCATGGAGCAGGAATCTGGAGCTGCCTGGTGTGCCTGGGTGGGGAGGGATTGGGGAGTTTTGGGTCAGCCCCTGGGTGCTTTGGTCCCTTATCCCAAGTGTGATGGGTTGGGATGTGCTGAGGTGGGAAGGTGAGTGCTGCTGGTTTGGGTGGCTCCTGGATAATCCACCTGCTGCTGAGCAGGCTGCCAGAGCTGTGCTGAATCAGATCCTCACCAGCAGGCTCAGGATAGAATGTTCATTGCCCATCTCCACCAGCAGCATTTAGAATCAGAACATCATGGAGTGTTTTGGGTAGGGAAGGACCTTCAAAATCATCTTGTTGCCATCTGCAGCCATGGGCAGGGACACCTTCCACTGTCCCAGGCTGCTCCAAGCTCATCCAGCCCGGCCTTGGACACCTCCAGAGGCAGCCACAGCTGCTCTGGGCACCCTGTGCCAGGGCATCCCCATCCTCACAGGGAATTCCTTCCCAAAATCCCACCCAACCCTGCCCTCTGACAGCTTTTATCCATCCTACCTTGTCCTGTCACTACCCACCCTTGTCAAAATCTCTCTCCAGCTTAAAGAACTTCATCACTGTGCTTGTATTTCAGATTTTAGTCACTCAAACTGTGCACAGGAGTTGGTGAGACCATTTTCAGTGGGAAGCAGTGTTCTCTTTGACAGCATGGGGATTTATCTGATTTATCTGACTTACCTGATTTATTTATCTGATTTGTCTGTAGGAGCCTGGTGCCTGCCTGTGTCCCAGCAGAGTGTAGCTGGCACAGTCACTGCCTGGGTGAGTGGAGCAAATGCTGAAACACTGAGAAATCACCCCAGCAGAACAGCAGAACTTGCCCAGAAGGATATTCCATAGGTGCAGCAAGTCAACTGGCAAGTAAGGGGGGAATAAAGATATTTGTGTCTTAGACAAACAGCTTGAACATTGGTGAGAATAATTCTAGAACTGGCTCCTAAACTGTGTTTTTCTGGGGGAAATGAAGGAAACTAGGCCTGAATCAGGACTGTGTTCCTCTTTCTTCTCTGGAAATTCTTTCTCCTCACTTTTTCCTTGTACACTGTAACAAGAAAGACATCCAGTACCCCGAGACCTCTGACTAACGCTTGAGATGAGTATCTTTTAAATTAAACAGAGCTCAGCCCGACCTGTCTCTGTCTTAAATTTCTTACTAGTATGAAATGTACCCTTTAAACAATCTTAGACCTGTGGTTCCCCTGTCTCCCCTTAATCTCAGCTATGATTAGTGCTTAATGGACCTTGAAAAGCACCTCTATTTATAATGGCCACAGGTTGCTCCTGCTTAGATATCATCTCCAATTTTCTGTTTGCTCTTGAAACAAAACCCAAAATAGTGGGACACACTTGGTTATTATGTTCATATATGGTACATTTTTTTTCCCTTCAGAATCACAGTCTCTGGTGAATGATTTAATCCCTATAACTTCTTGCAAACCCCAAACAATGGGCTGCTGTGTTGGGAGCAGCACTGATAATGGGATATCTCTTACAGATACCCCAGGGTATCAGGTGCCAAGGGGCTCCCTCCATGCAGGAGGAGATCTGAATCCAGACATTTATTCTGCATCTGAGGAGGTGCAGTGGGAGCAAGAGATAGGACTCTCCTCCCCACTACAAAAAAAACCTCAGAATCCCTCAGAATGTCAGTCTAAACTGATTATCTGTCCTGTGTTATTTGCTGAGAAACAGGAATAACACTACCCAGTGCTTTAAGAAAATCAACCCAAGCAGGCAAAGACCCCAGCTGTGATTCCAGCATCATTTCTTGAATAAAGCCCTGTGGGTCAGACTTCAGATAAAAACCATGCCAGTCATGCCTGAGCCTCTCAAGGAGCAATCTCCAAATCCCACAGCCCTTCCCAGACCCTCCTGACTCCACTCAGAGCAGGCAAGGAGAGAGGTGAAGCTCTCAGGGCTGCTAGAGGATCCTGAGGGGGGAGATAAACAGTCATTACCTTTGCTAATGGTGGAGAATCCCTGTGATGTGCTAATCACATCGAGCTGCCTAGTTAGATTTCCTAGGAATAGATTACAGTGGGATTACTGGTTTTCTCCATAATGGCATCACATCCAATACAACCAGCCAAAGTTCAGATATATTTGCATTGCTAATGTGGCTGGGACCTATTTCTCTCCTATTAACAATAATGTTGCAGTAATGGCTGGAAGTTCTGGGGGGCTGCAGCACTTCAGGATTGGGAAAAGGCAGGAAAAGTTCATCAAGCCCAGTGATAAAAGGTGCCTGGGTCAAATCTGGAGAGAGCAGTAACCACCTCCAGGGCCTCTGTCCAGTCACTCAACCAGAAAACAAGTATATTTTTTATTATTTTGTGCAATGCAAAAATTTTAACATACAATCCCTGCTCACTTGGATTATGTAATTTTCAGCTATGCTAATTTTCTAGTAATTAGTATCCCCAGGGCTGGGTACCATCTGTTTTGCACAGCTCCCATCACCTGAATATCTAAGGGCAGATTTAAAATATAAAAAAAAAGGTCCAGTGAGACATAAGTGACTATAAAACATGATTTTCACTCTCATCTTACTATCAGCACATTCCAAGTGGTTTCTTTGATTCCCCTTCTCCCCCCAGGGTCTTTCCAAACACAGCCAGTGTGCTCTGCTTTTCTCCCTGGCCAAATCCTGAAAGGTGACTTAATGTGTGGAGACTCCCCCTCAATCACTGTGCTTCAGGCTTCAGTGCATGACTCAGTGGACAAATATTCAAAAACAGGGCAATCTCTCAGTGCTGTTCACAAAGCAAGTTAAGGAGGGTGACAAGGCCAGTGGAGTTTTGCTTTCAGATGAAAAGTGGCTGAGCAAAATGAAAGTGGTGAAAAATCACTGGCTGCACAGCATATCCAAATTTGCTTAAATGTGCTTCCAAATTAGAATAATTTGGATTCTCCATAACTGAAAGCCCTTTCAAAAGTGTTCTCTATTTTTAGCTCATTACTGCTATTTCAGAATGTTCTAATATTGCATGATTTAAGTCCTTGCAGCAATTACACTGGTAGGCAAAAATTGCATGGAAAAATGAGGCAATTTAAAATGTGTCATTTGATAAAAATGAATGGAGAAAATAGAAAATATTCACCCACATATAGTATCTTGTCAAAGGACAGCTAGACAAACAACCTGGAGAGATTAAAGGAATCTAAAAGTCAATTAATTAATGGCTGCAGTAGATTGAAAGGTGAAATAATGGTTAAGAAGTGAGAACTACAAACAGTAAGGCAGTGAGAGAACCACAATGGAAAGTTGTGGAAAATAAGAATCCTTCACTCTCCTCCAATCCTAGAGCCCCTAATATTTGATGGGATGCTCTCTTATTCTTAATTTTCCTCTTCTAAACACTCCTTATAATGATCTCAGTCAGGTTTAGGTTTTTATATCTCTTGGGTAAAATATTTAGAGAATAATTCTATAGATCTCTCTGATGTTTGGTGATATTTTAGATAATAATAGCTCAGGATCTGAAACCTCAGCTCTGAAATCTTAGTGTCTTCACCACTAGAGACAGTGCTGTGAAGACTCAGTTTTGTGTCATAAATTTAATGATAACTTTCAATAATCCATTGGCTGGGTATTTCCCTGTATAAGTTTGTGCATAAATATTTACATTCTAATTTATATGGTGAGGAAAAAGCTCCTTTTTTTATTGCTGATTGCTGATATTTGAGGTATGTGAAGTATTTTTTTGTGCTGCTGTTTTAAAAATAATGCTGAAGTTATTTACACATAAATTACTGATAAGGCCTGGGATTTTATTTTCACTGCTCACTGAAAAAATGTAAAAAATGTGAATCTGATTTTTAGGGCTAACCACAATATCTAGCAAGAGACTAAAAAACCCACAACTCCTCTCCTTTCTTCCCCAAACACATATAAGAGACCAAGGATGCTGTGGTACAGAGAAATGGACAGATGGGTCTTTTTCCATGTTGTACATCCCAGACCCTGAGTCCTGCTGAGGCTCAAATAATTTTTATTTCCATGATTCATAAAAAATAAGGTTAAAACAATGCAATCAGCATTAAAAGAGGTTAAACTCTATTATTACTGAACTATGCAAAAGGCCCCTCTGCAAGTAATTTAATTCTCCATATGGGATCTGGCTGAGCCAGGATGAATCCCAAAAGCCTTAAGAAGAACAGGGCAGGGGTTTTGAAGGGGATCTGCCCCTGAGCACACGATGCTCTCTGCTCAGGGATGAGCCCTGAGCTGCAGGAGGTGTTTGAAATGCCCCTTTAAGAAGAAAACCCTGAGTTCTGAGGGAATCTGAGCCCTGGTGCAGAGCACAAACATTGGGAAGGCTCCACTGGCGTCATTTTTGTTCCTATGCCCAAGGACTGTACCCAATAAATCAGAAATTTTTTGCCTGTTGCACTCTTAATGCTCTGGACTGAGACTCTTCAGCTCAGGTTGCAGACAGAAATGTTCACCATGGGGCTGCTCAGACTGCAGATCATGGCTTGTCTTGTGGTGGAATGATGGATCTTTAACCCCCTGGACACTGCATTTTACTCACTAGGTGTTAACTACTGCAATTAATGTTTATAATATGAGTTTCTTGATTTCTATATTCAGATTGCTTTATAGCTTTGTTACTCCCTGAGCCATCTCAATGCCTTCAGGAGACAAAGTGCTATTTTTTAAGGGTAGGTGCTTCAAGGACTGAGCCACTTCTTGTGTAAATAACATGGGGGCTGTGCCTTCAAATGGTCAGTTGTTTGATATTTATCATGGCAGGGACTGCAGTTACCACAGAAATAAATTCTGCCTTTCCACAAGTCTGTCAGTGATGAATAAACACAAATTATGAGCATCACACCTCACAGAGTGCTTTATTTCTGTGAAACAGCTTTGGGCACAGAGCAGTTCTTTGGTGGATGTGCATTTTTGGGTTTTTGTATTTTATCTGGTGCTGGTGGCTTCCCAAGCCTTACCTATAAAATAAGATGAGGTCTAATGTTGTCTGAGAGGTGGTGAACACCTGATGTGCTGTATTTTTCTGGAGATGGGGAGCACCTGGCTTGCTGTTGTAGATTTTTGCTGCACACCCTCCTGCTGCTCTGAGCTTCCCCCAGGGGTTCATCTGCAGATTTGTGGATAATCCAGGGATCCTGTGCACGTCCTTGCCCCTTGCAGGGCTGGGACTGCAGCACAGCCTGGCTGGCAGCTCTGCCCTGCTGATGCCAGCAGGTCACACCTATTCCTAACTCCCAATTTGCCCAGTGAGAGATTACTGAATTTGCCCAATTTCTGCTTTTCTCAGATTGTTTTCTGCTCAAGGACAATTTCCTAAACAATCTTGCTGCTCCTAATGAGCAAAGCCCGGAGTGTTTATTGTAACCTGCTTTGAACTGCTGGCAGCTCCAGAGGAGGGAGGGCTGGGAACAGAGCCTGTCTTGTGCCAAAAAGTGAGTTCTGGGCAGAGCAGGGCCGAGGCACAGGAGCAGGGCAGCGTTAATAAAAACACTGCAAACGGAACGTTAGCACGGGGTGCTGAAAGAGCTCAATTTTATTTTGTTTTCACACATTAGGTTTTGCTTAAAGCAGACAAGTACCAGGGAGAGCGTTCTGAAAAGAGGCTTTGTATAGGAGCTGGGGCTCTATCCATCAGATTTGTCATTTCAGGAATGCAGCCAGATGTATTGACTTACTAGCAATTGCATTGGTGCCATCTGGCCTGCTGGAGGCTCTGTTAAAGATGGAAAAAACTGAACAGAGAGAAATGAAACTTGTTCATCACGCCATTACCCTAGCTGCTTATTTAAAGAGGGAAAAAATGTAACTTCTTGGCAGGGGGCATGCTGTTTGGAAATAAAATAGGAGGTCTCAAGGACCACAAGTCTCAAAACTTGATGTTTATATGCAGACTTGAAAGCTGGCCCTTGCTGTTGTCATTTTGTGTATTTTTTTTTAATGGAAAAATGCTTTCAAATCCTACTGTTCCAAACCTTGCAGCCTTTATCCTTGTTCCCTCCCAGTCCTCCCCATAGCAGTTAACTGCCTGAACTGCCTCCTCCTCCCAGGAACTGAGTTTGTAGATGCTGTGCTTCCTATTGCTGTCCCAGGAACATCTGCACAGATTTTGGATCATTTATTTTCAGACTAATCAGCATCACTCTCTGAGTAGAACTGCTATTCCTAGTACAACAATAGAAATAATACATACCTTAATACTGAAACTCCTAAATCTACTTAATCTAATTAATAAATCCAATGTAGCCATGTTCCAAGTGCTTCCTTGCATTTCATGTAGCAAAATCCTTTTCTTAATATTTTTAGGATCAGGGCTGGTGTAAACATTTGTTGACATGATAGAACTTTTTCAGAATAGAAATGTATTTTGGCTGCAGGGTAAGAAATATTCCCCAGCCTTACTGGGGTATAATTTTAAAGATGCCTTTATTCTTTTTAATTCCACAATTAGTCTTCCTGAATCAGTGCCATCTTCTTGGGAAATTATTCCATTCACTTCACAGAATAAAACTGTGGGTCTGAACCATCTCTCCACCACCAGAGCTAATGGAATCTGGACTGACTCCTATAAGAACAATTCTTAAGTTTTTTCAACCTTCAGCCTTTTTTGAAGGACAGAAAAAAGATTTAATTACTGAAAAGCAATTGTGCATAGTTTTCTATATAGTTTTCAGTACTCCCTCACTGACATACTAGTTCATTTACTGATGCAATAAAAGTTGTTTACAACTACTGACAGAAATGATGAAACAAAGGACCAGAGTCTTTTTTTAAAAAGAAATATTTTTCAGTTCTGCTCTGTTCTCTTAACTTCTTTTGTTTTGGCTGTTTAAGATAGAAAGCTCTCGAGGGCAGGGAAGTGGAACTTTGTAAAAGTTGTGGCTGAAGTCAGGGTTTTAGCACTCCCAAACATGTGTTAGAAGAATACATGATAGTTTTAGGATTTCTACAACCATGAAACCTCCACTTTAGCACTGCCAGGGTCTTCTCTGTGGGTTTTTTTTCCAACAAGATGAGAAAAGCTGGCACCAATACTGGAAAAGTCAACAGTGACTAAATACCCTTAAAAGAAGATGTAATGTTCTTACTCATACCAAGTCATGGAGCTGTGTGAAGAAAAGAACCAATTTAACCCTCATTAAAGGTCAGGGTAAAGATTTCTGTCCACTGCAGGGAAATCTGGTTTGTTCTTTCCAAGGGAACAGGGAGCAGCATCCCCTGGGCAGGAGCGTGGGCTGGTACCACCCTGTGCTCTCCTGTCCATAGCCCCAAATCCAAATCCAAATCCAAAATCCATTCCAAAGGGTGCTCCCAGGTGGGACTGGACTGAAAAATCCCCAGAGCCTGCACCAGCTCCAGTGAGCTCCCTCTGAGTTTGGAAGAGTGTCTGTAATATCTGTGGCAGCCCCTGTTTGTGTTTTGTGCTGAGTACACCCAACCATCCTGCACCAGGACACAGCAGCCCAGTCTGAGCCCATGGAGTGGATTTGGGATTGCCCTGAGCAGCTGCTGCTTCTGCATGCCTGCTGAGAACATGGGGAGGCTTTGTTGCCACTTAGCTTTTAGTAATCTGCAATGTTCTGAAAATTATTTTAAACAATGTCCCAAAAAAAAAAAATCAGCATCTCTGGTAGCAATGTCTGGATTATTCCCCTCAAGGATTAATTAAAGGACTTAATCTCCGTGCCTTTTATTTTGTAAATTCAGAATGTTGACATTATCATTGTTAGCAGTAATCTCATGATGCCAAGCAGGAAGGAGGGAGGGCTCAAGCATATGACACACAGGACAAAGTGCTCCTCTGGCCAGGAACTGCCCACTGAGCCAGGGGACACAACATTCTGGGAAAAGCAAAACACTGCCATGCCCCTGCAGGGAGCCTCTGCCACCACACACTGCCAGGAACAGAAACACTCCCAAAAACCATAGCTCAGCTCTGAGGGAAAGAGGGCAGAGCATAAGCTTGGAAGTTTAAAGAAAAAAATTGGAAAAGATGTCAGATTTACATTGTGGAAGAGGTTGCAAAGGCTAGAAGGAAGAGGAATAAAATTAGCAAGCAATGCTAAATAAATACAGGCAAGTAAATATGTTTTATATATTGAGAAGAATGTGAAGTGTCAAATCCTCCACCATTTTTATCATTCATTTGACATATTTTATATGTTATGTACCTGCACCAATGGAAACACTTCTCCATGTTTTTAGCAGTATAGCATCCATAATATACAGTAAGAGTAGTAAAAGGTGTGAGACAAGGCAGAAAAACTTTTATACTTTTATTCCTTGCTGTCTAGAGTGGCTTATTGTTTGATTATTTTTTTTTTTAGTGCACTTTGAACACCCAGCAACAGAGAGTGAGAGCTGCTGGTGCTCACAAGGCTCAGATTCCATCTTATCTGGTGAGTTAAGGTGGGATTTTTACCTGGGCTTGGAAAAGTTCATTGTACACCTGAAAATTTAAGAGAAGACCATGTGGAAAAATCCCTTTAAAAATATCTAGAAAACATGGAGCAGCACATGTCCATATGTAAATATTTAAACCAAACATGGTGTTCAGTAGCCTTGGACCACTCAAAAATCAGTGGATATTTTCTCCATGTACATGAGAGCAGCTTTTTGTCAGTCTGCTTTTTATTAACATAAACAGGCTAGTGGTAGTGACACAGGTAGTGACAAAAGGTGTATTTATGGTAAATAATGGACTGACAAAGGGGAGAACTGTGCAAGGGACAACTTCCATGTGTACTTTTGTGGTGATGCATGACCTACCCTTACTCCACAGGTCTTTTATCATCTCTGCATGAAAGAAACATGTTTTAACCAAGCTCAGGTGGACTTGATAGCTCTGTCTTTGCAGCCTTTGCTGCAGTACTCCCCAATGGCTGATAATAATATGTACTCAACCACCTTCAGGCCACTGTTGGGTCAAATTGGAAAAAATACAGTAGATTCCAAAATTTAAAACCCTTGCATAGGTGACAAGAGAAAGAGAAAGTGTAAGTCCAGACAAAATCCTGAAGTGACCAGCAGGTTTAGTGGGAATCTGAGGGGGATTGAACTCCTCATTCAAAGAGGGTTTCCACACAGACTTGCTGACAGCTTGCACCATTTCTGCTTTTCTTGTGGGCAGTCTGCACTTTCAGGGAGAATCCTGCTGCCTGAGGAGGTGTGTTCAAGTCAGGAATTTTAAACCATTGTGTTGAGGAGAGTAAGAAAAAACTCAGCTGGTTTATTCCTGAACCTCCCCTGGAAATGAATCCCATGGGGTCAGAGAGGAGAGGGTCCTGGTGTCATCCTGCTTTGTGTGAAAATTGCATCATGAGTTCAGCTCACCAAGCCTTTGTTCCTTCTGCCTGGGGGAGTCAAGATGCATTCCTTTGAGAATATTTCATTTTCAGGTCCAGATTTCCAAGATGAAACATTAACTTTGTTTATTAGGACTAAAATTAATAATTCACAATTTAATGAGAAATTTATCCAAGATCTGTCACTCCTGCCAAAACCAGGGTCTGATAAGTGAAAGGTCTGCTGTTGTATTTATCCTTGATGAAGTTCAGGTTTCTATGCTATTAAGTGGTTTATTGTGCTTAGGTGATGTACTGAATTTATTTTTTTAAAGAGGTTGATGCTTGTTTGGTTTTTTTTTTTTTTTCCAATTAACTGACCACTCTGCTATAAGCATTTAATGCACACTGACAGTAGCACTTTGAATTTCAGGAAATTGAGTTTCTCTTATTCTTTTGTTGCTCTTTTCCCTCACTCCACAATGCCTCTATTAAGCACAAAGGCAACCTGGATTTTGCAATTAAAAGGAAAGTAATTTGATGATGCACACACAGAGCAGTGGGGCACGTGTGTGTGCACATAAACACTGGAGTATCACATGGAAGCTCTTAATGAAACCCTTATGTTAGGAATAATGCTCAGGTTACAAATGCTACAGCTTATCTGCTACGTGTGGTAGGTGATAATAACTCTGCAATTCAGCCAGGCTAGGAAAGCAATTTTAGTAAACATAATACCTGAAAGCAATTTTCAAATTATTCCCTGATTTCTAATGCATCATAATCTCCAAAACAGTTGGGTTGTTTTTCAGATCCCATTTCCAGTTTGTGTTGGTGGATTTTAACCATTAGTGCCACATTGATTGGCAGCTCAAATCCCTCAGTTTCAGCATGTGATACTTCAGAGGGTTGCAGTGATAAGGTTCTTGTTCTCTGAGCAAACCCTCAAGCAGAATGCTCCTTACACTGGGAACAGAAACATGACATGGAAAACAGGGACAGATCAATGTTGGCATGGATTCAAATGCTACATAAATCAGCTTCTCTGCACTGAAAGCCTTTAAGGATTGTCTGAATGACAAGAGAACTTCTGCACATGCAAATGGGCTGCTCGTGAGGTCAGTGCAAAATTTGGCCATTCCAATTTGGTCTTTCCTCCTTAAATTTAGAGCTTCTTGGAAGATGGAGAAATTGCACCTCTCCTACCAATCATGCTACAATTGTGCTCCTACATTTTACAAAGGTTGATATGTAGCTGAGGAGGAGAATCATGTCCTTGCAGTACTTTACTTTTCTCTATCCTCTGTGCCCTTTTTGCCCTCAGGAGGGGAATAATTGTCATTAATCCCTAAGTTTGCTCAGCTCTTCCCTCCTGCTCAGGTCCCACAGGGAGAGCCCAGCCTTTCCCTGCTGCAGTCACAGAGTTGGACATGAGCAGAACAGCATCCACAGCATTCTGAAAGACACAGTTTTACTGTCCTGACATAAAGGCCTTATACTATCCAAATTCTTCTTTAACCGTGCCAGGAAAATAATTGAAAGCATATTTAGCTGCATGGATGTAGAAACCTACAGGAATTTCGTTGGTCTTGTGGTTAGTGAGGGAAAGATGTGGAGAGACATTTAAAGCAAGAGTTTCTGCAAGCCATATATTCATGCTCCTGAAATTTGAGAGAATACATTTGACAGCACAGTCACTTTAAAAACTGGGCATGAGGTTCTTTGGGATTGTTCTGGTGTGCCTTTGTCTACCTCTGTAATATTTTTGGTCACTGTTCAGGGTTTGTTCAGGGAAGGCAACTTAGACCCATTCAAGGCTGATGCATTTCTAACTTGACCACAATTAGATGCTTTTCAGGTAATCTTTCAGCTTAGCTGAGCTCTCTTTTTCCAAGCAGAATCTCTCTGAATGTTGCAGTTAAAGCAAACTTTCCATTCAGATCAAAGTGTATAGGCTGGCTCTGTGTTATCACCTGACAACATTATCGTTGGGAATATTAAGCTGTCAGCAGCAGATCTGAAGGAATCACTTTCCCAGCCTGCAGTGAATTATAGAGGATGGGAGTCTATCACACATAAAAGTCTTTCCATTTTCTAAGACTGTATCTAATTCTAATAGTTTCAATCTGACCTCAGACTGGATTTTTTCTCTTGTTTTAAATCATGATCAAGAGACCTTCTAAGAGCTCAGCTACAAGATTTGTAACCATTCAGCACATTTGTGTCTGCATTTATGTTGTTTTTAAGATGTATTTAAATCTGCATGTGCCAAGCCTGAGTGTGGAGCCAGTGGTGTCTTTTTGCTGAAAAACTCTTCCCTGCTCTGTTTCTTTCCTTTTCCTGTTGCATTCCTGATTAATATGTTGTTTGCATGGCTTTGTGCTAACACACACATCATGTGGGACTGAGCGTGGGTCAGTGTCAAGTGGGACAGGATTAGGATGTGGGAGGTTGCTGGCATTAATGCTTAGCAAGTAGGATTAGGATAAAGCTGTAATTGAACAGTTCAGCTAACCTGGGATTCATCAAGAGATTTGCAAAAGCACATTATAGTGGTCAGTGAAAGGAAGTTTCAGACTATCAAGGCAGCATGGTTTTGCAAAGCTCCAATTGCAGGGAGGCAGGGTTAAGCACTTCTCTTGTCTTGCATGCACAAATGTGAGATTCTTTGCTGGTTTTGGCCTCCCAATTTGTGTTTCTTAATGCTCAGAGATAGTGGGGTAATGAGAAATGAAAAAGTGTTTTGTCTAAGAAACCTCAAGAAGTGGCAAAGATACCATGGTGTTTAATGCAACCTCATTAGAGACACATAATCTGAATTTGAAGGGAGTTGGAAGTGATAAAAAAGTAAAAAAAAAAAAAAAAAATCAAAGGAACTTTAAAGAATGACTTCAGCAATTCACTATTTACAGTCCCAAAATTTCACATATTTCTCTAATCCTGGTTTTGGGCTTAGGGAGGTGCCACTGGCCAGGGCAGGTACCTCAGGATGCACACACAGGCTGTGTGGGGGTGCTCTGGGCAGGGCTGATGTGTGACCCTCCACTGCAGAGACAGTCCTTTTAGCCCCCAAAACTGTGATGTTGAAAAGTCCAGAGTGCTGATAAATCCCTAAAAATTCCACCCTGTTTTCACCTAAATCTGCATTCCAGCCACTACACCCTTGGCATGTGTTAGTACAGAGAGAAGTTTCACTGTGTAACTTCTCCTGGCTGGGCTCAAGTTTTAAATTTTTTAAAAAATGAACTAAATAATAGCCTTTGATGACATCATAGCCATGGCTGAGATTAACCCTGCTCCCCTGTGGGGTGTTGGGGATGTTTTTGCTCCCTCAGCTCCAGGGATGTGAATATTTGTGCTGTGCTGGCAGCAGGCCAGGTCCTATGATTGTTTTATTGGGTGTCCACTGTTATTAAGCCCCTCTGTGTTTTTTCCCCTTTTGCTTTTTACTTCTGAACTGCTTTTCTGTAACCAATTTGCATTACTGTATGTTAAATTTCACGTGCCATGTGTCAGCTGAATTACACATCAGATCTAAAGATTCAAAGTCCTTTGAATTCTTCTTGGTGGCTATGCTGTATTTACAATTCACTCACTCATGTGTGATCAAGGAATTTAACAAGTTTTCAACTGTTTTTCATGTCTCAGGATATCTATGCACAGTATAGATTAAAAAAAACCTGTAAAGATCCAAAAAGGGAACATTTAGGGATAACTGGCAATAGGATTTATACCCTGCCTTATAACAATCCTCTTGTGTTCTGGCCTTTATGTGCATTCAGCAATTGCATTATTCTGCTGATTTATGAGGACAAAAAAGTCCATTCCTTATGTCTGTGAAATGCAGAGCAGAGGGAAGTCTTGATGTTGTCTCAGGAGAGCCAGAGGGGCACTGAAATATACAGATCATTAATAAATTATCATCGTAATAATGTCAAATTGCTACACACCAGTCTCCATGAAATCCAGAATGGGCTTGAGGTTGTAAAAATATGTATATTTTCTCAAAGCCTTCAGATAATTTTACTGTGGTTTATGTTATAATTTAGCCACGTTGATGCATTTCTCTGGCTCAGTAAAAATAATATAATGATGTGGGCTGTATCCCAGGCTCAGAAAGGTTGAATTTCTAAAGGTTCAGCAATATCACCAAATCTGACATCTTACTTTTCATCACTTCTCTTGAGTCCTGCATGGGCCACCCATGAAGATGCCCAGACTTTTGTCTGAGGTTTTTCTTGGGATTAAAATAGGTGTGTTGAGTATGATTCCCATCTTTATTTCTGGCATGTTTCTCTAGAGCAGAGACAGAGGACGGGTGAATGACTTTCTGTGCTCTTGCAGGCAGAGTAAAGATGGTGCAAGGAGGGTCAGAGTCAGGCTCTCAGTCACCATAAATTTCCTTGTGCTGGTGGCAGCATGCTCAGAATGCTTTGAAGTGCTGGTTTGTCAGAGTTCACAACAGTTCATTTCAGCTCCAAATAAAATATTATCTGACTTTGCTGGCTCTGCAGCACCAGGCAAGGCAACAGTAGAGCTGCTCTCAGTCCTTCCACCAACCCACTTTTCTTACACTGGTTTCTTTATTGGAATTTGTACAGAGCTTTCTTTAAACACAGCTTTGCACTGAAGAAAAACAAAAGAGTGTTTATACAAGACAATAGGGCAGACATCATTTACTGTATAGGGCTGATTTTGAGTTTATGCAGCTAAGACAAAGGGAAATGAACACCCCCATGTGGTATAACCTCTGCAGGAGTGAAGCTTTTGTTATTTTAAGGCTTGAAACACCATACTTTTTAAAGTTTGAATTATTGAGGAATATACTCTACAACATGTACTTTGTTCTGCAGAGCACAAGCACAATAGTTTCCTTATGGCTTTTAATTTAGCAAAAAAAAGCATGACAACATCCTCCTTTTCTGGTGCAGTTTGCAACATAGCAGAAATGTCATTTATCCCAGTTCTGAGGCTTAAAGAACTTTCAGCAGTTGATTTTTTAAATTTTTTTTTTTAGGTTTGACAATGTCATCACTAAGGCTTAAAATAAACCCAGTTGCTGAACAGACTCCCTTAAATATTCAGTCTTTAATTCTGATGTCTCTATCTTTCCTTCTCATTGTCTGCTGTGTGAAATTCTGTGTGAAGTGGTCCCATGGGTCTCTTCCAAAGCTTATGGAGCTGTGGGTAAGAGAGGGTGAGGACACTGAGGAATTTCAGGACCTGTGCACATGGAGGGGTCCAACAGATTGCAGCTTTTCCACTTTTATCTTCCACATCCACATTTGGGTGAAGAAATAATGTTCTCAGCTAATTGGGTAAATCATAGAAAATTGTAAACTAAGGTGTTTATTAGTAAGATAAAAAGGAAATATTCCCTTAATACATTAGTGGCTGCAAAAAATATATCTGACTCCAAAGCTGTGACCACCATGACTATCATGATTCCCAACAAAACTGACCTCAGTCAGGCCATTATAATATTATTTTGAATGCTTTTCTGCACAGAGGGTCAGGAATGTCTTTATGTGTAGCTCAGGAACTGACAGCCAGGTCTGAGTGTTTGTTGGCCTTGTCTGAGTTCAGAGCCCACTCCATAAATCATATTTGGACTAGCAATGCTGTACCATATAGGTACATAGGTATATAGGTAACAGATTTTCTGATGTGAAAGAGTCTGAACAGGTAAGTGGAAACCTGGAGAGGCCAATTGGTCCCAGAGCAGTCAGCTACTGCAAACCAGTCCTGACAGAGTTTTGCCTAATTTCTTATTAAAAAAAAATAAAATATATATATATATACATATATATCTATATATCTATATATATAGATATATAGATATATAGATATATAGATATATAGATATAGATATATATATATATAGATATATAGATATATATAATAAAATAAAATAAATTACTGGGGAAAAGGGGCTGTTTTATTATAAGGGTCTCACAGCATCTCTCAATGGTTCAGCTGCTAATAGGTAACTACAAGTATTCAAACTGAAATATGTGCAGAGAGGGCAAGTTTTTGCATTAGTAATTTTCTTTTCTGAGTTTCCTCAGAAAAAATTAGAGTTCTGCAAATGCATCTCACAAATCAGCTTCAGATGGACAATTTATTATTAAGAATCTGCAGGCTTGAATGTGTAGAAGAAGTGATTGTTTTCTAAAGAACAAAACAGAAATGCCTCAATTGTTCTCCTAAGGGCTGAATGTTCAAACCTACCTGCCTCTGCTGCCTCCCCAACCAGCTACAGCAAGGTTATTTTTAGTGAGCTAGAGACTGAAAGTTTCATTTTGAGAACTTCAAACAAAGTATAAATCAAGACAGTTCAGTGATATAAAAGCTTGGCTGGAGACTTCTATTGGCTTTTCATTATGAAATACAACATGAGTGGTTTGGTTGTTTTTTGGAGTTTTTTTATGGGCACAAATGTTACTTTTCACTGGCTGTCAGAAATGGCTTGTTTCAGCTTCTTGTACAATTGACCATTGTGATAAGCCAGTGAGTTTGCTCTTTTTATCCACCAGGATGAATAAACACTGGGATTTTGTTCATCTTTTAAATCCATTATATGGTATTTCCCAGGGGAGGTAAGCTTTGTATTTACTTGTGTGGCAACTCTTTGAAATATGGCATTTTGAATCACCACCTTCTTCCCAAAGAGGCATTTCCAACAAATCAAAAGTTTGGCTTTATATGTACATTTCAAGGGCTAAAAAAATTCCTTAATGTGAAGACACACTGTAAGTTTAATTAAATGCAGGGCTACTGCACGATTAGATCAGTAGTCTGTTTATATCAGCAATGCTTCCAGAAAAAGTTCTGACAACCAGCTGCTGAAAATAGCTCCAGAAAACCCCCAATGAAATCCAGCAGTAAAAAAAAAATCCCCAAGACTAATTCACAAAGTAAAGAAGGAGTAGCTGAGGACCCTATCTCAGCTTAGGCTAATGCTGTCCCCTCTGTGGAATAATTTCTTTTGACATTCTAAGGGAACTCTCTTGATGTTTTATATACTTGTTATTTTATCTCTCTTTAAAGCTCCCACAGAGATTTGAGTGTGAAATCCTTTTTCAATTTGTGACAGACCCCGGATGAGGGCTGTACAAAGAAGTTTCAAAGAGACACAATAACAATATTTCCATGTGTGTGACAGGTATTTCTTTGGTACAGTCCTGAAAAAGTGGTAAGAAGTCAAAAAGAGAGAGGAGAAAATAAAAACTTCATGAGGAAGTACCAAGTTCAAATAGAGAGATGCTGTCCTGATATTTATTAACATTATTTACTGTCACAAAACTCTCCTGCATTATTGGTACCACCAGTGCCTGAGTCATTTTTTTTTTGCCATTGATTAAATTAATACTAATTTTCTGTTTTAATGCTCTGGCATGAAAACTTAATCAGCTATTGCTTGAACAAACAACTATGGTAACTACTGAGATAGGAGAAAAAAATCCAACCTAGGCCAGTGCATTTCTAGTTCAAATATAATCTGTATTTAACCTTTCTCTGCATGGGTTAGAGTCTCACATTATTGTCTCAAGACTTTCATTCTTGTTTTCCTAAATAATTCTCTGGACTACCTGCCTTCGTGCTTGGCCATCAGACTTGCTGAGTTAGGAACACTGAGGAAAGGTTAATGTGCTATCCTGCTGCTGGTTATGTCAGAAAGGGCTAGGACTGTGAAATATAAATACCCAGGATGCCAAAGCAAATATTTCAATTCCCTTGAACTCATTAGCAAAAGTTTATTTTAGGTGTGATGGGATGCAAGCTGTTACTTGGAGCAGATGGATAGATTAGGGTGGATGGAATTCATGCACGTGGCAGGTCAGTATCTATTGGAACTTAATATTTCCTTAATGAAAGCTCAAAAATGGCTTAATTTATGAATACATTCTTAGATACCAATATTTTGTTTGATATTTCATCACTCATAGGTAGGACTTCTTTTCTTTCAGTCCTTTCTGAGTTTTGATCTTGAAAGGAAATAAGGTAAATCTATTAACTGGCTCATATTTCATGCTAAAAGGGGAATGACAGCCATAATTCAGCATGAACACCATGTAGAATTTTACATAACTTATGGAGCCTAAAGTTAAAACAGGAGCAGCCCACCAGAATCTGAGGAAATATCTGGTGCATTCTTGTTTCTCTTGGTTAACACTGAGCTGCCATTCAGCCTCAATTAAACTGCCAGAGTGGTGAGATAATAACAGAGGAAATTCTTGAAAGATAAATTCAAGATGGTAGCTGCAACTGGATTTCTCTGGACTGATTGCAGTTCTTATTTCATTGTGAAACATACTTAAAGCTGACACACTTAAATTTAATTTAAAAATGTAGTAGAAGAAAACCTCTTATCTCATTTCACTCCCCAGTACATTCACCCTTGAACTTTGTTTGCAGCTTGCAGAAGACAGGGTTTATTTGAACTGGTTCAAATAATAATTCTAATAATTCTAATAATAATAATAACAACAATAATAATAATAATAATAATTATTATTATTATTATTATTATTATTATTATTATTATTATTATTATTATTATTATTATTAATATAATTTCATCAATGATAATGATAATGATAATGATAATGATAATGATGATGATAATGATGATGATGATGATGATGATGATGATAATAATAATAATAATAATAATAATAATAATAATAATAATAATAACTTTGGGTTCCTTCTGCCTCCCACTGCAGAATTGACTCCACAGTCCTGGTGTCACTCTGCCTGGCCACTGCTCCTGCTGCCCTGCCAGGGTTTATCACCACTCCCTCCTGGACAGTGTTAATGGTGCAGTCACTTCCCCTCTGCCAAACAACCCTAACACTCACCAGGCTTCCCTGCATGTTACACAGCAAGTCAAGTACCATTACCTGAAATGGTAAAAAAAATTAAAAACAAAAAATGTTAATCCTGTTTATAGAAGGGATTTTGATAGATGCTGAACACAAGGGAAATTGTCATTTTGGGTATCTTAGCAGAATTTCAACTGAGTGATGCTTCACAATACTTAGGTTTTTTTTTAAAAACCTCTTATGGAAGCAAGCTCCTCATTTTCTTCTTTTACTACCAAAATACCTCTAATTTAAATGGAAATGAAAGCCAAGCTGGCAAATGATGGAGGGGTGAAACCAGTGATGTGTCACTGGCCAGTGCAGTGTGGTGCAGTGGAAACTGGCAATTCTCAAATAACCCTAATTCCCAAGTCATCTCTTCTTTTTACTAACACACAAAAAATGTTTTATTGAGGGAGCCACATGGGAAAAGGTGGGAACTATTAAACCTTACAGTGAATGCCAAGGCAGACAGAAATGTTTGTGCATATGAAATAGAAAATCTGGGGGGAGGGGAAAAGTTATTTTGGGGAGCCCTGGGAAACTGAATCAGCTGTAGAACTTTTGTTGAAGATCAACATTTTTAGCTCAAGGAATTTCTTAGCAGTTGGTGACCAGATACTGAAGTTTACCTTTGGAAAACAACCACTGTGCTGCCAAATACACCAAGTATTGTATGTATGCACATTTTCCAAGTATTACATCTTTTTATTCACTTAGGCTTGGCTCCATGCAAGAAAATAATTCCCACTGCTCACAGATGAAGGGAGAGGTTGTAAGTCAGAGCCTCCCAATATTTGTGGTAGTGAACCAAGCCAATCCAAAGCACTGGCTCAGAGGATTCCCAGCTTTTCTCTTGCTATTGGTTGGAATATCAATGTCTGAGGATGTTTGTTGGGTAAAGCAACCTCATGGCAGAGCCACCTCCATCATTTGGAGAGCAGTAGAAACCAAAATCCTGAATGGGAGGTAGATAACTCCTCTGTGATCATGGCATTTTTTCCAAAATGGATTGAAATGGAATTTTGATCTGCAGGTATATTCAGAGGGGAATGTTATTCTAATGAGATTTTTTAGAGTGGATCCTTTCCCCTGGGTTTGGACTGGAAAACCTATCTGAAAGCTTCCTCCTAAAAATGTTCTATCTGACCAAATCTGCATCTCACAGGTTTTTCAGCTCTATTTTGGCAAACCCATTACCTACAAGGCTCTTCCTTCATGGATTCAGCAGTCATTATAGCTGAGGGAATGAGAAGAAGGAATGTGTTTCTACATCTCTGGATTTTCTGGCAGCTTCTGTGTATTGTCAGGGTAGGCAGGGCAGCAGCCCCCAGTCAGAGTTTGCAGATTCCACCTGCAAGCTGAAGCAGTTTCCAAAGCAGTTCTGAAGCATGAGGAGGGAAGGAAAAAAAAAAAAAATTATTTTTCATCTCACAACTTTCAGCACTCCAGTTTTGTCACCTCATGGGGAATTTTGACTGACTCTGCACAGCTATTCTTTTCCCAGTTCAACCAGTCCTCACCAGTCCCCTGGGGAGAGGGAGCCAGGGCTCTGAGAGTTTCCACTGCCCAGAGAACCCAGCTCAGGAGCTCTGGGTTTGGCACCAAATATGAACTCAAAAAAAAGAAAAATGTGGTTTTAGGTGACCCAGGGGACACAGGCAGCTCAGATCTTCAGCCAAAGGGGCACTTGTGAATCTGCAGACTCAGAAATCAGGATTTTCAAAGGAAGTTAAGAAATGTCTCCAACTTCTAGTGAAATGTCAGAGAAATGGAAATTCAGTGTTCATTAGACACTACATTTTCTTCAGCTGTTGTGTAAAAGCTTTCAGATATAAAGAATAAAAAGAGCCAAATTTTTTATTCCTAACTACACAGTAGCATCTGGTTTGCTGTGATTTACAACCAATTGCTGGTTTATTCATTTGTGTTTCTTTATTTATTTTTTGGTGAGTAAATTGGGAGTTTAGCCTGTTAAACTGCTGTTGTCTGATAAACCTTCTGAGTTCATTGGAATATTCAAGGCTCTAAAACCCTCTAAGGTGACAGTGCTTCCAAGTAAACATAGATAATTATTTCTCAATATTTCCTATAAAATTGAGCAATGAGGCAATTGATTTTGCTATGTTGCAGCCTCAAGGTAAAATAATCCTTACATGATTAGCTCCAACTCTTCTGGCATTTATCTTAGAAACAGAATTGTTTCAACAGTGAGATTTTCTGGAGACCTGTATGCAACAAAAAGGCACAATATCAGCATCCTTACATCCTTCCTTCAAATGAAGGGTATTTCTGAACACAAAAACCTGATCCATGTCTTGAAATGAATGAAAACTCTGAGATTAATGTATTATAAATCAAATTTGCTCACATCCTTCAGTGTCCCACTCCCTGCAGCAGCAGCAGCTTGGGGAGTGGATGAAGCCTGGATGGCCACTAAAAGCTTTGGAGAGACTCTGCAGAGCCTGGGTGTGAAGAAAATGAGATTTGAGCAGAGCCTGCTGAAGCACTGTCAGAACTGGGATTAAACCCCATTTCCCCAGACCCCTGGGAGAATGGAGGCAAAATCAGGAGCTGTTGTGATATTTCTTTAGTAATATTCTTAAAGGAGATCAATATAATCTGCAGAATTAGCTGGATGTGGATGGAATGACCTGCTAAGCCAAGTCTCCTTTCTCCTTCCAAAGCCTGGGAAACTAACACAAAACAATCCTTTAAAATACAATTTTATGACCAGACAAAAATTAAAGTGTGGAAAATGTGCAGGCACATCTGCTTGCTTGCCCTTTGCTGCTGTGGTTGATGATAACTTGCCTCCTTCCCAAGAAAGTAAAAAAGAAAAATCAAAACAAAAAAAACCCCAAAAAACCAAAACCAAACAAACAAACAAACAAAACCTGAACAAAATTCAGTCAAAGGAAAAGTTGTCTCATCAGATATTTTTCACTTTGTGCAAGCAGCCTGCAGGATTCAGCTTGAGTTTAGTAAGAGCAATTCCTCTTGAATTTACTGCTGCTTTTTCACTGACTATAAGCTACAGAGGTGGCAGGAAAATCCAGGTACAATCCCAAGTGAAATCCAGGCCCTTTGCCTGTTTGACCTCAGCTGTTGGGATCAGGTTTGATATTTTGCACACCCACTCTGGTCTTTGAGGGGTTTTTTAATTTTTTTTACATGCAAATAATAAAATCAAAGAAGTTCACAATGAGATAATGAAATATTGCAGGCAGCAGAGATTAAATGGACACCTCAGTTTCTCTATTATCCATTTCCCAGAAGATGCTGGGGTTCTTTGTGGCCCTTTGGCTCTTTGTTGTATCTTTATTTTGGAACCATGAGACATCATGGTCTCACAGGGGACTTCAGCTTATCAGGTCTCTGATGAAAATACAATACAGCAAAGAGGAAACAGTCTTGGAGGTTTATATCAGACATTAATTTTGGTTTTTCTCTGAAAGGGGTTATCAAGCATTGGCACAGGCTGCCCAGGGCAGTGGTGGGATCCCCATCCCTGGAGGGATTTAAAAGATGTATTTGGGAATGTGGATGTACCAGTGCTGGGTTAATTGTTGAACTTGATGATTTTAGAGGTCTTTTCAACCAAAATTACTCTATGACTCTCATAGCATTTCATTTTTCATATGTTGATAACCTTGCTGTGAACATGCTTATTTTTGGAGATACCATGAACAACAAGGCATCTGTTTATAGGGGTCCTTTAAAAAGGACATTTATTAGGTGCTTGCTCAGAAACCTAAAGTGGGCTCAAATTGAATAGAGGAGTGAAACACAATCACAGAATTATTGTCACCAATTAGGTGAAACTCATGTCCTTGCTGAAAATGTCACTGGGGTGAGTCATCAGGTGGTGGCACACAGGAACCCTCTCTTGGCTGAGTCTTTATTCATAGCAGAGGCATGTGTTGGCAGAGTTGGGCAGGGGTTAGAGGAAGTCTGTGCAAAGTACATAAGAAACTCGTACCTGTAAATGTTGGGGAGAGCTCTCCCCTCTGAGGCTTGTGCCTGTGCATGACCCAGAGCCCACTGAGCTGAGCTTTGATCTCACCTGCAGCTCTTACTCACAAAATCAGCTTTAGAGAAAACTGCTGCAAGTTGCTGCTTGAATGTGATGGATGTCATGCTGCAAGAAAAGACAAAAAAATCCCTTAATGTATGTTTTTCTCACATATTCTGGCAGAAGATTGAATGGTAGCACCCGTGTGACTCAACTCTTAGCAGAGTTAAGGTTTGAGAGAAGCTGGGTTTGTACCTTGGAGCTATTTCCTTGTGTCTCAGTAAACTTTCTCTTCATTTTTTTTTTTTTTTTCAAGTAGAAAAAGCAAATGTGTATAAAGGACCAAATAGTTTAGTAGTTAATAATTCATTCCTGACTAGGGTCATGCCAGTTTTTGGTATTTTCAGTCTGGTAATCACAGCCCCAACCCTTATCCTTTTTTACCTTTATCACTGCATGCAATCCACTTGTATTCCTGAGCAGCTCATGTTACCATAATTGCTTCTCTTGCAGAGGTTTAAGACCTTTTGTTTCTTTGCAAGCTGCAGCTGAAAGTTTTCAAGGAATGATTTTCAGACCAGAGGCTGTTGTCAGGATGATGGTCACACCTCTGCCAAGCCCCTGGCTGAGTATAAAAGGTGCTGGTGTGTGCTCTACAGGCACCCAGCAGAGGGAAAATCAGATTCTCTGAGGGATGCCTGAGGGAAAAGCTGTGCCAGAATCTCATTGCTGGAGGCTGCTGCTCCATCCCAGGTGTGCCCTGTGCCAGCCCCAAACCTGCCCTTGCTGGGTCACTGCTCAGGATGGCCTTGGATGAGGAGGAGGAGGCTCCTGAGATGCCTTCCTGGCACAGACATCACTCCAGCGCTGCAGACACACACAGATTTCCTAAATTCCAAACTCTGGGTAGTTACTGATGTAACACTGCTGTTTCCTGGTGGTGGCTTTGGGCAGCAAGAGAGTGCCCACGACCCCTGGGAAGCTTCCATCAGAAGTTCTGCAGAGCCCTCTGTGGTGAATTATTTTTGAAGTTTGAAAGCAAACCCTAGTGCTTGAAAAAGCACTTTTTTTTTTTTTTTTTATGCTGTTATTATATACCCAATGTTATAGCAGTCTGCCACTGCAGCCTTGAGACCACCCTTGCCACCAAGCAAACACAGGCTGTGGTTGTGTAAATCAGTCCATTTGTGTGAGAGATAAATACAAAATGAAAAAGGGTCCTGGAGGTTGAGTCCCCAGGGGTCAGGATGAAAAGAATGGCTTAGGTTAGACATTGAAGTGCTGCAATGATAATTTCCTGAAATCCACAACATGCAGTCAAGGCTGAGCTCCCACAGCTTTGGCTTCTCCTCTGGACAGGGCACCAGGTTCTGGTTGGAGAAGGTGCAGATCTATCAATGCCTTAATGAAGGGATGGGACTAATATTGGGCTAAAAATGATTTATTATTCTAATAAACATCAGCCTCAAACGCTGTGAGACTTTAGAGGAGCAAGAAGTCAGCAATAGCTCAGTCACAAGTTTCTTTGTTACAAGGCAATATATAATATTCTAATGCAATGGAAAGTTGCCACAAAGTTTATTTTTATGTATTTATGTTTGTTTTTATTTATTTTGCTTTTCTAGCCCATCACCTTCACTTAATTCTAATTCTTAATTTCCCTCTCTTCAGTTAAAAAAAAAAAAAAAAGCTGTCTCATTCTTGGCAAACAAATCACTCCAAATTTTTCAAAATTTTCTCAGCAGGAAGGCTTTGGAGATGTTTGGGATTTTATAGGAAAGATGCCAGAACAAGGGACCAAGTAATGGTGTGTGAACTTGCATAAAAGAACAAGAAAAAGCAATGCCCAAACCTCCCTCCTCCTGGAAGGTCTGTTATATAATTCATGGTCTCTCTAGGGTTTCTTGCAAAAACAGGATACAGCAAAATCCTTTAAGATATACAAAACTTCTATTTTGGTGCTGAAAATATGGGAAAACTAAGATTATATATTCCATGGTGAATGTCATAGACAGGGAAAAAAAAGAGTTGTATTAAATGCCTGAGCCTCTTTAGGGAGAACATGACAGACTCAAGACAGATGCACGTGGATAAATCTTCTTTTAATGAACGACACTTAGCTCTGCTGGGCTGTATCAAAAATATTGCCATGGTGTCTGTGCAGCTTCAGCAGCAGGAAGCTGAATTGCCAAAGAGGTAATATCCTGAGTCTGATCAGTGAATCATAATCACACAGACTCTAAGCAAGAAGGATGGAGTGTCTCACAAGCCATATTGGATTAAACAAGCTTGCTAAGTATCTGTAATTTCTGTGGGCTCCAAGAACTCTCTTAAAGGGCCAGGCAGGAGCAGGATCATGGGGTGCATTATTTTGGAGGATCCCTGAGCATTGCCCTGTGCTGGGGAATGCATCATCATTTTAATATCCCATGACAGACCTCATTTTCCCAGGATCTGTAACTCACCCATAATCATTTGCTGAAGGTTGAAACTTGGCAGACAGGACCTCAGACTGGGAATTAATTTTGGTAACACTATAATAAGTGTACTTTAATTAATGTTAAATGAAAATGGAATTCCTAAGAAATTACACACAGCAGTCATGAGACATGCTGAATGAATTCATCCTGATTAATGTTACTAAAACCAAATCATAACTGGTAAGTGGGATTTGCCTTTTATTAAGAGGTGCTGCCAGCATCCTTTCACTGATATTTGGCAGCAAATTGCTTTTAAAGGGACAGCAGGAGGAAAGCCCCAGCTGTTTAAAAGGGAAGGGAAGTGAGCAGGCAGATTTTGTTTAGGTACAGCTCAGTCCTCTGGGCTCTGGTTATTCCTGCAGCCACAGCCTGAGCTGGTGCTGGGGACAGCTCTGCTTCATTGGGACTAAAAACCTTCATCAGGCCCTTCCCAGCATACCCCAGAGTTCATGGAAACTGAAACGTGGGGTCTGGGTTATACAGAATCCTATACAAAGATATTGGTGCAGAAATGTTTCAGGGATGGAGGCATTATCTCTTTCAGGGCACAGTTCTCTCACAAGTGAAGCTGATGAGGATCCCCACGTGGCAATCAGGGAAAGAACAAAGCAGAAAGGAAAACCCCAAAGGTGCTGTCTGATTCAATAACAGGAATCTGGGTTTTGTGTTATTTCCCATATTTGTGAATGTTCCATCCATACTCTTCACCTCATGACACCTGTAACTATCACCATCCAAAATCAAAGGACTTTTAACTTACTTTTCCCTGCTCAGACATACTCATTTATTAATTAATTTTGGTGTTAATTTTGTTAATTTTGAATAATAGATCACAAAGTTTTTGATGAATGCTGCTGCAGCTTCTGCATAGGATTGCCAGATTTCCCTTTAATTAAGGGTTTAGTGAAACTCTGCTGGGTAGAACTGGCATGGAGGGAAGAGCTCACCTGGGAAACAGCAGGAAAATGGAAATAGATTCTCTCCAGCCCCCAAATACTCTCTTGTGACTGTCCACAAGGAATCACCCCCAGATGGGGATGTGAGCACCAGTGCAAGAAGTCCCTGAGAGATGGAGCATGGCTTCAGTGAGGTAATAACATGAGTCACCTCCTCCATCAAATGACTGCACCAGAGTGTCAGAGTCCATCCCAGACAGGATCTCACACAGAGAGGCCATAAATCACCTGAACTCATCCCAGTAAGCAGCTTGGCACTAAAGAGCTGTCTTAGAAAAAAAAAAAATCACCATGCAGTTCACAGAGGGAAATATTTGAATTTGGTTGAATTTACTCACACAGAAAAAATCTGGCTTTGTGAATAAGAAATCAGAAAAAAAAAATTTGAAATAATCTGCATTTCAAGAGATGAAATGTTAGTTTGATAAAAAAGCCATATATTCACACATGTTTCCTAGAAAATCTCTCCCCAGCCAGAATACTGTTGATCAGATAAATGGTGGAACTTAATCCTAAATTGACTGTTACCTTAGGAAGAAATATGGATGACATTGTTTATATTCCTCCTGGTTTGTATTCTGCAAACCTCAATATTTACCTAATTATTGTTTTCTCTCTTGTTTTTGTCAATTTGTGCTTTACAGTCTGTTATTTTGATGGTGAGCTAACAGTCTATTACATGGTGACCTAGCAATATATAAAAATTATATTAAAAGATCCATACATCATAATTATTATGTTAAAAAGGAAAAAAATAAAAAAAAGAACTCAAATTAGCTGCTTCAGTAGCCTCTAGGCAAGATGATTTCTTTAGATAAAGAGCCAATCTCTTAAGATTTTTGGAATTATTCTGCTATGCAATGAAAGAAAACCAGACCTCGACAGATGGCTCTGGGGTCCCACATGTGCACCTCTGTCCAAAAATCTGTTTACAGTTCAGGTTTATTTTCCTAGTGATCATTTATTTGGACAGGGATAACAGCATTGCTTTCCCCAAAGAATGAGTGATATGCTCTGTGGGGCGAGGAAGAAAACTGAATAATTTTGGCCATATAATGTTAATTTTGACGTGCACAGAACTGCACAAAATTCTCTGAATTTTGTGAAAAGCTGTAGAGAGTTTGTAGAAAATATAAACTTGTTCTGCACAATGTATTCTGTGAAAAGATGGTTCAGAAAATCTCTGCAAAACCATCAAAATGGTAGATAGAGTCAGACCAGAGATTTTTCACTTTTCATTTCCCTCTTGCTGACAATGGCTTGTAGGAGTGACCTAAAGAGTTTAAAATACAAAAAATACACAGGACTGAAGTTGTAGGCAGCCAAATTTTATTAGCAAGAGGCAGAGAGTACCTGAACTGATGCTGAGTGATTTATGTCTTGCATGTCTTCAATAGCACATGGTTAAAAAAATAATAATAATACCTCAAAGAAAAGAGGAAAAGCAATTTCACACTCATGTAGTGAAAGTCTCTCAGAGATCCCAGCCTGCCTTGCACACAACCACAGTTAGTGGACAATGACATGGAAATTCTTTTTTTCTGAAAAATCCAACCACATTTTATTTCCAGTGTCATCCATCAGACCACCCCAATTTTGCACCTACAGTTGTATGTTATTGCTGGACTCAATGATCTCAGAGACATTTTCCAACCTAATTGATTTTGTGATTCTCTGTATGGTCTGGAAATGGAAATGAGACATCATATATTCCATGAATGAAATAAAGAATGAATGAATGAAAGAAAAGATTAGCATCCCATTCTAGCTTAAAAAAAACAAATTTATACCAGACTGCATTTGTTTTCCCTTACTCTAGCAGTATCCTGCATGCCCAGAGAAATTACACATTTAATAAAAATAACATTAATTCCTTGAGACTACTTGAGTTTATCTCACAATAGAAGTTTACAAGAAAAGGCAAAAATAAAGAAAAAAAGCCCAGACAAGCCAGGCCTTCATGTCTCAGTATTATGCAATGGAAGCTGAGGGATGGTTTGTGTGTGCTGTGTCTGAGAAATGTGGGACAAGATCACACCTTAGGAAAGCTCCAGGTCCTTTGCAGCCTGCACAGAGCTGCATTACACAATAAAAAATGTTTTCCTGCTGAGTGGAATGGCTCAGGGGTACAGATGTGACCCAGGGTGGGGTTCCCAAAAAGCAAGACTGGAAAAGACTGGGCTGGCTGGTTCCCCAAGGGGCTCTCTCTGTCACAATGAGCAAGCAGGAGAATGCAACCTGAAGGCTGAACATAGCTGGAAAAGATCCAACAGCTTAAACTCATCAGTGTGGAAAATAATTACACACTGACAGGTCTCCAGGGCAAAGACAGAGAGAGGGAAACAAGACCTTTATTAACTCTTCATGGTTTCAGTCATCAATCAGGTGTTATTTAATTGGACAGTGTGTAGACACCTTCACACTCTGTGCAACAATGACACTTGTTCAACATAACTTTGGACAACACTCTCAGGGTGAGATTTTTGGGGTGCCCTGCAGAGGGACAGGAGCAGGATTTGATGATCCTGATGGCTCCTGTCCAACTCAGCAATTCTGTCATTCTGTGATACCAAACCACAATATTTTCCTGTGGGATGGTTCAGAGTGGGCAGGTTTAGATTAGATATTAGGGAAAAATTCTTCCTTGTGAGGGTGGTGAGGCTCTGGCAGAGGCTGCCCAGAGAAGTTGCAGATTCCCATTCCTGGAATTGTTCAAGGCCAGGCTGGTGGGGCTTGGATCAACCTGGGATAATGGAAGGGAGCAGAACAAGATGATCCAACCCACACCATCCTGTGAACCTATTTAATTCACAGGATTATGTATAGGAGAGTTATAGCAGTTATACACAAGATAGAGGTGCTCAAGAGATAACATAAGGAAATAAAACATGATTTTTTGGAAAAAAAAATGCCAGCTTCACAGTGCTACACATTTCAAATCTACCTGGATTTGGGTAGATGCTTAAAGCTGATTATCAAGTGTGGTGTATAAAAATTTGAGCAGAAGGAACAAGGAAAAGCAAAGTGAGCACAGTGTGAATCAGGTTACTCATAAATTTACTCCAAATGAGAAAATTCAGCTGTTTGTTTCCTACGGACTAAATTATTGTTAAATTTGAGAGTACCAGTGCAGGTTATAGAAGACTTTTCTCTTACTCCATTAAAAGCTGAGCTAAAGACAACACACAGAGTGCTCAGCTGATAAAACCCCTGTATCAGAATTTTTATATATATATATATATATATATATATATATATATATATATATATATATATATATATATATATATATATATATATATATATATATAAAATTTTTTTTTTAATAACGATGCTAGGAACAGCAACATTTAGTGAAACTAGATGCAAACCCACTCCAGGGCAGAGTGAAGCACGTTGCCATTAATCTTGTTCCAGGGCTGGTGCCAGAAGCTCTGAATTCCATGAGCACCATTCCAGGGTTATCTGATTGTCCTGCTCAGCACACGGCGTGCTGCAGCCTATAGCAGGCAAATTAAATGTAATCATATCACTGCACTGAAATTACACTCCTTTTCCATATGGGGCCTGTGGGCAATAATCATCTCGTTATCCAGTTATCTGTTTCCCTCTAGGAAGTTTTCAGACTAACTAGCCAGAACAAATTCGAAGGCTCTGTCATAATTTCAGGAATTGCATTGCCAGAGGGTTTCTAACACCTCTGGTATTTCTCACTTCTCTGCCAGGGAAGGAGGGGCTTCTGGGATTGCTTGGTTCTTTATTTTTTTAATTATAATTTTGTTTTCAGCCTGTGTCATTGTGATCTCATTTTCTTGCATTCAGTTCTCAAGGTGGAGAAACATAAAGCTGCAGTGTTTTGCCCATACCCATGGCCATGCTGAAAAATGTATTTCCCAAAATGCTGATATTATACAAGGTTGAACGACATCACGTTGCTGCTTCCAGTTCATTCCTCCCTTACAAGGGCAAGGAATTGGTCAGAGATATTGAAAACTGCTTGGGAGCAACAATAATTATGAATAGGGTGAGTGGGTTCACTGTTCTGACTCGTTTCAGGGGCTTGCATTTTGGAAAACAGCCTAAAAAAATATCAATTTAAGGAAAAAAACCCCACCAAACCCAGAACCTGGAGCATTTGCTAGGGCCAGACATGAGTTCCATTTAGACCCTAAACCATCCCACGCTTAACTGTAGGTCTGCTGCTTTAGCTTGTAGGAGTAGTAAAAGCATGTAATTCGATCTAATCAGATGGGCAGAGGAACCAGAGCTTTGTGCCAAGACAGTCCCTGGAACAAAAGGACAAATGTGGCTGCAGGAAAGTAGTTTTACAGCCCCGCAGGAAATTCTTGCAGGGCTACTTGTTCTGCACAGAAAGAGCCAAAACACCTGAGAAACTGCTGGTGTTGAAGCTCTTCTTGTCCTGCCCATCTGAAGATGAATTAATGTGGTTTGTGTTCTGCAACTACGTTGTTTTTTTGAATATAAGTTCCTTTCTTTTCTTTCCCCCCGCCTCCAATCTAGTTTAAATATTTGCTATTACAGAAAATAAACACCAAGAGAATGGGTGGGAATAATGGGGCTTGTCCTCTAGAATTTTTTCAGCCAGCTTAGCTGGGTTGCAGTGGTTCTGCTGTCACATTGGACTTCTCGTGTTTGCATTTAAAAGTTTCAAAGACAAAAGAGAAAAAAGGTGTTTTCTCTATCCCTGAAAGAAAAGTGGACAAAAGAGAAACAATAATTAGTCAAAACTTCAGTGAAATAATGCACTTTGGGAGGAATAAAAAGCTGTTTGGCTTTAGGTTGAGATGTGAGCTAAAAGAGCAAACAAGCAAAGCCTACAAATGTGCTTAATTCATAATGGAATCTGCCAACCAGAAATCAGGAAAATGTGAGAAAAGCAAGTACAGGTCATTAAAATCTCATGTTTCTTTTAGGGTAAAGATAAATTAGGTTTTTTTGTCTGTTATTATTTGCCAGGCAATCTATTTGCAGATGCTGTACTCATAGGTCTCTTATTGGAGTAGGAAAACAAATCAGAGCTCAGGGAGTGACTAGAACAGAAAATCCTTCAGATGGGAGCGAGTTCTGTTGGATGGCAAGGTCTGGCTTGGCCAGAATCCCAGTCCTTTCAGCAGGAGCCCCTCGAGCCCAGCCCAGCAGCTCTGGGGGATGGCCACTGGCATTTCCTGGCAGCAGACAGGGATTTCCTCTGCATCCACCTCTCCCTCTTCTCAGAGTGCCCTCACTGGAACAATTGCAACACAGCCTGTAAATTACAGCATCACAAAACCTGACACTGGCATTATTTAGGGATGGGAAGTGTGAACAGATGAAGTGGAGCATTAAAAAAGAGAGCAATCTGATCTGTCAATCCTGTGTTTAGGGACAAAGGGCATATTAGAGATGTGCTACACGTTTGTTTGGGTGTGCATGGTTTGTATAAACATTTAAATAGAAGTTCTGCCTTTGTCTGCATGACACTTTTGTTTCTTGCCTCCTTTAAATAAGGCAGAAATTAAAGGGGGAAACCATGACTCTGTGATATAATTCAGCAGGCAGTTAATTGGTAATTAAAGTCTGGGTTTGTCTTAGTTGGAGCTAGGACTGTATTATTGTTATTTCTTAATGATGATCTGATACTAGGTATTAGACCAACACTTAAGGAAGTGGAAAGATTTTCAACAGTACTGAGCACCCTTTGACACAAGTATGAAATAGAACCTTTACATTCTCATATTTCAACTTCTTTTTAAATTTAATTTTGGCAGAAAATATCCTCAAATGAAAATGATGCTTTTTTATGAAAACAAAGATCTTACATTAGATATAGATATAGATATAGATATAGATATAGATATAGATATAGATATAGATATAGATATAGATATAGATAGATAGATATAGATATAGATATAGATATAGATATAGATATAGATATAGATATAGATATAGATATAGATATAGATACATGCATATAAAAGCATAGATTTTTGTGATCAAAATAGTATCTCTGGACAATGAGGGTCTGCTGGGTTTTATGACTGAGCCCCTGCATTTCCCTGTGACTTTGCTATCCAGCTGTGCCATAGGTCCTTTTTAAACTGTGTGATCTTTCCATACAGCTGAACCACCACAGCACCTCATTAAAAATTATTTGATTGAAACTTCTTTCTCTTCAGTTTTTTTTATTTTTTTTTTGTTTGTTTGTTTTGTTTTGTTTTTTGCCCTGGTCTTACTGTGCTGTCAATTCAGAAATCTTGCAGATTGTCTAAAAAACCCCAAACCACAGTGATATGACTTATTTGCCCAGGTAACCCATGCTGTCATTTCAACTTAATTCACTTAAATTGGTGATAAACTGTCATAGTCCTTTGGGTGAAAAATACCAGGATTAAGTAAGCAGGTTAGAGGAGCATCACTGGGGGAGGAAGAGGTGCTTGGACACCTGGTGATTTCCAGACACATTGTGTGCTGTTAAGCCATGCTGTGGTTTACCCCTGGACACTCAAGGTTTTTAATTCCCAGCTTTTCATGTCCTCTGAGCTCTACTTTTGTTCAGCTTTGTCATTCTGGCAAGGAAAACATTGCTCTGTGAAGGTGCTGCCCACTGGCTGGGGAAATATTTACAAATAGAGCTGCTGAAATTAAGGCATCTTTACATTGAAAGTGCAAGTGTGTGACCACTCACCAGGATGGAAAAATTATTGCAGAAGCACCACCCAGACTTTTACTGATGTTTTTATTACTCTCTGCAGAAATATTTTTCCTTTCTTTCCAAATAATAAGAAGGAAACATTTGCTTGTTTACCTTTTATTCTGATGAAGATTGTAGTCAGATTAAAACAGGAGAGATGGGGGTGATATCCACAGGTTACAGAGAATGTCATAGAGTGGAGCCAGAGGAAAAACAAACCTGGCTGGTGCCTGTCCCAAGGGGAATTTGTGCTGTAGCTAACGTGACATAACATGCTGACAGTGCCATTCTGTGCTGAAAACTCTCCTTTTTCCTGAAAGTGTTTTCTCCTATAACATGTTCACAACAGCACCAGTTGAAAAAATGCCCCATGCTGGGTTTGATCCCTTCTGGGCTGAAGTTCACTTTTGGAGTTGGTCCAAGCAAAGTCTTTGTGCTTCAGTGCATCTGCAGACTGCCTGTGTATCAAAACCTGTTCTTTTAAAAACACTGGGCTTGTTGGATAACATGTTGGTGCAGAGTTAACTTCTTGTGGGAAACCCAGAGCTGCACATGGATGGAGAGGAGCAGGGTCAGGGTAAGAGTAGATGGGGTAGGGCTGCACACAGGGCAGAGTGGAGAAATGTGATAACCCCACTGGAAAACTCCTGCTGTGCTCTCACCCTGCACTTCCAGCAGTGACAGGTAGTCAAAAATAGAAATATTGTGTAGCAGCAAAAATGTAAATATGGCTGGAGTGAGAGTTTATGAAAAAAAAAAAAAAAGGAGTTGTGTCTCAGACCCAGGTTTGGTTCAGTGTATGTGATGCACAGGTGGTGTCTGTTCATTCCAGAGCACCAAGCTCCCTGTCATTTTGTCTCTCTTTGCTGTTTGTTGCAATGATAAGGAAATGGATTATCTCCAATTCAACAAATGCCACGGGCACCAAATGTACATGAAAATGTCAATTATTGTGTTGTGCATCAATTCAACCCCACTACAGATCCATTTTTAAAGTTTCTCCATATTTTTCCATGTTAGCCAGCAGCTGATCTCTGTTTTTTCTGTTCATGGTAGTAAAATCTCTTCTGGTGCATCAAGACTTGCTGATGTTTCAGGGACAGAACCTACACTGGCTGTGCACTGATCTGGTTTTCTTAGATAAGAACAAGGGGATGAATCAGTAAGTGTCCACGGTGTGATATCTGTGTTTGCCTGACACAGCCTGGAGGTGCTTTAAAGAATATAACAGAGCATTATCCATTCCATTTCCTGCACATATACAGGGGAATTTTTTTTCCTATGTAACATAAAATTTCTGTAAGAAATCCCAATAATTCTGAAACAAACCCTTTATTTCCTCATAATTCCATGTTGTTATGACACAAAAGTCATAAGTTTGCATTAGAGTATAGGATGCAGTTCTATCTTTTTTTTCAAATGTTGCTAGCACAGAAGATGGGTATAATCAACTAGAGCCGATAAAATGAACTAAAAATCAAATAGAAATTCAAAATTATTATTAATATGTTATTTAAAATGTGTATTGTTGTCACTTTGGTGTTTCCAATCAGGGACTCCAAAAATGTAGCTGAGCAGGTTTAATTAAAAAATGCAAGATGGATGCCATTGCTCATTGCTTCAGATAAGGACAAACAAGAGATTTCAGATATATAAAATTGTATTTTTCAAAAACTGAATAAATATAAAAGAAATTTTAAGACCAGTTGTAAAGATTGAACAGGGAAATTATCTTCTCTTGTTTGAAAATCACTGTCTCAAGGTTTCCAGGTGTAAAATGGGCTCATGATGCATCACCTACAGCTTGCCCAGAGCAGCTGTGGCTGCCCCTGCACCCCTGGAAGTGTCCAAATCTGGGTTGGATGAGGCTTGGAGAAACCTGGGGTAGCAAAGTGTCCCTGATTGTGGCAAGGAGCTGGAGCTGGATGATCACTGATGGTCTTGTAAAACTTTTCACACACTAGAATAAACTTTCCTTTTGGAAAGCCGTGCAAAATTATTCAAATTTTGGTATTTATTATGAAACTCCTGAGAAGTTTTCTGGGCATGAAGAGCAGGTGCCTTTCCATACATATGTAAAAATCTTTTCTGAAGGAACAAACCCCTGGTAGGGTTTGTATCTGCTGTCCTAGAAAGCAGAGCTACACTTTTGAGAGAGCAGCAGGGCTCTGTGTGAGTCCTTTGCCAGGCTGTTTACCAGATTATGGCTCAGGTCTGCACAGATAACAGGTGCTGTAAACAGATATCCATCTTCCCAGGCAAGAAAAAGAAACCCAAATGGAAATCAAGATTTCACCAGAATACTGTAATTTTAACAAGCTGAATGGATGTCCAGAGCCTGACAAGCATTAGGACTTATTTTCACAAAGCTTTTAAGCACAGGGCTTAATTATAAACACATGCTTATGGATGTCACTGACCAGCAAAGCCCTTGCACAAAAGATTAACTTCACAATAATATAATAGCTTCACAACAGCAATTTCTGGTGCACTTCCACTTGGAAATCTGCTAATAGCTAAAGTTAAAATAAATAACACAAAGGAAACATATATGACTTTGCCTTTCCGTGGCAAAGAGAGCCATAAAATAGGAGAGGTCATGTGGCAAGTGTGATTTACCTGAACTTTAAGTACTTTGAAAATGAAACACCAGGAACAGCATAATCAGTCAGGAGAGCAATTAGGGACTCCATTACCACTCAAGAGGAGCAACAGAGACCATAATCACTTGCCTGAGGAAATGGTTTTCACACACATTCCGAATTCAGCAGGTTTTCTCTGCATATCAGCAGTGTGAGAGCAAGGGAGTGTCTTAAGCTCCTGACAGAGTGAGAATAATGCACGGGGAGTGGGGCTGCTGTTTAGGGGATCTGTCTGTTGTAATTTATTCCTTCTGCTGCATATCTGGAAGTAGTTGCTAAAAATGTGCAAAGCCTGGGCTTGCTGGAGGTTTGTGGGATGTTTCAGCTGCTGCCAGGGCTGTGGAGCAGGGACACCAGGAACCTTTAACTCTGTGGTGCAGCAGGAATTGCTGCAATGAGCAAGAGTGTCCAGGTTTGTAGGACAGGTGTTTGCCAATAAAAACAGGAGCCTCTCTTTGAAATGGAGAATGTGAACCCCCTCCCTCCAAATTATTATAATTTTGAAATTAAGGGGCTCTCAGGCAAAGATATGGGAATTAGGAATAACAGTTCTTTACCAGGAAAATTAAAATAGAAATGCAGCATTACAAAGAACAATCCCAAACCCTGCCAGAGTCAGAATCCAAGCTGACACAGTCAGTCAGTCAGGGTGTTGGCACAGTCCCATTCAATGGTGGCTGCATCCTCCTGCAGGGGCAGATGTGGTTCAGCTGGAGCAGTGCTCCTGGAGAAGGTGCAGTTTCCTCTGAAGGTGCAGGGATGATGTGGAAAGGTCTGGCTTTCCTCTGGAATCCAGTGGAAAGAAGGTGCCTTGGTGTCCCAAATCTCAGTTTTTATCTGGGTAGGAAAGGCTTGGCTGCTCCCCTGGCTGGAGCATCTCCCAGTGGGATGATGGAATTTTATCAGTCATGCCCTGGGACTCACTGGCCATTAACAGGAGATATCTCCTGGAGGGAGGATGGGCTGTGGGAAGATAAAGATAAAACCCAGCTGGTTTAAAGGTGGCCCATTAGCAGATAATATGTGCCATGGATATAAGGGTCACTGCCCCACCTCGTTTAACAGATGGTGACAGAATTCACATTTCTGGCCACATCCTGTATTGTAACCCAGCACAAAGAGCAAAGCCTAGAGAGGTTTTTAAGAGGAATCCAACTGTTTCAAAACAATGAGACCAAGAGTTGATAGGAATTGTTCAGACTGCTAAATTTTAGGACAGGTTTCATGAGACTGAAGGTGATGTATACTTGCAACCGATGGTTTCATTCTGAGTTTCTGTTTACAGAGAGGAATATTAGGGGAAAATTCAGACATGACACAGTGAAGCAATACTTTTAATAAGGAACAGCAAAAGTGCTTTGAAAGTACTGGAAAAGGGTCTGTAGCAGGAAAACAGGCAAATGTGAACACAGAGAGTAAATAGTGAGTGATTTTGGCATATCCAGCCAAGGAGGTTCCAACACAAGATTTTTCCTACTCTTTTTTTTTTTTTTTTTTCCATCTTGTTAAGATGAATGAATGATTTTAATGACATTGAAAAGCCAATTATGGTGAAATATTCTCCATACTATAGAGGATTTTTATGTTAAACAGACAGAGCAACCACAGCTCCACAATAACCTAAGCAAGTCTTCCTTTTTGCTGAGACTTTTTTCTTTCAGTGTGGGTTTTGTGCATCTATCAAGAATACTCAGACATCTAGAAGCCCTACTGCTCTGACAGGGCTGCTGGACATGTGGAAATGTGTGTGTGCCAAGTTCTTTAGCATCTCTGTGCTCCATGGTTCGTGCACAGTAAATCTGGAACATCCAGGAGGATTCTCCTGTGCCCAACAGCTGTTTCCACATCAGTGGCTTCCTGGCAACTTCCTGGAAGTCTTTTGGAGAAAAAGGAGAAAACTGCAGCTATTTCACTGCAGATGGGGTGTAAGAAAATAATTTTGCTTATTTATTTAGATTATTTCTATATCTAGGCAATTACAGTAAGAGGAGGTGAGAAAAGTAAACTAGAGCTGTATGTGCAGAAATTCTACTGTGATTAAATGGTACAACAGGTTCAGCTTGAGGCTCACACTCATCAGGGCATTCAGCAGCAGGCAGGATCAAACTAATAAGACTAATCACATCTGCACAAACAATAACATGGAAAAAATAAAAATTTGGGAGCAGAAGATATGCCATTAATTGCTTCCTGAGAAATACACTCCAGCTTTTTGGGTCTGGTTATAATTGCTGAATTTTAGCTGTGTTTCTTGCTAGCTTGTTGGGTTTCCCCCACCTCAACACTTTCCAACTGCATTCATGATCTCCCAAAACACAAATTCTGTGTTATGATGAAAGGTAAGTTCCTTTACCTCCACATTCTCCACGTGCAGTTTTTATTTAGCAGTCTGCTCTTGGAGAAGGGAAAGAGCCATGCAGGCTCAGCAGTGATCTGGACCTGGAGGGAATTACAGCTCTGTTGTCAGTGCAGTACAGTAGAATCCAAATTTAACACTTAGGTTAATAATTAAGGCAGAGGGGTGTTGGCTTTATCACCAGCCTTGATCTCCTATAAAACAAGCTTCTTCATGGTGCTCCTCCTGCCTGGAGTAGATTTTATCCCTGAAATGGCAAAAATCTTTTTTTCTGTCCTTTCATCATGGATCAGGTCGGCCAAAAGGTCCAGTTCTAGTGTGCACACATGCTTGTTAGTTCAATGCACTTATTCTTTTAATAGACTCCTTGGGTCATTTTTTCCTTTTGTGTTTAGCATGATCTTACTGTATCACTTTTCATTCCTGGCTCTCAGCAGATTCAGTGCTCTGCAGCCTGAAGTGTCAGATTGTGGGTGGTCCATTTCATCAGAGGCATTTTGAGCCAAATGTGAATAGAAAACAGCTTTTGTTCTGCAATTTTGGACTTTACCCCTAAATACCTACCAGACTGTAATCATCCACACATCACCCACTGCCAATAAATAACCTATTTTATTATCCAAGTCTCTAGATGGAGAAGAACATTTTTTGCTGAATTCAGCTGAAGGCAGCAGTTTACTGGCTTGTCCTTCTTTTCTTCCATTTCAAAAAGAGGTATTTTATTAGAGTGGCAGCAATGTGATTATTTATTTTGTTATACAGGAACATCAATAACAAAATAAAAAACATAAAGTGGAGTTTAAATGCTTCAGTGTTATATGGTTGTATAAAATAAAGCAGAATTTGGCCAACAGGGCTTTTCACATCAGAATGTGTGTGCAGCTAGAGGCTGAGAAAGCACAGAGCTGGATAGCCCTGATAATATAATTTTACAGAAGCACTAAGAAATTGCAGTGAAATCCTAAGGCATAGTAGAGGTGCTTAAAATAGAAATGCTCTGCAGCTCTCTGAAAGCTCATAATGGAGGTGTCAGGTAAAGGCAAACAGGTGGATGAAGGAGGCAAACAGGCAGATGGATTCATGGAATTCACACAGAAATGCAGATGCTTGAGCCAGCTACTCCCCAAATCTGAGTTCAGCAGGAGCCATGCACAGCCACCCCAGCAGAGCTAAGTTTCAGGAAAGAATTGAAGAGGGTATAAATGTGAATTTAGCCTCCAAGTTTTCTTCCTGCCCTGCTCCAATATTTGAGCAGTGCATGTTTTCCTGTCCCCTCAGATCCCCACGAGGATGCTGACAGGGCAGTGTGCAGGAGCTTGGCCACACAGCTTCAACAGCTCCTGGTTTGAAAGGCTTTGATTGGATTCAGGCAGAAGCTTTCAGTCCCAAGGGGCTATTCTATTATTTTTATGATACATCACAGTTATTCTGGTGATGCTGTTCTCCTTCACAAAATCTCACTGCTCCAATTTGTGGTTCTCAAGAGAGTCCTTGCAGCACAGATGAAGGGCATTGGGTTAAATCTCATTTTACTAGGCAACCTGCTTTGTATCATTTTCCTTTTTTTTTTTTTTTTCATGGATCAAGAATGCATTTTTGGCATATTGTGCACAAACAAATGCTGTTCTGGGTGGAAGCCTATCTGGTAGTTGGAGCAATGAATTGTGGCTCAGTGAGTGATGGAGTCAGCCTCTGGATTCCTGGTTGAGCACTTTCTATTGATTTATTGTGTGGCCACAGACAACCAGCTCATATCTTTCTGTCTGCTCTATTCTCTCTGTTATTACTTTTGCATGGGGATAATTATACCACACAACCCTTTTCCCCTGTCCCTTATTAAAAGGCTCTTTTAGATCAGGTGAGAGGCTTGGGTGGGAGTTCCCATGACCTAGGACTGCCTTTGCCCTGGCCTGGGCAGGTTTCTGTGGTCAGGCTGTGGCAAGGGATCCTCAGCAAGGATGGGAGCAGGGTGCTCACTGCAAGCCAGGAGTGTGATCCATCCACTGGGAATTTTGGGCAGGTTCTGGCTGCAGGTTACTCCAGCCACATTGGGAGAGCAGTAAACTTTACAGACACTTGTGGAAGTTGTCCAAATGACCTGGCTCTAGTGGAAAGTTGCTGTGGCCATGTGTTTTCAGGGCTGAGGTTTCCATCTCGTTTTCTGTGCCTCTCTTGGTGCCCCAGTTTTATTCAGCATCCTCTGGGATAATTCTGCAAGTTATCCCAAATGCCACTGAGCAGAAAGGCATGTGAGTGTCCCATGGGGGCTCATGAATATTAATATCATCACAAATTTATTGGAAAGCTCCTCAATTTCACTAGAGCTCTAAGTGAAACTATGCCCAGTTTTGAGATTGTATAGACCAAGAAATGTTTCTGTATTCTGTTCAGTCTCAGTTTAATGCAAAGCACAGTGCAGGGCTTGCCCAGAAACACCTCCTGCTGCATAGCAAATGCTGCACTGTAAAAGGGAATTTCTGGAGAGCATATTCTCCCCAAATCAATTGATTACAGGGTTATAGATTTGGATAGAAAAGCCTGTGTTCTCTGTAGATTCTGTGTAATTTTAGATTTTGTGAGTCCCATTTTGAAGTTGTCCAAAGACCAGCTCTCCAGTGCTCCCAGCTAGATGCAGCTGAAGCTTAAAAGTAAAACTCAATCACAGATTTTTGGTAGTGTTCTAAAAGGTTCAGAGTGCACAACTTCTCTTAGAGAATTTAATCTTCTTTCTGCTTAACGTTTCTCATTTTAGCTCACATTTAACTAAAACCTTTGTAAATGTGTTAAGCTTATATTATCTCATTAATAATAAATGCTTAATGTCACAACACATGCTGTACCCCTGAGGGACAGTATCACTGATATCTCTCTGTTCCAGGCCACTAAACACTGTTGCTGTAAGTGATAAGCAGAAAGCAAATTTCATGGAAAGGTCATCAAATGCAATTATAATACATTATGTATGATGTGACAATCCAGGAGTGCCATAAAATCCCTGTTACACCTTTGAGTATTCAAAAATCTTGAATTATCAGAAAACCCTAAAATACATTGGGCTCTCTTACTTTGCCTCATTTTCAGAACTTATTGCAAGTGTTTGACATTTCTGAATTTCCTGCCAGTGACCAGTGTCAAAGCTCACTTTTATAATGAAGGTTATAAATTAAAACTGCTGGAGTTATTCTTGAGGCATTCTCTTGATCACAGAAAGGAGGTTTATAATGGATCATCATAATGACACCAGCAGCAGAGAATACCTCTCTGCACTCAGCATTTTTGGGTCCTTTTTCTCCCAATTTGCAAAGAATTGGGTATTGGAGAGAGCAGCAGAGCTGAGGTTGTTCCTTACAGATATTCAAGAAAAGGGGAGGAGAAGGTTCAGGAATCCTTGCTCTCCCTTTTACTCTCCTTCTCTCCAGCTGGTAGCAGAAGAGACCTTTTTCCCCAATTCCAACTCAGCTGGGGAAAATCCTGCAGGCAGTGGGGATGTCTTTCCTCCCTGGACAGAAGCCAACTTGCCACCACACCTTTTTCTCCAAGTTGAGGTCAGAAAGGTGAATTCCACATTTAACAATGGCTGAAACAAGGTCCTGATTATTTTTCTCCAGATTTTTCTCCTGACTATATCTCTGTCTTTAAAACCAGAGAAATAAAGATAAATAAATAAAGATAGATAAATAAAGATTTGTCCACTAAAGGATGTGGACAAATCCATCTCCAGAATTTTGGCATCCAGCTTAGGGCAGTGGAAGGAAGGATTCCAGGAAGGATTCCAGGAAGGAAGGAAGGATTCCAGGAAGGATTCCAGGAAGGAATCCAGGAAGGAAGGATTCCAGGAAGGAAGGATTCCAGGAAGGGAAATCTACACCAAAACTGAACAAAATAAAAACCCCCCATGATGACACATACAAAAATAGGATTTGTGATAGAAGCCCAAGAGGGTCAAAAGCAAAATGCTCATCAGAATGAGCCCTTGTGGACGGAGCTCAAAGCATTAAGGGCTAATCCCCAAAACCGCGGTGCCTTGCCGCAGTTAATGACCTGCTAGTCTGCGAACCATCAGGAGAGGAAGCCGGCAGCAGTTAACACTTGGAGAGCTCGCTGGTCGCTAACAATGCTAATGAACCGTGTCTTGGACTTGTTATCCTACGTGGTGCAGGAGAAACACGGTAAGTGCCTCCGAATGACAGTGAATAATCGGAATATTGAGGCGGAGAGGTGAGAATTACAGATGGGATGCAGGAATGGAAGTGGAGCTTTACACATGCAGGGTATGAGCAGAATATCACTGGTGTGACCCAGAATATCACTGGTGTGACCCAGAATATCACTGGTGTGACCCAGATTAGCACTGGTGTGACTCAGAATATCACTGGTGTGACCCAGAATATCAGTGATGTGACCCAGAATATCACTGATGTTACCCAGAATAGCATTGATGTGACCCAGAATAGCAGCAGTGTGACCCAGAATATCACTGGTGTGACCCAGAATAGCACTGATGTGACCCAGAATATCACTGGTGTGACCCAGAATATCACTGATGTGACCCAGAATAGCAGCAGTGTGACCCAGAGTATCACTGGTGTGACCCAGGGTATCACTGGTGTGACCCAGAATAGCAGCAGTGTGACCCAGAATATCATTGGTGTGACCCAGAATATCACTGGTGTGACCCAGAATATCACTGGTGTGACCCAGAATAGCAGCAGTGTGACCCAGAACAGCACTGGTGTGATGCAGAATATCACTGGTGTGACCCAGAATAGCACTGGTGTGACCCAGTGTTTCAAACAGGGCACAGGATTTTTCCTTCCTGCAGAGAGCAGGGAGAGAAGGAAAAAAGGGAGAAGGAAAAGGGAATGCAAATGAGTGCTGGCAGTCACTTTATGGGTTTACCATCTGCTTGTTCTTCTGGCTGTCAGACAGAAAGAATTTACAAAACCCTGGTGCCTCAGAAAGCTCAGAATTTCCCAGGGAAAGCTGATCAGGAGCATTTATTCCTCTGAGAGTGTCCATCCAGTGGCTCACATTCCTCTACTTCCCAACTACAGGAATCTCTTCAGGCTACATCCCAAAAGAGAGAGGTGTGCAGGAATTCCTTGTGCCTAGTTCTGACCCCAAGGCTGTGCTCTGGACAGCTCTTCCCTTTACCCAGCTATTCATTCAGAGCTGTTCATGCTCTGCTTTCAGCCTTTTATTTACTCTTTATTTCATGGAAGCAGCCACAGGATGCAAGGGCAGTGTCCAAGGACACTTTTGGGGGTCTCTGGCTGCCTGTGAAGTCTCAAGGACATTTATCTACAGATTTTTGGTGTTCTTTGTGTAGTGACCTGACCTCCCACTGCTCAATATTTGTGAGACTGCAAGATGAATGCTTTCCTATATTTTAAAAATAGTTTTCTCTGATGACAAGAAGGACCTTGAATGCATAATGGCATAGATGGTGGTTTTGTGCCTGGGACACTTTTCTTTCCCCTTCTGTCAGATACCAATCTGTGTGCAGAAAAAGCCTTCTCACTGTTCCATGTGAGATCAGTTCTATTGCTGGCACATGGGCAGGGGGATCCATTCTGGAGCTGGGATGGAGTCAAATCTGGGTTCATCTGAGTTTCATTCTCCACCAAAGCTTCAGGAATCAGGAGCGGTGATTTACGAGCTTTTGACAAATTCCCATCTGCTCTCATTCCATGTAGTTTTTTTTCCCCCTCGGAGTTCAAAGGCTGTCTGCTGCAGAGCTGCACTGCCCTGGTGATGTATGGCTGTCTCTGAGGCTGACAGAGCTCTAATTTTAACAGTGGCAGAGCTCTGTGCCTTAATTCAAGAACCACCTGATGAGCTCCAACGAGAGGAAACCTCCTCTGCTCAAACCCAGCAGTGTCTGAACCCTCATTTCTGCAAATAACCTAGCAACCTTCAGGAAAACTTGAACTAGGAATGTTGCTGGGGATTGGAGAGGAATTGGTGATGATGTAATTTTGCATCATTTCTTTCCTAACTCCTACACTCTCCTGCAAAATTTATTTTTTTTTTCTTTCTTTCTTTTTTTTTTTTTTTTTTTCTTTTGACTTAGAAAAGAACAAATCATGTTGACTTTTTTTTTTTTTTTTTCCCCCAACTCCCCAACTCTTTGTGTAAATACAAATGCCTCAGCTTGTCACTCTTTAATTGTGGGAAGTTACAAATTCAGGCATGGAAAAAAAGGAGCAGTATTGAGTAACGTGTTACACATTTATTGGCTGAACATTCATTATAGTAGGGATTGCATAACTCACACACTAGAAGAAGTAATAGATGCTAAAAATCCAATAAAATGACACCTTATTTATTAATTCTATTAACACTTAGTTCAATTCCTCCCTCAATTACAAATACACAATTCTCAATGTGGCAATAAGAGGTCAATACAGGACAAATTCATCACATTTTGTCATTACCCTCAATTTCACACGTCTCTAACTTTAAATAAGTTCTTTATTCTAATATTTCTGGGAAGAAATCCATGTGCATCATTGGTTCATCCCACAAACACATTAAAATCAACTTTTAGATTTTCTCATCATTTGCAAAGCAGATCCTTTGCCATGGCAAATGCCTTCTTTTCAAAATAAAAATGTACATCAGATATTCACCTTATTTACTAATATTTAGTTGTTTTTAAAGCAAGACTTTAATTCTTTATAGATAAAGGTAAAGGGGAAATAAAGAAAAAAAACAATGAAAAATGCTAGATAAAGTGACATTATTTGTCTCTTCTCTTTCTTCTTGTCTGCCCTCCAACCTCAAGATGAATTTTTCTAGGCTCCTGCACAGGGAAAACCTCTTCCAAAAAGCTGAACATGAGATTTTTTCCAAGTTTTGATGAAATTTGCCTGGTCCTCAGTGTCACAGGATGGCCAGCTAAAATATCCACCCCCTCTCTGTTTCTCCTGCAGGCTGTTTGTGGTGTGTTCCCTTCTGGGTGCAAAACACAGAAGTTGTTCAAACCCATTGATGTGTTGTGCAGCCCTGTTTCCAAAGGAGATTGGATCCTGCTGCCAAGGGATGAATGAAGCTGGGAAAATAATGTTAGAGAGGTAGAAAAAGAGCCAATCACCAGGTTCAAGAAGCAACAATTTGCAGTTAAACTGAATTGCTCAGAGGGAGGGCAGTGGTGGGGAAGCAGAGCTTTTTGTGAGATAAGTCCCATTAGACAGGAGACAGAGGGATACTTTGAACTTGGGCTGGATGTAAAGTGGATGAGGGCTACCAGGAGTGACCTTCTTTTGAATTATGATGATCCTAACAGGGAGAGTTAAGTGAAAACTGATGGAGGGAAAGCAGGGCTGCAGTTAACTGGAAGAAGAGAGCATTTGGCTGTTTGAAGGTCCATATGTAAAAGCAGAAAATTTCAGTGGACATCCACAAATAATGAGGGGCATAATTTATTCAAGAAACTAAAATTTCAAGCACAGTGCCATGGTCTTTCTCTCCCTAAGTAGCCCCTGTACCTAGATTTTCTTCTTCTTCTTACTGTGGCATAAAAATCTTTTCAAACTCAGTTTCTTTGTAATGTTAGGGCTTCAGGCAACTGTTAGAAAAATTCATAAGGAAAACAATTAACTCCCTTAAGTCTATTTATATTCTGTTTTCATGGCTTCACATTTCATTTCCAGAAAGTGCAGAGGAATTTACTGCTATGCTCCCAAGTGCTACTGGCAAAGTTATTACTCTATTTATTATGATAGCAGTGTTTAATCATTATATACTTAATAGTATCAAAGAGCCTCAGTTATAATCCCTTCATTATAAAAACCTTATGAGTAAACCCAGCTTTATTATTGAAGAATAATGCTGTAAGCAGCAGTTGCTTTGAAGGGCAACACTGAGGCCAAAGGTAAAAAAAGGGCCAGTGAGATTCCTAAAAGGCTCTAAACAGTAAGTGACATTATTTTACTTTTTAACACTTGTTTGCTATCTGAAACAGCAGGAGTCAGCCTTAAATCCAAGGCTGCTCAAGGCTTTTAAATTGCCTGTTAAGCTGTGCAGATTTTTAGGCTCAGAGTGTTTTTGGGACTATTCTGAGCATCTGAAACACTCTGGTTAGGTGCCCTTGATTGTCTCTTTTATGTGCTGCAAACAAAGTGCTGTGCTGCTCAGCTGGGCAGAATCAGGCACAAGCTGCCCAGGATTCCAGAATTAGTTCCACTGCACACACATGTTTTCAGGAGCAGGGCAGCCCAATCAGGGATTCCCAGGAAACCCAGAAAAGCCTGCAGAAGGTTTGGGTTGCATCCCTATTCCTGCTGCAGGGAAAAAGCTTTTGTGGAACCCTTTTTGTGCCCAGCCCTGCCACTTTCAGCACATCTAAATAATTTATAAAGCTCTAGGAGGTAATCTCTGAGCTGGCTGAGCCATTAGAGCCACCATAATATTGAGCAGCAGGTCGGGTTTCTGTGCTCTAAAGGGAGCCCTGATTTGTCAGGCTGTGGCACAGAAGTTTGGACTCCAGGCTCAGATTTTTCCTCCAACTCTGCTGTAATTTATGGCTTTGCCTGGTGCAGCTGATGCAGGTTTTCTCTAGTTTGAATCGTGGATATTTGGCTAACAAGCCAGGCTTGTGCCCATCTGCCCCTGTGCTCGTGGGTATTGACTTCCTTATCCTTGCAAGTGCTCCAGGAATTTTATTGGGAAAAGGCAAATGTCAAAAGTGTAAAGCTACTTTAATAAAACTGGCTGAGATCAGGTTTCCTTGCTGGCTGCCTGCCATTGAAAATCCCTTTGTTAGCTTTTTAAAATTTCCTGTGACAAAAAAGAGCCCTTTTCATTTCTTTCTATCAGATGGAGCAAGTTTAATTAAAATGTGAAGAATTTGACTAAAAATGTCATAGCACAGAAATCTTGGGGCGACTTTCCTTTTGAACCTGCATGATTTTGTGTTTTGCATTTTTTTTAAGGACAGTTCTAAACCTCATTGATGTGGAAAGCATGAAAGAACAAGAAAAAATCATTAATTATAGTACCAAATTTTAGAGTGATTTTATCCTTCCATTTTCTGGGGGTGCTGATAAAAGTTTCATGAAAAACAGGGATTGTGAACTGCTCTGGGGGTAAAAAGAAATATAAAAAATGAAGAAAATACAAGTTAAATGTGAACACAATGAAACAATTAAAGCAAATGAAAGCATTTCTGTGCAGCTGGAACCCACAATTGATATACTGAGAGCTGGAGGAAACACTCATTGTCCCTACAGCTGCTTTAATTGGCAATATTGAGGTTAGCATAAGGAGCTAGTGAGATCAAATGCATCATCCAAGTAACAATTCCACTATTTGACTAGAGAAAATAGCAGCTACACATTTGGACATCCACTGTTTAAATTGTGCTTGGATACTATGGCATGTAAAGTACTTGGCATGAACAAATAGTTTTTACCAAAACAATTAGACTCCATTAAAATGGATTATTTTAAAATGCTTGGCACGTCTTAATATTTTAGTCATGAGATGTGATATGGGGCGTAAATACAATTTTGTTGTCAAGTACTTATTAGAAATGTAATGAAATATTAACAAAGGGGTGAAGCACAAGTTGAATTTCACAACAAATCCACCTTATTTCCAGCAACAAGATGATGTGTTTGGTGTGCAGAGCAGAGGGCAGGTGGTAAAAATCCCAAGAGGTTTGACTTTAGTTTCCTTAGTCCACACCCTGCATCTCTGTGCTCTGTTCTGTCGGTGTGTGCTCATTCAAAAAGAGGATGAATATCAGATAAAACTTGTTCAGGCATCCCTGGCTTGATAGTGGCTCACCTGCTCTTGGTTGGGAGCAGCTGCTCTGAGGATAAATAAATGAGCAGTGAAAAAATATTCTCTGAGGATAAATAAATGAGCAGTGAAAAATATTCTCTGAGGATAAATAAGTGAGCGATGCCTGGTCCCATGGTTGTGATGTCCCACAGCAAAAGGCTCTGGGGAGAGATAAGGGACTTCACAAAGCAGGAGGTCGAGACAAGCATCACACAAGCTTGTTCCAAACATTCTTTTTTATCCTCTAATCACCCTTCTTTGATTCTCTTTTGCTCCCCCACCTCCTCCAGAGACACAGTGCCCGTGTGGTCCTTTGCAGATGGGGAACAACTCGGCTGCCATAGGAGATTTTGGCAGAGCTAATAAAAGAAGAGGCAGTAGCTGTGTTAAAATCCCATTGTTTTTTAAAAACACAAAAGGAGAATTAGCTTGGCCTAGCCTTGGGCCAGGTCTGCTGGTTTTCTGCAGTGCAGGGTCATTACACTGTATTTCAGGAGGCTCTCAGGAGGAATAGGAACCATCTGAGCCATAAGTGCAGAATTACAGTGACATCCCAGTGACCCTGATGAGAGGAATTAGCAGGGTGGGAAGCCCAAGAGGTGTGGGAGGCTGGGACAGGGTGGGGGCAAAAAGGTGTGGGAGATCCAGCTGGAGATGGGCACTGAGAGATGTGTGAGACCCAAAAGGTGTGGGAAGCCCAGGCAGGGCTGGAGAACACCAAAATGTGGGATCTGCATGCAGAGGTGGTTCCCAAAAGCTGAGGTAGGACAAAAATTTGTGGGACAAAAGGAGGGTCAAATCTGTACGAGCCAATTGTGAGTTCACAGCTCTTAATAAATACATTTAGTCCTATTTTTAAACCTTTCCAAACACTGCTTAGCTTCAGCGTGTTTTGCAATGAAGTTATCTCAGAAACATAACTCTGGTTCCAAGAGTGCTCTGAGCTCTGGAAACAGCCTGAGAAACAGGAACCTTGTGTACATCATGTTTCCCTCACTTCAGATTATAACATGGAATAGGTGAGGTATGGCAAAATTTAGAATTCAAATGTCAAAATGCGGATTTCTTTGGCTCAGATTTTAATTTCTAATGACTGCTGGGCATCTTTAACTGTCAGCTCATCTCTTGGGGTGATTGTTCAAGGTACTCTGCTTGTGTTTGGTGGAATTTACACAAAGGAAGCACTGCCTTTAGTGATAGAGAGACTGAAAATCTATGTCCAAGATATAATTCTTCATCTTAGAGATATAAAACCTAAAAGCAGATATGTAAGTTCAGAAATACATTCTTAGGTAGGATATTATTGCTACATTTTCAACAGATTCATTCACAGGACTAGTTGTTTGTTTGTTTTTTTTTAAACCACCTAAATTCTTTAGTTAAGGATGAAATTCATAAAAGCAGGCTAGCTGGAAGATAATATTTTCCCTGCTACATCATGAAAGGGTAGAAAACTATGTGCAAATAATACTGTGTGTTTAATTTTAGCTAAGTGTGGGCAAGGTTTGCCCTGTCAGTTAAAACTTAGAATAAAATACCCTGTGTGTATTCAGCCCTGAACCCTCAAGGATCTCAGAGCACTTGAAACACACCAAAAACTCTTCACCCCATGCAGCCACAGTGCTGCTCAGGGCCACAATGGAGCTGTTGTTCTGCAGCATGAAGAAATGCCAGGGGAGGGTAGGAAGTTAAGAATAATACAGCATATTCAAATGGAACTTTTAGGAGTATTTAGGTAGGCTGAATGCAGCTACCTGGAATTTGGCCACAAGGCTCAGCTTAACAGCCCTGCTCTTGTCAAAAGTGGAATAAGATCTTTAATTTTTCCATTCCATTTCCATTAATCACCAGAAGTGGTCATGAGGTTTTCCACCCCAGCCAGCAGTCAGGCTTTCCAACAGCAATACATTTCCAGGGCACCACATCAATGCTGCTTCAGAGTGCCTCCTACTGCATCCCCAGCCCAATTTCCCATTTGAAAACTGCCCAGCTCTCCTGACCATCCAGATATGGCCTGAGGCTCTGAGAGGCTGTGTTTTCATTGAGAGGGCTTTCACCCATCTTCAGGAAATCTCTTAGGGAGGTTTAACTTCACTGGCAGGCTAAGTTCAGTGTAAAACAGCAATTGCCCTAATCTACAGTAATTTGCTATGTGAAATATAAAGGAAATTTGGATAAGAAAGAAGATATAAAAAAGAATTGGAATTATAGAGGGATTTTTCCAAATTACTCTGGGTTCTTGATGGTGTTTGCTGGGTTCTGAATCCAATTAGTGTACATTAGGAAAAAAAATTAAACCAAGATGATACATTTCCCTAATTACAGAGCCACAGATATCAGTGTACAGTTTACAGAGACAGGAAGGAGTAAACTGATGATAGGTTGGCTGATAGGGAAGGAGAGTTCTGCAGCTGAAGAAGGCACAAGGAATTATTGACAGAAAGATTTTGCTGTGAAATTCAGTCTATGTATATAACACTGCCAGATGCTGCAGTTAATTAAGAGAGCTTTAACAATTCTATTTTCTTTTCTCTTTCCAATTAGAGGACAGTATCTACATTTCTGGCCAGAGGGACTGAGGCTCTATGGCATTCAGAGTGATTGCCAGTGCCTGACTTAAGGGATGTTCCTAATTGGACAAGTTCTGTCCTTTAGCTTAGGAATTATCTATTGTGTCTTGCATTTGTTCCAGTCACAAGACATTATGGTCACTGTGTTTCCTGGCAGGGCTGGCAGCTCTTTCAGTGTCAGCTCCTCAGGCTGATTTATCTTATAGCAACACACAGGACTGAAATATGAAATACTCTATTTACAAACACATGCTTTGCATTTGAGCTACAAGAAAGCACTGTGAGAACTGTGGAAATGTAGCAGGGGTGTTTTTTTGTTTTGTTTTGTTTTTTTTAAAGGTTAATTTTTTATACATTTATAGTATTTTTGGCTCGCAGAGAAGTTTTCTATTTTATCTTCACTAATTCTGAATAGTTTTACTGTTGCTCTTTGAATGACTTGGAAAGGGAAAGTTAGAAATGCAATATTTAATATCTGGAAGAGACTTATTCAGGCGTCTCTCTTCTCTGTCTGTATTTATATTTTAAGAGTCTTAACATCCACCATAAGAACAGGTCTTTGTTCACTAGCTGCTGCACACATCCAAATACAGTAAGACTTGAAAAACCTCAGAATTTTAGAATTCAGCCAAGGCTGGCACAATTCTTTCTGCCTGTTGCTGAGCTCAGTGACCTGTGCTGGGATTTTTTGTGTCCTGTGGACAAGGAGATGATCAAAATCCTGGGGGCTGAGAGTGGGAGGGAAAACTTGACACAAAAATTCATAAGGAGCCTCAAACCTGAGTCTGCCCAAGTTTTCCAGACTTGGAGAGAACTTTGAAAACCTTCCCAGAGCAGCCCCTGGTCAGGAGGGGATGCAGCATTTATGGGCACACTCAGCTTCTAAAGGTGGTTTTTTTTAGTGAGTACCTCAGAAATTACAATTATTTAACTTTCAATGAGCTGAACTCAGCTCTTGGATTTATAGGTGCCTTTGGTGGTGTTCACTGTGATAGGTATTAACCTCCAACATCCCAGAATTCTGGGGTTTAGGATATGAGAAATCCAACACAAATATTAGCAGTGATGGGCAAACTTACCTGGCACCTTCTCATTTCTGAAGGCACTTCCATAATGAAGTTTATTGGAAAACAGTACTAGTAATGAAGTTTTCTAAGGCAAAATCCACATAATTTCATCTGCAAACAAGATATTAAACCAGAAGAATTAGTGTCACTTTTCTGGAAATTTGCTAAAAAAAAAAAAGAAAAATAAAAAGATGGGCAGAGTTGAGGCCATTTAACCACTGGAGAAAACAACAGCTCACCTTCCTGTTATATAACCAGGCTGTTCCTGCAGGTATTTAATGATTCTGACCCACATTTCAGCTCAGGGTGCCAGGAGCTGCTCAGCAGGGCTCAGCTCCCCTCCTCATGGTCTGGCATTTCCAGAGATTCAACATTCCTGCTGAGCATGGGTTATTGACCATGGTGGCTGGGAAGTTAAAAAACATGTGCATGACATTTTTTTCCACTCTGCACCTCTTTGGGGCCCTTTGCCATCTGACTCTGCCTCTTGCAGGTCAGTGGAAATGTTTTTGCTGACCTTTGTGGGCACACTCATTACCCACCATGGGATCACCTAAAATGCAGCTAAAACCACTCTGCTTCATCTAGTGTTGTTTCAAAATAATTTCCAGCCCATTAATTATGGTCTGCAAGCTCTTCTTTAAAGAGGCACTTTGATGTTGATGAGTCACAGTTCTCAAGCTTCCCTCTTTGCCTTTGCACTTCCTTAAGGCATAACCCTGGTGATTTTTGCACCACGAGGGGAATGGCTCTGTGACAGGGTCTGCCCTTGTGTAAACACCCTCAGGAGCCACTTCCCTCCAGCCAGATACTGAAGTCCACTTAAAAAAAAACACTTTTAAGAGATGTTTTCCACTTGATGTAGCTCCCTACAGGTATTCAGTGACAGCTAAGTGTAACCCAAGCTTTGGCAGTGTTTGGGCAGAGCTGTGGGTCCTGTGCTGCAAGCTCATGTCCCTTTAGCTCTCCTGGTGTGTGTTAATGACTGCTAAAGGTATTGCTGAGACCAGCACCTGCCTCTGCTCCTGCCCCACCTCCCCAAAGGAGGGAAGATGGAGCAGCTTAATCCTGGCAGGGGAAAAGGGGGTGGTGAGTGCTTGCTGGAGATGGTCAGGCACAGACCTGTGCTGTTTTAGGGACTGCTCTCCATCCCAGCCCAGTGGGAAACAGCTTGCCTTGGACTGTGTGTGACTCTGCACCTGCCTGCTCCACTTCAGAGCAGAGCAGAGCTCAGGAGAAGCCTGGAGCAGCTGTCAGGGCCCAGCCTTGCCAGAGCTGGATCAGTTAAACCGAGATGTGGCAGCAGTGTGTGCTGCCTGCCAGCTGTGCCACACATCTGCCTGCATCCCAGTTTGGGCAAGGCTGCAGTGAGCTGGGAGGCTGCCCTGGGCTCCAGCCAGGGCTCACACACCCCTGCATGGCCCTGGGACAGCAGCAGCCCCTCTGGGTTACCCTTGAGCAACCTTGGCATTTCCCAGCCTGAGAGCTTGGGAGCAGCAGCCATGGCACAGCTTCCCTTCCTGCTGAGGAGAGCAACAGGAAGGCTGCAGCCATTCGGAATTCAGCAAACTTCTGCAAGTTTGGGGGGAATAAAATCCCACAGAAACGGCATAAAAGGGGGGAGCAGGCTCAAGGACATTCATCACACCAGTTCTGTTGCCTTTTTCACTGAAATGAGCTTGGGCTCGTGCACTCCAAGCTGCCATGTGCCCCTTGTAACATCATCTGTTTTGTCATGGGTGTTACAACTCTCTCCTCTCCATCTCAAGGACACCAGTGGGAGGAAACCCAAACCTTGCAGAAATGTGTTTTCCACTTTGCTGCTATTCCCAGAAGCTGCTGCCTTCCTTCTGTTGTGTCTAATTCCAAAGAACAGGTTGATCCCTTCACAAGCATCGACCTGTTTTGTAACATGAAAAGGAGCCAGTGCTATCAGTTATCTCCCACATTATCCTGCAGCAAGCTGTTCTCCCAGGGTAGCCAGCTTGAACAGCTCATGTTGTTGTCCACAAAAGAGAATCACTCCTCATTCCACTGTCTCTATGCCAAGACGTGGCTTCCAATGAGGTCATTGTTTTGACAGTTTGGAAATAAAAAAAGAAAAAAAAAAAAAAAAAGTCAAAAAACCATTAAAAAGTAAACAGTCATACATTTCTGCTCGCTGGGGGCATTTGTAAAAGGAAGATGAAATGTATCCAAAGCTTAAAACTTCAAGACACGAGTGGATGTTCTGGTTTTATAAAGAGGCAAGGTGTTACAAACCTGGCATTATTAGCTGATGATGTAAATTCCATGTTTCCATGTTGTTTTCAACTGCTGTGCTGTTTGCATGTTGAATCCCCATCTATGCACTAATTCTATGTTTAAGGGAAATCAATAATTTCAAACTTTGATGATTGTTAGCTCCATCTTTGACACAGACCTGGCAAAGAGAAAAATTGCTTTTCTTGGAGACCTGCAGACTTTTAAAATGGAATCCAAGGCTCTGCCTGTACTGGGCTGTTGTGTGGCTGTGTGAGACATTTCCAGTGAACCCTGGAGGAGCTCAGCCTTAGGCTGGGCTCAGTGCTCACTGCTGAGTGTCAGCCTGGGCTAGCAGAGCCCCTGCACACAGCCTGGGGTTTGTGTCCAGCTTTCTGCAGTGGCTTTTTGCTCTTGACTTTATCCCTAACAAGTTCTCTGTATCCTCAGTGCTCAGTAACATTCTGCAGGATTGGAAGCTTTGCCATTTTCAAGGCAAAATGTACTTTTCTGCACATTATCCAAGGAAAACATTGTTAAAGCCAGACTGGGAGAAAGAAGGTATCCTTAACAATTTTCTCATTGATGAAGAGCTCCAGAGGCAGACACATGGGAATGTACACACACCTACAGCAGGCATATATGCTATTTTCAATAGCATGTCTCATCTATCTACAGTGGCTTCTGGAGTTTCACATCAAGTGCAAGAAATGTGGTGAGTGAGATGCCAAAAAAGACAAAGTGTTTAAGACTACATGAGCTCAGATTTTCATTTCTTCAATTCCCCTTGCCTGGAAGACAGCTTGTTTTAATAGCAAAACTGTCCTGGCTGATCCTTAGTGAAGCCCTATAGGTTTTAATAATCAAGGTGATCTTAAATACTTCTATAAAATCCCTGATATCATCTACTGCATCTGCCAGTGCTGAAGTTATTTGAGTTTACTCTCAGCTTCTCCACAACTTCAGGTTTTTTTCTCAAACCTTTACCTGGTAACACCAACGGTGCAGAGTTCATGTAAATTTTATCTCCATCTCACCTGCAGGCTGTTTGAATATGCATTGCTGCATTTCTTCTCATTATGGGAACCTAGGGCTGGGGAGCATGGTGGATGTTTTGGGAGCAGGGGATTTGCTGGGCTCCTGGCAGGCACTCTCACCTCTCCAGGCTTGAAGTTATCTTGGTTTTTGGGGCTCTGCCTCTGCTTGTTCCTTGTGCTAGACAAGGTGGGGTCTGGATCACATTACACACACCAAAGGCTGACTTCTGCTTGCCTTGGGCTTGTGGAGCTGTGAGCTGCTGGTATTTGGGGTTTCTGTGGTATCTGGGCTCTGGGAGGGTTTCAGTGCCTGTTGGAATAAGTGCTGCCCAGCACCACCACGATGCTGCTGTGGGAATCCTAGAGGCTTTTCCATCTGGGTCTTTGCCTCAGGTGGATTTAGCTCCCTGTCCTACTTTTAAAATTTAAAATGTACCTTTTACAAATTAAACTTTTGGGGTCTTTTGATTGCAGAAGTCTGAGCTGGTGATCTATCTGAAACCACCAGCAGCTAAATGAATTTGTCTTCCCCCTGCTCTCCCAAGGGAAATCTCTGTTTCAGAGAATTGTGACAGGGAAAGAAGAGGCTCAGTCTCTGGACAAAATGCAATCTTGCTCTTTGGAGATGTCCCCGTGCTCACAGCTCCACATACCTCAAAATAATGGATTTCTCTCCTCTCTCTGTGTCTTCTATGAAGCCTTTCTGCCAAACTTTCTTATCCCCCAAACCCCCATTTCCCTCTGCAGCAAATCCGTGGCCAGGTTTGATTCTTTAGCTCTGTGGCACAGGTAACCTCACTTTTCCTCCACATCTCTCCCCAGGTTACTCCTATTCCTTATCTCTGACCAGGACCACACCCCTCAGCAGTGATTCTCCTGATAACAGGACTCATGCTGGGAATTTTCAGAAGGAATGGAGCAAGATGTACTGGAAAAGGTGGGACAAGCAGCTACTACTTTTTCTAAGGGTTCCCAAGAATGATTGCACTTGTTTCAGGAAAGAACTGTCCTTACCCTCCCACTGACTTTGCCAAGAACAGGCACAGCTTTCCAAGGAAGAAAATGACTGGAGGCATTGAGAGAGGAGCAAGCAGACCCAAAGTGTTTGTCTTTCCTCCCACGTGTCACCATGGAGTCACCTCTCTCTGTGGATTTCAGCGTGGATGCTCTGGTAGAACCAGTAAAAGACCAAAGCAGGGATTAACTTGGGGGATCAAACATGCTGGACCAGGCCCCTGCAGGCTCTGTGGCACTGCAAGGTGCTACCAGCTGCTGCCAAGACAAACTGTGCTTTCCATTCCTGTTATTATTTCACTTTGGAAGGCTCTTTTTAAAAATGCAAAGCTTTGGTGCAGGTGGCAGCGAACAACAGGGAGTTTTTTGTGAATGCTCTTGTCTTGAGGAATGCTGGGCTCCAACAGGTAGTGTCTGTCAGCCACAGGTTTGGAACAACCCAGCAAGGATGCTCACCTAGACATGGCTCAGCCACCAGTGAATCTGGGAGGTTTGAGCCCAGGATATGTCAGGTATGTCTGGGCTGTGGCCGCAGACAGTGGAACTAATCCCGAGCCCTGCTGGCAGCCTGGCAGGCTCAGAGTCAGAGGTGTGGCAGACACTCTGGAATGTTCTCTGCACACTCAGGAGAGCCAGGGGCAGCCCTGACTCCAGCCCTGGCTCCTCTTGCCATGAACTGGCAAGTTCTTTGGGTCATGACTCCACTTATGGCAGATATAACACCCCATGTGCACTGCCTGTGGCCGTGAAAAGATCCCTCAAACAGATTTTGCAAGAGTTTGGGTGCCTGTCCCTCTGTGTTCTCTTTGGAATCCTGAGTGCCTTGGCCTGAATTACTGCTGCATCTGCTGGATCTGTTATTTTTTATCCAGGTCTTTGCAAACACAGCTCTGCTGGGTGAGCTCATCCTCTGAAGTGCAGGATCTCAGGGACATGTAATGCAAGCAGCTCTTATTTTTTACATCCACTCTTTGCCATTTCAAAGAATCAGAATGCCCACTGCAATAACAATGCTACATCTTCCCTTCACTTAGCACCTTTAATGGAGCACACTTTAATTTAGAAAGCCATTAAACACCAGGCTTAGCACAGCCACAGCCAGGCATGGTTTATTTTCCTCTTTTAGATTTCTGATAGAACCAACGCAGCACATGTAAAACAAGAAAGGTTAAAATAAACAATCAGATTTATTTTACCCGCTTTTAAAAATATTTAAAGACTTTTGTGGATTTATAACTGTAGCAGTAACAGTTTCTGCCTTATGTCATGGGGGGAAAGTTGTGGCTTTGTTTGAAACTGCACAAGAAACACCATTGTAAGAGATGCACGGGTCAGGCATTGCCATCAGTCAGTGCACGTTCACTGAAACCTGCCTCTGCACTGATCCAGGCCCAGAGCTCCAAAGAGTGGCACACTTCAACAGTTATTATGTGATTTAGGGGAGGAGTTTTCTGGTATTTTTTTCTGTGGGATGTGTCTTTAGAAATGATTGGTGAGGTTTTGATGGGCATTAACCCTCTAAAATGTCAGAAATTTCTGAAAGGCTCCAAGCCCAGTTACTGTGACAAGCAGTTTTGGAAACCATCTCCCTGTTTCTTTAGGATTCTAGACCTGCTTTGGGACAAACCAGTCTCAGATTCAGCTTCTCATATCTATGACCCCAACTTTCATCTTCAAAACTAACTGTGATTCATACCCTTTTTACTTCATAGCAGCAAGGGTCAGGATAAAAAGGGAAATAATCAAAGAAAAGCAGAATCTCAACTTGCATTGGTGAAATTTTATCCTGTTTATTAACTCTGCTGTGTGAGCCACAGTATATTGTGCTTGGATCTTGTAACACTCCATTTTAGAAAATAATAGTCAAAGTGGTGTTTTAACCAGAGTATGAGGGTTTTAATATAAAATGTGCCTTTCCTTTAAATTGATTGCAAATGTACTTTCCAAATATTTTACTTCGTAAAAAAGGATTCTTGGAGGCATTCCAGGGCCTGGTATTTTCCAGCTAGCTAAATGCAGATAATTCTCCTTTCAAACATGCCTTGAGAGGCTGTGCAAATCCTGGCTGGGTGGTTTGGAGGGGTGTAGGACAGAGCACGAGCTGATCCTCACAGGTTGGGTGGGTGGGAAGGGTGAGGATCTCACCCCATGGAATCCCATGGTAATGACAGCAGTAATAATGGTCAGAATAGGGAACTCATAATCTTTTATAACCCTGTGGCACAGCCCTTCCCAGACCAAAATCTGTCTGCAGGATCCACTGACCCCATTGTCAATGCTCACTCAGATGTGCAGGGGAACAGAGGAACCTGGATTTCAAATTCCATCCCAATGGACAAATGGGCCCTTCCTGTGGCACAGCCAGCTCGCAGGGTGAACTGCAAGATGCATTTCTTCCATGCTAAATTATTTTAATCTAAGTGGAAAATGGGGGATAGTAATCCACTAAAATAATTTTCTGTAGCACCTGCTTTTGACTAAGTCTCACTAATGGTGTTGAAAGAAGCCAATTTCTCCATCCTGAAATATTCAGCAAAGCCTTCATCAAACAGATGGGTGAATATGGGCATGATTTCCATCTTCATTAAATTAATGTCAGGCTCTTGAAAAATCAGTCCTTTAATAATGTATAAATATTTCCTTCTTGAAGTAACTGCCTGATTTTCCCCACTAGGACTGGTTTCTACTTTCTGTAGTAAGACCAGCTCCTGATGGAAGAGCTGCCAGTGCATGTATGCTTGCAGATGTGTTCTTTGATAAAACTTAATTAGCCATTTTAGTAATTCTCTACTTAGTGTGTTTTTAACATTCTTCAGAGCTTGAAGTGAGATATATCTGAGTTAGAGAAAACAAGGCAGATATCCATAACCTTGCCCTGATCCTTATTTAGAGTTAAGCTAAATGCAATGCAGAACACAATTTTCCCAAACCTGCCTATTCTTAGTGCTGCAAGAAGCATGCTATTCCTTAATTTTCAGTATATCATCTCTAAATATGTGTTTATTTATAAAAAAATACTATGAAGTCTCTAGTTTTAAAACAAGATTTATATCTGTCTTTATTTTTAGGCCACTTAAAGTGATGGGTTTTATAAGGAGACTGGCATTCTGAAGCAGATACATCAACAAAAAACACTTTCTTGTGATTTCACTTAGAGGCTGAAGTGTGGTATCACCACTCACAGTCAAGGAAAGCAGTTTTCTTTCTGGCTGCCCAATTCTACAGCCATGCAGAGGCTGCTTCCAGCAGAAATTATGCAAAGGGAGGAGCTGCCAACACCAGGGACTGTGCACAGAGCAGGGATTTCTCACACTCAGCCTCTCAGGAGGCAGCAGGACACCTTTCTGCTGCTGGGAGAAACCCAGAAGAGGATCAAAGCAAGTGGGAAAAGCCCAAACAAGCACTGGGACCCTGTGCTGGGGCTGCTGCCCTGCCCCTCAATCAGATAATTGTGCTCCATTAGGGCTCTCCAGTTAACACTTGCTTGTGGTTTGTGCAGAAGAAAGCAAAGACAAGATATGAGTTCTGCATTCACTCTGGGGGTGGGTGGAGAGGTTCATAAAAGAAATCCTTTGGTAGCAAAGAATGCACTCTTAAAATTCTGTATTAAGGGCAGAGCCCAAGCCTGTGTTTTCACATTGGAGACTTCCCTGCCAATTTTGCCAACGAACAGGAAAGGGTTCATCAGTGGTGACAGTGTCACTGGTGGAATACAAACATCAGTTTTTAGGGTGTCTTGCAGACCCTGGAGGTGTGGCTGGGGTGCATGGGCTGGCTCTCCTCTGACCCCTCTCACCCCTTCACATCCATCTGATGGGGGAGAAAAAGAAAGTGAGTCTGGTGGGCTCTTCCTGCTGGGTTGGTCCTTCCCCACCTGGCAGATGATTTCAGCTGGGATCATCCTACTGCCCAGCTCTGCAACCCCAGAGCTATCTGCTTTATAGAGCTTGGTTTATTAAAGTACATCTTAGGACAGTCAAATCACTCATCTAGGACATTTCTTCTCTAGTTAGGTGAGTTGTTTTTATGTCCTAAGGCTGTGCTGGTAGTACCTAAAGCTCTTAAAAGGGCTCATCTTAATAGAGATAACAGAGAGCAGAGAAAACATTTGCTGCATTTCTTGCTTCATCACAATAACATGTCCTTTACCCCTCTGTGTCACCAGCAGCCAGGGCTCAGATTAAAAAAAACCCCAACATCTATTGCTTTTGAACTTACACAGGGAATCTCTGATTTCCATTTTTCTCTGTCACCAAAATCCCCTGAAATGGGCTTGGGGGCTGCAGCAATCTCTTGGGGAGGCAGCTCTGTGTTTGGAGCCCCAGGGTGGTGCTGGTGCTCTCCAAACCAGAGCAGACTCATCCTCTAGTGCTCACCCCTGAGCTGGAAAGAGCTCCTGGAGAAATTAAAATGTTCTCAGGGAGAGCAGTGCTGGGTGGGAATGGCTGATGATTGCTTACATACACACTGTAAAAACTTCAGCAGTATTTTTGCCATGAGATGTTCAATTAGGTCTCATTTTCCTTTCTCTGAATGATAAATGAGACCAGCTACAGGTTCACAGCTGCAGGGTCTGTTCTGGGGCAGATATTCCTGCAAAGCCCCCTGGTAGCCACCTCAGTAGGACCAGCATGTGCATATTAAAGACAATAAAACCTCTAAACTCTGCCCTAATTTTCCTTTTCCCCCTCATTATGCACAGATATGCTCCATCAGGGTACTGGAAATTGCTCCTGTTATTGAAACAAGGGAACCTTCTGAATGTGTAATTATAAATAGGAAGGGGGAAAATCACATTCCAGGCAAAATATACAGATTTTGTATAGGAAGTAATATATTTGAATAGGAAACAACTACCAAATCTCTTCTGATGGAATTTGTAGTATTAATAACACACTTATCAAAATGGTAAATTGGGGTTTGTAGAAATTAAAATATTTTGAATTGAATTTTATCATGTTTTCTTGAAAGATGTTGTGATAGAAGACATAAAAAACATAGCCTGTTTCTCAGTATGCTTTATATCTTTTCAGATATCCAAATGAACTCTTTTTTTTTTTTTTTTGTCATTTCACTCCTAGGTTGTAATATAAAGGTACAGAAATGCTCTGCAACAAGTCACATTTGTTGGACAAACAAGAGCTTATTGGAAGAGTTATGTAAGTTTTCAATAGCTGTTTGACCAAAACTAGATTGTTCCAAAAAGACAAATCCTCATTGGAGACAAAACTAAGCAAGTAACACTGTTTATCAGTATCAGTAATATTTTAAGTGATGAATTTCACAAATAGCTGGAAAAACCTTTAAACACACCTTTGTGATATATTTCATACACAGAGAAATGTTCTGTTCATTCATAGGAAATGTAAAAATACACAAAAGGAAGAATATAATAATAGGTGATATATTTGCCATTTTAACTCTGTAGAATTAACTTTTCAGTGCAAAGTTATGGATATTATTGTTAGAATCAAAGGTCATGGTAGGATAATACAAGCAGGAAAAATTCTTTTGACTGGAAGCATCATCTGTCCAACTCAGAATATTCTGTGACTCTGTTATGAACAAATACACATTCAATCCCTTTTTTATCTTTTCTTGGTCTGATCTCTTGTCATGCTGTCCTTGCATGCTGGTTGCAAAACCAGAAATTTTCTTCCCATTGGAAATACTGTAAGATCTTCTCACTGCAGACTCCAGACACATTGCACAGCTTTCTTAGCAAAGAGGATGGAAAATGTAGAATCTCAGTCAAAGATTAGGATAAATTTCAGGCTAGTGTATTACTTTTTAAAAAAATTAGTTTTAGTGGTTTTTTTTTTTTTTGTTTGTTTGTTTTTTTTTAAATTTTGGTTTTGTTTTTGCTTGGTTTTGTTTTTGTTTTTGTTGTATATGCACTCCTTAAGGTACCTTCTCTTCATCTTGAATGCCATCATCTATAATGTGTTGTATTTTCAGTTCTTCTGGAACAATAGAATAGAATCAGTCAGGGTCTGTTAATGTTTGTCTGAGATATTTCCCAAGAAAAACATTTTCTGGACAATAACAAAAGATTGACCACTGAGGCAAAAAAATTGCCTTTTGCCCCTTGTGTCCTTTCACCTTTGGAAGCTGCAGTTCAGCAGGACAGACTGAAGCTGGTGCTTGAATCTCTTCCTGCCAAGCACCAACATGTTTAAACCTTAGTGGGAATAATGTTCATCTCCTTGCTCTAATAAGGCTTATAAAGCTTATTTACACAAAGAGGGCATTTAAGTGGAGTCAGAAGAAAATCAGAAGGAAAAAGGCAATCTTGGGGTGTGAGGGAGTTTATCAGAGTGGCAGCAGGGCTGCTTGCACACCACCTTTTTGTCACAGGCTCTGCAGATGAAGCACAAATCTGCCTTGGAAAGGAACTTGCAATTAATTAAATCAACCACACTGTCCAATACCTGGCACAAAGGCTGTATTTTCAGGAGAAATAAGGCACCTTCAGGTATTTTGGGAGTGTGCCCTGTTGGCACTTCCCTTGTGCTGGTTTCTGGTCACTCTGACTAAAGCCTGAGTGCATCTGGGGGAAGAATTAGTCCCATACCCACACTGGGTTTGGTTTCAGCATCACTCAGACACATTTTGCTTGCACGTGTCCCTTATTACCTCCATCACATTGGCACATGTCCCTTATTTCTCCTTTCCTTCCCCCAAGCTTTGGCTGAACACTGCAAGATGGATCACCAATAAAATGGAATTTTAGGAAAGAACATGAGAAGCAAACTCGTTGGATAAAGAGAACAGATTCTGCCTCCTGACAAGGCAAATGTGGAACTGGTTTCTCTCTAGCAGGTAATCTGGTCAGTAATGTCACACAATGTTTGGGAACACATCAGAAAACGTCTGCTGGAAAGGAAACACACTGCTGAGTGGTGCTGCACCCAGGAATTCAGGGCAGAACAGGGTTTTAAGCACATTTCAGTAACCTGGGAGGCAATGTTCAATGGGTTGATGATAGGGCACTCATACACATCCTCATTGCACTGCAGAGGAGGCAAGGGCAGCTGCTGAGACACATCTGCACCATTTGGGGCTTGGGGAAGGGTTATGGAGGAAAAACATGCACAAATTTAAGGGAATGATTTTATATTTTTAACAGAGAATTTAAAGCACCAGCAGTGGAATTGTTTGTTTAACACTGGCATAAGAAATATTCCCTCCCTGCCCCTCCTCATTTATAAATTGTAACACAATTGCCTTTGTTTTGAAAGGAATTATTCTCTTATTCATGGCTTGTTTGAATTTACTTCCTTGTAAATTATTTTTGGCAGTGGCTGGTGCAGTGCAGCAAGGGAAACTATGCATTTCCATGTATGTAAACCAGGAAAACCATGTGATTGTGGACAAACAATGCCCTCCATTGTGAGTTATTTGTTTTCCTCACTGTTGCTGAACCCTTTGTGACTACAATGGGCATTGTGATCTGAGAGCACTTTGGTGCCAGTGGTGCATTTTAGTTGCCTGCCCCTGCCACAAAACAGCTTTGAGGCTGTCAAACAGGAGGGCTGGAGGTTTCCCTTACCTGGAAATCCCTGGATAGACCAACTTTGAACTTGAAGAAAAGAGAAATATCAGCGGTGGGAGGGGCTGATCAAGCTCATGGCACGTCTCTGATCTCTGCTCTCACTGCAGTTGTCATTGCCAACACAAATTACAGCTTTTGGGGCTGTTCTGAGTTCTGCTGGAATGGTGGGAGTGTGTTTACAGCATCACATTGGTTTGGCTCGTCCTTCCCACTCTGCTCTTCTCGGCTGCCAGGCCTTAATTATGGAAAAATATTTGTGTTGCTACCACTGCAGTGAAATGTGCTCACGTGAGCTGGCTGAGGAGTGATGCTGTCTGCAATCAGATTTTAGTGTTTGCTGTGGATTGCTAAAGATTTTTGTTACCTGGGCAAGAGCAAGTGCCCAGTTTCAGCAGTGCAGTGCCTTTACCTGTGCTCAGGAGCTGCTTCATCAAATGCTGTGAAAATAAGGCAGTGTGTGGATCACTCACTCCAGAGAGGATCCTGTGGGTCCCTTCCAGCTCAGAATATTCTGTGACTCTGTGAACATGAAGTGCCTTGTCCACAGGCACACTGAGAAATAGATCTTTATTTATAACATGTGTGTTTATAGAGTGTGATACACAGAGAGATGAGCATTTCTGTGCAGATGTGTGTCTTGCTGGCTCTCACCTCTCCTATTATCTCTAAATATAATTTTAAAAGGAAATAGACTTCAGAATAGGATTTAAACTCTTTTTCTTCCTCTGAAAGGACTCAGTCATAGCTTTATTTAAAATCTCTGAAGAGAATTTCAAACTCTCTTTCCAAACACCACCGAGCCAAGAATTGTTATGATCTGAATTTAATTCAAATCATATGAACCTTCATAGCTTTTGCCACACTAAAGATTTTTTTCCTTTTCAATCTGGCAATACATGCATCAAGTTGTTGGGCAGACCTCACTCACATAAAGGGGTAGCTTTGTGAACTCAATAGCTTACAGGGTTTTCCAGGTTCAAAACACATTTATGATTTATTTTCTTTAAACAGACACACTAAACAGTCCCATAACTGCATAGTAGCAGAATTCACCATGTAATTTACTGTGGTGAGTCATAATGAGAGGAAAAAAGAGATCAGAACTTTGAAGAATTATCCTTAAATTGCTGAATCTAGAAAAATATTGCAGCCCTTCTGCTTTCCTCAGGCTCTCTCCTCCCTGCCTCCTGCCCAGTCCAGGAGCTGGTTTTCCTGGATGAACAAAGGATGTTACCTGCAGCCCTGAGTCCTCATTCTGGCTTGGATACTCTCTGGGTACAATTCTCTTCAGTTTTCCACCTTTTTCAAAGAACTGTAATTACCCACCCACTTCACTGCAGCCCTTTCAAGCCCAATCAATGTTTTCTCAATACCTGGAGCCTGTGAAATGCTATTTAAAAATGGGAAATAATGTTACTTTTCAAGCATACAGCCAGAATTTCCAGTGTTTGAAGGAGGGAGGATGGGGGACAATGACAGCCTGGGGCTGGCAGGTGAGAGCTCAGGCAGGGCACAGTGAGCAGGGCAGAGCCAGGGTGCCCAAACCTCTCTGTGCTCGTGGCTAGAGCTGCTGGGAGTGCTCCAGACCTGTTCACTCCATCCCTGCAGAGCATTTTCAATAAGTGCTCCTTGCATGGAAAGCATGTTCAGGATGCTTTCTATGCATGCACAGGCTATCCCATGGGTTTTGCTGTTTCTCCTCCCCCCAGCCCTCTGTGCTGCCAAGGCTCTGGCACTGCAGCTGGGTGTTCTCCCAGCACTTGCTGCTGCCCACTGCCCTTTCCTTGTTTCATTTTCAGAGCTCCTGTGAGCCCTGCTGCTCCTGATTGCTGTCACATGTACTGCTCTGGATCCATACCCTCTCATTAATCCCCAGTTTAGGATGTTTACACTGTGGAGACAGGGTTATCCAGTTCCTAGGAAACAGCTGTTATTTATCCCTCTGGATACTGCCTGCAGTGCCATGTTTCAGAATAATTTTAATTTGTGTTGTATTTCACTGAGTGGATGTCCTAAGAAGAAATAATTTAAAAATTGTTGTTGCATCATAGCAACACCCACAGCAACACAACATACACAGGGCTTGTATGTACCAGAGAGCTGCAAATGTGCAATTTGTAATATATTGACTGCAAGGATAAACCAATACAAATAAAAAACTATAAATGAACCAAGACAAAACTGAATTTGAACAACACACTTCAGAGAGTCTCAGGTCAGAGCAGGCTGCCCAACCTCTCCTTGCTACAAGCTTTTTACTTGTCTGATCTCCCTTTCTGGCCTCAGGTTTCTAAAGCCAGCTTGGGAGCTTAGACACCCAAAGATCATTAAAATGAATGCTCATTCTGCCTTTTGGCCTCACAGCTCCACTCTGATGGTGTTTCTGGTAGTGTAATGATCTTTTGTTTGGAGGTATTCTTCACCATGTCTTACAGCAATGAACTCACACACCTCCCTATAGGTTACTGTGGGGTTTTTCTAATAAAAGAATAGTGATATGATGAAAAAAGTCATCACCCACATTTAATCAATTATTTATATTAATATTCTCTTAATAAAAGGCCTAAATACCAGCAAGAATGACCTGTCCTAAAAGGATTTTTAAGAGGCAATAATTTTATTTTTTTTTTGCATTAGTCCCAGAAGAAAATCATCTGGGACCCAGCAGTGCAGGACTGTTCAAAATGTTTCTTATAAAATTTGCCTGACACAGGCTTAGCACAAGCTAGAATTTGGCTTTATAGGCATTTTACAAACTTCTCAGTGGAAAGCCTGAAAGCTAACCTTTGATAATGGCTAAATTCCTGTTTAAAAAGGGGCAGAAGGCTCATAACATGAGTAATTATCTAAGAGCTGGCTGTCCTTTTCATCTTCATGTAACTGTAGTTGGAAAGAAATTGTGTTTAACACTATTTTATGCAATTTCATTAAGCTCAGGGGACATAAAAGTGGGTCTTGGGGGCCAAGGGGAGTTGCTGCTCCCAGGGCACAGGAGCTGAGTGTTTTATGGGGGGGTTTGTTTCCTTTCTGTGTCCTCCCACACCTTCCTGCAGGATTTGGGTGCTGTGAGATGGGAGAGGCTGCCCAGGTGCCAGGGAGAGCCCTGGTGGGTCCCAAACTTCCAGTACCAGGAATCATGGAAAATTACTGCAGCCCTGCTCATTTCCCCTGTGCTCAAACACATCCTGCTGCAGGAGGAAAGGAATGAGATTTTCTTTTGACAAAGGACCAAAGGGTCAACCAAATTTTTGTAACATAGTGGAAATAGACTACACTGCACAATAAGGACAATTGCACCAAAAACCTGAGGAGGTGTTGCAGGTTTTGTCCTGGAAAAAGGCTCTGGATAAGATTCAGGAGATATGATCAAGCATTTTATCACACTACATCTCCTCATTAGTTTGAGCTTTGCATTTCTGGATGATGCCTGCCAATACTTGTAACCCCACTTTGTTCAGAGCTTTGCTCCAGTTCAGGGAAAATCTGAATTTGCTTTTGATTTTGTCTCTTAGCCCCCAGAATTTGGTAAGTCATTGTGAAACTGAGTTTTGGCAGCCCAGCTTGACTGCATAATGGTTTTACACTCTGGAGACTTTCCCAACACTTCAGCAGTGCAAACACTGTGTGCACACACAGGCTCATATCAATGCAACTATTGTGCACTTCCAGCACACACTTCGTTAAAAAAAGTGCATTTTTTTCATAAATTCTCCTTTATCAACTTCCTTCGTGTGCATGAAACCCCCATGTGAATTCTTGCACATGTAGAAAAGTTTATATGAATTCTGTCATTGTTCCTATTGCTGTAGTATCTTTTCTAGAAATACTCTGGTTTGGGAAGGGGTTTGGATATTCTTAAGAGCAGGACAGTGTAAAAGTTAAAACAATTATACAGTGGTCATGCTGAGGAGAAGTTAATGAAAATTAATGAAAGTGATATTAAACTTATCATTGTTATATTTATCTTAAAATGTACCTTTCTAATTAATGGTTTATTTATTTATTTTTAACAGCCAATGTTTGAATACAATGTTATTTATTACATACATATACCCAACAATGTTTTATTTTCATAATTGGGCTAAAAATAGCTTTTGTGATTTCTTTATGAGAAGAAACAGACAAAATTTTGAGTGCTATGTGTCACTGGTAATAATTCTGTTGATTCATCAAAATGTAAAACTTATTATCATTCACACTACTGTTAAGCATGCTGATTATATATGCTAATTATTAAACACTGGTCTTTCATATAACTTGAAATTTGACCTTGAATTAGGGTGATTTTTTTTTTGGATCAGAATGTATTTTATCAATTTTGAGCGAATTTATTTGAAGACCAAAAAATTATGCACTTTGTTTTACCTTGGAATTGTATTTGACTTGAATCCCTTGAGGTGGTGGTGTCAAGGTCAAGGGCTGAGGGAAATCCCAAGAACATTCCAGTGCAGAAAGCCCCATCCCATTTTACCTTGGTTTGGGTCCTGTGATGGCAGAGCCCTGCAGCAGCTGGGATGTGTCTGCCTGGAGCTCTGAGAGGCAGAATTGGACTTTTTCTACTCAGATCTCTGCCACCTCCCATCCAATACATTGTGCAGGGGTGACATAAAACTTGTGGAGTAGAGAGGGAATTTTCATTCTGATCCTCAGTCACTAGATGTGACTCATAATTGACCCTAGAAGTAATAACTTTTTTTTCCCCAAAAGCTGTAAAAATAAGAATTTCATTCATATCCCCCCTAATTAGGTGCTATAAAAATTAGCTGAGAGCAGGGCTCTCCCTCTGCATACAAGCCATGCATTCTGGGGCTGGGATCTGAATTCCAGCTTGTCTCAGGTCTTCCTTCCAGGGCAGCTTGTGTTTTGCTTTCCTACAACCCAGCCAGTGGCTCTGAGCCAGCCCTTCCTTGCTGAGGCTGAATGAGCCTTTCAGCCCCTGCTGGCAGCCCCTCAGCCCCACACACGTGGGGAGACCCCCTGAATGCCCAGGCCAGTTCTGTGCCCAGCTTCACCATTCCTCCAGCATTTCCTGGGCAATTATGTGGGTGTAAGACCTGACCACCACTTTTTTCCCCCTCTCTTTGACCATTCTGCAGCTTTTTTTTTTTTACAAACTCCAGCCCAGGATCTCTTGCTGTAGCAACCTCAGATTCCCTGGGAACAAAGTCCTTAAAACCTCATCCCATCCATTCCTGCTATTCTGAGCCCAATTTGTGATAATAGATCTGGAATACATCTGGTCCCTCATCCAAGCTGAACCTTTTTAGGTAGTTGCACAATTCATGCCAAGCAGCATCTCTTCAATGAAAAGTTGGATGTTTAAAAATAGGTCCTCATTGCTGTTCCCTTTGCTGGCTTCCACTCCTGCTCCATGTCTGGGTAACAGATCCACTGTGCTAAACTTCTACATGCTCCACAAATTCATGGCCATGCTGGTTATTTCTTTTCAGAGGCTTTTTGCAGACTGTTTCTGGGTAAGGCTTTAATCTGCTGCAGAGGGAAAGCACTCTGATTTGGAAATGCATAAATAATTTAATGTGGTGGTGGGAAGAAAAAGAGTTTAACCAAGTCTGGCTTTAATCATGTTAACTAAATGTCCATGAGAACAATCTGGAGGTGTAAAAATTAAATTATTTTTGTGTTGATTAACTAGTTTTGATTAAATTTTTCTGTGTCAGCAGTACACCTATAGTGGATGTTCGCTGATGACAGCTCAGGACCTGTCAGAGTCTTGGTGACCCCAAAGGTCTTTTCCAGCCTGGTTCGTTCTGTGATTCTGTGGTTCTGAGTCCTGAACCCAGAAAATATTTCCAGGACTTGGAGCTTTGGAGAAAAGAAGAGAATTTGAAGATGGATGCAAGGATAAGAGATGTCAGTGCAATTGCATCTCTGCTCCTGTCAGGTTAAATATACATGAATTGAATTTAGGATTTAGTGTGCACCTCAGCTGTGCCCCTCATCAGTGAGGATGTCAGCCAGGACCTGCCTTGTCTCTCTACCCAAACATCACCTCATTTTCCCAATAAATAATCATATTTTGTGTATCAAGCCATATTTTGCTATTGTTTTAAACATGATCAATGGCATAATGGGACTTCTAATTCCCATTTCTTAACTTCTTTATTTTGGGTGGTTCCTGGGCATGTAAAGGTGGCTGCTTGTGTGACACACCCAGCCAGCCACTGCTCTAACAGCTGGTTGGCTTTCATTTGTGTACTTAAATTCTTTCAGTACTAGAAAGTTTCCTTTTAATGAGAGACAACTGAAAACCTGTAAGAAACAGCTCAAATGTCTACCCAGAGTTTAACCAAAAACACTCTTGCCTCAGCCTTGGTTTTCATGGCTATTAATTTAATTTATTATACAGTAATGAACCATGCAGGATCCAAACTGACCCAGGATTTACTTTAATGGATCATTAACTTGTCAGGTTCCCCCTTCTTCTTTTGCCCTGCTGGTATTTTCTTGTCTTGCCAGAATTCTCATTATCCCAGCTATTAATCCATTTATTAACTTTGGACAAGGATGTATTTCATTAGCCAACACTTAAAAATTAATGATCACACACAAATTAAAAGTCTGCTGGAAAAGGATGGAGTACAAGTAGGGTCTTTAGGACATGGGTTTTATTTACACTCCAAATGAATGGCACACTGACAGTGGTTAAAATTGGTGTCAAAATTAAAGGATTATTAAGATGATCAGGACTAGCCATTAACCCCACAGTGCCAGGTCTTGGTATTCACAGATTTTCTCATGACTTGCAGATTTACAGAATTTACTTTTATAGACAATTATTAAAAGCTTGTCTTTCCATAATGTTACTTTAGAAATAATATTGTAGACCAACCCCAAAAGTAACTTCCATAAGAATGTCAGCTGTGCTGTTTCATTTTTGTGGGGTTCTAAGGAAGGGTTTCAAACTGCTGGAATAAAACACTGAAGCCAGTGTAGCTACTCACAACCTCCCATTTTGTCCCTGGTTTTCTTAGAAAGTATGATCAAATATTTAGGACCTAATTTTCCTGGAAAGTATGACCAAAAGTTTAGGACTTATTACTGCTGAGTGTTTGGAAAATATATGTAAGAGTAATCACACTGGTACTGTCTGCTCAGACACCAAACCGTGGTGTGTGTGCAAAGCAGGGGAAAATCCCTGCACCACTCTGGGAGGGAAATAACTTGTGGTTTTATCAATTCATCTATTCCTAATCTGTAAATATTTAATATATATTTTCCCTTTCTGTAAATGTTTCCCAGAAGACACTGCTGGGAGAACACACACACTCATTATTCATGGCTGGGCTGTTCCTTGTGTGTCCTGTGAAACAAGTGATGTCCCAGCAGAGCCACCTGAGAGTCACTAATTCTGTGCCAGCCTCTTTTCAAGAGAAGAAGACAGAATATTTTTTTTTTTTTCCTTTTCTGTTTTGATCCATTCCTAGTTAAGGATTTGGGGTTTTCCACATATGTTAACATTCACTGCAGTTTACATCACAAATTAGCACTTCTGTTCACACAGCCCTGTACATGTTAGAAATATCTAACAGGAGTAAATGATGTATTTGGCTATTCTGCTTTGGTGACAGATGTCACAGTGTCTGTGTTACACTGCAAATGAATGTGAAATGAAATAATTGAAAGGAGTGCAGTCCTGGATGCTTTCAGGTTTTGTGGAGCTGGAGTACTGAACACTGTGGAAATGCCAGTACCTACATGTTGGTGTGCACATTCCAGGCTAAGAAATTTGTTTGGCCTCACTTGCTAATTCCAGTGATTTTGGGATTTAATACCTAATTTAGTTTGCTGCCAGTTTGAGCTCTTGTTGAGCAGGAGGACTCTTGTGGCTGCTGAGATCAGTATATTCAGTATATTCAGTATATTCAGTATATTCAGTATATTCTGGTGTTCATCAGCACCCAGAGGGGAACCAACCCTATTCTATTTTTTAGAATAGGTTGGGTTCCATAGAAATGAATTTACAGTGACCTACAGTGTGATCTGGCCGAGTTCCCAGCCTGACCCAGTGCAGAGGAGGCAGTGCAGCCTCAGGACTCAGAACCTGGGTCTGTGCCATCCAACCCTGACAGCAATACCTCTAACCCATCAGAAAGCAGTTCTGAGCACAAAGCTCTGTTAGAGCAGCCACAGCAAGAGGAAGATCTGTGAAACTTGCACAGTTTAGCTCCCTTTGAGCAGAATGGCTTCAATCCAGCTGATGTTCCCCAACTTCCTGACAAATAAAAAATGTCTGGAAAATGTGTCTTGATGCAGGATGTTCTCCTTTCACACCTACAGTGTGGCACTTTTATTTTACCTCGTGTGGAAATTCAGTCAATCACACCTGGGTTTTATATTTCTAACAGGACATATCAATCTTAATAACCTCTGAAGCTGCTGCCTCTGGTAGCTTCCCCAGCACTGCTTTTTTTACAAATGTCCCTAATAAATTCCATGATAAGCTTCCCTCTGTTCTCATATTATCTACATCTCTGAGTTATCCCTCTAATGAACATGAAACTACCTCAGCCAGTCCACGACCTAAAAATGACCTGCAGTCATCTCAGCAGCATTTGTGCTGAGCCACATCACAAGTTATCCTCCCTTTCCAACAACTTCTAGACCAGTGGGAATAAGAAAAGCTTTTTTTTCCCCATAATCCCTCACACACAGGCTGGAGGCAAGAAGTCTCCAAAGGGTCCAAGGTTTCAGTGCTTTCATCTACAACAGAACTGCTCAAGAGGTACATCTCTGTCTCACTCATTTTATTCATTTTAGGGATTTAATGTGAGTTCCTGGCATGATTTCAAAGCATGTTCTCTAAGTTAATAAAATTATAATATTAAAAGGCAAATAATAATAATAAAGTGTTCTCAGGGTTACAGCTCCATCGTGCAGATTGGTGGAGCTTTTGCCAGGCTGCCTTTGTTACATTTAATAGCAACCATAAATCTCAAAACCTCATGCAAACTGTAGAAAATTAAGGGCTATAAGACCAGGAGATTTATTTATTTTTTAAAATTTTCTTTGAAGAGATTTACTCCCTCTTTGGATAAAGAGGAAAAAACAAAGGAGAAGAATGTTGTGACATGTTTACCAAAGTTAGGAGGCCTGAGTTTGGGATTCAAAGGTGGTAGACTGGAAAAAAAAATTATTTTTCTTATGTCCTGGTGTATTTGTGGCCAAGGTGGGGGCACCATGGATGAGGTGGAGAACAGCAGCTCATGAATGTCTGCAGTGTTAATGCAGGTGATTTTTGGAAAATAAACCTCTGACACTGGTAAAGTCTTCTGGAGATGCCTGAATTAGGTGAGAAACTGTTTTTCTTCAGTCCTTGATCTTTTCTGCTTTTCTGCTGGATTTGAGATTCCCACCTGAGCCTTGGAGCTCCTGGAATGATGAAGGACACTTGGAACTGTGGTGAGAACATCCCTGAGAGGATTCTTCTGCACAAGAAAACACCTAAAAATCTTTAAACCATCTCAAAACCCCAAGAGAATTATGAGACTCTGGGACAACTGCATTTTATTCTCTCTTTGATGGGTTTAGCTCCTCATTTCTAAATTCTTTGTTCTCTCTCTCCTCAGGTTCAAAAGTTCTTGATGTCTATGTGAGCACCCCAAGATGCTAATTTTTGCTTTTTGTCTAGTAATTACCTTGATTCTACCAAGCTTTTAAGACCCTTTAATTAGCAAACCTTTTATTGAGCAGCAGACAAAAAACTCCAAAACACAATAAAACCCCAATTTGAGAGTCAAATTGTCAAAATGTTTCTGTAGAAGTGGCAACTATTGCAATAGTTCAAATTAAAACAATCTTTTTTCATCTTTCTCCATATAATCATCTGCACTACTGCTGGGTTGGAAATTTTCCTTGTTGTGTTTGGACTGTGGAAACAGACTTATTTTTATTTATTTACTGGATAAAATACTCTCAGGGGTCATCTGTCATCGTGAATACAATTTGCAGCAGTCTGATGAATTCTTCACTACAGTGATAAAATGGGAGTATGAAAAGCTAAAATACTAAAATGAGTCTGAAAACTGCAGCCTTGGAGGTAAATCTGTCTTGTGATGTTTTAGTTTTTTGGTGCTAAAAAATAATGATGATGATGATAACTTATTATTATAATTATTGTTATTGTTATTGTTATTGTTATTGTTATTGTTATTGTTATTGTTATTGTTATTGTTATTAATGTGAGATTTAAAATATCATATATACCAGAGCATCCATGTCTTACCTCAACAAAGTCATGCTGCCCATGTAGACACCCAAAGATGTTTACAAATAAATGAATTTCTGCCATTTATCTGAGTTAAATAAGATTTTTTTCCTAATAGCTTGTGCATCTGCTATTATTGCCTAAAATAGAGATTAATATTCCATTCATTTGATTTCTCTTTCTATTTAATCTGTGTAGAATAATTTATAAACCATTATGCCTTGTGTTACATTTTTCTTTATAGAGCAATCCAAGTGGTTAGAATGGAGGCAAAGTTCTTTTCAACAGATTATTGTGAATATCTGCTTTCCCTGAGGTGCTCCTGGTCCCAGCTGAGGTGAGAGGAAAACTGATTTATGTTTCTAGAAAAAACTGTGGGAAAACAAAACTCTCTAACATGATGTGGAGGGAGGTTTGCCTCTTACCACTGGGGTTCTTCTAAAGGCTACTCTGTCAGTGGTTTGCATAAATAAAAGCAAAATTAAGATTGCTGTTTCTTTTAACTTCAAAGGGAGCCTTTGTAAGCCCTGCTTCTGTTTGTAAAATAAAATGTCTAAAAGGCAAATTATTTGGAGGGTAGAAAGCTCCTCTCCAGCCACAGTACTGCAGAATTTCCACCAGCAATAATTAAATATTAATCCCATAAAATGTGTGATTTCTCAGGCACTGAGGTACAAAGGGATCTGAGCTGATCACAGGTCCCAGCAGCTTCAATGAGAAAAATAATTGAAATGTTGTATTTTTAGCACAGTTTTCCCAGCACTGTAGTAAAACACTTTCCTGCTGACCTCTGCATGATGGAAATGTGCTTTACTCTAGAAATCTCTGAAGCTGCATGGAGCTCATGATCTGAGGTGCAGCACTGGGCACTGCCCACCCTCCACCAGGCTTGAGGTGAAACTTGCATTTCCCCTCTGCCCTGCTGACCATTGAAGGGAAGGCTTCAAGCTCAGCAGCAAAAATGAGATGTAGGGCTGCCAATGTCAAAATTCCTTCAAAAAATTGTAGCTCAATTTTTTTTTAAATTTTTAAAATTTTTTTTTAGTGTTATGCAAAGTTCCCAGAACAGCTTTTGTAATATCAGCAATTTATTCTGCAGGGGGAAAGAGCTGAACCCCTTTGAGATTTGTGCTTTAATATCCTCCAATAATGACATCTAGAGGGGTGAGCTTCAGTGTGGGAACAGTGGTGTGTTAGTGTGTGTGAAAAGCCAACAGCTCTTTTCTCACCTGTGTGCATCCCCAGGACTGTTCCTGCAAGGAAAGGAAAGTGCTTTCAATTATTGCTCTGATCTCCCCTGTGGGTAAGGGAGTGGGCCTGGAGTCTCATAACATCCAATATTTACAGAAACCATCCTGTAAATCAAAGCCATTTATCCAGTCCTGAGCTGTACCTTCTTACATTTGCAATAGTTCATTTCTTCCTTCTATATATTTTCATTTAGTCCCTTGCTCCTCTGGGGGAGCTTGAACCTGAAGAGAAGTCCAGGGGAATGGGAAGGATCTGCCCTTTTCCAGCTGACTAATGTGGGCCATAAAACACTTTAAAATACAAAGGAGACTTAACATCTGCTCAAGTTTACTCATCATAAACACACCTGAATGAAAAGTACTTCTTGTTCTGTGGAGCAGAGCCAGGTGAACAGACTGAGACAGACACTTTGTGTTGTTATATGTGAGTGCTCTCTCCTTGCATTTCCATGGCTAAATTAGAAGTAATTCAGTAGTAAAATATACAGGTAGCCCCAGGACACATGGTATATTCTTTAATTCTGAAAACTTTCTATGATTGAAAATGAAACCTAATTACAAACTCCCCATTCATCCTCTGACATTTCAAAGAATTGATGGTTTTCAATGCCAAAGAATTAATGGTTTTCAATGCCAAAGAATTGATATTTTTCAATGTCAATAAAGTAACAAAGCCAGTCCTGGAGTCCTGGAGCAGTGACACAAGATTTGTTTCCTTAACTGAATTTCTGCCTCAACAACTTTCTGCTTGGAAAAGGAAAAAAAAAAAAAATAGAAAGCCATATGAGAGCTGCCCATATCTGCCCTGTGAGCCTTGCTGTGTTCGTGGCTTTCATGATGCCTTTCCTGGTGTTCCAAGAGCACAGCTCTGGGTGAGTTCACCTTTCCCAGAGCTGCTCCAGGACAGCTCTGCAGCACCTCCCTCTGTGCTCAGGCACTGCCAGCAGCCTCCAGAGCAGCCTGCTGCCAGAGAAACAGGACAGCACATTAACAGGATTATGCAGAAGCTGATTTTTTATTTACTTTTTAGCTCCAATTATACATTTTAAGACTACTCTTCACTCGATTGTGCATTTTTTGATTGATGCTTCTATGCTGTTCACCTGCTTTGCACAAGCTTTATAGGTAAAATGATTGGTGGTTGTTTAGAATTTCACCACCTACTTTATCTTGAGTCTTTTAATTTTAGTATTCTGTTTTTCAGCTCCTTCTCTCTTGATTTAGCACAATTTATGTCTCAGTGGCCTTGAAGGGTTTTAACAAAAACACCTAAAAATGGCTCATCTCGTGCACTTGTTATAAACATTGGTTTAAACTAAAAAATATACAGAAAAACAGCTAAGCATGTGAAGAAACAGTAAAATATGCAGAAGAACAACTAGGCAGCAAAAAATGGAGAAAAACATAAATATAATTTGACTGGTGCATATGATATGAGGTCTGTGACTGAAGATTAGAGCTAGGCAAGTGACACATCTAAAATTCAAACCCCAAATAGTTAATTCTTTTTGCATTTCCAGAAAAATAAAAATTAAAAAAAAAAAAAAAAAAGAAAAAAAAAGAAAAAAACAGAGTAAAAAATTTTGCTTGCATGTATTTTTAAAACCTTAAGAAAACAACATTACAGGGTGCCAAGCCAGTTGAACACTATTCTTTAAAAAAGAAAACAGTCCTAAATTAAGAGTGGGATTTTAGCTTCAGCTTTGAATTTCTTGGCTTTTGTTGGTTTCTTATACACCCTCATTATTTCAGCAGTGTGTTGTTTTTGGTCTGACTAATATTTTGAAATTGTTCCATCCAACCTTTAGATGTCTACTGTTTGAGAATGATTCATTTCTCTTTGACTTCATGAGCAAAATTTGCACAGTGGGACCTTTTCCTGCCTTTGGTGTGTCTCTCCCTGCTCCAGAATTCCCTGTGTTCTACCCCAAAAACCTCTGAGGTTGTCTCACAGCTGTGGAACAGAGCAGATTTCAATGTGGGAGCTGCAGCTTTGCAGGGATGTGGTTGGGGGATTCAATTTGCCAGGATGAACAGCCTGAATGCAGAGCACCACCAGGGTGCTGGCAGCAATTCTGAACTCAAGTACTGAGCTAGGGTTTGAATAAATATTGGACAGAAGAAGTTAAAAAAAAAAAAAAAAAAAAAAAAAAGTGAAAATAAAATTTAAAAATCTCTTTATGAGGATTAAAAAAAAAAAAAATTAAATATTTTGTCAAAGGTGTTCCATGGGTTTGCACAATGGCACTTGTGCAATGGCAGCAGTGATTTGAACTCCCAGTGGGTAAGCTGCTGCTAGGAAAATAGCCATCACTTCCCAGTGTAATTGTCCTGTACCAACAAGAAATATCTAAACACCCTGTTCTTTGGCAGTAAATTACAGATAATCCTCTAATTTTGGATTATGAATGCCAGGGATCATGTAGTGCTCAGCAGCAGCAGATTTACAGCGTGCCAAGGGCTGCAGTGATATTTAATATCTTCATTAATTTAATATCTTCAGACAGTGAGTTTGCAGTGACTCCAAGGGGTCAGGGAGGTGCTGCTGACACACTTGAGGGATGGGGTGGGACCCTCAGGGACCTGGACAGGCTGAGAAGTGGCACCTTGGGGTGTCAGGAGGTTTAACAAGACCAGAGCAGGTTCTGTACCTGGGTCAGCAAACCCAGAGTCAATCCAGGCTGGGGGTGAAAGGATGGGGAGCAGATGTGGGGACAAGGACAGAAATTATCTAGATCCATCACAAAATCCTTCATTAAAGAGCTGCTGTTTGCTTCCAGTGATGCAGAAAAACAGAGTGGGACATTGGAAAAAAAAAAACAAAACAGAAAAGAAATAAAGGCAGTGAAATATGACCACTGCTGATGCAGAAATTTCCATGTTTTTCACTTCAAAAGCTCCATTTCTAAGTTTCTAAAAGAGAGAGAGGAACAAATCTTTTTTTGGTGCAATTTGTTTTGCAGTGATATGTTTCCAAAATCTTTCAGCATGTCTGATATTGGGTTCTGAGCCACACTCTTCAAATGTCACATGGAAAAAGAATTTACTGCTGGTTAGGCATGGGATTTCCTCTGGCATAGCATAATATCAAGTCTTGTGATCTATTTACATTTAAAACCAGTAAAATTAATGAATGAACCAACACAGAGGGCCCTTGTCTGTTTGCAGGGTTTCTGAGCTGCCCTGAATTTCTTATTTGATTTTTTATGGCTGCAAGTGTTCAATTTTAGCTCGGATTTAGTTTTCAGCAATGCAAATTTTTCTTGATACCAACAACAGCTGCTAGCAATATACCCACATCCAAGGGCACGTTTATATGTGACCAAACTCGGTGTAATTGCCACATCATCTGGTAAATTGGCATTACAAACAAGTCCCAGGGGAGGAAACACGACTCCCTCCCTATGTCATCACGTTTGAAAGTTCCACAGTAAAGAATCAGCGCTCAGAGCTCTTCTTTCTGTGCTGACAACTCAGATAAGGCAGGCTGCAGCTGGAGCTGCTGTTTCCCAAGGGCTTGGCAGAGCCTTGCTGTGCTCTACAAGGGCCCTTTCAGGGGGACAAGCACTTGTGTCATGTTGCCTTGCAGGAACACCTCCCTATCTGCCTTTCCTGCAGCTGAGTGTGCTCTAACATGAACTAAATAGTGGCAGATTGCAGAGATGTAACAGTACAGGACTCAACTTTTTTATCACCTAATTAGTCCCAGCATAAAAGTTCTGTATTTGATGGTAGCTGTTAGAGCTCTGCTATCACTGTGCTTATTGCCCAGGCCACTCCAGACTGGAAATGTTAAACAGGGACAGCACTTTAATTTCTCTGGCTAACACAGCCCATCAAACTGCCTCTCTCTGCCACAGATGCTATTCCAAGTTATTATATTACAACTAAATGTGTTTGGAATGATGGCTGGCTATCAGCATTGTGTCATTAGAAGAGAGAAAGGAAGACCAATGGTAGACAGATATCACTATCTGGGCTGTAATGAGTCCCTGAGGGAAAATTAAGGGGTAATTGTAACAAGCCTCTGGATGGACCAAAAAAATATTAGTCAAATCTCATCTGTTCTCCAACTTCCTTCTTTCCTTAAACTGTCAACACTTTCCATGAGTTTTGGCTCCTGTCTTCATCTCAGCTAAGCCCCACACAGCTCTTTACTTCCCTGCAAAGTTTTCAAAGAGCTGAGGAGGCTGCTCAAAGTGTCCTTGTGTAGGAAATCCATTTGGAGTGGAGGCACTGATGGCTTGGTCAGAGTAGGGACATGGAGATGTGGGTGATCTCACCCTGCAGTGTGTGCATCCCCAACCTGGGAGCATCTGCCAAAACCCAAAATTTGGTGCCTCACACCAGATATTGAGCTGGAAAAAGGGATTAAATAGATTATTTCATCATGGACCATTTTACTTCTTATTTTTCTTCAGCAAAATTGAAGTTCTTAATTTTCATGGCTATATAAATAATTCTACCTCCAGTTTTTTCCAGTTACAAGAGCCAGTGAAATAAAGATCCCTCCCTTAGATGGAGTACAGGTGGTTTCCTGGTGTGTTCTTCTCCTTGGTGCCTGCTAGGACATCTAAGCCCAAATTTTGAGACCTGACTTGGAAAATGGGAAATTGAGACAGCCAAATAAATGTCCTGTTGTTTTTCCATGTGGTTTGATGTCCTTGTATTACTCACATAAATCAAGACACAGAGAGACAAGATAGTATTAGAAACATCAGAATACTGGATATTAAAATGCAAATCCAAACCAGTTAAAAGTTAGTTAGATTTAACCAGTTAAATCACCATTCCCTGAGTGATGGCAGGCGATGTATAGTGGGGAACTCTGATGAAATTCAGAAAAGATAAGACATAAACCCAATTCTTGGTGTGTTCACACAAGTCTGGATGATCTATTCCACAGCTGTGGTCCTGACTAAGCTTCTTGATTATTTAGTGACATTTTTTGTACCCTGAAAATAGTCTGAGGGTGAGTTACCCACCAATTGTGCTTCTGTCCAAGGAGGGTATCAGCTCTTTGTGATATTGGAGTCCATGACTGACATTATATGACACAGAAGAAATGAATTCTCAGGGAATTATTTGATCCTGCACCATTTTCCCAGAGTAGCTCAGACCTTCTGAGCACTGCTGAGCAAACCCACCTGTGGAACAGGGTGGAAAATCTTGCAAACTCCTCAGCATTCCAAGCCAGTGCAGAAAGAAGCCAAGGCACTGTCAATATTTATATTTTAGAGATAGATGCACATTTTAATTTTACTTTATTTCTCTTTGAGGGTGGACCAGACTGGAAGAATCAAAAACCTGTTGAGCTGAGGACAAAGCCAGCACATTTCTCTGCATTTTCTTTTCCTTCCCTCACGGTTTCCTCCATTGACTTTGGTTCAGCTCTCACTGGACCAACAAGCTCTGAGAACTCCTATAAAACTCTAAAGTGAAAAAGAGTGTGCCTGCCAGGTGGGATTTTTTTTCCCCAAGTGCTCACAGCTCTAATTTTCACCACATGTGAACAAGTGTTCGCAGTTTTAAAGATGTGTTGAGTAATTGCACATGCAAGACATCTTCCCTTTAATGCTCCCAGTGTGTTCAAAGGGGTTTTTTTGTGAGAACACCCCTGTTAACAACGAGTTGTGGCCTTTAGCTTACACTTTAGTGGGTACTGCTTTGTGTTGAAACAGAATTGGCAGCACTTGCCTATTCTTATTCCCTCAGCTTAGCTAATGAAGGACACTGCCATAATTACTTCTCTTAGGAGCAGGTCTGAGCCTGGAAAATCTCTGCTGGAAGGAGATGGAGAGGCACCTGCAGCTGCCATTGCTGTGGGTACCATTTGTTTTTGGGCCAAAAGAGGAAATAAGGGCGTTTGCTGCCTCCTCTTTTTGGGTGAAATGTGCAGGATGCATGGGCACCCTCCCTGTGACACCACAGAAGGGACACAGCAGAACTTCAGTGGTGACTGAACAGTTTTCAAACAGCTGAGGAGGGAGAGATTTCTCATCAGCCCTGGTTATCCCATGCACCCAGCCAGGAGAAGAATGACTTAAGCAACAAAATTCAATTCATCACCTTCTAAAAAACCTGTCCTTAGGGGAATATCTCACTGCCTGAGCAAATGTCCTGTAGGACTGAGTCTGGACACCACTGGCATGGGATAAACCAAAGGGGAATGGGTCTGAAGGGCTGGTGGAGCTGTGGGACAAAATGAAATACAAATGGTAGAAAGTGAGATTTGAACCAGGTAAGGGGGAAAAATGCAATTTCTGTCAGTTAGGACTCAAACATCAACTGTGGTTTCTTGGTTTCTCTAAATCACTCTTCTCCTGGCCAGTAAATCTGTGAGAAAGTGGTAATGAAATGTTAATTACCTTCAAAATTACCTGCCTCCAGTTATTGCTAGAAATGGCATTGGAAACAACAAATTGTTGAACCTCATGGTGAGAAAAAGACTTTTTTCTTTTGCTCTGTTGTTCTGAAAATGTTGTATAGTATGGGGTTGTTGATTTTTTTAAAATAACACATGGTAAAAAGCCTTGTAAATGTTTTTTAGATTTCAGGAACTATAACTAAAAGTCCTTTAATCCCAGTTATTTCTGGAAAGGGGCTGACCATAGCCTGTTTGGGGGGAACACTGAGTCACCCACCTCTCCTGACTGTGTTTGGAGGAACACTAAAGTGCCAACAACAAAGGTGTGGGTTTCAAATCCAAGCAAACGAGCTGCAAGCACCACTTACATTTGTGTTTTTGTACTGATCAAAGGTTTTGGCCAAGTCCAGCACTTTACAAGGAGCAATCCTTGTCCCATGGAACGTGGCTGACCTGAATCAGAGACCAAACAGAAGCTGCAGGTCTGTGGCTGAGCAGCCAAACCTCAGGACCACAGAATCAGTTTGGTTGGAAAAGACCTTTGAGATCATCACATCCAACCTTAAACCCAGCACTGCCAAGCACTAAACCAGGCCTTGAGAGCCACAGCTTCACATCTGAAATCCCTCCAGGGATGGGGACTCTGCCACTTTGCTGGGATGCTGTTCCAGCCTGACTTGGGGCAGCCCTCACCACCAAACCTCTCCAGGTTGATACTTGGAACAGGGACTGAGCAGAGCAAAAGGGATAAAACAGGAATTTATTGAAAGGATTCACCTTGGGCAGTGCAGGAGCCTGGCTGGGGCTGCACCCAAATCAAATCCAAGATGGATCCAGTCACGAATTTTAACACTTTCATAAGTTTGGGTTCATCCACATATTGGGGTCAATTGTCCAACCACAGCCCCAGGCTATGAAGTCTCAGCCCCTTGATTTGCTCCCTTTTCTTTGATGCTGTTTCTGCTTTTTTGGGCTGTCCTTGTTTCTCTAGCTAGAAAGGAATTGTTTTGCCACTACCCTGTGAAGAGAACTTCCCAACACCTACTATGAAGTTTCAGAGTTAGACATGAAGCAGCAGAGGCTCTGAAAAACATAAAAGCTGAAACCCAAGGCATCAGGCTGACAGCTGGGGTGTGTGACAGTGCTTTCCCTGTGAGCTGGCACAGCTCCTCCACGGGCTGTGAACTGACACATTTCTCCTTTCCAGGTCCAGGGGTCTCTCCCTGGCCCAGCCTCTGCAGATAAACTCTCTGGAGATGTGCTTACACTTAAACCAAGGGAAAACAAGTGAGGGCTGTTAGATTATCAGCACCTTCAGAAAGAAATGTGCTCATTAGAGTTATGACAGCCCCAGTGATTCATTAGTGGGACAGGGGTTATTATGCACTTGTAGATATAAACCAGAGCTGATCTGAGCAGACTGAGCTCCCTTAGTAGGAGCTTATTACCAAAGAATTAAAGGTTGCAGTGGGATCTGCATCTAAAATTGGAGGAAACTTCTCAGCCAGCAGTGCTTTGGTGCTATTATTGTTTTTAACTTGAATTGCTCTTTTCCCTTGTTGGTATTTGCTCTGTGATGTGTGTGGAGAGCAACTGTAACACTTCTCCAGAACAGTATAAACTTGTCATATTAAATTTCACTTGGAAATTAAAAGGTTTCTAATCAGCAGAGCAGTGAAGCTCTGGAACAGCTTTCCAGGAAAAATGAAGGCCAATAAATTTAATCATAATGAAGCCTGAACAGTTTATAAAAGGGATTATGTGACATAGCCCTTAGAATATTAGGGAACTGAAATTGAAGATCTCTGTGTCTCATTTTCCAAGATCTGTTCCTATGTCTGGCTGTTTCTCTCACAACATATTTTTGCAGATAATTCTGTGATCACTGCTGCGTGAAGAACACCAGACAATCCTTTCCTTTCCTTTCCTTTCCTTTCCTTTCCTTTCCTTTCCTTTCCTTTCCTTTCCTTTCCTTTCCTTTCCTTTCCTTTCCTTTCCTTTCCTTTCCTTTCCTTTCCCTTTCCCTTTCCCTTTCCCTTTCCCTTTCCCTTTCCCTTTCCCTTTCCCTTTCCCTTTCCCTTTCCCTTTCCCTTTCCCTTTCCCTTTCCCTTTCCCTTTCCCTTTCCCTTTCCCTTTTTTCTCTGGCACACAGAAACACTAAAACTACAGATAGCATTCAAGATTCATGCATACCACAGATAAGCTGACATAAAGATATTCTTGCTTTGTATGGTTCTCTATTTTTCTCCTAACATCTCAATATTCAGTTTTCTTTTTTCATTAGCTGCTGAGAACTGAGATATTTTCATGGCATTTTATATTCTGATCCCCAAATCTCATTGAACAGCTTCAAGCCCAGTTTCCAGCATGCCTTACCATTAATTAGAGCTGGTCTTGAAAATGAAAATACTTTTGTTTCCTCTGTTAAGAGAGAGAATCAGTCCTAACTCTGCCTCTAATTCTCTAGTTGAGTTTGGCCATCTTGGCTTCCAGTTTATTTCTGTGCCTGTTTTCCATTAAAAACTAAGATACAATCTGTATCTGCCTGCAGTTTCTGGTTGCCTCAGTGCAGCACAGCTGCAGGAAGGTTACAGGTTTTGTTTCTTGGAGCTGCAGCTCATCCTTCCAGCTGTGGAGATTATCTTCCTAACAGCCTGGGAAACTTGGGAAGTTATCACTTTATTAACCATTCACTTCAGAAAAAAAGTTTCAAAACTTCTTCCTCCCCACCAAAAAAAAAAAAAAGGTTAAATAATTCATAGCCTTTGTAAAAGGAATTGAAAATGGAGTAATTTTTGGGGCTTTTTCTTAAGTGCTGTGATCCTCACAGACACAATGCATTTCAGAGTTTGTTCCCTGTATTTTTTAGGCCATAGAGAATGCATTTTTAAGCAAATGCAGGAGTTTCCCACCAGCTGAGGAGTGTGTGGGAAATATCAGCAGTAGTCCAGAGTGTCAGCACATTTCCTTCTCCTTAGCTTTATTTAGCCTTTACCACTAATTGCCATCATTTTTGGCTGCTAATGTTAATTTTTGCTGGTTTTTTCCCCTCTAATCTGCTAATTCCCTCAGGGATTGTTTCGTGTAGTCACATCAGTAGTTTACATACTTTATCTAGAAACTCATGGTGCTCTTTTCTTATCCTAAACAGCTAGTGAAGCAAAATGGGAACTGGAACAGACACTTCCCCAAAAAACAGGCTCCACTGATATTCTGCTTTGCTAGTGGGTAAATCACAAAGAGCTGGCAAACTTCAAGCCTTGAGTTTTTATTCTTATTTATTGTATGACCCTACAAAGTTCATCCACTCCATCCACAGAAGGAGCTAATTAATGAGGTCTAAGCAGTGTTTTTATAGCTCCTTTAACCCTTGTGGGAAGCTGTTGTTCAAGGTAATTTTGGCTGATATTTCTGTATGCAGGACAATGGTGACTTTTTTTTTCCAGGGGTTTTCCAATTATGGCTATTGGAGGTTAAGTATTCCTGGATGAATGCAGTTTAATGTTATTAATCACAAAGGACAGCATAAAAAAAAAGGTAGCTTTTCTCAGCACTCTGTAAAACATGATCCTGCACACTGTCTGGGGAGAATTTTGAGTTTTTTAGAGCAAGAAAAGTGAATGCTATGAATCACATGGGAGTTTGGTGACAACACCCAGCTAATATTTATCTGATAGTTCCTGATTAAATTTATCTTTTAGATACCTCCATCACCTGTGGATATTCCATCTTTCCCATCTCTGCTTAAAATGACATGCAGAATACCAAACACAGCCAAAATCATTTTTCCCTGTGCAAAATGCTCAGCTCCACATGGATCCAAGAAAGTTGTTGTGCATGAAAGCAGGTGGCACCAAACAGTTTTACCAGTGATATTGAGGTAAAAAAAAAAAATAAAAACAAGCAAAAGCCACCCCCAAAACCAGCAGCATGTACACAAGCTCTCTGACTGCACTTACACTCATAAATAAACTGCACATCCTGTGGGAAGTAAACCACCCAAATCAATATTCAGGAGACACTTTTGAAAAATTCCTTTTGGAAAGCCAAATTTTTGACTGAACTTTTAGGAACTTGACTTTTTTGTGCTGCTGGGACAAACAGTGCAGCTCTTTGGTGGATGCTGAGGGAGAGATGCACAGATGCTCTTTCCTGGAGGATTTCCTATCTGTCAACCTTGTTATTTAACAGCAGCAATAAATGATAACATTTTGCACTTCTGCAGTCACTTGAATATAAATGTATTCATAGAGAATCTTCTAGAAACTGTGGATAAAACTGCAAGGAGCAGGTTTTCCCAGCCAGGACAGACAGGATTAAGTCCGCTGCCCTCAGCAGAGAGGATGTGCTGCTGTGCAAAAACCATCCCATACCCAAAAAAGCAATGTCAGAAATGTCCCTGAGTGATGGAATTACTGGCAGAGCTGATAAAAATAAAAAGGAAGCACTGCTTTATCTTAAAGTCTATTTTCATATAGTTTTGGGATAAAGGTTCAGCTCCATAGCATTTTTAGCAGTTTGGGAAAGGGCCACAGTGCTGAAGGTTAATGTAAAGGTGGGTCTTCCAGTGAAAATGAGAAATTAGCCTGTAAAAGGGTGGGGACAGAGTTGATATTTCTGTATGTTGGTCAGCTCTATCACAGCAATTTGTTCTGTTTGAGGTGTCCCTGCATCACCCCAAGAGAACAAATAACAGGAATAATCAAGGAGAACAGTGAGTGCTTTGCTTGTGATATTTATGTTGGGGGGAAAAAAAACCAAAAACAAACAAATCACTCAAAATGACCTTGTAAAAAACCACTCCAAGTGTTGCACAGGGCTACAGCTCCTCTCTGCCACCAGCTGTGACCTGCTCTCCTTTGGGCACTCGTTGTGCCTACCTACCCTTTATTGCAGGGAGATTTTGGGGAGGGGACTGTGAGTGTTGGAATGTGGTATTTACTGTCTGTGACTGTATTTTGGCAAGCCCTTTACAGTATTTATACCAGGATTGTCCATAGAGCTCCTTGATCTGCATTCTCAGTTTTCTTTGGGAGCTGCAAAGGCAGTGAGAGGCTCAGGTTTTCCTTTTATTGCCTCAATTTCTGCACAGTGCAGTTGTGGGAAAGATAGCTGAGTCCTTGGAGTAGCTTTGGTTTTAATATTCATTCTGGTTATGGAGTGACCCACTATTTATGAGTATATGGCTTTCAGTTTTCATTTCTTTATCTTCAAAGCCTGGCTCATGTTGATGTTACCTGTGTAAAAAACTGAAACAGAGGATGTGCACTGAAAATCATACCAAGTTTTCTCACTATAGCAGCCTTGATTAAAATGAAAATAAATATACAGGCGAAAAAATGTGACCTAAGATTTTGCATTATTCAAAGGAACCCTTTTATTTTTTTCAAATGAGGCTTTAATAGGATTATATATGTATGTTTTATTATATTGAAACTGGCATACCATTCAAACCTAAAAACCCCTTTTCATAGTTGTATTTAATGATTCCTACTTCTTTGAAGCTTAACATATTTTCACCATATGGCAAGCATTTAATTTTTCCTATTTTTCTAGTGGAGATTAAATTAAAATGGTTATTTGGTTTAGCAAAACCCTTCAACCTAAATGTGCTGCAGGTCAAAGATTCTGTAGGCTTATTCCTCACTTATTCCTCCCCTACTTTTCTCAACAGCTTGTTCCAAAACCTGGTGAAGTCAACCCAGATTTTCCCAGCTACACCAGAATTCCATGCTAAAATTAGGAAGCAGTGTTTTTATTCATGCACCAAAGTGTCCTGAATTGAGTAACCCTGTCATGAGTACAACATAAACTCTGATGTTTGCAGATTTCACATTCATGCCTGAAAAAAAAGAAATAAAAAATTGCTACAGGCAAAGAACCACTCAGCAGGGAGAGAGGAGCATTGGATTCCATCTCTGGATAAATATTTGTGTAAGAAAATTTAACCCAGTTCCCTAAAAATCATGTTTTGTGGTCCAGTGTCATAGAATCACAGAATGGCTTGGGGTGGAAGGGATTAAAAAACCTCCCACTGTCCCAGGTGCTCCAGCCCCAGTGTCCAGCCTGGGATCCAGGGGATCCACAGCAAATCTGGGCACCTGTGCCAGGGCCTGCCCACCCTCACAGGGAGAAATTCCTTCCCAATATCTAATTTAAACCCATTAGTGTGAAGCCATTTTAAAGAAATATTTTTTAATTTTTTTTTTGTTTTTCAGTTACAAGGAGTGTTTCTGTTGTTAGAGTGTGAGAGCCTCGATTGCACTTGATGCAGTGAAACTGAGTTTGCCTTTAATGCCCTGGGAGTTCCAGCACAGCCTGGCCAGCATTCCTTGACATTCTGCCTTCCTGAGCACACAGTGCAGCTGTGAATCCATCTGTTGCTTGGTTTTGGTTTGATTTGTTTCCCTTTTGTGCTGCTTGGTTTGCCTGTCAGGCAGAGGGGGTAGGAAGTTGTAGCTGGATCTGTCATCTCACCTGAAGCAGTTCTGGAGCTTTCTATAAACTGTATATTCTTTGGCTCCTCCACAAAAATGTGAGAATATTCAGAGAGAGCTGTAACTGATGCTACATCCGCTCCTTGGGAAAAAAAAAAAAAAAAGATTTAATGTAAAGATAAATCAAGAGTACAAAAGACCTTTCTTCACTTTCATTTATTCATTGCATATTCAGTTTGCTTTTTATCACTCTTTGAGCAAAAAATACCCTACACACAACTAAGTCTCTGTGAGAATGAACCCTTCCATCTCAGTTGTGTTATCTGTGCAGAATTCCAACCTTTTGCTTGGGATGTGGAGAACTAATCAGTGTTAAAATGTAAAATGATACAATTACTCCTCTTTTTAAAAATCCTGACATCCAAGCAAACAAAAAACCCAAACACAGATTGTTTTTCTCCCACAAAATCACATACTTTCAATTTTTGTATTTTAATTTCCACATCTCCCTTTTTTTTAAAAAAAATGAAGGTTTACTTTCTCTTTCCCTCTGTCTAATATGATAAGTTATTTCTCATTAAAATGTAGTTTTCATTTTTCCTTGGGCTATTAGATGTCACTGACTGGAACAAAGGAATCTTCACATAAGTCATTCTACCTCCAGTCTTTCATTTTCCTATCAAAATCCTAAGGCTGTGGTGGTAAGAGCATGAATTTTAGTCTTTAGACACTAATTGTCTTTAATTCTATTAATGTTAATCATATTTTATGGCACCCTGGACCTTGTGGGATGAAGCTCCTCACTGTATTTAATGATATTACTGCTAACTCTTATTTTCCTGCTCTCCCTTTCACACACATTTTACCACCTGATTTCTGGTGGTGCTTGCAGAGTGCTGTGGATTGAATGCATTTCCCTTTTAAAACATTATTTCCCTTTCCAGGTGCAGCTGGCTGGGTGCCTGTGCAGCACATCCAGCTTGTTTTTCCAGCAGCCAGCACTGCAGTGGGAGCTGGGATGGAGGAGACAAACCCCCCTCAGCTGCTCCCCAAATCCAGGAGCAGGGAGCACAAAATCCTGGGCAATATTTACAGGACTTTCAGCTGGAAACACCAGTGCCAAACCCTGACTATTTTGTTTTCATGTTTTACCTTTGTGCTGCTCACTCAAAACAAGTTAATTTTAAATGGAATGTTTTCATTCTAAGGAAAAAAAAAAAAAAAAAGGAAAACAGAGCAGCTCTTTGTGAGGTGTTATTTTTAGTTTTACCACTCCATAACAACTGATAGAGGAGAGTTCTGATTTCTGTTGTCTATAAAACCTTTAGGTTTCAACCTTGCAGTCTTATTTATTATTGCATCAACTTCTTTATTACTTTTTAGACCTCTCTAGTCAAGGATTTACCCCTGGAGGAGCAAATCACAGTCACCCATGATACAGCAGACAGACCCACATTTCCTGAAGCACAAAATCCCTCACAACAGGATGGAAGAGGCTTCTGTTGGACAGAAGACTCCTTAGATTTTGTCCCACTGGGTTTTGTCCTTTCTCACTATTTTTTTTTGTTTTGTTTTTTGTTTGTTTGTTTGTTTTGGTTTTTTTTTTTTTTCTTCTCATTATCTTATCATTTTTCTTACCTTATGCAGCATGGAAAGATGATTGGGACTTGCCTTCAAGTGTTCACCAGGTTGAACAGCACCTTGCACAGCCTGTGAAGGGAACAATAACACTTTAAATTTATGAGTTCCATTCATATTCTCTCAACCTTCACAGTAACTCTTTCTGCTTTTCCTTCTCCTCCCACGAAATGTGTGTATGAGGAGAGGGGGAACAGAAACTGCTCCTGAATTGCTGGCCCAAGGAAATTTCATTCTGCAGGAGAGATGTGGTCAGTGTCAAAAATCCCATTTATTTTATACTTTTAATATTTGTTCTGTCAGGATGTGGCTAGAGTGGATAGTTTAGTGCAGAGGTGCTTGAGGGAGTGAATTTCTTACCAACCTCTACATTAAAAATAACTTATCCATGCAGCTTTGCCTTGAGTATTTGGTCCAGGCACACTGTACAGGTATTTTTAGAAATCAGAAAATTCCCAAGACAGTAATTCCCAAGAGAGTAATAAGAGGAGAAAGAAAACTGTGTAATTCTGATTATCTTGCCTCTTTTCAGGTTTGCCATCCTGAGTATATTCTAAGGTGATGAATACCATGGGTGAGCTCTGTAACAGCAGGACTTTGTGTCAATTCAATGTCTTTCAATGAATCAGCTACAGATCCTTTTGGTTTTGTTTTAGAACAATGTGACACTCATAGTCTGGTTTGGTTTCAATATGAAAACAGGTGAGACTTGTCAATTTTGTCTCAATTTTGCCTTGCAAGCTGGTGTTTTGGGTTTTTTTGGGGTGTTTTTTTTTTTTTTTTTTTTTTTTCTCTAAGCCTAGTAATGATATAGTAGAAATACATCAAATATTTGTTTCTCTGTCAATATTAAATCTTGTGCTCTGGCCTTTGCAAACTGAAATGTGGGTTTTTGGTTTGGTGCCTTTGCAAACCTGAGGCCATGCTAAAAAAAAATTGAGCAAACACAAGTTGAGATTTTTGGTGTTGCTGGGAAGTATCAGATCCTTCTTCTCATCTCCTACATAAGGAAAGAATGAGAGCTGGTGAAACAAAATCTCCAAAAAGTTTTGTGTTTTCCTGCTTGGATAGAACTGAGGGGATATGAATTTGTATTTTCATATGTCTAAGTTAAAGCAGTCATTTAAAAGTACAGTTACACAAAAATAATCCTACAATATGTCAAGTCTCCAAATAATTCCTACCTTTAGACAGCCAACATGAATTCAGAAAAGAGGAAAAGGGAGAATAAAAAGGGGGAAACTGAGGTGGAACGTCTTGAAGGGAAAGGAAACAACTGTGAGGAATTAAAAGTAGAGAAAAAGTTTGAGAAATAAGGGGTGCTGAGATAAAGATCTCCCTGCTGTCCACATCCAGGATATGTGGATGAATCCCAAGACTCTGAGAGCCAATTAAAGTGCTGGATGCACAGAAATCCTGCATCTTCCCATGGCAGAGCTTAGTTTGGGTCTGGCATTAATGCCTGTGAAGCAAACACAACCATAAAAAGGGAAAAGTTTATTTTATTCTGCTTCAATTCTTTTATTTAATTTCAATTCTATTATTTCCAACCAAAGTAGTTTTATTCTTTACACATTTCTTCCCATGCCAGTGGCCTTGCTTCCAACCTTTTGGCAAGAATCAGCTTAAGTCAATAAAAAAGAACTCCAAGTGTCCTGCACAATAAAGACTTGGGTACAGTGTTCCAAATGACTGTAAAGAAAAATTTACTGAAAAGCAGTCAAAGAACTCATATCTAGAAGTCAAATCTCTGCTTGTAAAAGTCAGAGGTTAAATTCTTTTATTGAAAAAGCTCTTACATGCATCTTTCAGGCATGTCCTATCCTTGCTTAAATATTTGAAGGGAGTCACTGGGATAGGCAAGAACATTTCCATAGATGTATGTTAGAAATCCACAGTACAAAATAAAATTACTTCCCTCTTCTAAAAGACATTTCTAATTTTCAGGTATTATGTCAAGTATTATGGGCTCTAATACAGCTTTTGAAAGGCAGAAGGAAAAGTAAAATAACAGGAACAAAAGGCACATCCCAGTTTGTATTTATTTTACTTTGTAATTCATGTCAGTCCAAATCTGCTGCAGGGTATTTAGTTTATGCAATGCTGAAGTTTGAAAACTACACCCAGAATTATTTTTGGATCACATTCTGAAGATATATAACATAGGAATGATTGATTTATTTGCATGTTCTGAGGTTTTGTATTTTGCTCAATTTGTGCCTAAACTCTGTTACAGGAAGGCTTTAAAAATCATACCCATAAAAAAGGGAGAGGAACATCTTCATCCAACTGCCATTTTCTAATGTGAAGATTAAATTTTAAAAGTAAGCATTGACTTTTAGATGGCCAAAATAGAAGTGCTTCCCTCGACTTCCACAAGCTGAATGGAAAGATTTGGAGCTGCTTTCCAAATCACCCAAAGCAGATCCATTAAATGGCTGCTGCTGTCAGGCAGTGCCTCTTCCACATTCCCATTAATTTTACTGTGGGAAGTGCTGCTCTTCAGAGTTTATTACTTCACATTTTGTGCCCCCCTTAATGGACATGCTTAATTCTATAGCTTCTGATCTGAAAGAATGTTCAGATGGGATGTTCACCTATTGTTTCCCTTTGCTGGGATTGGGAACAAGCCCCTCTCCCAGAAACACAGGGAATTTTGGCCATGTTGCAGAGCTGGGCACTTGCTGAATGCCTGACACAGAAGGTTTATCCTGTTGAGCCCCATTCCAATGAATATTCTGGTCTGGGGTGGCCTTTCAGCTGTGCCCTGCCAGGGCTCATTCTCTGCCTTGCCAATGGCACTCCTGACTCCTTTTGGGCATTTCCAGCATGGAAAATATTTCCTCAGATCTGTCCAAGCATGGGGATCACTTGCCTTTTATCTCCTCCTCATAATAAATAAATAAATATCAAAAATCATAATAAATACCAAAACCACCCACTCCTGGGTGGCAGCCCAGGGATGTTTGGTGGGTTTCCCTCTCAGGAGTCCCAGTGCTGTCATTCATTCACATATCTTCCAGAGTAGTTTAAAAGATAAATATTGGGAAGATAAACAGAATATTTTGCCATTGATAAGAGCTGCAGGACCACCCTCTGGACAGACATTGTTCTGGGTAATTTGCTGTCTGTGCCCCCTGCCACTCAGACAAGCCACATCCTTGGGACTCCCAGCCCCTCTGTTTCAGGGAGCAGAAGCTTATCCATGCTTTTTGTGGAATGCAAAAGCAAACAATTCCACAATCTGCACTCCCCAAAAACATAGACTGGCTTTTTTGTCTAATTCCCAAACTTCCCTTCAGAGTTAATTCACAGCCAGGTGGGACCTACCCCTCATCCCTACCAGGGCTCATTTTGCTCCTCTGAGGTTGAATATCCCCAAAGACTGAGAAGCTCATTGTTGCTGTTTCAATTTCATGGTAAGACTGAGATGTTTCCCTAATACCTTTTCTCTAGATCAGATTTGCTTTCTTCACTTTGCACAACTTCACTAGATGGATAACTAAGGGCATGTCTAAAAGGAGCTCAATTAGGAGGAATTACATCAAGGATTCTTCTTTCATAGACAAGAAGAGAAATACCACAGAAGGGGACAAAGAAAATTGCAATAAAGCACCAGCTCTGGTCATGAACTTATTTCCATAATGAACATGCCCCAGATTTTGCACTCACTTTATCCAGATGTGGTTTTAAATCCTGAAAATTTGTTGTTTCCCAGTTGCATAAATGCAGGTTATGTGATATGGAAACTCAAGACCTAATTCATACTCCCATCTTTTTTTTTTTTTTTCTGCAAAATAAGGTTTATGAAAGCCTCTAAATGGTGAGGGGGAAACCTACCTATGGACATTAGCTTTCATTTCCTACAATCCAAAGAAAGGGAAATTATATATAAAGTGGGATCTGGCCCAAGAAAAAATGCAGTTTTTTCTGAACTACCAAAATGCATCATTTAAATCCCTACTCTCAATCTAGTCCATCCAGAGGGTGGTCCTGCAGCTCTTATCAATGGCAAATATTCTATTTATCTTTCCAATATTTGTCTTTTAAACTACTCTGGAAGGTATGTGAATGAAACAGATCTTAATTAAAAATTTCATCTTTGAAGTCAGAGCTTCAATTTGACCAGAACACTGATATAAAAAATTGCCACTGAAGAGCTTCTTTTTTGACACATTAAAAACCAAACCATAGCTGAGAAACACTACTGACCCTCAACCAGAGATGGAAAAAATATGGAATACAGCTGTTTGCATCTCACTGGTTTTATACTGATCTACCCAGTGGCAGAATGATGGATTTAATTTGTTTTTGACTCGTGCCATTTTAGCTCCAGGAATAACAAAACAAAAAAGCTTCTCTGTGCTTTAGACAGGTTGGCTTTGTTATGCAATCAGCTCTGTTTGCCTTATGGCCAAAGAAGTGTCAGCATTAAATATAATTACAAGTGTAAAAGAAACTCCATAACCTAAATTAGTGGATGCACTATGTTATCTTCAGAAGGAAGAACTGGGTGTGTTATGTACTGTGCTCAAGGCTAACTAAATTCCTTAGCTTCAGATACTTTGGCATTAATTACCTGTAATTATTTTTGTCCTTTCATTGAGATTTATGTTGGTCTGAATCATCACTAAAGCCTAATTAAATCAGCTATTTCCTTTTCTTTTAGTCCTGTTCAATGATGAGTTTGTTCTCATTTTGTTCATATTTGGACATTAAATCTTTTTAATTTTGTGGAAATCTCTGGAGAAGAGAGATCCATGTGAAACATAAGGAGGAGAATGAATTCACCTTCCTGATCTCTGAGATTTTATGCACTCAGGTGACAAGGTTTTCCAAAGTATTTACAGTATTTACAGAGGTGGTGGCTGTTGTCAGTCCAGGGTTATCTGTCATGCTTGTAAAGGGAATTTTGACTCCACAACAAAAGATTCTCTTTTCCTTTCTGTGATTTTTTTCCTCCATGTCTGTATGTATACATATAAAAACACATTTTAAATTCATTCCTGCACTTCACTTTCAAAAAGAAGACTTGCTCTCTGTCAGTTCCTGTTGTAGCTCTGTCTTCAAAGCTCCAGAGTATTTACTCACTCCCTCTGCCAATGAATATGTAGAAACTCCATCAAAACCAGAGGAGTCACACCTGTGTAAAACTGGTTCCATCAGAAATCAAATGTACACATTTTCAGAATCCCAAGGAAGTGAAATATTTGCTTTAAGTGGATGCAAGAGACGTCTGTGAGACCCTAGGCCTGAGTTTTTCAGTGTTCTTTTTAACTCCTCTTAAATGATCTATGAAAATCAGGATGTAACAAGAACTCTTTTAGCCACAAACAGGGAAAAAGATTTAGGAAAAGAGAAGGCAAGAGTGATGTTTGGAATCTACAATTCAGTCTTATTAAAAAGGACAGGAGGGGCACAGGTAGACAGAAAATGGTAATGCCTTCAAGTAGGAATTGCCTCCTAAATTAAAATCTTTCTCATAATCATTAAATGCTTTAGTAATTTTTAAGGCACTCTTCTCAAATTTATTAATTTGCACTTAAACTGAGGCACCCTTGCACCAGAATTGTGTGGTGTCTCTAATCACAGATCCTTACAGCTCTGCTGCCTCATTCCCACAAAAATTCCATGTGCTCTTTACCCCTGTCCTATGCAGAGGCAAAACCTGCTTTAACTCCAATCAACCCCTCAGCAAATTCCACTTCAGTCCTGAATTCTGCCCAGAGGAATGAGGGGATGTGCTCTGCAGAGCTGAAGACAAACCCTGCAGAGCTTCTGCAGCATCACCAGGAATCCAGCAGGAATGGGCATGGAATAGATATATACATTTTCCATCCATGCAGTGGAGCAAAAGTGGGTTATTTAACAGAAAAAAAGGCCAGCCCACAATGCAGTTTTGTGGAAGAAAGTGGTAGTCACCAATTTAAAAGCATTTGCAATTCTGCTAGCTGCCTTACATATGTAAATGGGGGACCATGAAACATTTACTGGGTTTTCTCCTGCTAATATTTAAGGAAAAACAAAGTGAATTTTAGCATCTCATGCTGCACCTTTTAAAAGCTCTTCACAGATGTATTTCTTAGCAGTACAAAAAGTTTATTTTCTTAATTTTCTTCTTTGCTTGAAGTTGATGTCTGTGAAAGTAAGTGGTGAATAAATTGTTTTAGCTGGAAATCAATGTCATGCAGCCAAACCACCAGATTGTAAGGGAAAATAACAAAATTCAATTCAAACAAGAAGGAATAAGAGGTTTTATGCTGCTTATGTATTTTTTATTGAAAGAAACTACCTGACTGTGCACTGTGAGGGAGTGTGGGTCTACAGAGGATGAGAGGAAAATGTCTGTTCTAGCCCAGCCCTCCATCTATCCTAAAGTCTGAACTTGTCCCAAATTTCCAGCCCTGTTTAATTTGTGTGTTTCATGCTACAGAGGGATGGAGTGAGCAGTGAACACTCCTAAGGACAAGAGTGTCTGTTTTAACTGCCCTCCAAAATTCCCTCTTTCCTTTTAAAACAAAACCCAAAACATGCATTAGAGTTGTTTCCCTTTTTGGTGGTGGTGGACAGAGCACTTCACATTAAACACAAAGGGAAGAGATCTCTGCACTGGGAACTGAAACCTGAACTGATGGAAATCAGCATTCAGCAGATCAACACATTTAACATCAGCTGAGAACTGGGAGCAGTGCTGTAACCTGAATGGTGCATGCTGAGTACTAAATGAGCTTTCTGCACAGACTGGGGCTGGGCAGAGCACAGGGATGTTTTTTACTGCTGACTCTGACTGCTGCACTTGTCCTTCTCACCAGATTTGACTGAGGCAGTGGGGTGAGCTCAGCCCCCTGCTACAGCCCTGAAATACAATTTCTTGTGTTACTGCCAATGCATAATCTTATGGGTAATTATAGTTTAAGAGCATTTTTCTTAAGGAAACCATAATTAGTGCTGTGATGTTTAAATGAGGTTTGAAGGCTTTATTCACAGCTAGCAGCTGATGATCAGTACAACCTCTGGAAGGCAAAGGGATTTGAAGCTTGGATAGATTCATTTTTGAACAAGAGGGGAAAAACCCCAAAAAGACTACATAATTCAAGCTTTGACACTGATAGGAGAAGGAGGGGAGGGATGGAATTGCAAATACACCTCAGGGAAGTGTCCTGTTGTTGGATTGCCTAGAGGAAAAAAAAAAAAAAAAAGCTCATTCATGTCCAGTTAATTGTCCTTCCTTTAATTGTCTCAGACCCTGACCTGCAGGAAGATCATCTTCCCAAACCAGGTGTGTGCATCTGCAGTTTTATCACTCATTAGAAACCTCCCCTTTCCCAGCCTACTTCCTACCCTTTAAAAAGTGAATATATATTATCTTGGACTGCATTATTATCTAAGGATCAAGAAACCTCCTTTCCAATGACACATTAGATGTGATTGATTGCAGAAACTTTCAATTAGTTTAATGTTAAACTAAGCCTGTCTCAGCCATGCCAATCCCTCAGCTGCTTTATATGACAGATAAAAGGGCAAAGGCACTTCCAGAGAGCCATTTCCTCCATTTATCTCAGAGCCCAGTGACTGAAACCACCAGGTCATTTTGGAGGCCTGCCTATTACATAGCAAAAATAAGGATTTAGTCCAAAAGTAATTTTGGTGAGGACAAGTGGAAATAGTAGGAGGAAATTATAAACAACAGAGTTGACGGGGCCAGGGCAAGGCAGAAATCTTCCTAAACACAGCTCCAAACTCAGAGGATGGTTGGGTGGGATTTCTTTTACCAGGACAACCTCTCCAGAACTGAGCTTTTCTCTCTGATGGATATCTGTGCTGTGGGTCCATATGAACAGCACAACCAGCTGCTTCTCCAGGTGGAGTTATTGAAATAAATTACTTTACCTTCCTTCCTACATGCCAACACATGAGTTGAAGGATTTAGGCTTTGTTTTTCCTGTCACAAGTGAAGACATCACTAAAGGAACCAAGTCATTCCTCTGCCTCAGCCTTCAGCAGTTTCTGCCTTGCAAACAAAGCAAACTGAGCCTGGGTGTTGGGTGGGTGAAAAGTTCCCATCAAAAAAGACATTCACAGGGGAATAGGAGTGGGTCAGGGTTTTATTGATTTTATCCCCCTGTTCCTGCAGAAGCACAGCAGCTGCTTCAGCCTTACAGAAGGTGATTATGGAATAACTTGCTGACAGGAAAGAATTCTTACCAGCCCCCATTAATTAGAGGTTATCTTATGTCCTGGAAGCATGAAGACTTACATCCTTTCCAAAAAGATTGTCCTGCTATTTATCATTTCTGATATTCACTAGCTTGTAAACTGCATCTTAAACCACATATTTCTTGATGGCACAAAATGAACAGTGTTTATTTACAGTGAAGACATAAACTCTTTTGTATAAATCATACCAAATTTTTCATTATATCACAAATTATTGCTAAGGATAACAAAACTGACTCATCTGGCACTAAAAAACAAACAGAGGATGGAGGATTTCCTTCATAAATTCAGCAGAACATAGTTTCATTTTATAACAATGAATTATGACAAGATGATTTTTTTCTACTTTAAAAATCTGCTATTAAATATTAACTGGATCAAGCTTCTCTCCACTTATCTGACCTTATGACAAACACATTTGGGAAATTTCCATCTCTGTATTTGTGTCTGTCCCTCTCTGACATACAATGCTGGGGGACACACTCAGCCTCATGCCTGACAAGCAGAAATACAAACCAGAGGACTGCAACCCTGAATCTGGAGTCTGCAGACGTGTAACTGTGGTGAGAAGCACCCAGCCAGCATCCCTTAAAATATATAAATATAACCAAATGTCACCTGTCATTGGATCCTGCTGGGAACAGGGAAAAGCAGCCTGGAAGCCTTGGGTTCCTCAGGCTGCTCAAGGACAAGAAATTAGAACAGTGATTAACACCTGCAGGGTGCTGAGAGATGTGATGTTTGGCACAAAGCATGATTTCAGAGAGGTGTTGCCTTCTCAGACCAATGAGCCTTTTCCATTCTGTTTTGCACAAACTACCCTATATAACTGCAGTGTTTCTTTACATAAAGCTTTTGCTTCTCCATTACATGAACTATGTTGCATTTTTTGCTGCTCTGTAGCCAAAATGCACCAGCCACCCAAGGCAATTAAACCCAGTTGCTGTCCCCAGTGCCAGAGCCTCACAAAGCTCCTGCTGCTTTGTACCAGTGGGTTTAGGGCAGCCCTGGGCTGTCCAGGACTGCTCATGGATTCAGGGGCTTCCAGACCTGTTCTGTGCTCTCCTTTGGCCATCCTGCTTCCAGGTGAAGGGTTTTTGGGCAAGGAGAGAGGCACAGGGAGCCAACCATGGTCTGCATCCCCCTTCATCTCCCCCTGTTCCATAGTGGGATGTGTGCCAGCTGGTTTATTCCCATTTTTTGGCTCAGCACTGCTCTCACAAAGCCATGATCCTGCAGCCACTGGGTTTAGCTGGGGCTGGAGCCCCTGGGTCCCTCTGTCTTGGTTAAAAAACCACCAAAAAGATTTGGGGGCACTTAGGAGACCCCTTATCTCAAAAAATTTGGTGTCACCCCTTATATATATAAAAAAAGAGCCGATTCAGCCTCATACTGAGAGCACTTTGAGAGCAGTCTAGCTGTGGCTCAAACCGAAGATCCTTTTTGCATCTCTTGTCATGCACATCAACAGCTGCCCTGTCAAAGTGTGCAAACATTGCCTTTGTTCCTGTGACAGACACCGTCCTGCCCACACCTCCCAAAGCTCCTGGGCTGCTTTCTGTGATTTTTTAATTCCAGTGGAACTTCCTGCCACATCTGTAACTAAAGAGAAACCCAAAAGGAACTCAACTCTCACCTGTCAACTGCCATGCACATAAAACCTCCCCTTTTCCATCACTTTCCATCAGAGCCTGCCATCATTTCCAGGGCTTTTTCATGTTCACATTTCCATCTCTCTGCTCCCTTGGGAGGTGCTATTTTCCTTTAGACCTGCAACCCCCTTGTTTTGGCCATGTTTATTTCATCCTGGCTGCTGTTTGTCCTTGGGAACTGCATCCTCTGGCCTCAGGAGGAGAGGACCAAAAAAAGAACTTCTGATTATTTTAGCAACCATTTCAGTGCTTGCTTTTATTTGACCATTATCAGCTTCCATGCAGAAAGTTTATTTCTGCGTGGTTAAATACACAAACATGCCCTACACACTTATCTCTGTACTCATCCACATCCACACAAATAAACTTTTCCAAATATTTCTGAGTGGTGGTGAACTCCTGCCTCTGAGAAAGAGGCATGTGGAGCTCCACAGGATCATCAGAGGAATTATAAGCCAACAAAATCAGTGGCACTGACTGTCAGACACTTGGTACCAGGAGCTGCTGTGAGGAGAGCAGCAACCCAGAGCTGAGAGGATTTGCAGGTTTGGTCATGACCTAGAATGAGGAGATGTGGTCTTAGTCCCACCTAGAAAAGCTTTATGATCTATTAAAAAAAAAAAAAAAAAATCTGACTTTTTTTTCCCCTCTGATTAATTTTTGAAAAACTTGAAAAATTTTTGAAAATTTTTGTGGTAGCCCCCATGCTTTTTGATAATGTGTGATGGTGTCCTAGACATTATCTGGGAATGTTTCCTTCCTGGGGGAAGGTGGGCACTGGGGACTTTTGGGGACTTGGTGATGTGCCAGGGCTGAGGCAATTCTGGGTTTGCAGGAACCCTCAAAACCAGGGGAAGCTTTAGAGCCTGGAAGAGGCAGCCACATGTATTTGAGAGGTCTCAGAGGTGAGGCAATAAATGATTGGAGGTTTCCATGATCTCACCTTTTGACTTTGCTGCCCTGTTCAGCCTCTGTGACTGTTTACACTGAGCTGGTCCTTGGAAACCTGCTCAGTGTGAGGCAAGAACTGTGTGCCCTGAATAAAAACTGGATTTTTAAAATGCTCTTGAGGTTCTAACTGGACTTCCTCTCCTCTGTTTCATCCAGTAGATTACAGCTGGAAAAGGTAAAACCACAGTCATGAAGGCAGAAAAGGGGAGAATACGTACCCTTCACTACCTCACTTTATGTTTTTTAGAGATGTCTCTACTGACTATATACAGAGGTTTATTCATTAGAAAAAGTCTTCTAAGCAAAGAATAAGAAGCATTAACATTTTTTTTTCTTGTCAATAATTGTCAAAGATTTTGACCAATCCAGCCCTTTGATTGCCTGTTTTCCCCAAGAACTTTAAACCACCCTTGTTCTTAACACACTTTGCTCCTAAAGCCCTGTGGGAACCCCACAGCATCTGCCCAGGACAGCCCTGCTAAAGGCAAAGCTCATCTAAAAGTTCCCTTTTTAGCTTTTCTGGCCTGAGCTCATCCAACAGTTGCCCACACACTTGCTAATGTGAGCAGCTGCTCTGCAAATATCTGAGAGGAAGGCTAGTTCTGTGTTTCAAGCTGCTCTGAAAGGCCTCTGTAAGCTCAGCCCAAAGCATCCTCAGCATCTCTTTAGGAAGATTAGCAGAGCCTTTAGCACCCCACTGAATTTCCTCATGTATGGAAAGGCCTGGCAGATCAAAGGAAACATCACTTCAAACAGCTTGGGACTTATCTCCTGCTTACCCTAGCACTGCTGGCCTCTCAATCATCATATTCCCTTCCAGTAGGGATTGATTTTAATGGCAACAGTTTATCCTCCAAGATCCTCCTTCTGACCCTTTCATCTTTCCCAACGTTCCTTACTGAGATATTCCATTAAAAGAAGTCACAAACCAAATATTTGGTAGATAAAGATGTGTTCTAATTAAGAAAATAGCTGTAACTCATAACTACTACTTTGTTCTGCTAATGAAGTGACTGAGAATCTGAGTAAAATCATGTTTATTCTTTATAGATTGGCCTGGAACTTGGCAGGAGCTCTTCACAAACACTGGGGTCAATGATATTTGGCATTTTCCAAGTAGGATGTGGAGGGCCACGGCGTGCTGAGGGGTCAGTCCCTGCTCTGCAGCCACATCTGGGTGTGCTTGGACCTCTCCACCCACTCAGAGACCCCAGCTCAGGGTGATCCAGCTGCAGGCCCACCCACATGGACTGGCTGCAAGCAGAGGTGTCTGATCCACCACCTGCCTCTTAGAAAGCTGTATTATTCACCAGTTTAAGGTATTAATCACTTTCTATTTAAATTTCCTTCAAGGGCTTGTTATTTATTCTGTAGGTGGGTTTTAGCATGTTGTAATATGAAATCCACTTTCATTCAATCAGCTTAAAATATTTCCATATTACTTACATGTAAATCTGAATTGAGATATATATTCAATAACCAAGGAACATGGATTTGCAAATGAGATGCTTGACCTTTACCTTTTTCAAAATTACAGGACTTGTAAGTTCTGCATAAATGAGAGATCTAAAGAATTAAAAATCAGGTACATGACTGCTACTCCACCATATCTGTTACAGTTAAGCATCAGCTGCTATTTCCATTCTAAATCCCATTTTCATGGCTGTATAATTTGATGTTTTCAATTATATGGGGCTTAAACTTCCCTTAGTACTCTTAACTTCACAAATAACCATGGCAATTCGAAGTTAAATGACTGTGCTTCAAAAAGTGTCATTTATCAATCAAGGGATAAGATTTGTGTTCTAAGGTTTGGGTGCAAATGGTGAAAAGGAACCTTATAAAATTATGGTTTAGATTGGTTTGCTATGGATTTAACCACTGTGGCATTTAACAGTATTTTAAACTAAGTCTTTTGTTACTTCCATTCCACTTCTTTTCAAATTAACTTTCATACACTGCACACTTTTAACAGCTGGGAAATAAATCATCTAACAGATATCATCAATCTCCCATCCTCAGAGAAACAGGGTATGTAAACAACCTAATGCTAATTATCTGCAATTAAAATCAGTATCAGTCAAGGAAATATGAAGTTTTCATAGAGTGATCCAGAATAATTCAAATCACAACCAGAGATATTTTTTAAAAAATATGAGCACAGTGATGATAAATTTTAGGTCACTTGACTCAGAGATTGCTGCCTTCTACCCCTGATGGGCAGGGAAATGTGCCCTTCTCATTCTGCTGTCATGTACATATTAAAATTGCCAAAACCCCAGTGACATACCTAAAACTAGAAAGAAAATCATTGAGCCCTATTACTTTCAAAAAGAAATTATTAGATTATTAGATTTCATTTATTATTAGTTATTAGATTTCATTTATTATTAGTTATTAGATTTCATTTGTTGTCCTTGGCATCTAAGGCCAAGGTCTTCCCATAATAATGTAAATTTTCTCACCTGTTCTCCTGGTGGTTTTGTAATCTGCTGGCATCACTTTGCCTGCAGATTAGGGAGGAAAACTAGAAACATTTGGTGTCTTGGATCTGGTAACCGTCCCTTTTCAGGCTGGACCTTGATGGGATCTCTGGGTATTGTGGCAGGTTTTCTGGAGAGGAGCAAGAATGATTAGATCCCCTTTACTCAACTTTATCTAGTGCTGAGCCCCTCTGCTAAGATTTGCCTGTATTTTTTTTTGCTGAATTTGGGGTGGAGGGGGCAACTTCTGTCCCAAAAGTCTCCAAAGTTAATCCTAAGTAGACACTGGGGGTTTCTCCAAGCCCTGTGGTGCAGAGTGGGGAATGGATGAGAGCTGCTGGCACACAGCTCTGAGCCTTCCTCTGCAGTGGTGGGCTCCAACCATCTACCATTAGCACTCATAAACCCCATTTCCTGCCAGCAACAGCCACTCAGCACTGAAAAATCATAATTTCACAGTGGATTGCCATGCAAGTTGAAATAAATCCCCGAGGCAGAGCACGGCAGGCAGCCCCCAGGAAATCTGCTAAAGGGGGTACTGAGCACTCTGCCTTTGGTGGCCTCTTTTTATACACATAAATTCTTTTTTTAAAATCTATTTTCATGGGTATCTATATGTAAATATGTGTATATGAGAAGTAGGAAAGCGCCTTGGGAATATAATTCCCTACAAATGATAGCTATTATTAGAGAGAAATATGAGACTCTGTTCCACCTCTGTACCATCTGTGTTAAAAAGGAGCTCCAAGGCTCTAGCAGCACTAAAAAAAGCTGGCAGTGCACTTTTCTTATCTCTGCTGCCTGCAAAGAGAAAATTAGTAAAGGCTCCCTGATACTGAGCAATTGGATGTGTTTACCAAAAGGAACCATCAGTGACAAAAATTCTGCTCTGGACTCTGTAAAATGATTGTATAAACATCTGCCTTATCATTTACTGTACATCTTTCCCATGCACTTATTTTTTATAAGTGTCTTAAAATACCCAGCATGTTCTTGCCATTGTACTTTGAAGAGTATTTTGAGCTGATAAGCTATTTCCTGACTGATGTCTATATTCTGCTGAGTCAAATATTTGCACTCAATTCAAAAGTAATGACGGAATTTTGACATTTTAGGTTTTCACTTTTGCTTTTTCTTCCAGACTTACAAAACAAGAAGTAATTTCTCAAAATAAATATTTTCTAAAGGGATCTTTGCTCAGAGAACTTTGTAAACAGGACTTGTAGAGTGAAGCAGCACAGGGCTGAGTTCAAAGCTTCCAAATCCACAATAAAATTAAATAGTTAATTGGGAAGATGGATGCATTTCAGAAGATGTAAGAGCCAAGAATGCCTTCTGCCTTGACTGAAACTGGTAACATGTTCCTCCTTGCAGCCCAACACTGAACCAAACAGAAGAAAACACTCACAGAATAATTTGCTGTTAGAATGACGATATTCTGATTGTTATTAATAGACATGAGACCAGCCTTTCATCCCACTGCAAATTATTCTTCAAAACCAGCATTAAATCACACATTTAGAGTCAAAGACCCCTCACCCAGGCAGCTCTGGGCTGCTGTGATTTGTTTCCACTCCACAGATTGCCCATGTATTTAAATGCAGTTGTAACACTGAGAGCTGATCTCACAATCTCTGTGTGTCCTAATTCATCTTTGTGCTGATTGTCTCCTTTAGATCACAGTGAAAGGCACATTTTGGTCTAGCTGCAAGGTTGGACATGAAACTTATTTTTTAACATTCTGGTGGTAACAGGTATGAATTGTTCAGTGTATTCTGCTCTGCCAAAACTCATTTTGTCCTTTAAATACTTTAAATTTTTTGCTTGTACAAGGTGTGTCTTTCAACCTACATCTCCATGGTGCAATTCATAAAAACAATATTGGATAAACCTGGGAGGGCACAGAGATGCCCAAAGTGGCTCATGTTTATTTTAATATTGTTTATTTCTCTGCCCAAACAACTCCCTGGATTGTTTTGACCCCCAGTGCTCGTTCCAAACAGTGTTTGTGTGTGAACAGCACACCTCTGCTGCCACTCTGCTGCTTCCTCATCATCCACAAAGGGACCAGGTGCTGCCAGGCCCTGCAGATGGCAGGTGTGCACAGCATCCACATTTTACAGCTCTGACCAACAGGAGAAAGGCTTTCCCACCTCTGATCCTGGTAAAAATCCTGGAAAAAATCATCTCTCCTTAGTTGCTGGTTAATCTCTGTCCCTATAATTTCCAGATGATGCTGCTTTTAAATATTTGCATTTAATTCTGGCATTGTTGAGCAGTTGGCTTACCGATTGGATTTTCCTAGAGCCAACATTTTCTTGGTGTTATCTAGAGACTTAACTTATTAGCTCCCCTCCTTAGTGAAGAATTAACTTTCATCTCTTATCTGCACTTGTGTTTGCAGTGAAAGTATCTTTTCCAAAGCAATTCCTTATTTTCTGGCTTTACAGGAAAACTCAGAGGTTAAAATCTGCCCTTCTCCTCAGAGCATCTCCCCTGAGCTGTGCACCTCTGCAGGTGGGAGCAGGAGCAAACCTGCATTTCACACCTTGCCTTGGCTTTGGGGTCACTGTGTTTATCCTCTGAACATTCATGCATCTCCACTGACTGGATCAGCACAAACCCATTTTTTTATTGAACAGGCAAATGGTTGAACTTCCTCAGGGGCTGAAGAAGGAGAAATATGAAACCTCCCAGACAGCAAAATATGCAAAGCTCAGCCCTGTTTGCTTTTAACAGGCTAAAATGAATTTTCTATCAAATATTTTCAAATAGTTTTTCTCTCTTTTGGCTCTTGAACAATGGTTCCCGTAAAATTGTGACTTCAGGTATTAAAACTAAATTCTGTACCTGTTTACTTATTTGTTCAAGCATCTGTTCAGGTGTCAAATACAGAAGAGGAGCTTTCTGTGCAGAGGAGTGATGCCAGTCATGCAGACTTCAACAATGGCAGTTTCCAGAGGTTTAGTTAAATAAAAATGTGAGGGAAGTGTTCCCTGCCTACCTCAGGCCACTCTCTGGTGGCACCAAGGGCAAAGAGCAGGAGCAGAGCAGGCACAGACAATTTCCCCACTCAAACTCCCCCAGCTTCTGGCCACTCTCAGCTTCAGACGTGGTTTCCAGGATTTCACAGCCTCAGAGGATTTCCATTCTGTGAATTTGTCCCTCTGAAACCTTCAGCATCCACAGTCCCACCACTCCTGATTTCCCTGCCCTTGTCAGCTGGGACAGTCCCTGGCTTTGGTGGCTTCCAGGGGGAGCAGGTGAGTGACACAGTGTCACCTTTAAATCCATTTCAGCAGGAACAGATGTCACAGGTGACCACAGCAGAAGATCAGACAGCAATTTCCCCCTGGGAATTACTCTGTGCTGGGGATGGGATATTTATGGTCATTTTCTGTGGATATGGTCAACCCATGAAAACCCCAAAGCAACATTTTATCACATTCTCTAACTCCTTCATGAGATGATGATTAGACCAAAAGTTTTGGATTTTAAATTGCCATTACATAAATGCCTCAGCCACCAGAGGAATGGCACATTTTAGTATGTACAGTGTTTACAGGATTGAGGATAGTTCTGGCAAATTCCTTTTTACAATGCAAATGTTTTCAGGGCTTTCTGAACCAAATCAGGAGTCATTCCCAGAGAATATTTTAACTACAGTTAAGGAGCATCACCAGTACAAGTGCATGCAGGAACAAATAAATTAATTACAGAGTGAGCTGTTGGAGGAGATAATGGTTCTCTGTCCTTGAGCAGATGCCATTCTGGAGAGATATGGAGCATCAGACTGCCCAAGTGCTCATTTACACTTCACAGGACATTATTTACACATCTAAATGGTATTTTTATAGTCTTTCTGAGGACTTTGAATGTCATAATTCTACTCCCTGGTTTAAAGATGGAACTAAAATCAAATTCCCATTTTGTGATCAGGTCCTTTTACATTAAAAAAAAAAAATTAAAAATGGACAAATTGAGGTGCCTGATCAAAATTAATTCTTTTAGTCTTATTCCATTTTGTTTTTTGCTCTCTGCAAGCAACATTTTCTACTTAAAAAGTAAACACAATAAAGAAAATAAAGTCAGGAGGAAGGAAATGTGTAAATCTTTGCCAGCTTTGCATTACCACAGTAAATGCAATGTGATATTTCCAGCATCATTTTTGCTGCTGACAGTGTGATTGCTCTTTTTTTTTTTTTTTTTTTTTTTTTTAATGGGAGAAAACAGGAGCTTTTCCCTGTGTTGAGATCTCATTTTCTTAATCTCATTCACTGGCTGGTACCAAACTTCTCAAATTGGACATTTTTCTTCTCAAGCCATGCATGGATGTACATTCTGATCCTACTGTTAAACTTAATAAAAAAAAAAAAAAATTGACCTGACCATGTCAGCACATTTTTATGAGTAAAACCCCAGAGTCTCTTATTCCAACTCCTGGTAGCTTATGGGTTTATGTGCAGCTTTGGTGAGAGCTTTTATATAAGTGAATGTATCTTAAACCAGTATTTGTCAGAATTCTATATTATTACATTTTTCCAATTCTGTTGATTTATGTGTAATCTTCTCATTTCCTCCCTCAGCCCTGTAAAAATGATCCTCACTGTGCTGCTCACACAGCAAAAACTTGCCAACTTTGCTTCAGATTCTGTTTGACTCTGACAGTGTCCACATGCCAAAAAATTCCCTCTGTAATTATTTCTGTCTCCTAAATCTTTCCCTGCTTTTCCCACTCCATGGAAACTTTCTTGACCTATTTTAACAGTTTGCTGCTATACTGTGGCTGCTCTCAACCTTATATACATTTTCTTTTCTTCTATATAACAAACTGCAGGTAACAAATGCACAGGCCTGTTAAAATTATCCCAGACTGTCAACTCACACTCTTTTTTTTTTTTTTTGGTGGGAAAATTCAAATGGAGGTCTGCATCCCTTAGGAAATCATTGGCCTAAATCTGTTTCACAGTTTAAATCTATGAAATCAACTTGTTGCAATAAATTAACTGCTTAAATAAACTTAAAGTATGCCCTTGGTCGTAATAATATTTTTCAATGAAAGTGCATTTTCATGTTAAAATTTGAATTCTGCAGATTTTTTAAAATGCAGTCTTTCAAAGTTACTTTTTTCCAAAGTTTGGCCCTACAAGTTATAAATTCTTTATTTGAATTATAATTATAGGATCTTAGAAAGGTTTGGGTTGGGACTTAAAAAAATCTCCTTGTTTCAACACTCCAGCCATGGGAAGATGGCCTTACAAAATATATTCATTTATTTTATAAGGAGTGCAAGTTTCATTGCATTTTTGTAGTTTTCTAATTTCAAAACAAAGAATCTTTAGCAAAACAGCTCCCAAAATCCAATAGGTGTTAATTAAATAACATATCTCCTCCAAGTATGGTGAACCATTAATTTTTCAAACAATTGAGTTTTTTTCCTAAAGCTCTGTTTATTACATTTATTATAACAAAATACATTTATTTTATCCACTTCTGTTGAAGCCTAGAACCCCTTAATGAACTTGGTTTGGGCTTCCTGTCTCCTCTGTCACCAAATGACTAATTACTAATTTCCAGCTATGAATAATTTACATTATGTCCTCCTTCTTAACCTCAGGGGTGTTTCCTTGGATTTATGTGCATTAGATTTCTGCAGACATCCTCATGCTGCTGCAAAGCTTCGTTGAACACCTGCCTGAAATAAAGAGCAATTTTCCAAGCAATATTTTTGAATATTTTACACCTGTCATGAAAATTAAGAAGTTTATCTCTGACTTCTCTGCTAAATCTAATGTGTCAGATTGTTCATATTCTTGTATAGGAGTCTTTAAAATTCTGGTTTCCCAAATAGCTGCACTTTCCTACACACTTGTTCTTGCCTTGTCCTCCAAAAATCTCTTTGCAGAGCCTGGATTATGATTATTGCAGTAGATGTTCTGGTAATTATTGGTTTTTATCAGAATCCTTTCTGGTGATCTGGGCTGCCAACGAGTGCCCAAGGGGATGTTTTTCCCAAACATGTAATTATCCTGTTTGCCACTCCAGCTGCCAGGGCTGAACCCCTGGCCAGTCTTTGTCAGTCAGATTTGGAGCCCATGGCTCTGTGCTGCTGATCCATCCCCCTGCCTGACCTAAATTCCATTGTACACCTGCCATGCTGCATTTGCTTAAATCTGGAACAAAGTCTGGTTCTTGATGTGCTGCCAGTCCCAGGTTTAATGCAGGGAGCTGGCTGGGCACGGGGATTGTCTCTGCACTGACTTGTGGACCTGCCACAGGGCTCTGTGCATGAGCCTCTGACTCAGAGAGCCCCAGGGATGGAGGGAACATCCCAGGGGTGGAGAGAATAACCAGGGATGGAGAGAATAACCAGGGATGGAGAGAATAACCAGGGATGAGAGAATAACCAGGGATGATGGAGGGAACATCCCAGGGATGGTGGGAACATCCCAGGGATGGAGAGAATAACCAGGGATGATGGAGGGAACATCCCAGGGAGGGAGAGAACATCCCAGGGATGGAGAGAACATCCCAGAGATGGAGGGAACAACCCAGGGGTGGAGAGAATAACCAGGGATGGAGAGAACATCCCAGAGATGGAGGGAACATCCCAGAGATGGAGAGAATATCTCAGGGGTGGAGGGAACATCCCAGAGGTGGAGAGAACATCCCAGGGATGGTGGGAACATCCCAGAGATGGAGAGAACATCCCAGGGATGGTGGGAACATCCCAGAGGTGGAGAGAATAACCAGGGATGATGGAGGGAACAACCCAGGGGTGGAGAGAACATCCCAGGGATGGAGAGAATAACCAGGGATGATGGAGGGAACATCCCAGGGATGGAGAGAACATCCCAGGGATGGAGGGAACATCCCAGAAATGGAGAGAATAACCAGGGATGATGGAGGGAACATCCCAGGGATGGTGGGAACATCCCAGGGATGGAGAGAATAACCAGGGATGATGGAGGGAACATCCCAGGGATGGAGGGAATAACCAGGGATGATGGAGAGAACATCCCAGGGGTGGAGGGAACATTTAAGGAATGGAGGGAACATCCAAGGGGTGGAGGGAACATCCAAGGAATGGAGGGAACATCCCAAGGATGGAGGGAACATCCCAGGGATGGAGGGAAAATCCCAGGGATGGAGGGAACATCCCAAGGATGAAGAGAACATCCCAGGGGTGGAGGGAACATCCAAGGAATGTAAGGAACATCTCAGGGGTAGAGAGAACATCCCAAAGATGAAGGGAACATCACAGGGATGGAGAGAACATCCCAGGGGTGGAGGGAACATCCCAGGGGTGCAGAGAACATCTCAGGGATGGAGAGGACATCCCAGGGGTGGAGGGAACATCCCAGGGGTGCAGAGAACATCCCAGGGATGAGGGAGCATCCCAGGGATGGAAGGCACATCTCACTCTGCTGCCCCTGCCCACAGCCCCTCGCTCCTCCTGCTGCTCCAGTGTGGCTGCTCCTGCTGTGGGCTGGCACACCCTGCCCAGGAAAGTCTGAGTGAATTAAATCCATTCAGTTGTGGATGAAAAAATAAATAAACCAACACCATGGAACAAACACCTTCTGTAGAGGTCTTATTTCAAAAAGTGTAACTCAAAGAAAACTTTCTTGGAGAAATGTGGTCACTGGCTCTATGTTCACTTCCCTTCAGGAAGGGATTTATGTATTTATATCCTTATTTTTTTCTAATAAATGATGTAATCCATGTTTTCCTCTTAAAAATAATAACATAAATATAATTCTATAACACACAAATAATAACAGAAGCATTTATCTGTAGCTATGAAGTAGGGTGCCACATTCTTGCCACCTTGACATGAATATTTACTTTTATTTTGCAATTGAAACTTTTCTATCCTTAGGGAAATTGGTCAGAAACCTGACATATATCCAAAATTAGTGAACACTAGAACATTTTGATCCCAAAAACTTGGTGAGAGCCATAGCTGAAACATGACTGGAAAAGTCCACAGTATCCACAGTCCTATCCAGGCCAGCTGTTTTCCCCTAGAGCAGGATCTTTTGGAATGTCCCTGGAGCTCCACCACAGCTGATCATGGATCAGCACTCCCAAACAAGGCAGAGCTCTACTCTGCACTTTCACAAAACCTCAGGACCAGGATAATGGGCCAGTTGATGAAGTGTAAATAGTTCTCTACACTTGGAGACCCATCTGAAAGGTGGAACATCCTATTCTTGGAAATAGGACCCTAAATTATACCAAAATCTTATCTGGGAGTCTAAACCCTTGAGAGGATCTGACCAAGATAATATATGAGAGATCTAGAATTTAAAATCTTCTATTATTGGAACACTTAAACCCCATCAAATTCCCCTTTTTGGTAAGAAATATCCAGATTCTCTCCAATATGAGATTTAATTTTAATAAAATCTACTGAAAGATTCAAAGTGGGACAGTTTAATTAAAATCAGGACAATGGGAAGAGTTTCCAAGTAACTAGAAACTTTCATGGCTCAAACTATGTGAAACACAATTATTGCTGTAACATAAGTTCAAACAATGATGCAGCCAGAAAGAAAAGTATTGATGGATAAAATTGAGGTTGGGACAGACTGTAACATGAATTATTTGTGTCAGTGTGTCACCAGTAGTTTTTCAGGTGACTATAAATCTAAAATGCTTCCTTGTGTTTCGTGAAGGTTGCATTATATTCAAAAGTACTGGAATTCAATCTTCAGTGTCTCCAGTTGAAATTTTCACTGTTGTCAAAAGTAAAGAGACCTGGAAGTGAATTCTTTTCAGTTGTTTGCTGTTTGGGCAGGGAATTTGCCTTTGACATGTGTGTAAGTTCAAAGCTCCCTTGGGGTGTGACTGTTCTCTTAATTATGCCATTAATAATAATGTAAATAAGCTGTCAGCTCAGTTATTGAGTAATTCTGCCCTAAATCTTAGCTTTGATCTCTCCACATTTCAAAGGCAATAAATACATTGATAAGACATTTTCAGTGCTCTCATTTAGCTCCTGCCATCTGACCTTCCAGCAGGTGAAGCACTGGAGGTGTCTGGATCCCATCTCCTTCCCAGAGATTGGGGTGAAGCACAGGGAAGAGAGGAACCTCTGGGATTAAACTGAGATGGTGAAATTGTTCACATCAGGAAATAGGGGTGAAAATTTCCCCATGGTTAGATTTATTCTGGTTAATATTATGGGTATAAATTGTTTGACTAGTATTTCAATACTCAGTCATGAGGCTGCTTAGATTGATGCTTCCTTTAGGGTCTGATTTATTTTCTTTCTCTTGTCCTCATGACCAGGCCAGGAGGGGTATTTGTTAGTCTGATAACTTTTACCACTAACAAAATATCCACTCTGAGCTAAACACTGTTTTTTTCTCAGAAGGAAATTCTCAAAATGGTTGGTTTTCATCCTGAAAATTTAAAAATTTCAGAATAGCTTTAAAATCCAGAATAAACTCCATTTTTAACCTCCACCTAGGGCAGAAAGAGGCTAGACTGGATAGAAGATCTGGCCCAATTATCTGGTTAATTCTAGAATAAGTTAAATAATTACAGTTCTTCCATTCAAGGCTGCGTTTTCCAGAGCAGCTCTGCACATTGCAGTGATGGTTGTGAGCACTCTGACAATGTCCAAATGTCCCTGTTCCCCCAGCTCAGGAGCACAGCAGGATCACAGGTTTGGAACCAAAGCTCTCCCAGGGGCTGCTGGGGATCTGCAGGAGATGGATGCTGTGCTGAGGTTTGCAGAGGGTGAAGGGATTACAGACACTCATGGGCAGCTGGTGCTTGCAGCCCTGTATTCTTTCCTTTGGAAATCCCAGAAAAACTGATTTCTGCTAGCTGACAGGGAGAAGCAGGGCCTCCACATCACTGGTGTCTTTCCAGTCAAGAACCCAAATCCTCTGGGGCTTTTTGGCCTTGTAGCCTTGGAGACAGCTAGAAAAAAATCAATTATTGAATCAATGCCAAGTGGGAAAATGAGACAAAGAGCCTTCCAAGAGCACAAAAAGCTGAGATGAGACTGAAAAAAATAAAGAAGAATGGTAGTTCTACTTCATTCTGAAGTGGAGCTCACATAAAATAAATGCTGATGGGTTTGCTGTCCAAGTGGAACATGGGAGAGCAAAAGAAAAGTCATTTGTACATTAAATATCTGGAGGAGCACTTCCACTCATGCTGGAAACTCCAGCTTTTCCAAAGCATCTGCAGCAGACTGCACAAATGCCCAGGAAAGAGAAAAGGTGTCTTGGATCAGGCAGCACCCAATATGTTTGTGCAGCCCTGATGGGAAGAGACATGTTTACTCAAGCTGCTTGCCAAAATTACATGTGCTGGAGGCTGCTAAGGAAGGGAAGGAATTTATTATTGGTAACAGTGCAATGTTATATATGTATGAGGAAACCCAACTAACTAAAATGGATTTGAAGTCATTTCAAGCTGGGCTTTCACCAGCTGGAGAAGGAAAAGGGGAGAGGAAAATCAGGGTGGGGACAGGAAAATGCTCTGGGTTGGATTCTTACCTCACAGGAGCTCCACAGAGGTGACACCACTGTCCCTCCCTCCCTCCCTTTCCAGCACCACCTGAACCCACCCTTAAATGCCTGTTGGGCAATAGGGGACAGTAAACCAGCCTAGCTGAACCCCAATATTTATTTCTTGGGGTGAATTCCCTGGATTAACAAACCAGCAAGTTGGTAGGTATTATGGAAAATAATGTCTGCATTATTCAGTCCCTCTAATGGAATAATATCTATATAATGCCATTACTCTAAGATTGTGGCATCTCATCACTAAGCTGGAAAAATAAATAACTAAAAACTCCATGACCTTGGATGCTTGAGAAATTGCAGAGCAATCTTTCTAGATTCTGCAGTGGTTCTGAAAAGCACATTTTCCAGCCAAAGCCTTCTTGAACTTTGGAGCTGTGTCTCCTTGCTAGATTGAGCTGGATCTCATGTGCAAGAGCCTTGTATAATCTGCCTCAAGGAATTATTGCTGCACTTAAAGCAAATTGTTTTGCAAGCACTGGGTTTCTGTTTTGTAATAAATCCAGACTTTCTTTGTCTTGCTTTATTTTGCTTCAGTGAACAACATCCACTCATTGTCTTCTCTTCCCGAGATGTTTGAATAATTATTGTTTTCAAAACAAGAGGTTTTGTTTGATTAAATATAAATAGTTGTATAAATCTGCATACCTCAAAACACACACAAAGAAAGGCAGGGAGATGAGACAGCAAAGAGAAAATGAGAGCAGGTTATAGGAGAAAAAGAGAGAAAATAGAATCTTTCTGTTTGAGTCACTGCAGCTCTGTAACTTGTGATATTTGTGATATTTTCAAGGAGCTTGAGGTGCTGGTTCTCAAGCAGAACTGGGGAAGATCCATTTATGTAGCAGATGATTTTGTGGACACACATCCTGCATCCCTCTGTCTCCTCTCTTGGTTACAGCCAGAGGCAAGCTCAGAAGCAGGGTCCTGCAGAGTCCACTGTGTCTTATTTATAAATTAATGTGGGAATTCACTTAGATATTGTTTCAACATTAAAAAAACCCAAAAAAACAGGAGCATCGGATTTTGGTGCAGGCTGTGTCCAGATGTGCAGCTGCAGAGTGGGGAATACCTTGCTTCACACAGCACAGTTTGCACTTCTGCCAGGTGGAAGCTGAATTCTTTGGGGTTTTTCTCAGGCAACAATTGCTGTGCTATTCTTGAAGCATCATTTCCTCCCCCTGGAAAAGCCCAGGCACCTCAACTTCCATCCTTGTATCCAAAAACCCTTGGCTCCTCTGCTCAAGAAATGCATTTGTTTGATACTCAGGAAAAATATAAAATGCAATAAAATCTTCAAGATACTTAATAGAGTGCATCTTGAAGTTTTATAGGCAGAGATCTTGTGTGCCCTTTACCCTGTAACTTCACGAAAATATTTTGTGACTGAAGAAATTTAAAAACAAACCTATCAAAGGATTTAATTTTCCATGATTTAAGCACAGTTTTAAAGAGCATTTAGCACTTATTAGCTTTGTGCTTTGTGTAAGTGCATTAACTGTTGCCAATATCATTTAATCTGTATCTGCATTAACTTGTATTTACCATCTGTTCCTTAAATGGAACCCCTGTAATAGGTTATGTTTAACATTAGATTAATGAAGAAAAATGGGCCTGCAACCACATCTTGTAATAAACTGTTGTCTCAGCTCTGCTTTCAGTGTCATTTACAGCAGGTGGGCAGTGGCAAGGGATTTTGTGATGGTGGCTCAGCAAAGTGGGCCAGGCCCTGTGGAAGGTCACCCTCTGAGCTGTCAGGATTATCTGCTGGGAAAAACTGGCCCTACTTCTAATGTGAGGAAAACCCAGTAGAACAGGGCAAATAAGGAATATTTGTGCTGCAAGGGACAATTCTCTTGGTAAGTCAGTGTCTCAGGTGAGGTGTTTATTAAGATTTCTCAGTTTGAAATTGCTGTCTTGGGGAAGTTTTAGCAAAGTCAATGTCTCTTCTGACAACCCAAGATATTTGTGTCAAACAGGACACCCCAAACTCTTGATCCCTGAAGCTGTGGCTGTTCCAAGGAGTTCTGTCTTAGGAGCACAGCCCTGAGTGCACATATGAGAGTCAGAGGAAAAGCCTGGCTCACACATTGTTTGGAAATTTCTTCCCTGCCTCCTAGAGAGCACACAAACAAAAAGGAAGTAAAAACATACAAAAGAATATCCCAACAAAATGTTGCAATGAAAAGAAAACTACAGAGAACTTCCTCTGTTTGGATCAGTAAACACAAAGAAAATCTCTACAAACAAACTCCTTTCAGTGAGGATATGAGTGAAGTTCACAGCACAGGTCACGAGATCCTGGTCTGGCACTTCCATTTTGGGGGGAATCAGTGGCAGAAACTCCTGCCAGCCTGGAGAAGGCAGGACCTGCAGCTCCTCCAGGGGAAAACAAACTGTGGAATAAAGTGTATTTATCCCTGGGACTCTCCAGGGATAAACAGGAAATATCTGATGTTTTCATGCAGCAAGGACACTGCCATGTGCAGTGACCTGACAGGAGCATCACTGTGGTCACTGTGCTGGGGTCAGTGCCCTGTGCCCACCTGTCCAGAGCCCCAGCAGGGATCAGCACAGCTGCAGGGCTCCAGCCTCCTATTCCCCTGTGTTTAATACCCTCTAGTTCACTGATTTAACTGTGGAGCTCTAGCCAAAATTACATAATTATTAAATACTCTGCTCTTGGATTCCTTGGAGCAGGATCTAGCAAAAAAAATAAAATAAAATAAAATAAAATAGAGTTTTCTTTCGACCTCTTATCAGTTTTGCTGTGGATGATGTATGTGAGAAAGTGTCTGTGCCCACAGTACAGGCTGGGCTCTGTCTGAGTGGTCACAGCCATCAAAATGCAGAGATTTTCCCCAAAAATACCTGCAGAGAAAGATATTCTGTATTTACTGGTTCAGCTGAAAAATGCACAATAGACACTTAGCCCCAAATTTAACAAAAAGGACACAAGCAGCATCTCTCAGTGCCTCCTGTGTAAACTTGTGTATTTTCAATGCAAAGGTGTCTGAACAATGATTTCACTTCTTTGAATGTTTAGTTGGAAGTGCTTTGCTTTTTCCAGCCCTTTTTTGAGTCCCATAGCTGTGACCACACCAATGTCCTATTCCTTCATCAAGGCTGGTGCTTCACTGTGGCCCTCTGAAACAGAAGACTGAAAATCAGAGAGCACACAGAAATTAAAAGAAGCAGTTCTGGGCATTTTTAGCATTTTCTTTCTCCCCCTCTCTCTCTTTTTATTTATTTATTTATTTTTATTTTTTTTTAAGCCATTTAGGGAAGATCCAAACCCCAACCCTATTAACAGGATGATACAAAGGGCCTTTTGAACCTTGAACTTTAAAAACCTTCACATTTTGTTATATAAAATTAAATGCTTGAGTGTTTACTTACCTGTTTGGGCTTTGTCTGCTTATTTTTTAATTTATTTTTTTTTTAAATCACAATTGTCAGTGTGATCCTTCCCTTCACTTTCCAGAGGGGATACCACAGGCATTGTGAGCTCTTGTTCCTGAGCAAAAGAAATTAAAATAATAAACTTTGTAAAAAGTTGCTTTAAAAACTGTTTCTAATGGTTAGCTTCAATTCCTGGGCCTGTTAGCCAAGAACATGGAGGTTTTTTTAATTCAGTGGAAATATCTAATTTTAACAGATGAAATAAATGGAGCTAGGCATGTAATAGGGGCACTATTCTGTATAAATGCAGCAGAAATGGTCCAACAGAAATTACCTAATGAACACCAGCTTGGCTGCTCTAGTTACAGACTGAAAACAAACAGCTCCCAACATTCTGCATGAGCAACATCTGCATTGCTCAGGAAATGCCCAAACCCTAAATTTCAAGCATCAATCTCCAGTGCAGAAAATGTAATATTTTATTTACTAGCACTGATGTTACTTGGGACTCCTTGTATGAGTGTCAAGAATCAGCCTCATTCACTTACAGAAGTTTGGGAAGAGCACAGGGTATCATGTTATTAAAATTTAGGGAGGAACATTTTATTTTTACAACAAACTGAAGACCTTGCTTTGCTTTTTGTTGCAATCCCTGCTAACATCTGCTCTCCAAAAAGGAAGCTGATTGAGGTACCTACAACTAAATACATCCTTAGCATTCTATTAATGATTTTGCACCACAGAATGTGTCCCAAATTTGGCTGTAGAGAGGCATCCAAACGTTCAGCTGGGTCTGATGTCACTGAGAAGAATTGAAGATGAGTTCTCAGAAGCTCTGCAGAAAAGGGATGGCTCTGGGCAGTTTTGGGGAGCTCACTGAGGTCACACATCCAGCCTGCAGCAGCAGCCAGGATGTTTTGTTGTGATGTTTCATCCAGCATTTCATAGAGAATGGAGGAGTGCACACAAATGATAAAAGGGAGGGAGCAGTATAGGAACACCCACTCATTAAAAGAGAAGTATCTCCATTTAGGGTGAAGCTGAATTACTTCCTTTACTCTGAAGCTGGATTTAGTTTGATGAGAATTTGGAAAGAATGACCAGCATATTGAACAATGAGCATTAACAGTGTCAATAGGCCAGGTCAGTTTGGCAGCTTATATTAATTTAGGATTCTGATTAACTTCTCTCTTTTATGCAAACATTATCTCACTCCTGGCATGCTCTGCCCTTGCAGCCATGGCATGGATTAGATGAAGGTGGAAGAGATTCAGCATAGCAGGTTCTGTGGAAGATCATGGGTGTGCAGGCAGCAGCAAAGTGCTTGCCAAAGGCAACAAACCAGGGGAAATACAGAAAACAAACCCTCATCTGCTTGGTTACCCAGAACCAGGGTCCTACCAAGGGCTCCCATGGCAAGGGGCAGGTGGCCAGGAGCTGTAGTGGTCACTCTGAGATGGTTCCATGCCATGATCCTGGCTGCTCCAAGCAGCTTCTGCCTCCTGGAGCTGGTGACTGCACAATAAAGTCATCCACAGGTCCTGATCTGTAAATTATTCTCATTATGTGCTGAAAGCAGCTGCATTCTTTATGCACATCTCAGTTCTGCTCAACAGTGAGATCAGTAAATCAGAGAGGTCAGTAAATCAAAGCCTCACATGCAGCACGTTGAGGATGCTGCAGCAGAGCTTTAGTTCCCTTCTTTTTCACTTTCTTACCCATGAAAACTTCAATAAAAATATTTTCCTGTCATTTCATCCGGGTACAAGTCCAATTTCACAGCTTCAGCAGTTGCACAGCCTTCATGGAAGAAGCTCCTGAAACTTTAGATAATTTGTGACCTTTTGGAAGCTCTGAAGCAAACCAGAACACAAGGATAGAAATCTACCATTCTAGTTATTAATAACTCTGAAAAAAAAAATTAAATTGTGCTGAAAAAAAATGACAACACCTGTTCTTACCTTCCAGGTGCTTGGAACAACATTGTACCTGAGCTTCAGGGATGGAGGGGAGAAATTGTTTCTGCCTGATGCAGTTAGATACAGAGTCTCCAGGGATCCCAAAAACTGCACAAAAACATGAAAAGGAAAGGAAATAAATAATTTTTAAGGAAATAAAATCACACAGACCACCTTTATCTTTTTCCACTCAAACAAAAGAACATACCTGTAAGCCCAGTTGGTTTTTTTACACAGAATATTATAGGTAGAAGTGATTTTCCAGCCAACTTTTAATCTTGTTTAGGAGACAGAAACCAACATTATGTACAGGACACAGCCTGTGGGCCTTTATTTTATGGAATTTGATGTGTAGAAGGGCAGCTGGTGCTGGGAAGGGCACTGCAGCACCCAAAGGAGCTTTTTAAAAGCTGCAAAGTCAAGCCAAACAGGTTGATTATAAAGAAAGGAATTTTATCACCTATTTCAATTCTGTTCACCTGTGGCAGCAGCAGACATGAAAACAGCCTCTGACCTGTAAAGTTTTCACCTCTTGTGAGTGAAATCCTTCAGCTGGGACACGAGAGCCCTTTTTGAAGGGAAAGGTTATTTTCTTATCAGCGTGGTGGGAATTTGGCATCCTACTCCCCTCAACAATATGAAAACTCTCAGTCTGAGACTCACTCAGATATAAATCTAACAGCACCCAAATATTTCCCATGATGGGAAGCCCTGGAGGTCCCAGCATGAGCAGCAGCAGAAGAAGCAGAGGGACCATCACCACAACCACTCAATGACGTCAGCACAAAAATTAATTAACACAGTGCTTTAATCAAGAGAAGTTTTGCACCACAAAGTGGTGTGCAAGGGCTGTGAGCTTTCCTCCTGCAAAGGGAAAGCAGCTCTGGAATTAAACAGATAGGCTCAGGCTCCTTGCCACAGAAAATCTCCTAAATCCTTTCACCCTGCTCAGGGTGGGAGTGGGAGGTGCAGGACAGGGAGGGTGAGCCAAGACTTCCAGTGCTCCTGGGGGAGCTGGGACTGCTACAGCTGCTAAAACCAGGGGCAGGATTTATGCTGCATGTTTGGAATAGCACTTGTGTTAAGCAATATATACTTCTTACTTTATATATATACTTTTTTTTTTTTTTTACTCTAGTGCATATGGCATGGCCATACCATTTCTGGAGTAAGAAAAAAGAAAACCAAACCACACTTTAGCTGTTTGAGATAAATTCACACAAAATTTCTGCACCATATTCCACTGAATTTACAGTGTTTGTGTCTGAGGTTTCTGGCTGATCTCTTGTTTACCCTTTTGATAACAATGCCAGGCACTAAAGCTGCATCCAGTAAGGAATGGGAACTTGCTGATTTACACCAGCTGTGACTTCATGCAGGCATTCAGTGGAAATATTATGTTTCTTGGAGTGGAAAAAGTAATCTCAGTGCTGAAGATGTTTTATTATTCAGTAGTCTGTCTGTACATAGAAAAGCATGATGTCCTGTAGCTTTTTACACTTTTAAGAAACTACAGGTGACTTAAGGGGCAAAAAGTTCCTCAGTCCCTCCAAGAAAAGCCAAGAGAGTCAGCTAGTATGTTCTACCTGGAAATGTTCCTAAAATAATGGATTAAGTGATACAGAATCCATAGGTGAATCCAAGTTATGAAGTTATAGCTGTCTTTATGTAATTCAGATTATTTATACCAAGTTTAATATAGCCATGGTTTCAATTGCTGTTATTTTAACATATTTATTTAAAAATTAAAGAATGTCTCAAGTTGCCTGCCAGCTGTATCACAGCCACATCAGTTATTGTGCAAGAGATCAGTCATTCAAATTCAGTGCATGACAAAGTGTAGGAAAAAGAAATATTCCCACAAATGCAAACATTTTGAGGAAAGTGCTTTATATGTTGTGAGCCACAGTCAGCTGGCTGTTTTAACTGAGACACTGCTCTCCCCACGTTCATAAATAGCATTATGAGGGGTGTGTTACATGTTCTAAACAGCCCCAAGAACACAATTTAAATATGCCACAATTCATGTGTTCATTTACATGCTAACACTCAGATTGGGAAGCCTGTAAAATCCCATATTGTCTGGATGGGAACAGCTCTGGTGAAAGCAAAGCAAGAGCAGAACTGACTTCCAAAGTCTTGGGTGTCACCAGAAGTGCCAGAGCTCCACCAGAGCATGAGCTCACCCAGCTCCTTCAGCAAGGTGTAAAAATTGAACCTGAGCCTTGGTTTCTGCACAGCCAACTCGGTTTTAGTGCAATGCAAATGGGGAGTTCCTTTCAGGCTGATGGGGGAGACAGGAATGAATAGTGAGGGGAAGGAGGAGGCACAATCCAATTAGCTGGGAGGGAGGAGATGTCAAAGGCAAGTCTCAGTTACAGAGAGGTTATTAACAGTGGTGGTGCCAGCCTGAGATAAATGCACTCAGCTAACAGCAGACAGGCAAATGCTCAGCCCAGACCAGAAATGCCGATTTAAGCCTGAGCTGAGGAGGTGCTGGGCACACAGTGCAGCCAGTGCTGCTCACTGGGACTGGGGCAGCCACAGGGACAAAGCCAAAACCATCTCCCTGGCTGAGACCAGAGGGGATCACTCAAGGGGTGAGCCAGCCTGGCCAGCCCTTTTCTGCCTGGGAATGGTCACTGAGCATAAATCAGGGAGGGGTCTCAAAGCTTGGTCTAGAAATAGCACAGAATCACAGGATGGTTTGGGTTGGGACCTTAAATCCCACCCAGTGCCACCCCTGCCATGGCAGGGACACCTCCCACTGTCCCAGTGCTCCAGCCCCAATGTCCAACCTGGCCCTGGGCACTGCCAGGGATCCAGGGGATCCACAGCAAATCTGGGCACCTGTGCCAGGGCCTGCCCATCCTCACAGGGAGGAATTTCAGTCACCCCAAACTCAGGTTTGGACTGAAGGAATACAGAAAGCTGAGAGCACTGCCAGCTAAACTGGATCCACTGGTATAAGCTATGGGTATCTGTTTCTCTCTGTTTATCCCATTTGACAAAATTTAATCAACTGACTAAATCACCAAACACCTAAATATTTTAAGAAGACTTCATGATTCTCCTTTTTTGTGATCTCTAAGAATTCCATTCACATAGAAGTCTGTAATTCTTGGTGTTTTCCTTAATAATTACCACCAAAACCCACAAACAACAAAAAAACAAACAAACAAAAAACAAGCAACAAAACCCCCACTAGAGCATTAAGGGGCTCTTTGATAAACACTATGTATTTTAAATACACAATTTACTTAGAGTAGTAAGGTTCCCTTTCTGTGTTATGCAGATATTGTACAAAATTATATATAAAAACTAGTTGAAGGCCTAATGAACTTACATAACCAGCTTTGGTAAATTGGTGTTGAAAAAAACATTTGTGAGATTGAGACAACATAAAAAAGAAATAAAAGGTTGAGATTATTCAACTGAAAAATGTCATTTAGATCTTGTCTAAAATGTAGGAAATTTATGGGTTAGGAAGATAGAAAAGAAACTTACACCTAACTAGCAAAGCTGAGTTGAACAACAACCTAAAATCAGTGTAAAGGCTGCATAAAAGCCACACTTCTGGCAGTTTAATTTCTATCCTCTGGGGATCCTGAGGGATGTTATTCTGCCATTTTCAGTTCTATCTCTCCCAACAAGACTGAGGATTCAGCTGCCTATCCTAAAATTGCAGGAAAACCTAGAGAATTCTTTTTTTAAGTACTGTCCTTAATTCAGTCAATGTAAAGGGTTGGAGAGCTGGAATTGATACTGATTATGTCTTGTTTTGTCAATAATTCATTAAGGTTGTTTTTTTTCTGAAGGCATATTCTTTTTAATGAAAAAAATATAATAGCACAGAGGTGTTCTGGATGCTGTCATCTGTTTATAGGGAGTTTTATTCTTTTTATTTTTTATGCAATACCAAAAAAAAAAAAAAAAAAAAAAAAGGAGAGATACCAAAAAAATCTATTCCCAGGTTCCATTTTCTCTTTAAAAAACAATCTAAGACAAAGTAAACCCTTTCTTTTTTACAAAATTTCTCATTAATGTCTTCTTCTCAGAGCAGACAAAGAAGATTCTTTCCAGTTCATCTAAACAGAGGTTCTTTGTTTCAGGAATGTCTCCATTTTACTCTTTATATCTATTTTAGAGCTCTAAACAAATATCAGCACGCCACATAAATTAAGAAGATTAAATAGGGGCAGCACTAAAATAAGCAAGCCAGGCTTAACCCCAGTGTGAAGGATGAATTAAGCACAGTGACATCAAACAGGAGCAGGAAACTTGGAGGAGCAGGAGGTGATTACTGCCTCTTAATTTGTGAGAAGGATGAGAGAGCAGGAGGGGCACAGAGAATGGAGAAGGAGCTTTTCTCTGCAGTGGTTATGGTGTGAGCCAAGGGCATCCTCTGCCTGCCCATCCCGCTGCCAGCACTCAGCCCTGGCCACAGGAAGCCTAAAAACCCTTTTTCTGCACAGAGCAATGAGAAATTCAGCCCTCCCAGTGAACCCCACCGAGCTGCCCCTTTGGTTCTGTGCTCCCCTGTTGCTCCTTTCCCTTAACCTCATCCCCACAGGGATTTCTCCTGGAACTCCAAGGGCTCCCAAGGGCTCATCAGCCCAGAGCCCAAAGCTGGGGCTGGCCCTGGGGGTTTCCTCTGGGAAATCCCTCTGCTCCCCTCCCAGCCTGGCTCCCCTCTGACAGTTCTGGGTTCAAACACACTCTGTGCAGCTGGGCAGTTTTCTCTTTCCTCTCCAAAAAGAGATAACAGCATGAATGAGGGGAGAATGATTGCTTCAATCAGGGCATACCTCTGATGTTGAGACACACCAGAGCTCCAGGAACTGGAGATTATCACTGCAGAGCTTTCCAGAGCCAAGGGTTTCAAAAGAACCCCCATGAGAACTGCTGCAAGGAGCAGCCACAGCTCTACCACTGAGATGTGCTCATCTTTTACTAAATCTATTTTTTTAGTAAATAAATATTTTAAATTTTTTATTTTAAATATTTAATAAATATTTAAAAAAATTAAAAAATTTTGAGGCAAAAGTTGTCTCTTTAAACTTTCAGATCTAGTAAGTCCTGAACTAAACTGCTAGCACAAATTTCTAAAGGCAGAAGGTACAACATTTTGGCATCTCTGTGCTCTACTTGGCTCCAAACTAAACTTTCTCATATGAGAAAATGAAAGTTGTCACACAAATCCTTTGCCTTCACCAAAAATGATGATAGCTGCTTTACTTCTCTTCTGGCAATGTGTTATATTGTGTTAAAACCACATTTTTAACCTATTAATTGTAAAGGACATTATTTTCTTTTGCTTTTCTTTCTTTTGGATTGTCCTTATTGAAACTTCTGGGAGTACTTCAAGAAACAAAGGAAAATTGATTTTTCCATTTACTCCTATAATCCTCCAGTTTTCAACAACACATTCAGACCAGTAACTGAAATGTTTTGTTTGACCACACCAATGCATTCTGATAAACTACTGCACATATCTTACTCTTGTCTCAGCATGCCTGGAACATTATATATAAAAATATATTTAAAAGAGGGGAATGTCACAGCAAAAAAAAAAAAAAAAAAGGTGGGGGGAAGACAGAAATGACATATTAGAAATGAAAAATGCTACTAAAAAGAAATACATCTTTTCTTGGCACAAATAAGAGGCTTCTTTTTCATTGCCAAAGTCAAGTCAGATTACTTTTCAGAGTTATGCAAACCTCAAAGTTTTGCCTGGAGGAGATCCTGGGAGAGAATTTGAGGAAGGCTCATTTCAATTGCTGCTATTTGATCCACAAAGGAGAAACACTGCTGGCATTAGCTCAGCACACCCTGGGATGCTCTTGGCCTGTCAGCCTTGAAAAAAGAGAAGAATTGCTGGTGGGGAGGGGGAAAGTGAGTGGTCCCCACAGAGATTCCAGTGAGCCCAGACAGACCCAGCCTTCACCAGCAGGACTCCAAAGCCACTGGGAAGTTAGCTGCCTATTCTGCATCAGTGTCTGTCATCTTCTCTGTTCTTTTTTTTTTTTTTTTTTATTATTATTGTTCCATCTCTCATTACTAATCTGGATCCTTTCACGCATTTGATAACAAACATTATCAGTTTAACATAACAAACCCTCTGGTTTCTGTGCAAAAATACAGAAGTGAGCTTTTCTTTCCTGAGTCCATGTTGTAGTGCCAGCAGTCAGGTTTTGGCTGCAGAGGGATGTGTTTTGTTTGTTTGACATCCCAGCACTGCCTGTGTGACACAGGGAAGGTGGAAAGGATGCTCTTGGCACTTGCATACCTGGATCATGCTGCAGCTTGCCAGGAGGAAGGGAACAAACCCTGAGCCTGCAGGGACATCCTGTAGTAATGGCCCATTAATCCAAACACAGCAATCACTTGCCTGTCAGACTGAAAGAATTCAGACAATATTTTAAACAGCTTCTCTGCTTGTCTGCAGCATAATGAGCACAAATCTGCCATTCTCTAATCCCCTGAGCCAAGAGAGCACCAGAGCAGCCCTTACACCTGGAGGATTGGGTTAATACAATTTGGTGCTCCTAAAGCAAAGCAGATTTCCCCAGAGCACGACTCCTGAAACATTTTCCCCTTCCTGACAGAGCAGATCTTTATCATGTCACTCCTTGAGAACATTTTGTAGAGTCTAAAGGGACAAAGGAATTGTTTAATACCCTTACTTATTTTTTATTATGCTTTTGGAATTATGATTCTTTTCTGATTTGCCTTTGCTGTGGTGTACAGCATCAGCTGGGACATTGACAATGGTCACATCATCCCAGGAGCAACAGCAGGACAGAATAATGTCCCCTTACTGCTGGGACATTGAATTTAGCTGAAAGATTAGTCCTTGGAGTGAGAATTCCAAGAGTTCCATGTTTTGCAGGATGCAGACACAGCTCTGCACACCTTTCTGCAGTAACAGAACAGGGAGGGTATCTGAGAGAGCCAACCTGGAGAAGGAAGATTCTCTGTAGGAGACTGAAAATATTTGAGCAGGTCACAAAAAAAGTGACCTGAATTCATGTCCCAGAATGGGAGACAGACACTAACCCTGTCTTTTCATTCTTACTATAAAATATCAGTATAGACCTACAAAAGCCATTTTCTCAAGTCAAAAGAAAACTTCAAATGATTAAACATTTGATCTATTTTTCAAACCTATCAAATCCCAGGGTTTGTAAATGTCTGCTCAGCCTCAGATCATCTCTTTAGGCTTTTTAATTTTGTGGTTTTGACATTATTCAAATAAAGGGAGGTTGTTGGGTGTTTTCTTTCTGAGAAAACAGAGGAAAAACAGTAGAAGCTCAATGATGTGTGCTCAGTGTTCTTCTGCAAAAATCAAACTTGTAAAAATTGCATTCTGAGATAACCTATTTATTACCCTGCAATCATTATTCAATCCAGCTTATCCTGAAAGGATGGTTTTGCTCCTGATTGGCATTGAGAGCTCAATAAAGGTAAAGCCTGGTATTTTCTGGGTCATACTTTCTGCAAAGATCTTCTAAAGAGAATGTTGAAAAGTCTCACTCACAGCATGAGAGCCAGAGCCCCGTTTACCTTCCCCTTCTGCAGGGCTGAGAAAGCCCCTAAAGAGCAGCAATGGGTTATTTAAAGACCAAAGGAAATAGATCCAAGTAGATAGAGGAAACATTAAAATACCTCTTGATTGTGCCAGGGGAGATTTAGATGGGATATTAGGAAAAATCTCTTCATGGGAGGGTTTGTCCAGCCCTGCCCACCAGCCATGGAGGGATTTAAAAGCCCTGTAGATGTGGCACTTGGGGACATGTTTTGTGGTGGCCTTGGCAGTGCTGGGGGACTGATTTCTCTGATCCTACAGGTATTTCCTACTCTTGCACCAGATGTTTCAGAGCAGCTCCAGCCAGCTCAGGGCAGGGATGTACCTCTGTACATCCCATAAATGTTGTTGGGGCCATGAGCACACAGAGAGTTTGTGGGCAGAGGTAACCCAGCACCACACCTATCCCAGATTCTCTGCAGTTGTTTTTCCTCCCTTGGAATTACCCCCACACCAGTCATGGCTGCAGAGCCTCCAGTCTGCTTGGATCAGGGGGAAAGAGAGGCAGGGTGAAATAAGACTGAAACAGATGCTGGATCCTGCAGGCAGAGTCAGGGAAAGCCTTCTGACAAAACCAACACCCTCTGTGGTCTGAGCTGTGCTCCTGCCCACTCCAGAGCCTGCTGGGATGGGTTTTACAGGGATGCAGTGACATTAACAGCCAGCACTGCACGGAACCATGGCACTCCCTAAGCTGTTACAGATGTAGAGGAATAAAATCAAACCTTCTCCTAGCACTGAACCCCCTTTGTGGGCACAGGGCTCCCTCAGTGTGAGGCTATTTATTTTAATTTACTGTGCTCCTGGCTGTGTTTGTGGGGATCAGGACACCCAGGGAGAAGGGGCTGTTTTCCTTTAATTTGTCCCCAAGCCTGGGGCTGCAGCAGAAGCTCCCCTGCCTTGCCAAGTGTGCTGTTCCTCATGGCAGCTCATCAGCTGGGAAGGTGTCAACCCTGCTACAGCCCAGCAGCAAGTTTATAAAGAAATGTAGAGGGAATAAGAAATTAAAAGACCTAATCTGGAAGAAATGTGTGTATTACTCCTGTTACTGAAATACTGGAGACAGGCCAAAACACAGATGAAAGAATAATACAACCTCTAGAAAATTCTGAATAACTGTAGAAGCTAGATCTATTTAAACTTCTAAAGGTGACCTGCCACTATTTTGACCCTAATATAGAGTAAAATGTAAAAAAAAGAAAAAAAAATATCCTAGAAGATTTTAAAAATAAAACATATTAAGCAAAGACAGACTGAAAGACTGGAAACTGAAGCCACATAAATTCAAAGTGGGAAATGGGTGATGACTTTTCCTCGGTAGCAGTCAGTCACTGCAAGAACTTCTCATGCATGGTTTCCCCATCACTTAAAAGTTTTAAACAAAAGAGGATGTCTTTCTAAAACATATCCTTTTGTGGAATAATGCAGCCTGCCCTGGATTACATAGCAAGCCAAATATTCCCTCCTGGCCTTAATCTAGGGATGGTTATATTCTTGTTCTCTAAAGTTACTTGCTCCTGAGGAATGAGTTTGTCTCCCCCCCACTCGAGGTGATATTTTCAAGACATCAAATGAAACTAGACAGGGTGGATTTGACAAAAATATTCTGTCAGCTTGACATCTGTGATTCACAGCTGGACCTGCAGGGTTCTTAGCAAGGAGATCTTGAGGTGAAGGTCTTGGAGCACCCCAGGTCCAGAGCCAGTGTCACACCCAGGGGTGCAGTGTCCCCTCCTGGGCTGTTCTGGAGGGGACAGCCACCACCTCTGGCCCTTTTCCAGTCCTTGTGCTCCCCAGTGATGGTTTTCCCTCCCACTGCTGTGTGCCCATCTCATTGCACAAACAAAACACCAATAAACAAACAAATAGGTGCATTTCTTCCCTGCCTTACAGATGCTGTTGCAACAGCTTTGCAGAGAACTTGCAGGTGGGCTTCGGATTCCTCTTGAGTCCCAAGCAACAAACCCTTGCAGGTGTTTCCCACATCTTTGTGGCCCCTCCTTTGGAAGTGCATCTTGCTTAAAAAAACACAACAGGGCACTGCTGGGTGCTTGGCTTTGCTTTGTGCCCACCCACACCGAGGCAGAGGCAGTTCTATGGTGTTTTATGGTGCTCATGATTTACCAAAATAAGAGTATTGGTCTAATACCAAAACTCAACTGTGATGGACAAAAGACTCTCTAACAATTTAAAATTAGAAAGTGTGTGTTTATTATGAGGTAATCCCCTACTGCAAAATCACAGGTGATCACAAAGTCTATTGACAAAAACTTCAAGCAAATACATATTCATAATAACAGCCCCTCCCATCCCTGCCTCCTGTGGTAATTAGCTTGAATAGTTATTAAGCATTGATTGACTTCTTAAATTAAGTCTGGGGTCATTTTTTGTGGGGAGGGGTCTTAAAAGGAGGAAGTAAGGTGAGTCTTCCTCACCCTAAACTCTCGACCTTTTCTATCACTGACAATACAAATGATTTCTGGGGATAGTCCAGTTTTCCAAAGAATGGGTTTCTGGTTGCATTGTCTGTGTTTCTTTGGGTCTGCTCACTGGTTTTGTCTTTTCCCATTGTAAGCACAGCTGAGCAAACATGAAATGACAGACAATCAATTATTTAACTTTCAGATAACTACCTCAAGCCTGGTTTTCCTTCTAATCATTTTTCAGCATGGTCTGCCTGTCCATTTGCTTTTTAATTAATGCTAGTAAACAACTAACTTTTAACTGAACTCCTAATTTTTCTAAGATCAGTGTTTCACTCAGAAGGGCTGTGGGTGCAGAGTGAGGCTTTGGACAGTGAGTTCAGGGATGTGCTCCTGTTTTTCTCCACCTCCCTTTCCAGGAGTGATGGTTGCACTGGCTGCTCTCCCACCTCAGCCCCCAGCACCAACCCCAGCCTGTCTGCAGCTCATTGCACTTGAAAAGCAAAGGCAGCACACCCCAGCATTACACATTATTAAGATATCTAAAATTAAGACAAATGAAAGGAAATTTCTTAAACTCTTCTGTGGTCACAGGCTGAGTAATTGACATGAGTTTGGGAAGGTTTGCTAGGCTATGAGTCTATACTTCCTATAACCTTTTGCAAAAACTTTGATTTATTTTCATTTTTCTTCCATAATAATTACTGATCCCCTATGAAGCAGTCAAAATAAAGAAGCAGTGAAAGCAGGACATAGGAAAACAGACCCAAAATACTTCCAGCCTAATGTAGATGGAGGCTGTACACGATTTTCTTCTGAATTCTTATTGTGATCTAACAGCTAAACTGGACTTTCAAAGTATTCTGGAAGTCAGGGGATTATATTAGATAGTACTAACCTACTTTCATTAAAGTAAATTTTAGTTTAATCTCTGTTAATTTTATTATAGGAGCAACAGAAGGTTGGTTTGGGTTGGGCTTTTTTGTTGTTGTTGTTGTTGTTTTTGGTCTGTTTTTTGCTTTTTGGGTTTTTTGTGGGTTTTTTTGTTTTTTCTTTTCTTCTTCAAGATATGGATCAGAAGCCAGTGGGAGTTATTTGGATGCTGCTTTCCAAACTCTGGGCTTTTCAAATATCATCATTCACTGGGCAGGCCAGCACTTGCCAAATTCTAGCCCATTCCTTCAGAAGCAGAGCCCAAACCAGACAGGGCTTCACTCACACCTAATTGCTTTTGGAAAATAAACATTTTACTTCATATTTCCAACGCTCTGCCTGACACCATGGCAGGTCCTGTGCTTCTCCTGCATGGAGGGAGGTCAGGAGGAGCTGGGAACCCACCAGAGCCACAGGTGGGTGGGGAGAGCTGACACCTCTCAGCCTGAGCTGGAAAATCAGTCTGGCAGAGGATCCCAACTTTTAAACAGTTGGTGGCTCGTGCAATAAACCCAACCTCTGCTGTGAAGCCTGAAAAGTTCTTTTTCATGGAAAGTTTTGCCCTGGAAACAGCCCTGATAACTGTGGAGGCACCAGGGTGCTCCTGACCCTCAGCAATTCTCTACAGTTTCCATAGCACAGCAATCTGCACAATTTTTTCCTGCTAGAAAAAAGAAAATCTTTATATTTTTGGTACAATAGGTGGCTTGAAGTGACATCTTTGTAGCCAAATGCTCTGTAGAGCACGTTGCTGCTATTCTGTGCAGAAATTCTGTGCAGAAATTCTGTGTAATTCACCTCCAGTTGGGTTCATTCTTATCAGCATTGAGACCTCAGAGTGAGAACTTTTAATGCACTGATGTGTTATGCATAGGAGCCCTAAATTCCCTGTTTTTTTATGATTCCCAGTATTGTAGTGGTGATAATACAAGTTTCAGAAGGGCAGCTCTAAGCAGGCAAAATCCTTCCAGTCATAATGGATTGGTCACAGAGTCTAGTCCATATTCCTGAAATTAGGCTGCTAACTAAATACATTTCCTTAATTACACTGTTTATCTGAAAGGTAAAGTTCTCATGTATTTTAGCATTTTGTCTCCTCAGATGATATCCTGGTTAATTTTTCTTAATTAATAACTCCCCTCCAAAAAAAAAATAAAAAAAAATCATGTTGATAGATTAATGAATATCATTTTTTCCAATCTCCCTCATTCATCTTTTCCCCCCTGAATACCTTGGTCTTCATGCCACAGGTACTCAGAGAGCTTTCATCTTTCTATATTTTCATTTCTTTTTACCTCAGGCATAGTTGGTGTTTTAATGATAAGACACACTGTCCTAGCCCCTTATTTAGAAGTCTGAAAAAATGTATTTTCACCCACAAAGCACAGGTCAACTTCATTTGAAATAATTGCCCTTAAACAAACCCAGCAAATTCTACTTTGTTTTGCATCCCTGCTAATGAAATTCTGGATGGGAAGGGAGAAATGTTGAGCTAGGAACAGGAGATCTCTATTGAAGAAAGTGGGAGATGGAAAAGGAATGAAGCAAAAATGCAAGAACTTTAGAGGTTTGCAGTAAAGATACAGTAAATAGGAGGGGAGGAAATACAAGATACTTCTTAAATACGTTAAAATATATAAAATATTTATATAAAAAATTACAGAGCCATTGGATGGCTCATAAGTTGGCACCTGTGTTCAAATTTTGGTAAAAACTATGTTGCTTAAATAATAAATTATATTCTCTAATAGTAATGAACTTTGTGTTCAGGTCTGAGAAACTCTGGCTGTGGTTATACAGATATGAAGAACAACAAAACTGAAATGTGGGTTTGTGTTTATCACTACTAGAGTAACATCATTTGGAAGCTGTTAGCTTGAAATAAATTTATTCCATGTGATGTCACCTCAGACAATTTTGTTCTTTTTTAATTTGGCCTAAATTTCATTAAGTCTTTGGTATAGACACCAGATTTGGTGCTAAATGCTGAGCCCATAAGTGAAATATTCTCAAAATAAGTTTTTAAAACAGTTGGGACAGAAAAAAAATGACCTCTACTCAGTACAAAACCAAATAGAATGTTTTTTCACAGGTAGAATCCTTTTTTTTTTTTCCCCAAGTGGTTTTAATTTGACCTCTCTACAGCATTAGTGCCTGGTCCCTCAAATAATGTCATTGAAATAATATATATTAATAAAAATAATAATAAAATAATAAATAAATAATAATTAATAAACCCAAATAATTAATAAACCCAAGCCCACTGGCCTTTCCAAGCCCTTTAACTTCCTGAGGAACACATTTCCCACCGAGTCCTCTGCAGAGTGATGTTGCACTTGCATTTCCCTGGAATTGGAGCAACACTTTGCATCTTCCCCATTCCCCATCCTGAGGAAATAGTGGCAGGACCTGCAGCCTCCACCTCCCCCGGGCTCTGCCCTCCCCAGCGAGTTCTTGCTGCTGCCTTGGCTCAGGGAAAGCCTGAGGAGTGCAGGTTTGTCTCAGTGACCCAGCTACCTGAGGCTGTGATGGATTCCTGTGCTTGCAGCCTCCCAGGCAGGAGCTGATGGAACCTCAGGCTGTGTCAGAGCTCAGACAGAGGAGCCTGGTGCAGAAATCCCATGTGTGATGTGGGAGGTCAGGCAAGGAGAGCTGCCACTTCCACCCCCTGGAAATCTGAGGTGTCTGCACAACTATGGCAGGCACAAGGAATTTCATGGAAAGCACTTATTTTTTCTCTTTGTCTGAGCTGTAACCCAAGGCTCTGCCTTTCCACCACGCTGTTTTGAAAGGAAATTAATTTCCCTGCTCGCTAGTTTCACTGAAATTATTTAAAGCAATTTTTCAGCTACCACTTAGTTGAGCATAAAAACTTCCTTAAGGCCAGAGCTCTCCCATTTCAACACTTCCCTCCAAAAGGAGCTCCACCTGAAACAAAATTAATTTCTCTGCCTTTCAACTCAGGACTCCCTATTCAGCTTTAGTTGTAACTCTAGGGAAGAGGATTTCCCTCTCCTTTTCCTTCATATTTTTTGTGCCATGCTTCTGATGTCCCAACATCTTCTGAGCCCCAGGCAAGGACAGCCCATGCCACATTCAACTCCTGTAAAAAATTCTGTGGAGGAAGAGGAGGCACAGAGGAGGCTGGACCTTGCTGTGGGGTCATTTCTGGGCTTGGGGGAGCTCAAAACGAGAAGGAAACAACTCTAGAAAAACAAATCTCCAGCTTTGAAACAAAACAAGCCAAGGAAGTGCCAGGGTATCATGGAAACAGCTGAAAAATAGTGACAGAACTGACACTTGCAGCATGGAGAAAAGAGGTAATTCCAAACAGAGTGCTGGGGGGAAACTGGAGTCCTGCAGCTCTAACCAGGAATGGGAGCAGGCTGGTTACCTGCAAAAACACAGCCTGGAGAGCTGAGAGCTGAGCAAGCCTCGTGGGGTGGCAGCAGCTGCCCAGATTTCTGAGCTCTGGGCCTTTATGAGCTGAGCACTTTAATGAGCATGTTTTCTTTAGTGTTTATTTTCACAGAGTCAGACTGATCTCATGTTCCAAGAATGAAACCCTGGCATGGAAGTGGCATATCTGCCAGTTAATGTCAACAGTTGATGTGCACAGAGCAAACAGGATTTCATGTTGTGGTAAAAGTTGAGTTACTGTTTGCTTTAATTCTGTTTTCTTTGTGTCAGACATATTAAGAGTAAATAGTAAAAGAATTTCATTTTTTCTTGGAAAAAAAAAATAATAAAAAGACAAGAATATCCTAATAACCCTAATTCTACAAATTGAAGAAAAAAGTTAATATGAATAGCTAATGAATAGCTTGAAATGTCCTCTGCAAAAGGTATCATGGTACAAGACCCTAGTGATTTGCTGAATATTTTACAGTGCTGAACTCTGAGGAGGGGAAGAGCACATTTAACTGTGGATGAACAGAATGAAAATCCTCCCTGCCTTAAACACAGGCAAGGCTGATAAAGTTATCACACCAAGGATGTTCAGCAAGTGTCTGAATCTCCCCAAGAACAGAAACCCTGCCCAGCTCATCCCCTGGATGACCCAGGAGATCACATTTCCATCATGTCCCAGCTTGGGAAGAGCTGGGCAGTCTGGACTGCCACTGCTGGAAGTGCTGGGGCTCACAGGGTTTGGTCTCAGGCTCAGAATGCAGATTGAGGACACCCAGCACTGGCACAGCATCTCTGGAACACCCGTGGCACATCCCACCTGGCAGGGAAATGGAGCTGCTGACCTAAGAGCCCTTCCCACCCCAGCTTTAGGGTTTTGTGAATTGTCAGTCACACCTAGGGCTGATGCTGCCACAAAACCCCAGCCATGCAGGAAAGCTGGCAGGGCAGCTCTGTGGGTTTAGGCTTAGCTGAGTCTGAAAGACTGAAAGGAGGTGGAAGAATTCAGGGCTGGTGTTGACAGTTGCTTTCAAATATATGCAAACACAAAATCCAGTCACACAGACAACAAGCTCACCTGGAGTTTGGGGGCTGTAGGACAGATGCAACTGGAAAAAAAATAAAGGGAAAAGGAAAATAAAGCAGATTCCCTCTAAACACCACCAGTATGGAGGAGAGGCTGACACAAGGGTGTTCAAAAGGCTGGCAAAGACTTCTCTGTGGCGCAGAAAGTCCTCAGAACAAGGCAAGGGAGCTCAGGCAGGCTCTGCACCCACTGCAGGTCTCAGTTCATTGAACATGGGTTATCCACACCCACCTGGCCACTGTGACCTGACATGGGGCAGAGCTCCCTCTTTAGTGCTTGTTTCTGCATGAGAAACCTCCTTTGTTCCAAGTACAAGAAGTCTAAAAAGGAATAAAAATATGTATGAAACAGAGAGACAGAACTGGTTTAATCCTCCCCTCCAAAATCCTGTCATGGGAGAAGGAAATGCTGGAAAGCAGGTTTTCAAATCATACACCAGTACCCCAAACCTGTGAGTGCCTTCATCTCACTGCATAATCACCAAGCAGATTGGTTATGTTGTATTTATTTATCTCTATTTGTTTTAAACCTTGCCACAGACAAGGGCCATTCAGGGCTGCTGGGGCACTGTAAATGACATTTCAGACCATGTCCCTCCACCAGGTTCTGCTTTGGGAAGGGGTGTCCAGGCTTTCCCAGGTGTTCCCTCCAGGGGCAGAGTGTGGAGTGAGCAGTTAATCACCAGGGCACTCCATGTCCTTGGGGAAGCTGTTACAGACTCTGGAGAAGTGTTTAATAATCAGAGCCCCAGGTCCCCACTGCACTCTGGGTTCACAGGAGTTCACACACCTCTGAACAGCTTCAGTCCAAAATGTAAGGAGAGGCTTTGCTGCACCTTGCTGGGACTCCCTCCCAGGATAGCCCAGGAAAATGTGTCCAAAATGCTCTTGGAGTGACCCAGGAGATGCTCTTGAGGTGCAAACAGAGCCCAGAAGGTGCCCAGGGAAACACCCCTGGGACACTCAGCTTCAGGTTTTCATTCTGCACATACAAAGTTAGAGTTGCTCACAGTTAAAAAAAAAAAAAAGCAAACCCAAAAAACTACTTTTTATCACAATTAACTCACTCATAAATAATAACTTTTGAGAATATGTGTAACACTCTCTTGAGAAATCAGATTAGGGGCTTCCACCTCTCTGGAAATGCATTGGCAAGTCAAAAAGTCAAAATGCCTTTTCCTGCCTCATTTGCACTGTGTTCTCATGAGAGGAAACTGGACACATGAAGGCATTTTTCCACTGCAGGAGGAGTGAGGATGAGGAGTTTGTTTCTCTCTTTCTCTTTTAATTTAGGGGGTGAACAAGTTTAGCAGGTCCTTCTCACAAGCACAGATTGGGTTTGGGTTGGGACCTTAAATCCCACCCTGCCATGGCAGGGACACCTTCACTGTCCCAGTGCTCCAGCCCCAATGTCCAGCCTGGCCTGGGCACTGCCAGGGATCCAGGGGATCCACAGCTGCTGCCAGAGCCCCCCCATCTTCACAGGAAGGATTTCTTCCTAATATCAAATCTAAATTTACTCTTATTCAGCCAACACCTTCTTGTCAGTCCTGGTCTGCACCCTCTGCTCTCTGTAGGGTGGGGGTCCCTGCTGCCCTAATCCCACCCCCAACCCTCCTCCTGCTGCTTTAAAGGCTGTTCAGCATTGTTTGCATGCATTTTGTGGTGTGTGTGACAGACCCTGCCCACCTGCTGCACACATTCACATCACTTCAGAGAGTGCAGCAAACTCCTCCACACCACTCTGAGCCATGCCATGGCACTGGGCTTGATGGGGTTTCTCTAAAACCTAATAAGTATTAAGAGAAGTTAATCATTAGCTGGCTGGTTGTGCATTGAGGCAGAATCCCCCCTTTGTCTCTCAGCATTATGAAATGCCTTCTGCTTTGAAATGCCACATAAAAGTGATAGATGCCCTTCCTTTCAAAGCCAGGCTTGCAGTCAAGCTGTGCTTGATATTAGCTCAGCCACAGAGAGCCCTCCTGGTTTAAGCACCAAGGCAGATGAGGCTGGGTCAGCCTGGCTGCTGTGCCCTGGTGAGGAGCTGCAGGGACAGGGAACTTCCCTGTGCCCCATCCCAGGCTGATTATGGAAAATGATGGAGCTGAGGCCAGAGATGCCAATGGCCAAGTGCATTTGTGATAAGGTGGTGGAAGGCTCCTGGCATTTTGATAGATGGTTTAGAGTGGAAGCTGCTGCTTAAAACAGCTTCAGAAACAGCAAACTCCACCTGAAAAAAGGTGTGTGTGTGTACCCATGTGTGAGTTGGACTTCTAGCTGAGTTTAACCTTCCAGCTGGGTTTATCCTTCCAGTTGGGTTTATCCTTCTATTTGGGTTTATCCCTCTATTCATCACCTGTGTTCAGAGAGCCTCAGGTCTGCTTTCAGCAGCATCTCCTCAAAAAACACACACACACAGCCCTAAACAAGAAATGAGTGAGCAGGGAGGCAGAAAACCAGGGCTGAGTGAAAGAGCAAGCAAATCCCCTTCCCAAATCACTAGGAAAAAAAAAAAAGTTTCTCCCCAGAGGAATGATAAACTATATTTTTGCCTAGCAGCTTTTACAAGGGGAAAGTGTTGCTCAGGAGAATAAATGCCTGCTTTGTGTGGCCCCCTGGAACCAGGAGGCAGTCAAGTCTGGGCTCAGCTAATGCATAATCTATATTTACATGTCAAAATCCCCCCTTATTTAGGTTCTTGATTTACAGTCCCTAGTTTTTATAAAAGTCAGTCATTCCTAGTGAAAGAATGCAGAGCAGATTTATAGGGTCTGAATTATGCCTTAAATCTTAATAGCATTTTTAAAGCATTTTTATGACTCATCCTAAGTAATGTTTTCCCTCTTTTTTTTTTTTTTTTTTTTTTAGGCATTACTGTGTAAAACCCAATACAAATCCTTACCTTAAAAACAAGCTCAGTTTAACAAACCCTGCTGGCATCAACCCTGCTGCAATGCCAAACTTGCCAGCCATGTCCTTATAAGCCTCTGTTTCCAAGCATTCATAGCTTGAATGTAAAATGTGCTTTCCACTGAGCTTTGCCTGATAAGATCTCAACCTGCATGAGCAGTGAATTTGTTTTCACCATCACAGTCAAAATAAAATAAAATAAATAAAATAAAATAAAATAAAATAAATGAAGGCAAAGGGTCTGATTCTGTGCCTTCTCCCCCACACCAGGCTGCTCTCTGCTTTGATAAGTCTGCTTGAAATTTCTGTCAGCTCAGGTTCAGCCCAGCCTGCAGCAGAAACACCCCAAGCCCATTAATCACAGGCATGGACACAAAAATCCTGGCTGGGCTCCTGGGTTTGCATCCATGGATGGGCCCAGCACTGCACCAGCTCTCCCAAAAACTCCCAATATTTAGATAGAAATTGAAATGTTATCAAAGAAGTCAATAGCTCAGCAGTTGCCCCAAAGTGGTTTTGTAGGGAAGGAGTTTCTCAAGCATTTTTTTTTTGAAAACCAAGCACCTTGGGAGAAGATTTCTTTAGAGAATATATTCTAACCTCTGGTTAACACAAAAGTGTACAAAGGAAATGGAAAATATCTGTTACACACTGGGCTATTGCAAGCTAGAATCAGTATACATCAAATACTATCAATAGAGAAAGAAAAATGAGTTGGGAACAGCAAATATTTCCAGTAAATTATAAATATACTTTAGGATATCTTGAATAATGTTTCAAAGAACTCAGAATATTTTCCCAATAAATCAAGTATTTACTCTGGATCCAGTCTTGCAACCTCCAGCCATGGGAGAGTCTCATCCATAGTAACTGGGTTTTGAAGGTAAAGACCACTCACTTGAGTACACAGTTTTAAAGCCTGCTCTTATTCCCCTAAATGCTTTAAAATTAAAAATTTCCATTTACAATAGGACTGGATATGAGAAACAGGTTTTAAAGCACCAGTCTCCATTCCAAGCTGGTCAAAATTCACTGATAAAAATCAATCATAAATTCAGTTATAACTCTGGTAAATATTTAGATATTTCATCAGACTGGTTAAAGTGTATGAAATTTTGTGTAAACAACAATTAACATCAGTATGTACTATGCACAGAAAAATAACATTAAAATAAACCACCACATTGTGACAATTTATATTAAAAATACCTTCTCTCATGGAATTTATTAAATAGCCATAAAGTCTAACCTGATGACTGATAGGTACTGAAAAGATAATTGTATTTTGGATACCTACATATTACTTTTAAATTCTCCAAAGTGCTCAGCATCAACAAGTAAATAAACCCAGAATCCCTACCTCCCACATTCCCACAGACAAACAAACACTGATATTTGTATACAATTAAGCAAATTCTAAGACAAGCATAAAAAAAGAAAGAAAAAAGAAAACCCTGAGGAAATATCAACAGAGCTGAAACTGCTTCCAGAGATGCAGCATTAATAATGCACACCTGCTTTAACAGGTATCAGCTTGAGAAGGGATTATACAATTTTCAGAGTTCTTGGCTTTGGTCAGCTCTGGTTAGATGGGATTATACAATATTCAGAGTTCTTGGCTTTGGTCAGCTCTGGTTAGATGGGATTATACAATATTCAGAGTTCTTGGCTTTGGTCAGCTCTGGTTAGATGGGATTATACAATATTCAGAGCTCTTGGCTTTGGTCAGCTCTGGTTAGATGGGATTATACAATTTTCAGAGTTCTTGGCTTTGGTCAGCTGTGGTTAGATGGGATTATACAATATTCAGAGCTCTTGGCTTTGGTCAGCTCTGGTTAGATGGGATTATACAATTTTCAGAGTTCTTGGCTTTGGTCAGCTCTGGTTAGATGGGATTATACAATTTTCAGAGTTCTTGGTTTTGGTCAGCTGTGGTTAGATGGGATTATACAATATTCAGAGCTCTTGGCTTTGGTCAGCTCTGGTTAGATGGGATTATACAATTTTCAGAGTTCTTGGCTTTGGTCAGCTGTGGTTAGATGGGATTATACAATATTCAGAGCTCTTGGCTTTGGTCAGCTGTGGTTAAACAGATGCTGAGCTGCAATTTGTGAGGATGGTGCTGGGACATCCTGAGTGTCCCCAGCACTTGAGCTGCTCAGGCTGCTCCTCCACACCATCACTCTGCTGCTCTTCAGCCATTTTCAGGGATTAAAGTTAAAACCTGAGTGCATTTGCTGTCCTTGGCTGCATCTTTGTGATGAACAGGAAACAAATGGGAAACAAATAGGAAACAAAGAGGAAACCTGTCCTGTGTTTCCCCAGGCAGGGCAGGCAGTGGGGAACACACAGCCAAAATTCCTGCTTGCTGTCTTCCTAAAAGTGTCCAGCCAACTTTCTAGAGTTATTTTACATCAGTTGGAGCAGCTCCATCGGGCAGGCTGGATAAACACTCTCCCAAAAGAGATCAAGTTCTGACCCCCAAAAACCCAAAGCTGTACGTTCCTGCCTCCTCACAGAAGGAGAATTGTCTCTAAGGCCACCACTGGTCCCATTTTCTCCTGGCTCCCAGTACCTAGGGTCAAGCAGAGAGAAATTTAGTGGCAGAACTCTCTCCCTGATGAGGCCAGGGGAGCAGGCTGTGAGTCTCCTCCTTTGAGGTTTGCAAGAGCAGAGCACAGGGGTCCCTGCACAGCCCAGGGTGATCCCAGAGCTGACCCTCCCAGGGCAGGAGGTGGGACAAGAGCCTGCTGGGGTCCCTTCCAGCCTGAACTGCCCTGCAGTGCTGAGAAATCCATCTCCCTCTCTCCCCTGTACCCCTCCTGCCCCCCAAATCAAGCCTTCTCCAGGAATATTTTCATTTGTGCCTCAATATTTTCTTCAGGAATTCTGCTGACACTGAATTCAAAGTTGAGTTTGAGAGGGAATTACACCTCTATGAACACTGTCAGCCATCTCACACTTTCACTTTATTTCATTATTGTCACAACCCTTTTCCCCAAGTGAGAGCTGCCAGCTCCAGCTTCCAAATGACCATTGTAATGAAACACTTGATTTTCAAATGTTCATTGAAGCAGGAAATATTTTACACCCCACACTTTCCAATGGCTCAGGAGCACACTTCTTCCCTCTTAACAAAAGTTTCTAATGCTGGGATGTGTGATCTGTGTGAGGAGTTCATGGCTGAGCACATTGGGTACTGGGTGCCAATTGAAAGGCAATGTCTCTTTAGATAAACTAGAGAATATAATTTATACAGGCAATGAAAATATATTTTTCAGACATAAAACTAGAGTGTAAGAGACCATGAGATGCCAGTCACTGAACCTTCTGCCCCTGGAAAATCAATCTGTGCTGCTCCTAGTAAAGGGATACCTTGGTTTCTAAAAAAATGAAACTTCTGTGGTATAGATTCCAAATCTACCTTAGAAATTTTTAATTCAGAAGGCAAGGGCATTATAACATGCTCTGATGGTTTGGGCTGTAGATGTTATTTGAAATGAGTCTTTTTTGCTCTGTTTCCTGGTTTTTGCCTGTGCTCTGTGGGAGCTTGGCCATCCCCAGCTGCCCTTGTGCTGAGCAGGGATCTCAGGGCTGTGCACCTGGGAAAGCTGCTCCTGCCAGCCTGGGAGCTGGGGCTGAACCTCTGACACACAGACTGAGCCTTCCCTTGGCAGCAGACATCAGCAGGGACAAGCAGGGGCAGGCAGAGGGGCTCAGACAGGGACAGGCACAGAACCTGTCCCAGCACGAGCTCCTGCTGCCCTGGGACTGCATCACTCACACATTCCTCCTTGAAAGCTTCTTTTTATTGAGTACACCCTGGGTTCTCTGAGCTAGCACTCCCTTCTGGCTCCATCCCACTTGGAGTGGGGATAAACCACTTCACAGGAAGCTTTTTTGGGATGGTGAGAGAGGTTTTGGCTAATGCCCAGTGCTGCCAACCTCCACCTGCTGGCCCAGGGCTGGCCCAGGGCTGAGGATCTGGCTGCCCTCCTGCAGGAGCCCAGCACTGTGAAGGTCTCCTGGGAGCTTCTGAGTCACAGAGCTTCAACCTGAGTCACCAGCCCAGCTCCAGAGAGGCTCTGGGAGCCAGGAGGGATTCTGGGCACAGCAGGAATTCATCCTGCAAGAGCTTGGAGGAACAAAAGGTGGTGGATGCAGTGGCAAAGCAAATATTGCTCAGAGATTTAAGAGCTGGGGCTCACAGACCTCCAGGCTGGCTTGGCTCTGGCATCCTCATGCACTGAGCTCCATCAGAGACATGAGAGTTTTAGCTGCAAATCTGTTTTTGGAATCAGATGCCAAAGGAAACCTACAAGGAAGATGGAGAGGGATTTTTTACAAGAGGATGCAGTGACAGAATAAGGGGAAATGGCTTCAAACTGAAAGGGAGTAGGTTTAGATTAGATATTAGGAAAAAAAATTCTTCCCTGTGAGGTTGGTGAGGCCCTGGCACAGGTGCCCAGAGAAGCTGTGGATCCCTGGAAGTGTCCAAGGGTTGGATCAGTCTTGGAACAACCTAGATTTTAAATTTGGGCTCAAAATGCTACCAGAAGAAAATTATAAGGAGCAACAATCCCCAATAAACTCAGTTCTATAAAGATCACCCAATTATAGAATGTTCTATTCACTTTTTTTTTTTTTTTTTTTTTTTTTTTTTTTTTTCATTAATCCAATTCTACAAACAGAGAAAAATGAAACTTAATAGAGGAAACCAGGTCTGGTTTAGAACAAGGTGTTTTACTAAATTCAGTCTTTGCATTTAGCCAATATTAAAACAACTGTCACTAGCCTGTTGTATATTTGTGCATGTCTGAATCAGTGAAGAAGAACAGAGTTTAACTGTCTGCATTTAAAAAGAACTGTCAAAGGCTTGAGAGGGATTTTTAATCCCTGAACAGCAAATCAAACCATATGCACCAAAAAACTCCCCAGGCCCCACTGAAAGTTTTTACCTGAAAGGTTTTACCAGAAAATCATTCTGCTGCTTGCATGCCACACAGTTTTGGTGAATTTTTTGTGTTTTTTGAGGCAGACAGCACTGGGAGGATCAGGACCAGCACAGGGGGCAGTGATTAAATGTGTGAGCAGGGGGAAAAAGGGCAGGGGCACATCCCCTGTGCCCACACCAGAGCAGAAATTTGGGATCTGGGTGCCCTGGCAGTGCTGGATCCTGCTGGGATCCCCCTGCCCAGGGGCCAGGGCTGCTCCCAGCCAGTTTTGGCCAGCACAAACCCCAGGAAGGATGGCTGCAGGCTGACACCAGGCAGCTCCATCTGGACAGGCAGCACACAGGTTTTTAGCAGGGCTGTGATTTTAAATGACTCTAAATCTGGGGAGGTGTCTGACCAGAGCCAGAGGGGCAGACATGGGACCTTGTGGCACCTTGGGAGACAGGCTGGCTTCTCCACCTCAGGAATTCATGTATTTAAAATATGAACTTCATTTTTATCCTCTCCCACTGTCCAGAGATGTCAGAAATCAGTATAATTGCACTGACTGACAAGACTCCCTGGGAATTATGTGTATTTTCTCTCTTTCTCTCCCATACAGGATCCATCTTTCCTCTGAATAATTACTGCCAGAGCTGAATCAGAGCCTGCCAACGTTGCAGAAAAGAATCCAAACCCTTCTCTACAAACTTTCAAAACAAATATGACTTCACTTTGCTGAATTTTTCTTTCTAATTTTTTTACATCCACTGTCATTTGATTCTCTTTGAATAACTTGAATGGGTTTAGGGAAGGCGTGGTACATGAGGAACCTTTGGGCAGATGCTCAGATGCTGCACAATTGGCTTCAGAAAAGCCCTGCTCAGTTACATCCTGAAGATGCCTCACAGTGAATTTGAAAAGCTCTCTTGGAGATTATTCACCTCCTGTGAATGCCACTGTTCTCACCAGCTATGTCATTTTAAGGATTTTAGCTGTTAAGTCAGAGGGCAGACAATAGGATGGGACAGAGCCCAAGCAATTAACTCTTCACTTGGTTTTATTACTGAATCCTGAGCTGGACTCCCACAGGGAACCTGTAACGTGCTAGTCAAAGGAAAAAGGGCAAAACTCTAAATAATTAAAAGTTTGGGAGGTGAAATTAAACAGCAGCCTATGATTTGCACACAGAAACTTTAAGAAAAAACCCAACGAAACAAAATAAAACCCCAAAGGACATTAATTGAAACCTTTAATCCCAACGAAGTATTCATTCTGAGATAATTACTGCTATAAAACCCTCTGACACTGACAAGAGAGCTGTCTTCAAAAGTTACCCACGTCAGCAGCTTGGAACTTGAGAGAGGAGCTGGCAAGGATGAAATCCTACAGAGATGTGAGAAGAGGGAAGATTTTGGAGGGAGCTGAGCCTTTCAGTGTTAAGTCATTCCTCTGTGAAAACATGTTTTCATCTGGAAGAGACTGAAAGAGGAAAAGGATGGGGGAGGTTTGCCAGCAGAAATTCAGTTTCTCCTATAAATAAGAAACTAGTGGGTAAAAAAAAAAAAAATTTATTAGCAACGAACTGGACCTTAAAAAGCATTTGGGACAAATGTCAGGAATACAAAGTGGTTAAAACTGAAATCACACAGTTCTTACTCATGGTGCATGAAGAGCTGCAATCTAAAAATCTCCTGCTGGGGCTCCTCTGCTCTTCCCAATTACAGACCTTTCTGAGATGCACAAAATTAAGGTTGTCACTGTCGTGTGCTCCAGCCCTGCTCCTTTTGGCACTTCCCCAAAGGATGACAGCCACTCCTGGAGCACAGCAGTGCTCAGTCCCTGCTCCATAATCTCTGGGTTTGGTTTGTGCTCCTGGGAAATGTCACCTGCTTTTAACAGAGACAGGGCTGGCTGATAGCTGCAGTCACCTCACCCTCTGCACTGCCTAAGCAGCTTTAGACTGACAGGTAAACTCTCTTGCAAAGATTCCAAAGTGTCTTTTCCTCCCCAGGAGTATTGCTCCTAGCCCCCCAAAAGTGTGTCCATCAGTCCTGCCTTGTGCCAAGGGCTGTCCTGGGAAAATGCTCCAGTCCATGCTCATGGTTCTTTCCTGCTGATTAGTTATTCCTATAGAAGTTCAGATAAAAAATGGCTTTGGCATGTTTTTCCTGAACATTCCATATGGCAAAGGGGTGTAATCAGCTACTCATTTTGTTGATGTGTTCTTAAATGTTTTTAGCAGTTGTAGGGTTAAATATTTCTATAACAAATGAAAATTCGAAACAAAACAATTTGGGTATCTTTCCCTTTTTTCTCATCAGGTGTGATTTTGTACTTTAGGAGTCACATAAATCCTCAGTAATTAAGAGGCAATCCCTCAGCACAGAAATAAACTGAACCAGACTTGACCACAACCAAGTTCTGAAGCAGGCCCCACCTTTCTAGCATTGGATGCAAAATAAAACTTTAAATCCCACTTATTAATGCATTGTCAAGCATTTCCTTTTGGCCAAATCAGAACAGATTCCAAGTGAGGTGTGAGCTCGTGTTTAATAACAAGCTGAGCTTTTATAAGAAAACTGGTCACTCTCCATGCCCTTCTTTCCTGTCCTGTAGCTATTTATAGCTGAGGCTACAATCCATATCTGAGATCATTCCTGCTGGTGCTGGGAGCTGCAGGTCCTTCAGGGCTGCAAACAGGGGAGAAGAGCCCGGCCCCTTTGGCAGAGGAGATTTCACCGTGCAGAAGCTGCTCCCAGCCCTCTCCATTCTCTGATCTCTGCTGCCCTCTCCTGCAGCAGCTGGAGACTCCCAGCATTTGTGAAATAACTCCATATTAAAGCTGCTATGGTAAAGTGTTTAAACTAACTTGACTAGGAGCAGGGAAAATCAAAGCTGAAAAGGGAAAGTGCTCATGACAGCGTGTTGAGCACAGCCAGGGGCAAAATAATGATAATTACAACAATGCTAATAGTAATAACAATAATTATAATAAAAATAATAGGAACAATGGTAATACATTAAAAATTATACAATAAAGTTAGAAAATACATCTAAGATTAACAAATCCAGCTTTTAATATCACCCACTAATCCGGATTGTCCCCAGGTGCCACATCCAGTGTTTTTTGAGCACTTTCAGGGATGGTGATTCCATCACTTCACTGAGGAGCTTAACCACTCTTTTAGTGAAGAAATATTTCCTAATATCTGACCTGAATGCCCCCTGGTGTAACCTGGGGCCGTTCCCTCTCCTCCAATCCCTGTTCCCTGAAGCAGATCCCAAATCTGTCCCCTCCTGTCAGGGAGTTGTGCAGAACCACAGGCTCCCCTTGATCCCCCTTTTCTCCAGGCTGAGCCCCTTCCCAGCTCCCTCATCCACTCTGGGATTTATGTCCCTGAATTTATTTAAGATTTTATCACAAAGTGCTGGAGTTTCACAGAAACACAAACATTTCAAAAGTTCATCAAACATGAAAATGTGGAGGAATGGGAAAGAGAAAAATGTGCTTTGCAAATAATCTTGTGGCGGAGGAATTTGCCTGCAAAGCAGTCAGAAAGGATAAACAGATGATTTCAGTTCAGTTCAAAGAATGTGCCTTGGCTTTTTGATGAGATGGTTGTGGCATAAAATAAGAATAAACTCCCTGCACACTGGCTTGGTCCTACTGGGAGAAAAAGCTGCTACCAGAAAACATCACATCCAGGTGATCTCTGACAAATTCCCTCCCTGCTCTGTCCATATTAGCCAGGCTGCTTTTCCTTGCATTAATCTGCCTTTCAGCTGCCTTTTAATCAAAGCCAGGCTTAACTTTGCAATGGAAAAAGAAAGCAGATGCTGAGGTAAACCACAGAGTAGGACTGGAAAAATCAGTCAGAAAGAAAAGGCTGCTTGGCTTGATAAGGATTTAAGAACTATTTTTCTAGAGAGAAGGGAGAAAGAAAATGCTCCATTTGTTTTTTTCCCAGTTTGGAAAAATGGCTATGCCTGCCTTCTTTCCCCAAATGGAGGAAGCATGGGCTGGTTTGTACAGCATTTTGCATGTGCCAGCTCCTATTTAATTTTACAACACAGAAAAAGCAAAAAAATCAATGCTGACAATTTGAAAATCAATCTTCAGACTGTGGAAATGAAACTTTTGTGCTGTCAGCAAGTAAGAAACAAGCAAACAAGCACTCCAAACAAGCCAACAAGTGCTGCACATCAATCAGCTGTTCTAGGGAGGGAATGTGCACAACCAACCAGAGACTGAGACCCAGCATTGCCATTACTGTAGGTACCAGCCAAAATTCCAGATGCAAGAAGTTATTGAAATAGAACATGGCAGGAAAGAAAATACTCAGATATTTGAGGGGAGGGAGGGGCTTGTGGTGGTTTTTTTGGTTGGTTTTCATTTGGTGTTTTGGTTTTTCTGGGGCAGGGTGTTTTTGGGTGTGGTTTGTTTTTTGGTGGTTTTATTTTCTTTTTGTTGTTGGCATTTTTTTTGTTTTGGGATTTGTTGTTGAGGTCCTCAGCTGCCTTTCAAACACGAGGTCCATTGCTTTAATAAATGTCCTTATGCTCCCAAGGCAATTTTTTTCTTCAAAAGAAAAGTGGTTGCTTACCAAACCACCAAGGAAAAAGTTCATTTAGGAGCCAAGAAGACCAAAAGCTGGTTTTGAAAAAATGACATCTGCAGCAGCAACCTTGCTGGCTTTTCCTAGCACAAGCAAATTCTGGAGCTGAAGCAACTCAAAAAAATTACAGAAAATCCAGACAAGAGACACAGAGCTCTGGAAAAGCTCAAAACTTTCTGAATTAGTTGGTCCTGCAGGTTACATAAAACACCAGATGAACTTGCCTCTTACATAAAGCATTACTAGAGACAGAAATCAAAAAGGTAAAAAGAAATATGTGTATAAAAGTTCACAAACAATGCTGGAGAAAATATTTCCAAAAGGTCACCAAATTACACCATTATTCATGAGCCTGTGGTTGGATTCCAAAAGGAGAAAAAAAATTTATGCAGTAAGGCCATAAATATGAAACCAGTTTGAAAAAATGACCACACACACACCAAAAAAAAAAAAAAAAAAAAAACCAAAAAAACAAAAAAACCCAACAAAAAAGCAGAAAGATGACCTTTTTTTGCAACTGAAATTTGTTGCCTGTAGCTTTTTATTGTTACAGCAGGTGAAATAAAAGCCAGGCAAGTCTAATATAACTCCATTATCTCCTCTACACCAGGGTGAAAAGCAAGAACACTGCATTTTTTTAAAACCACCTGTTGGCCTCTGTTTTGCCTGATGTACAACACTACCACTCAATAAACCTCTGAAAAGCAGCCACTGAAACACAGTTTGCCAGGGGGAACCTTCCTGACCTGCAGCCACTCTTGGCTAAATGAAGTAGCCATGACAATGACACAGGGAGGGAAAAAAAAAAAAAAAAAAAAAAAAAAAAAAAAAAAAAAAAGTATTTTCAACCTGGGGATCTGATTTCCAGAAAGAAAACCTTTAAGCTGGGCCAAGAAAGTCACACTGGAGAAGTATTTAACTTTGCTTTCCCTGCAGCATCTGCTCGTGAGCTGCTCCCTCCCCATCATCCATAATTCTCCTTTTGATGCTGCATTTGCAGGGAAGGAAAACAGGAAGTGGAGGGGGAAGTTTAACCTATGGAAAAAGGACCAACAATTTCAATGAATAGCATGGAAATAAACAGTATCACCTAATTGCAATTGCTTCTGTAAGATTTTTCAAGACTGAAATAAACTTACCTTCTGTGACTGCATTTTAAATGTGCTGCTTCCCTCCTGTGGTGATCCACACTTTTCCTTTTCTTCCAAATTGTTACAATCACGCCAGAAAGCTTTTAAATCTCAAAACAAAAAAAAACCAAAGAAATTCTAGAATTCATAAAAAAACCCCACAAACCATAACAACTAAAATCTAGATGCTCTATTTCAGCTACATCTGCATGTTTTGTTTTTATTGGATGAATCAGATGGGTGAGGTGCCAGCTGTAATCCCTCAAAGTGTGCCTACGACTTTCACCTGGATGTTAAATTTTACCCTTTCCAGTATTTCCCCTTTTAATTGGTCATTCCACACTAAACCCATTAAAAGGCAGGAGAACAGAGGACAGGGCAGAGTTCTCTGGCAGGAGGTTGGGATCCTTCTGATACCCAGTTCTTTAGAACAGGCTGTATTTATGCAACTCCAGCCCAATTCTTACTCTTAAAATGTGTCAGAAATCACTTGAATTGTCAGATAAGTTGTGAGGATGCACTTTGGTAGGAGGACTTACTTCACTACACATCATAAACACTCATCAGAAACATGTTTTAAGAGGTGGGTGTTGTCTTTTGATTAAAGGAGCAAAACAGGGAGGAAAGCACTTTGCACCTGGACAGCAAATTTTGGTTGCATGTTCTACCAAGCTCTGCCCATCCTTAGGGAAGGCAGGATTCAGAACTGCCAAGGAAGTTTGGAATGTCCTTCCACAGAGTCCAAATCCATCAGTCTGCTTCTAAAAAAATTAATTTCATGTTTTTAAGGTGTTTCTTTTCCCCTGGAATCGACAGGAGTGGACAAAATGCACTTTGCCTGTGAGGTCCCAGCCACACAAAGCAGTGACAACACGGCACTGACTCGTGCAAGGGGTGTGAAGCTGGAGAGATTGAACCAGCTTGGGGAATGAACACATAGATATTGACTTTGCAATTCAGTCTTTCAGTGCTCCAACCTTTGGAGAGGTGAGAACACAGCTGTGCTGAATCTCTCCTCTATTAAAGCTGTCCTTTAAACAAAATGCTTTTGCCTTGAGTATCTACAAGCACCTCAGCAGCATCCACCTCCTGGTTTTGTTTTGCCACTCTCCCATTCCTGCAGAAGCCTTTTAAACACTCTTTCCCCATCCTTATCTTCCCCCTTCCTTATCTTCAGTGTTTAAGTAGTAACTGAACAATTTGCTATCAGAATTTCCAATTCAAAAATAACAGAGGGTCAGTATCAGTCTCATTAAATAATTCTATGCCATTGCTTGGATCTATGTATAAGTTTCAGGGTTTTTTTACCCTGAACTCATTAATGAATGGTTCACATAAATATCAAACTTGTGATGAATTATTCTGAGAAATAAGTAATTATTAAAAAAAACCCCACAATCTACTCTTTTGTAAGCTTTTATTATTCTCCTTTTCCCCAGCAATTAAAGTTTTAGTTGAATACAATTTTGGGCAGCAAGTGATCATCCAACCCAAAACTTCCCCCATTGAAAAATCTGTGATATTCCTCATTTTCTGTCTCCAGTCAGCTGCACCAAAAATGATGTCTCAGATTATTTGCTCAGACACTCAACATCAACATTCTGGGGCAGGTTTCTTGATGTATAATAAATGCCTCTCTCTGGCTGCAGTGTGTCCAAACTGGCAGATTGCATTTTAATGAAAGCAAATAACTTGCCATATAGCACTCATCATTTGTTCACTGCAATCAAGAATTCAGTGTTGTCATTTTCCCTAATTATTCCCCCTCAATCAATTCTATGTATATGTGTGTATATAAACAAACCCACACACTACTGAACTGAATTTTTTGAGAAGCACTTCAGAAACTGACCCAAGTTGGGCAATTTGAGACACTGTTGGTCAATACTTTTAATTTTGTTGTGAAACACACAGTAATCCAATTATAACTCTAATTAGGGCCTGCCTTTACTCCAGCCAAGCTGAAAGACCATTTTCTAGACTTTTCACTGACAGAATAAGTAAATCAATTATCATAAAACTCAAATAATTTGGATTTTTTAAAAGAATCACATCAGGAACTGAAAAGAAATAAGCCCATTTTTAAAATTCCGCTGTGCCAAGAGTCCCATGACAATATTCACTGTAAGCTTCCCCCAGGTTGTTCAACCACCAGTGCAATGTGAGCACAGACATGGAGAGAAACTGCCCAAGGGACTGACTGAGCTCCAGAGATGGACAGGTTTCAGATTCTTCACTGAACTGAAGACAATTTATGCATCCCTGCAGACTCAATCTCATCCTTTTTTTTTTTGTTGTTGTTGATCGTGGAAGGCCAAAATTATTCATATAAAACAATGAGAGGAGTAACCAACATTAGTTGTGCTGCAAGATTTTCTCCAACTAGAAGTTCTTCATCTAGACAACCTAAATACCCAAAAACTTCCTTATTTCCAAAGGTTTCCTGGCCTTTTGCAAAGGAATCTTTAAACAGGTAACAAATACTCTGCTCTGCTAATTAAACATCCCAGTTAATTAAAACAAGGCTGGTGCTCAAAGACAAATACATGAAGAATCTCTGTATATTGACCTGCAAACACACTTTTACCATTTCCTCATTGCCAAGGATGGCCAAACACAGGTTCCAGAGTTATGGCTTCACTGCTGACAGAAGTTTCAAAATGCAGACCCAAGAAAATAGAGATTATAAACCTCTGGGCTACTTGCAGTATTCACAGTGCTTTGAGGAAGGAATTCTCAAAGGGGTTTAAAGGAGTTAAAATCATATTTATTTTAAAAATTCATTCAGTTCACTTTCTAGATTGTGAGAACAGAAAGGGAGGGGATTTATTTCATCACTTATTTCTGTGCTTTTCAAAACTCAGGATGTGCAGACCGTGTCCTGCTCTAATTTAACCCATACAAATTTTGCTGCTAAAGCCTGGGAATTAATACTGCCCAAACACAATGTTTCATTAGAACTAATATGGAAAATGTGACTCAGATGTACAAAGGGTAATCACTTCCTCTATTAAACCCAGCCCTGGGCATTGTTCCTGTCCAGGAGGCAAAATGACAATAGTTGCACAAGCAGCACTCAATTCCAGGGCAACAGATGATGGGTTTGTATTAAATCAAGACACACAGAGATTTTAAAAATATTTTTATTATTGTAATGAGACTGTAATATTATCTAAATAAACTTTTCAATCACTATTACACTCTGTTTTCCTCAGGAAGGTTCCAGTTGGGAATGCCACAAAGTATCCTGCAACCTGCACACTTAAAAATTTATAGAAACATTCAGTATTAAAAGGCATTTGCAATATGTATGAAAAAAAAAATCAGAGTTATAAATCCAAGTGTATACTGAAGTAGATTTATTTCAGAGACCACTGACAAACAGCTTCATGACCAGTCAAAGAACAAGTCTGGGTGTGCTCACAACTCTCTGGGAGCTTTGTCCATAAGGCTGCTGCAAAAGCAAGAGCAGGGATTGAGCAGAGCTGTAGTAGCCAGTGTGAGCCAGAATTCAGGCCACTGCTAATTACAGTTGATTTGATTAATTCTGTTGCTCACCTAATACTTAAGGCAAATTTCCTTGTATACTCATTTCCCAAGCTAAAGCAACAACATAAGCACAGTTCACAACACACTGAACAAAAGGTATTTTGTGGTTATTTATGTAAGATGTGGCAAGAACAAATACAACACACTGCATTACAACTCCTACTTTTCTGCTTAGAATGATGAAACTCTCTTTTCCAGTTTGTATTCAAAACAACAGTCTACCCTTTCCAATTTTATCAGAAATGTTATTTAAGATTTGAACCAAAAGTTTTCTGGAGTGGAAACGTCTCAAAGCTGATGGGAGTTCTCAGTACATATCCACAAATCCTTGAACAAAAGGAGAATCCAATGCACTGTTACTGTAAGTAGACAACACAAAATTACATTTAAATGAGAGGCTTCTATAGGATTCTTCTCACAACAACAAACTCAACTTCAGTAGTTCCTGGGAAAGCTGGGAAAAAGAAGAATTTAGGTTTTTAGCCTAAATGCCACAGTCTTTAGTTCACAAGGGCAGTGTAGCATCAGCAGCCACTCCTCAGCTGTGAAATTTCTCATCAGTAATACACAGAAAAGAGACATCTGGCATTAGAAAGAACACAAACAAGTACTGAACTATCAAAATACTGGCAAAAAATCAGGAAAGAGGTTTTTGGTGGCATCCTTGTGTATGTGGACCATAAGATTCATTAGCAGAAGTATCTCCTGGAAAGCCATTGTTTTGATTTTGCACAATGCTTTTTTCACCTTTTGTTAATCAGACATTCAGTGCCAACACAGTGACTGGGGACAGCACCAGCAGTGTCCTGACCTTGCTGCTCTGGAGGTAAAAGCTTCTCCCATCCTTGGACAGGCAGAATTCAGTCCCCAGGGTGTGCAGGGAGGGCACACTTGAAAATAAAATGGAATATAACAATCCCTTAACTGAAAAAAGTGATGTTTCATGGATTTCTGGAATGTTAGGAGAGCAACATTTGTAAGTGAACCTGCTAAGGATTCCATCCCAGGCAGTTATGGAAATGACAATATAGTGAATTGATTTAAAATAAAACCAATTTTAAACAAGAAATTGGACTGAAAAAAACATGATGTTTCAGGAAAGAACTGTGTGTTTTGTGATCTCTATTTATTTTTAAATATATTTATATTTTTACAGTACAGACTCTATCATTTTTACATATAAATACAACAGTATTGAAGTCCTATTAAGATTTGATTTTTAGAAGTAAATGGACCAGACTTTTATACAGGTATGGAAGCCTTTCAACACATTTTTAAATTTGATTCCTGCTATAGTTGAAAAAGTGGAAATATTATTGTATAACTTTATCACAAGCTTCTTTCCCCTCTTGTGAAAGTGCAGACAAATTTAACAAAAAAGCAACACCACAGTTCTTAATCCTGACTTGGAACACATTTAACAGTATTTGCTCAAATCACACAGATCAGCTATTACAGTGATTCAAGAGAAAAATGTATCTTCACCCAATGGGATCCCAGTCTGCCAGAAAACCTCACAAATATGGAATTCTCACTCCTGTGTCACCTCTTCCTTCGACTCTTTGAGCTCAGCCAGAAGCTCCTTCCCACTTTCTCCTGCTTTTGAGGCAAAGAGAGCAGCTCCCTCCTTAAAGCCCAGGAGCTTCAAGCTTCTGGCATAATCTGCATACACAGCATGGATCAATTTATGTAAATGAAGCATTAAGGAAAACACAAATTAATAGCAAAAGGAAAAAACCTCAGAATCCTTTTCCCTCCTTTCTTACTCTTTGGCTCTCCCAAGGTGAAAATGCTGACCATTGCCACCAATTGTGCTAATCCATGATTTTTCAGCACAAATAAGAAAAAAAAGTTACTTTAAATCCTCCTTTTGAATTCATTTTAGTATTTATAAAGTAACATGAAGAATGCTGTAAACTAAACCAGACACATTTCAGATATGCTTAAGTATCTATCATGATAGAATGGCATAAATTGCAACAGAAATTTTAATGTCACACAGATTTTTTCATTAATTAGACCTGAAGTTATCTATATGACTTATTAGTGGCATTTTTTGTTTACAGGCTGATAACTCCACAGAACAGGATCAGGTATTATTTACATATGCATTATTACTTATATATATATATATAATACAAAAGTTTGTGCAACTGCTCAGCTTTCCAGAATACCAGGTGAGATGTGAAGACTTAGTGAACAAAGAGAGCATTTCAGAAAAAGGATATTTGTATCATCATTAACTTCAAATGCCCCATACTTCAGACAAGCTTCTACAAATAAAGCTGCTCTATCAAAGTACCTCATGCTGTTAAATGGGGGAAAAAAAAAAGAGAACAATTTGTTAGGATACAAAACAGAGAAGTGTTTCAGGACATCACACCAAAACACTTGCAGAGAGGCTTTCTAAAACTTTATATCTCCCTTTCCTCCTTGCACTCAAGAGCTGACACTTGCTATATGTTTTTCAGAAAGATCAGGGCTGAAGTTACTCAGAAAAAAATCATAAATGCTATGAATCATTACTGCTTGGTCCATGGGTGCTGGCAATCTTAAAGCCTGTAGTAAAGTGAAATGCCAGCAGTACCCCACAAATTAAAATTAACACGCTAAAATAGAAACAGATGTCAGAAACAAGCGTGGACAAGAGAAAACACAGGTTGTGCTGTTCCACCTTTACCTGTGCAACATCTCAGCAACTTTAGTGAAGCAGCCAAGAGACAGGAGGACAAGAATGGCCTTGGACTTCTGGTTGACCTGCGGGGAGCAGAGGTGATCGACCCAGCGGCGCAGCACGTCCGCGCACTCCTCCGAGCTCAGCCGGACCTGGGGGCACAGACAGCCTGAGCCACCCCTGCCACACACACACACACACACACAGAGAGCACTCTGCTGCTGCTGATCCTCCCCAGGGCAGCACTCTGGGCAGCAGCAACAGCATCTGAAACCATCACTTTTAAATAAAAGGTATGTATATTCCTTGAATTAATACGCATTAAGGAAAAGCAGAGATGTCTGGGTATAAAAATACTTAACTTGGGTCACTCCCTTTTCACATGTGATTAGCATCATTTTTACCCCAACATGTCCTAAAGTTTTTCTAAATCATGAAGTTACTCTTTAATGAAGACTTAAAGATGAAAATTTCTCTGAAAAGCAGCATTCTGTCATTTAGAAAATCTGGGTACAACTTTTTCCATTTGTTTTTCAGGAAACATAACAGAAACTTTACTTAAGAGACACTGAAAAATCCTTACTGACTCCTGCCCATTTATAATGTGGAGAATTAATGCTGTGTCTGGGTAGTTTTGCTGTAATTATGGCTGCACACAAAAACAGAAGGTGATGCATACCAGTGGGTGCTGGTAATTTTGAAATCAGCTCACAGCCCAGCACAAAGTCACTACCCAGTTACTCATCCACATCCAGGAGTGAGCTTTTGTAGTCTATTACCAACTTTATACTGCTGAAGCTATAGGAAAGATTAGGAAATTGAGTATTCCAAGCCTTTTTATGACCAATCCTGTAATGTGGACAATGAGGGCAGACCTGTGTGGTCAGAAGGCTGAAGAATCTGCCAGCGCTGATTGAGTGGACTGGCTTCTCAGAGCTGAATGGTATTTCTAACTGATGTTTCAGTTACTTAGGGAACTTCAGCACCCTCCTCAGCCTTCCTAAGCAGAGATGCTAAGCAGCTGGTGGGTGTTACCAGCCTGGGACGTGAGGAATTGCACACCTTGGCCAGCCAGGCTGCACGGTTCCACTCGCCGTAGGTCTGCAGGTAGCGACAGGCATCCGCAGCCTTGTCAATCAGACACAGCAGCTGCACCCCCTCTGCAACACAAAAATGCACTCTACTCAGGAAATCCAGGGAAAAGAGTTCCTATCCCAGTGTGGAAAAGGATCTCCAGATCCTCAGCACATGCAATGTTGAGACTGCTCTCAATGTAAGCTGGGTGCCAGTTATTGCATTGTTGCTCTGGGATACAGAGGCCACACAAAGCTCTCGTATGTCTTTGTTCTGAAATCAAATTTAGGGGTTCACACGACATCCCATCATAAAGACATAATGATCTTTGTAAATTAAATAAAGAGATTTCATAGGTAGTTCTTTATTTTCATTTAATGTTGTCCACAGTGCAATTATTAACAGTCTACAGAGTGGAAAGTAATTTTTCAGGCAAGTAGACTTTTAACTTTCTCAGCATGTCTGAGTATTTCAGTTATATGGTTATAAGTGAAATATTTTAGTTATGTTTCAGCTCTTGCATTAAGCAAAATTAACCTTGTACTTGTAGAAAAAAGTGGTACCTGTAGAGATATCTTGAGAAAAGTTCTGAAATGAAAAGGAAACGAAATCTGTATTTCACGTTTTGTAACATGACACCAAATTTTAGTTAATTCTTTAATTAGAAAAGTGGAAAATACATAGTATGTGCTCAGCTTCTTTTTGTGCAAACAAGTACTAAAAGATTTACTCCAGAAGTAAGTTTTCCAGTGAAAATAAATCAAGACAAGCTGGATTTTATAACCCAGTTACTGATCATTTTTGTGTTAACTACTCTGCATAGTGTCTACTATAGCACATGCAACATATAAGATCTAGCACAGCAGGATTCACTCTTATTTCCACTGGCATCCTTAAAAATGATGGGAATTATCAGTTTAGAAGCAAAGAAAGGAGATATTTTACCTGCAAGCTTTCCATTGGCTATCATGTTGGTTGCTACCAGTTTAATGGTGCTTTGAGATGGCCCTGAGGAGGTGACAGTTGTGACCAGGCAAGCTTTGAGTGAATCACAGTAATAATGTGCATTCTCTGAACTGGTTTCTAGCAGTAGTTGCACTGCTCTGTCAGTCTGGCAAGAGAAAAAAAAATACTTTGACCACAACATATTAATTTTGTTTAAAAGTCCTTCTATTTTTACCCTTTTTAAAACATGGAACAAATAACAATGAAAGTTATTCTAAAACAGGCTACAAAAATATCTCCCTGTTTAGTAATGACTAAGATTCATTTCAATAGGATATTTGCAGTAAGGACAGAATTGAAAACCCATCATGAATTCAACATAAGAATGCAAAAACCCTGCACTGGGTTCATACAAGTATGAAATAATAAATAAAGTTAGAAAAAGCTTTCCTTGAATATACAAAATAGACAGAGAAGAAGAATAAAAAATTCAAATATTACCCACAAACCTGGCCCAAGAGAAGAAGTTGATCAGCACATTTCCTGGTATGATCATATGTTGATCTCTTTACTTCCTGGAGATTTACCCTTTCCAGCTGGAATTTCTGGACAAAGAAGGAAAAATATTTTGAATGTAAGCCTACCATAAGAAATAAAACCAGGCATTTAAAAGATATGTAAATATCTTGCCAGTTTTTGGAACAGCCTCTATTTTTAAGTACCAGGAATGTTTTAATACAGACTGGTATGTTACTAATAAAAGTGAAATATGTGCAGTTTATTGTGCTGATGACATTCCTATGAAATTTGGCTTTGAACTCTTTGGCATACCTGGAAGTAAGAATTTTCACACAGTACATCATAGCATATATCCAGAGGATTAACCAACTGCTCCTGAAGGACAACTGTGTCTGGTTTTGCAGGCTTTTCCTGGCATAAGCTGTGCAAATAGTGGGCAGCAATAGTCCAGAAATGCAGTTCAGATTCATCTCCATATAGTCTGAGAAGATACAAAGCAGGATGTGAAAAAGGTTTGTACTTTGTCACACACCACATAAAAATATGATATATTCCATTTTCTCAAGGTCTGTGCATTCCTGTGGACAACACAAGTACTTTGCATTATCATGAGAGAAGAATATGGAATGACATTCAGCAAGGTAAGTTGTAACAGCAATTAAACTCCAGGAATGTTCAGCATAGAAATATGTGGAAATTGATATCTATAATTATTTTACACTTAGTCACTGATATCTTCTTTCAACCACAAGTTACTAAGTTTGAAAACCATCTCTGAATACAGCCAGACTAAAATTAGCTCAGTTGAGGCAGAGGAACCACACAGAACAAACACACTGGAAATAAACCTCAGGCTCTTCCCTGTTTGTACAGAACTATTGTGAAGTTCTAAATTACATGAACAAATAATTGTAATGTGGTTGCCAGAACTGCAGTGCCACCAGGACTGAGGGAAGTTCCTTGTATCCAGCAAGCTAATACAACTGTTTCAGTGAGATAATATTTCCAATTTGCTCCTAAAACCACTTTACTATATGGGTAACAAAGTAGTTTAGGGACTGTGCTAAGTTAAAGGACAACTCAGTGAGTTCAGTTCATTCCTGTGCATTAATAACATCAAGATTTTCCTAGGAAACATTTCCTAAATTTATCTGAATCTCCACTACCTGGCAACCAGGAGACATCTCTGCAGGAGTGTAAAATCTGGATCAAGCAGAAGTTTCTTTATATCACTGCAAAAGAGAAAGTGTTAAAGAATCTGTAAAATGATGGGAAGGTTTTCTTGTTTGGCTTCTTTTGAACACAAATAGGATACAGCACATACAAACTGAAAAGATCAACCTCCAAACTATAGAGTTTCTTTTCTGAAATGAAAAAAATTACAACAGGGATTATATATAATTTGAAATGTATCTGATGTCCAGGAGCAAATGCAGTGAGTCCATCAGGAACTCTGTATCTTGCAATACAGGGAATCACCACCAGGGTGTATGCAAAGCTGCCAATTAGTCTACAGTAATTCTACTAATTACAATATTAATTCAGCTACAAATAATCTTGCAGCTATGCAGTGTCATAGCAGGAGGGATGCACAAGCATAAATTTAGGTTTTCCACAGATGTTTCAGACTGGATAAAAATAGGCTGTTACCTTTTCCATCCTACTAAATGAAAGGACAAAAGGAAAATGGACAAAATTGTCTATTTACTAGCTTTAATTATAATTTTCAAGGTTTAACTTGAAAATGTCAAAATCTGCTTTCTGTGTAAATAGAGCAATATGCATTTGGAATTGTATCTTCAACAAAGGATGTCTGGAATTTTTTTTTTTCCTCAGAGCTCAAATATCTTAACAAACCTTGGAGTATTTAAGTAGCAGTATCCAATGCAGTCTGGATCAACATAAAGAATCCCTAAACCCCTGAGAAGGACTGCTTAAAAGTTTCCAAATGCTCACAGGTCACTTGCAAATCATCACCCTATTAGTACCTCTAAAGCACCAAGTTCAAAATTGCATAAAAATTACATAAAAATTATATTAAATGAGATAAAAAATACCTTTTTTAAAATATAAAAACTGTCATTACTTAAATGTATCTTTAGAGAGGCAAAAGGCATTCTTTCTTCATTAACTGTGAACTGCCACAAACTTCAGATTTTTTGCCATCCCAGAGTTTCATAGCTTACACAAGTAATAACTGGAAAAATTCTTACTTGGACAATGAATTCAACTGCTCTTGAAGAAGGTTTTTAATATTTTCATTCTCTGGATAATCACTGGATTAAAAAAAAAAACAAAAACAAACAGAGGTTTTCTGTGTTACAAAAAGGACAGAATTATCTGAAATGGTAGAGCACTACTAGTAGGAGAAAAACACAAGCACATCCATGGAAACAATCTTTGACATTCTTTTGGTAAGCCATTCATGCAGGATTCTTTATCCAGTAACCAGTTCCAAAATAGCAGGGAAAGATTTGGTTTGCTTCCACTCAACCTCACAGTCAGTGCCAATTTTTCCTTTCCCATTTTTCTTTGTTTCATTAACTTTAAAATTAATAACAATGGCAATGCCTGGAGCATTATTATGTGTATTAGAATGTGCTCTTCTGATGATGTGAGTGTGGCTGTCCCAGAGTACAGACAGGTCTATCAGGATATCAGAGTATCACTTTCAGTTACACTTCAGGAACAACTCTGACTGCTGCATTACCTTCCAGAACAACACAGTTTTTCTCAGAAGTAATATAATGCCATAAAAATATTGCCAGGACTTAAAGCAGACTGCAGTTTTTAATAGCCAAGTGCTACTGAAAGCCAGAAGAAATACCTGACCTTAGAGCATTATCTATTTATTACTTTTAGTAATAAACAATGAACTAATTATATTTTTGACTGCCCCCAAGAGTGAGGAAACTTATGCATCCAACAGTATTTTGCACAGAAAGACTAATAAAAATATGTAGGCTTTAAAAAATAATAGTATGTTATATATAGCTCTATATTTGTTCTTACATGTCCATAATATCTAGAGAATATTTCTCATCCCAAGGCTGATGCAGCAGGAATGCTTTTAAAGCTAATGAAGCCCTTGGAACAAGCAGGTAGGGACACCAGACAGGTTCTGAAACAAAAGAAAAAGATTCATTGTCCAGAGGGTCATGGGCAATAATGCTGTGCTCATCGATCAGAAAATGTACCTCCAGAAAATGTACCACATAAAATGCACCACAGAAAATATCCTCCCAGAAAATGTACCACAGAAATATACCTCCAGAAAATATACCACAGAAATATACCTCCAGAAAATATATTACAGAAAATGTACCACAGAAAATACACCACAGAAAATATCCTCACAGAAAATGTACCACAGAAAATGCACCTCCAGAAAATATACCACAGAAAATGTATCACAGAAAATATCCTACCAGAAAATGTACCACAGAAATATACCTCCAGAAAATATACCACAGAAAATACACCTCCAGAAAATGTACCACAGAAAATGTTCCAGCTTGTTTGCAAGCACCAGGAAAATCATAAATAAATGTCTTTTCACACACCCAGCACAGGCTGCTAGACATAAAAGCTTATCTCTATACTCAAGCTAAAACATTTCATAGAGGTAAAGGGCTATCAACCACAGTGAAATGAGAATTTCAGGACTTTCCATAATGAATTTAGCCATAGACTCCTGGAATGCATTATACTGGCATTAGGCAGAGCTGTGTACAATGATTATTGCTACTACATAGGCATGGTGCAAAGTAAGTAAAGCTATACCAGATATATCATAAAGCATGTTTAGTTTTGCTTTGTCCCCCTAATTCCTACAGTATAATACAAGGATTAAAGCCCATCATCTGGAAAAGATGGTGGGAAGTCAAATAAAATAAAAATTATACATTAAGTGCTGTCACACAAATGTAAAACTCAGTAAGTCTCAGTACAGAGGTGGGTGACAGGCAGTAAATGAAACCCAGTGACTGAGGAGTAAAACAAGAACCAAAACCAGCCCCATCATTAAATATTCACAATTCCCTGTACCTCGTGTGCACTGAGTGATGTAGGACTCCTGTAACTGTGATTTGGTAATTAAAACATTACCATGGAGCAGAGGCAGGACAGCCCAACCACAGGCAGCCTTACAGCTGGCACAGCTTCATTTCAGTGTGAAATGGCTTTACAACACTCATCTTTATAACTTAATATTGCACTCATTTGATAGCAAAAACAGCTGTGATAAATTACATGTTCCCTCAAACAAACCCACACCACAGTTTATTACATGTGTCTTAGAATCTACTGGGTTTTAAGGGAATGACTTAGGAAATTATATGAGCAAGATAGGATTGACTCAAACGGCAATAACAAGAAGAGTTACTTGGAATAGCAGTAATAATAAATACAAAAAATGTAGCTTAATTAACAAGTTAAATATTTAAATTCCTTTCTTAGACATATGGCTAAAAAGGCAAACAGCACTAATATTGCTAATCTAAAGGTCAGTCTGAAGAAATGAATCAGTCTACAGACACCTGAAAAAATGAGAAAATACATTTTCACACATAAACAAATGTTTCTAAATCATGTAATGAGTATCAGTGATACAGGTGCTCATACCTACATGATATGCCGAAGTTTTTTAAGTCAACTTGCTAAATACCTGTACAAAAAGCTCTTATTTTGTTCATTTATACTTCAATTAAGATATTAAGAAGTATATATTATCTAAAAGATTAAACTTGTATTAAAAAACCCATCTGTATGACCTAAGCATAAAAAAATACCTGCATCTATGAAAAGCAGTAAAGGCATCAGAATCTCCACATGTGCCAATTCCCTGTTCTAAAAGAGTGCAGATGTATTAAGCAGTGGACAGCAAAAAGGCCATGAGCATACCTATTAAATCCTGCTCATCCATCCTGAAGCACGAGGGTTTCATGGACAGGTCCAGCACTCGGATGCATCCATCATCTGACGCCAGCACCACTTTGTCTGACGAGCACCAGTCCACGTCCAAGATCCGGAAATTCACATTTCTCCCACTTCTTAAACTGCTCACCATTTGTACCTGGAGAAGTTCAGGTATTTTTTATTTTTAGCAGCCTCTCCATCACCCAGTGGGAGGCTGTGTCACACACCCAGGAGGCACAGCACCAAATTCACGATGAAAGGTGAAGTTAGCCATAAATCATTTCAATAACAGTCTTTTCTGGAGAATAGGGAATTTAGAAACCTTGCAGTAGGTCACATGGTTGCCCTGAAACAATACTATTTCCCAATTTAGAGCTGAGAAAAAATCCATCTGACCATTCTGAGCTGCCTTTTTGTTATCTTTTCTAACAGAACAGGATCAGATGTATAATAGAAGTGAGACTATAAAATTTTACTACAGATATTCTGAAAGACATTTGACTGAAAATGTGAATTTAATTTTAAATGCATTCATGTAGGAAACTCCTTTGTCCTAGAAATAAAGAGGGAACAGCTACAGAAGTATCTTGTGGCATCAAAACTATTCAAATGTGGTTCAATGAGACTCATTGGGTAATATCCTACTCTGCTTATGTTATTCACAGTAGTTGTTCCTATCTGCTGTCCAATTCTTATCATCCATGGAGTTTCATATTGCACTAATTAAGTGTCTGAGTTTGGAGCTGGTGCTCATTACAAAGTGAACTGGAAAAAAATTAAAATTTCTGTTTCATACCCTGATACCCTGAACTTATTCCAGGGGCTAAGTTAGAACAGTACAATTATTTTCCTTCCCCATGGTACTCTAATCCCCTGAAAGACCTACAAAGCAAACCCCAGAAGGTTTGTGAACATAACTACAGAGTTTCTGAGCAAAAAGAGAAGCTAGACAATGCTAATGAACAAGTGTCTGGTTTTCTGTTATTCCCCAACAAATTAAATCCATTGACCATCCACAGAAGAAACCTGAAGTGAAGGCAATCTCCTGCCCACAGATTAACGTCTCAAACCGGGGACTCCTTAAATTTTCAAGGTCTGCCTCAAAACCATTAAAAGAGGATAACAAAGAGGATCTCAGACATTGTCAGCTTTAAGAGTGGAAGACAATTTTCATTGATGGCAGCTTAAAGATGCTTTATAGGGAGTAAAAGTCTTCTGAGAAGAGCCATATGGCTTTATCATACAATTGCCAGCAAGAAATCCTGACTCAGTAAAACTGAATCCCTCACTCATCCTGATTTTCAGAGTGAGGTGTGGGCTTTGAAGAGAAGTGCCTATCAAATTCACAGCCACTTACCTCTTTTGAATCCCAAATTTCTGCCCCATCATTGTACATTGCAAGAAGTTTTTGATTTCCTTTCCCTGGGGCAAAGCGTATTTTTTTCACCCAGCTCCGGTGTGTAGGAATCCCCCTAAGGAAAGACAAGATTAGGATCCATCATTCCATGCCCAATACTGTAGGAAATTGAATCCTTCCAGGAACTTTGCAGATCCTGGTACTGCACAGACTGAGGAGAACAATCTCTATATATGCACACACAAATTAATGTCCAGATTATGAATTTATTCAACTAAAATGATGAAATATTTGAATATACACTACAATATTTAATGTTTTACCAGAAGCCATTGCAGATTTAATGTAAAAAAAAAAGGTATCTAGCTGGTTTGAAAACCTTGACTAAATGTTAATTCTTGTGAAAACACAAAAGATTAAATGTAGGGAACTGTGACACAGTCGACATTTTCTGAATTTTTATTCCAAAATACTTGCATTTTTCCCTACAGTGAAGAACAAAATTGAGGAAGGATGAAAACACCCCTCATCATCTCATGTTTGACAGATTTAATTTGCATTCATACCTGGATACTCTAGCTTTCAAATCCCAGAAGTTTAAGTTTCCATCAACATCTCCAAGAACCAGAATATCCCCTTTCCAGGCAATACAAGTAATGCTACCCATACTTCCCTGAAAATATTTAAGAAGAAGAAAAATATATTGTGATTAATAGACTCAAACATATGAATAAATATTTCAACATTAGTATTCATTTAAAAAAAAAATTGTACAACATGATAGACCAAACTCTACTCAGTTAAAACAATGAAAAATTACATATAAGACTGTGAAAATGGAATTGCTATCAGTTTTTAAGTTGGAATTCATATTTCATATTTCAAAGTACTATATTACTGACCACTTGCTGCTACAAAGCTTATCCCTGATTTCTTTCTAGCAATCAAAGCTAAGCAAAAAATTAAAGCATCAATGATATAGAAACACTGGAACTCACATCTGGAGGAATTCTTGCACTGTCTTTCACTGAGTTTCCCTCTACTGTGAGATGATAAACCTGCCCATCAGCACCTGTAAACACAAAGTGCTCTCTGGCAGAGATGTTCTGGCTCAGCTCTGATTTACTTTCAGCTTCCTGCAACAAGCTTTAAAAAGAACAAAATAAGACAAAATTACTTCTTTATTGAGATCAGAATTGCATGACAAATTCTACCAAATGCACAGAAACAGCACAAAAAGAAAAGAACATATATCCTTCTAAACACTTCAGTTAACAGTTAACTGTTTATTGCTTCCACTCTTGTGAAATGTCCAAGGGCAAGTAACAGTTTTACTTCAAGAACCAGGTAACCAAGGGACTGCCACAGACACACCTGAGAGAAACAGGGACATCAAAGTACATCGAAGTGCCACATATATAAACTAAAGGGAGGCCCATAAAGTAGTCTTGCTTGCTATGTACTCAAGAATCACTTCCAAAATATTCTTTTCATTAGGAAAATGGCGTATGGGGGAAAAACAATTGCTGTAGCAATCAGGAGGAGGGATACCTGATCACAGAGGATTCCACGCTGCTGACTTCAGTGTCTGATGCCACTGTCTGCCTGGCCATGGCCTCCCTGGCTGCCAACTGCTTCTTCCTCAGGCTTTTTAGGTTATGGGAAGGTGACCACTCCTGTGGAAAATGGCCCAGGAAAAATAGAAAAGACAAAGGTTTATTCCCTGAATTTACTGGGGCTTTATAATGATTTCCAAGGAGATTGCTTTCTGTAGCATCTCCCTCCATTACCCAAGGGGCAGAACAGGTTCTTCAACAGAACCTTCTTTTTTCCTGCCTCCATTTGGGGACAGATGATACGTTAAAGCACTTATCTGTACATGCTTCAGCTGCAATAATGCTGCAAAATTGTTTTAAGATTGTTTTACATTTATTAAAAGGTAACAGAATTTCTTCCTTACCAAAGCAGTGGCTGTAGGGAAGTTTTTAGACATTTCTCTGAGCAGAGTACAAGTTCTGACATCCCAGATCTCCAGTGGTTTGTCTTTAAATACCACAGCTAGATACTGCCTGAAACAAATGAGAATTTACTCCAGCAAGAGTCCTTTGAGCATTTTACTTCACATGTGTTGTTCACAGCAGCACTCTGGAGGGCCTCAAAAACTACAAGTTAGCAGAGCAAATCAAATCCCCCTCTGATGCTTGTGATTCCCCCGAGTTACTGAGGAGCAAAAGGATGTCTGAAAAAGAGTTCTTTTCAAAGCCTACAGAATTATAAATTTCTGACAGATGGTTCTGCACAATTACTGTAGAGGAGACAAGGGGAATAATTCAGACAGAGCAGCAGCACCTCTGATCTCACCATGTTCAGCCTGAGTTGATGGCACAAAATACCAGAGAAACACAAGACTGCAGGCTGGACAGAGTTTTTTCCCTCCTGCAGATGCATGCTACTCCCTAATCCCAAGATAAATGAGCATAAAATCACCTCACACCAAAACACTTGTCAGTCATGTCTTCAGACTGTTTCTCTGTGGAGCTGGATGAGTGTAAACGCCTTTAATCTACCACTTTTCTCATTTAACTTGAAAACAGAGAGGCCATGCAGTAATTTGTCCTCTCAGGCACTACATTCATCTCACTGCAGTGAACCTCCTTTCTTGTCTCACTCAACAATCACCAGCCTCTTCATCAAAGCCATGGCTGTTCTTAATTCTTAATGCATTATTAAGAACATTATATGGTTGAACTCTTCCAAATTCTCTGGAACTCCTACATACAAGAATATTCCTGTGCAAGCTAGAGACATTAATTTTTTTCCTCTGAAGCTCTGAAGATTTAGAGACAATGTCCTATTAAATTCAGCATTACTTTAATTTCATTTATACAAGAAAGTGAAGTACTTTTCCAGAGTACTACAGTTATTATTTTAGATACAATGAAGATCAGGGCCTCCTGTCACAGGCCTGAGCTCAAAATAATGAGGACTTGAAAAGAAACAATTTGGTCATTTATCAGCTGACTTTTCAAACAACTATATCTCCCATCTGGTTTACCAGAAGACAATTATTATAAAGGTGTGAAATACTTACAAGAACCAAATAAATATGAATAATCATCCAATCTTTAATGCCAAACTTTCTAGTTTTAAGTAAGGCTTAAGTTATAGAAAAGAGAATCAAAGCTGAAAAAAAAACCCAGTTCAGCACTTTTATTCTCCTTAATATTATCAAAAAGCCTGTTCAGTAAACACAATTCCTGTAAGAAATAAAATATTAATTACTGATTTTGCAATGTGATTGGACCTTGAAGTGACAAAGTCAACCACAGAAACATTCACAGCTTTTTCACTTGGAATTAATATTCTCAAGCATTTTCCTCTTGATGCTGTTGAATATTTTTCTGTACACTCTGAAGTGCTTTTTTTCTTGGACTGTCTATGATGCCATGAGGATTAGTGAAATTTATGAACTTGCCAAGGCTGACGCACTTACTTCAAATGAGAGACCTTTATCATTTCGATGGCTGGCTCGTCGTTGCCTCTCTCCCCACGGAATGCAATGCTCCTGCCTGCAGCACAAAACAGGGGGAGAGCAGAGACAGACAATAAACTGAACAGAAATAGAGAAACAGCTGAGAAACTGCTCTGTCTGTAAACAGAACCAGCGTGCAAACCAGACCACAACATCTCCAAATCCCTGTCATCTCTAACTCTACTGGTGTCATTGTCAGAGTTTTACTGCATTTCAATTTTACTGCATTGCAGAGTTTAATATTAAAATTCCAAAGTTTACATTAAATATATTGCAAACTCTACTGTCAAATCTAACTCCTGACTCACTTCCAGAGCACAGCATATCAAATGGATGCATCAGGAGTATATAAACAGAGGGAGTTCAAAGAGTTATTATTTTCCACTCAAAGCCAATGAGTGATTCTCTCATTTCCAAGGAGGAAATTCATTAAGAGATTTCACGTTAAGTTTGATAAGTGAAATTAACTGTGCCATGAAGTGTGATAGTATTTCATGGTTAGCTACATTCTTCACTTATCAGAACAATTCTCTCTTCCTTTCCAGCTAAAACAGTAAATCTTAAGATTTTATAACCTCATCCCCAACAAAATTTTCATCCACTTGTAGGAAGTGTTGCAGAATTCTAGGTGTTAGAGATATCACTAAAATAAATAATGACCTACAAACAGCATCTTCTATGCAAGTTTCATTCTCCTCAGCTTTCAAGGAAAATTCAAGCTATAAACTTTAGCTCCTCTTGTAGCTGACTGCTAAATTACTTAAGCCAGCTACATGAATAAATGAATAATGAATAAATTTATCAAGAACATGAGTTAGAGCTCTCCTGTCAAAGGCTACTGGAATTCTCTCTCCTCTATTTTCAACATCTTAGCAATTTTCTTTCATATTTTTGTTCAGTAATGTACATGTGAATTTTGTCAAAGTAAATCTGAATCAGCAGAGTTTTCCTAAGCCTAAAATAGAAAGTTGGGTTTCTAGGTGAGGGAAGAAGTAAAAATCAAAGTTAAATTGCTGTGCCTTTCTTGAAAGCCTTAAAAGAGGAAATGTAGCATTTTAAGCATTTTTAAGCTAAGGTCTCTGGTATTCACATTTACTCCTTGCTTGCCTGCAGAAATTCTGAACCTTTTATGACATCTATCTACAAAAGTTCTATACTGATTCACAAGCTGAGTGAAAAATCAGATTCTCATTCTACATGAGATTAATTTCCCAAAGCATGTATCTTTTCTGTTTTGATTTTAAACAGATGAACAAAGGACATTACATGAAAAAAACTTTAAAATAATATTATGCTTCAAAAATAATCTCTATGTGCAGCACCCTGAAAATACAACAACTGAGTTTTTTTCCATAAGCTTAAAAAACCCCAAATTTTTAAAACATCACTTTACATAAAGCAATTCAGAACTAGCCATGTGCTACAAGATTCAGGCTCTTCAATTAGAACTTAAATGGCTTCAGGTTTTCACATTCAAAAATAATTTAAAATTATTGAAGTGCTTCCTGTTCAGGGCTGTCATCTCCCCAGTTATACCTTCTCTTATTGTGCAAATATTGAGTTCATTACAAATATATTATCATCCATTATGAGGCCAAAATAGTTGAAAAAACACATGTAACCCATTAATTTTGCTATCAACAGTACCTTTCAACAGTTACTTACTTTTTAACCTTCCCAATTATTTAAAAAAGTACCAGTTTTTATTGTTTAAAATCCATTTTACACTCATTCACACTTAAATTCTGACCATGTGCCTGCTCTGTTGCTGAAACAAACCACAATAAATGGTTCAACACTATTTCAGGAGCATATGAAAGTGGGTGCAGATTATGACAAAACACATTTGGAAATATGGAAATATGTGCAGTTTGTGAACAAAATCCACCACTAATACCCTGTGTGGCTGCTTCTAAACCCCCTGCTGACACTTCTTATTCTTTGAGTAAGTCCAAGATGTTTTTGCAAAGGTGCTGGTTCAAGTCTGTCTGCAGAGCACCAGACAAAACACATCTTGTGGCTTCACAGAGAAGAGCAGGAACAGTTAAAGCTCCTGTTTATTATTTTATTTGGTCATGACAACAGAAGGAATAAAGAAAATAATGGGCAGAACTTGTCATTCCCCAGCAAATCTGTCAGCTCCTGGAGCAGATTTCTCAGGAAACACAAACCTGTTGGAAGGTCCACCAGCTGCAGCTCATTCCTGACCAGTCCCAGGTTGTTGGGTGTTGATGTGGCAAAGGAAATGAAACCAGTCAAGCTTATCCACTCAATTCCCCTGTGATCAGAAGGAAATGCATGGAGCATATCAACCAAAACATTTGAATTGCTGGAAGTCTGAACTGAAGTATTTTTTTTTTTCACATTTTCTGGAAACATCATATTTAAGCATACAAAGAAGCTACATGTTAACAACTATGGTGTGAATATACAGTTACTGAATTACATTTAAGAGCAGCTTTATTGTCAGACTGCACGTGCTCTACTTTGGTTAAAATGAAAAATTCAGGTAGAAACACTTTTGCAAAAAGCCCTCAGAGATACTCAGCACTAGAGTTGATTAAAAGCCCTGCTCTGATCAAATCAGTGGTTTCTATCAAACAATTCCAATTTCCCAGTGTTTTCCCAGGAAAACACTCATGTAAGTGGTAGTGTGAGTAGACTTCATACTTTCAGTCCAAAGAGAGGAGAAATAAAGATGATACAAAAAGAAGAGATTTCACAAAAGAACCAAAAACTTGGGGTGTTTTGTTTGTTTTTGCTTTTTTAGATGCCACCAAAGCAGCTCCCAAGTAAATCACGTTGCAGTGCTGCAAGGATGTAAAGTTCCAGTGCTCAGAACATACTGGCTGAACAGATGGATTCTCAGCCTGAATTTCAGAATTTCAATTCCTGAAATACACCACAGGGCAAAAGGGACAGAAAGTGGCACTGGGTGGCCACATCCACTGCTCCTAAACAAGATGCTTCTCCAGCCCTATCTCCCACACACACTTGGTGCCTGCAAAAACTGTCTGGGAAATAAACCAAGGAGCTCTTCTAAAGAAAATTGAGCTCTAACACACACATGTGCTCAACTTCATTTTAACACAGATAAAAGGATTTAAGGTTTCCTCAAAGCCTTCAAACACAGATTACTAAAGAACTGTTGCCAGGCCAAGTATTCTGTTAAATCAATTGCATGCATTGGAATATATGTGCAGTATGAGAAAGATAAATAACTGTAATTATGATTTACTGTCAGTAAATCCAGTTCATACTGCATGAAGCAGAAGTTTCCTAAATACAATGTACATGGGTGAAAGCAAAAAGCACTCCCATAATAATTTGCACATACAATTTACAGCCATATTTATATTACTTTAGTTCAAGCTTTTAAAACATGGGAAGCTTTATTCTTAAGTCCTCAAGAAAAGCTAAAAAATTTAGGGCCTAATCTTTTCCCAGCAGGATCCATGGAAGTTCAACCATTAATTTCAATCAAAATGAGAAGTATTCAATAGTTACTTGAAACATCCCAGGCATGATTGAATAGAAATCTACAGCTGCAGTAATGGGTGACACTGCAAGTCTCCAAAGGGTCATAAATCCAGAGAGCTTTCTGAAATGGAAGAAATGTGAATTCTGACACCTTTCCATTTATCTGCTACTCAGTTTTTTGGAAGAAGTACACTCCTAATGCATTGTTATTGCTGGTAATTATTCACCATTCTCCTGCAAAGACCTGAAGCATTTTCTACACTTCTTTCATCAGCTCAGATTTACCAGGGCAAGTCTTTTTTCTCTGCTGCTGCCTGGCCATCTGTCAATACCAATAAAAATCTACAGAAACCCAAGACACTCAAAAGGAAACCTTAACTCAGCTAACTGCTTGCACCTGAAACAACATAATTTTTGTCACTGTCATACATAGAAATTGAGAATCTGAAGACAGTGGTTCAAATTTTAATGATGGAAACAAGTAATGCCTTCCCTATTGAAACAGCAAAAATTTCCTCATAAAAATCATCTTTGCTACCGAAATTAAGGGTTACATTCAGCTGTCAACCACCTCTCAGACTGAATCCACTCTTTTAAAATCTAACATTTAGAAATTCTATACATTCAGCTTGTGTCAGTTACTTCAGGAGTGAGACTTAGTTGTTTTGATTAATGTTTCCAATGCAAACAAATCAAGAAGTGCACTGAAGTGGATAAAACCACAAATTACATTTCTAGTTGGGGATAGATTGTTGTGACTTTGTGACATGGCAGCTGCTAGTTAAATTTAAGGATTTTAAGAAAAAGAGAAAGGCCAAATGGGAAATTAAACCATATGTGCTCCTAAAGTGGTGGTAGATAGTTTTCATTCTAATTTCTCTATTCAAGGAAAGTTTTCTTAAAAAGGTGATGAATGTTTGCAAAGCAGCTTCCCAAAGAGCAGTCAGCTGAAATTCAAATGCTACAACAGCTTCAATTTAACTGCTAAAATTTGGATGTAATGTAGTAATTTTCAAGTCATGCCTGCAGGCCATAGACATTCTTGTTACAGTCAGTGAGATTTTAATTTTAAAAATAAAAGCTGTTGCAGCCTTGAAGTTGCTGAGCTTCAGTGAAAAGAAATGAGCAGCACTGCTCCAGTCACAGCTATTTTGCTACCAGAATAAGCAAAAGCAGCACTGAGATGCAAAATGTGCCACTGAATTGAAAGCTGCACTGCAGGCATTTTATTTGCATGTCTCAAATATATTCTTCTCTGCACTGAAGATGTTTTATTACCTCCAGTATTGCCTACTGTCCTCAGGTATCAGATTTGGTTCTTCCAGTTTCTCTTAGGAATAAGAAAGATTTGTGCTTCTCTCTGTCCTGAAGGAATCCTGACCTCTGCTCCCAGTTTCTGCCAGGCCAAAATCCCCTTCTTGATTTTCCCCATCCCTTACACTCCTGGCAGTGGCCTGATTGATTTTCCTTCTTTGTCTGCTTTAAGCATTTCTTCTGCTTCTTGTCTCAATCTCCTTACAAAAATAAACTCAACAGAAGAGTATTTACTTCCATACTTCTAAACAAATAGTGAAAGCAATAATCATAAATAAAATGAATATTCAAGGTTAGCCACAAGTACAAACTATCTTAAAATGAAGGACAGAAATGCAATTCTTCCCCCTTCTAGTCACAACATAAATTCAAGGTTTAAATACAAACAAACAAAAAACCAACCAAACAAAAAAATCACCATGTGACTAGATATGTAGAACACTTTAAAAAAAATCATAATTGCTAACTCAGTGGCCATTAATTTAGAACACTTGATTTGTAAAGGAAAATTGCCATATTTTTATTACATTCTCCTCCTAAATATGGAGCACTGAGAACTCTGCTGGCCTTGAGTTACAATTTCAGGCTATTCTCAATTACATACTAAAATAATGATGGTCCCTGAAGGTATTCTTTCAGATAAAATGGAAACAGAGGCATTATTCAATCAGTCTGCATTTTAGAGGTAAAGTAAGAATTCCCAGTGAAAGAAAAACTTTTGCACTCCATGAAAACAAATTAAAAAAAAGAAAAGAATCCCCATGCCTTAATCTAAATTGTTTGAAGCATTCCCTTGGACTTGTAAATATTATGTAGAAAGTCACTCAGACAATTGAGGAAACTGGAACAAATATTTAAAAGGTTTACCCTGATAACAGCTTATGGTTAATAGAATTCAAAAACATTTTATATGAATTAAAAATACTTGTTGAGGGCATGTGCTAGAAAAACAATATATTCTTAGTTTCTCAAAAGCTGCAAACCCTTTACAAAATTGAAAAACCCAAGCTAACAATACTTCTAGTAATGCAAAAAATTTTTTTTCAAAATTGTGTTTATTTCCTCCTCCCTCTCCATCTTTTTTTTTTTTTTGACATGTGAAATCCAAGCAGGGGTTTTTATTTTGATTCCTATAATCGCTGTAATAAAAAAGGACTCTTCTCTTGTGCTGCATAACAGAAAGTAAAATGAAAATAATTTCATGTGCAGCTAATGGTAAGAAATCAAGAGATTCAAATGGTTTATAAGAGAAAGGAGAATTCTATTCTTACAGTGCCAAGTAATCACATCACAAACATTAAGAAAGTGACTTTATTTTGGTGGTAGATTCCAAGCAGGTTTCCATGAACTCTCAGAGATGCCTGCTCTCAGCAACCTGTACTTAACTTTTTGCAGAATGCACAATAAAATGCAGACCTTAACCATATGAAGGCTTCATGACACAATTCTGACATAAATTTTTACTAATATTTGTACCAGAAATAAGTATTTTAAATTATTGCTTAAATTTGCCTGGAAATATGTATCCAGAAGGCAACACCTTGAATATCTGTGCCAACAGTTACCCAAAAAGTTTTGCCATTGTGTGCACACAAACACACAGCATAAAAGCTTTGAAACTCACTTTGCTCCTTCTTAGGATGGATAAATACTGATTCCTATATTCAGTCTTTAAATAATTATCTTTACTTCCCTTGGGACTAGAACTCTTTCAACAACAATTTTAGCCCCAAGAGGACAAAGTAAATAAACCCTGCCATACCAACCAGCATTATTTCAAAGGACTCAATCCCAATAATTATAAAATAAAGTTTCTTGTCCTGAAAAGACTTCTTTGTCCTGCAGTGCACTGAAGAGACTGAAGTGGTTGATATGCATCCCAGATGAGCAGGCACAGATGCAATTGCAATATTCCTTTCAATGTAATTTTCATTACAGTTTTGTCAGGGTGCTACAGCTCTTACACAGCAAAGGCACTGCCAGGGTAGAGCACTCAACAGGCAATTTTCCTGATTTCATTAACAGCAAGGCAAGACACCCACACTGCTGGGTAACATCACTCAGGTCTTTCAGCACTTGTTTCCTAGAAGGATTATAGCAGGAATGAAAAGGAAAATCTTACTTGACTTCACAGGAATGGATGCTTAACTCTTTGTGGAGGAGTCCACTTGTGAGGTGAAACACCAGGACAGAGCCATTGCTTGTACCTATAAAAATTGATTAAGAAAACACAGGCACACATTTTATTCTTTTCTTCCATGCTTTAGTGAAAATGCAGGATTTGTAGCTATTTCTCTCTCTTATTTTTAGATAACTATTATAATTTTACAATTTTACAAAAACTATGTTAATTTCTAGCACTTAAATCCCAAATATTAAACCCTCTGCAGCCACTGATATCCACCTGGATCAAGACATTTTCCTAAACCTTTTTGTAGAGCCTGTAGAAAATCTGATTATTCTTTATTTCCACAGCACACCCATCCAGCTGAAGAAGAAAGGAATGTTTCTTTCTGCTTTGATTACTGGAGATGAGTAAATGCCTCAAGGAAATGTTTTGACTGTTATACCAAATAATGCCAGGGGAGAATCCTGGGTAGATTTTATGGAATCATTAAAGCAATTCTGCTTTCTCATCCTGAAATAATGACTTCTTTCAAATTAGAAATCAGTAACTTAGTAGCTTTGAGCATCAATTACAGCAAAAACCTTCTGAAATACTGAAACTTACAATTTTCCATTAGTCACTTCTTTATATTCATATCAACTCTATGAAATCCAACAATGAGCCATTTAGGTATGTTAAGTTTAAAAAGACCTTGCTGTAATTGCACTCTACACCTATTAGTTTTCTAATTTTTATATTTCACCTTTTTTATCAGTTGCAGTTCATGGAAAACCAAAAGTTACATTTTAGCAGCATCACATCAAGTCATGATGGACTGCCTATGGTTTAGAGCACAGCTCTGAAAGAGGATGCCAAAAAGCTCAGCTTTAAATTGGGAAAATTCCAAATTAATAAATACATCAGGTGCTCACTATCAACTATTTAACAGCTAGATGAGTTTAACTACATTTGTGGTAAGACAAAATAGATTTATCCAGAAAAAATAATGTGCTGCAAGTGTAATTTTAGAAATTTGTATCAGAGCAAAAATAAAGCCTCTGTGAGGTTCATTTGGTCTAGGAATGCAGGGCTGCAGAAGTCCCTGACATTCAGAATGAATGTAAAATGCTGAGTTTATCAGCAGAACAACACCACAGTAAATAATAGCTTAAATAAAAACTTGCTACTATACTGCATTTCTCAGATAACATTGCTTAAACCCAAAGCAGGAAAAAAGAACCCAAAGACTCAAAACCAAACCAATACAAGGGTCACTATCTGCAATAAATTACACAGGATCAACTGATAGATTTTTTGTTCTGTAGCAGCAGCTATACTTGTACTTAATGCAGGATCAGTTCTTTTCAGAGCAATGAATAACCTGCTGAAGGCACCCACCAACAGCAAGGATGGGCTCATACTGTTTGATGTTTTTGGTGGTGAGGGGCGGGCACATGCGGATGGCGAAGGGAGGCAGAGGCAGCCCCGACAGGAGCCCTGTCAGCAGGAACTTGAGGTGCACTTCCTGCAGAAATGAATTCCTTAACTCTTCTCCAGCACTTGCACCTTGCCCTGCTTAAAGATGGAAGCTCTTGTTAGCATGAAATTTTAATTGGAGACGTTCTAGAAAGTTTTCAGACTGAAATTTATATAATCAAAAATTACAAACAATGCATAAGACACGTTTCTTCCTCCTGAGCTTTGTATGATGAAACTTTTCTGAAAATTGGTTGCTGTCTAGATTTCACAAATTTGTGTCAAATAAATTGGCTTCTAAGATTAGTAACAAAAAATCAAAGTGTTTTGTCCAAATTCCATTTAAAAATACTTTTTTTCCACGAAGAATGAAGTTGGAACATTGGTCCTCAACATAAAATCCTCAAGAGAATTCATTTGATAATTTCTTTAGCAAACAGGAATTCTTCTTTTTCAGAGTTCATATTAGGAAATAATTCTAATAAATACCTTGAGTTCTCAAGTAAAGTAATATGTATAATGATTCAAAACCATGAGAAATTACTATCAGTAGTATCAATGAAAGAAATTCTTACCAATCATGCTGTCTAAGGAGAGGTCTGGAAGTTTATTCTGGCATGTTCCTACAGGGATTCCACAGAAGGAGACTGGGGAATACAGAGGTGATGCACTTGAACTGCTGTAAAAGAAATGGCAACAAGTTCCTCATGCAAGCACAAGCTCCATCCCAAGGGACTCAACAGCCCCTGCTGCCTTGGCAGCTGTGCCCTGCTGGCTGGGGCAGCTCTGCCATCAGCAAAGAGCAGACACCTACCTGGCTCTTATAATATTACATTTTTCCTGACAAAACACAATGTTTTAGAAATAACTCTTAGGAAGAGAAGAAGTAAAAATCAAGAATGTTAGGATTCTAAACAGCTTTCCTGGATATGCTGCACAAGGAATCCATCTAGCACTACTTCTGGGAACATTGAGAATAAAAACACTAAATCTCTGATGAGCAACAAGAGGATCTATGCTGAAGATCTTGTACTACTGATAATTAAAAGAATTTTATTTCTTTTATGGCAGTATGTTATTTATTTTATTCCATAGTACTTTAAAGGGTTATTGCAGCAGAAAAACCTTAATACATTGACTGTTCAAAGCACTGTATCACTTCACACAGTATTTGGAGAGACTGCTCCAAATCTAAAATTCTAAAGGCTCTATATATAAAAACATTGTTTATGCCACCATATTCCATTCACCTGGTGTGCAAGTCCTATTGCTCAGTGTCAAATTCACATAAATCCAGCAGAAAGCCATTTCCCTACTAAAACTGTAGCTCTTTACAGACTCTTTTGGTCCTTGCAGACAACTGTGAGAGATCCATTCTTAAAGAAAATTATATGGCCTGAAGAAAACCAAATGAAAGGAAAATGCTCCCCAAAATAAAGTGAATAGGCGTTCTGTTTTTGTTTTCTTAGTCCAAACAGTCAGGATGGAACTGCCTTAAAAAAAAAAAAAAAATAAAAAGAGTGAACACATTTCCTGCACTTCTCCAAAGAAAGGGAACTGAACTGATCTGTCTGGATGACACAGTTTGTTCCTCCTTTCACTCACACATGTGCAGAGCACATGGAACACCTCCAAGCACAGAGGGATCACTGTTGCCTTTAAAATACAATGAAATCCTTTGGTAAGAAAAGTAAATCCCGTTACCTGCTCCGCACATTTCTGCCAGAAATGCTGGATTTTAATTCCCAGATCATCACCCTGCCATCACTGACTATGAGGGCTGCAGCATTCTCATTCACTGGGCAGCACACCATGCTGAAGGGTCGAACTGTTTTGGTCACTCTGATGGCATCACACTGACTTCTTAAATCATAAACCAGCTCCTGAACTGGCTCTGGATCTGGAACAGCAACAGCCCAGAGAACAGAGAACAGAGAACAAACATGGGATGTCAGCAATAACAGAGGGAAATGTGAAGCATGGCTGAGCACTTGGATTGAAATCCATGTGCTTCCTGTGCAACAATTAGGAAAAGCAATCAAATACAGCTCTTGATCTTGCTGTACACAACACAGCTCTGGGAAGTTCTCCAAAATGTAACTTTGCCTTTTTAATATATGATTCCATATGAATCTTGCAAAACCTAAAACAGTAACTGTTTCATAACTGGGAAGAACATGAATCTGCTCTCCACAATCTGAAACTCCACGTTTATTGGTAAACTTAGACAGTAATGTAGCTCACTAGAAATTAGCAAGCTGCCCAAACCAAAATGAACAAACAAAACTCACTATGTTTTTCCTTTTTTTCCAGTCTCCACCATTAGATTTTAAAGAACGCTCTTAGTAACATTTCATGAGACAAAAGTTTAATAATTCAGATTTTAATCTACATTTAAGGCCATATCTTAGATACAAAATCAATTTTTCCAATTGACCAAATTACTTCCAAAACCCTGTGTTTGCCTAATAAACATTTTTTTCTCTTAAAAATTAAAAAGAACACACTAATATTTCATTTAAAACATTATTGTGTATTTGACTGTTATGTCACTTACTAATTTAAGTATTACTTAGCAATAAAAGGATAATCAGAATATTAATATAATCTATTTTGTACTTAATATCAGGGAATTCCAAAACCTTTTGAATTTGTTTTGGGAAAAAATAGCATAAATTTAAATTTAAATTCAACATATAAGAGACAAAACATCAGAAGAGCATGAGATTCACCATCCAGTATGAGGCATGGTGGTCATTATTGGTATCAAATTATTAATTAAAATGCATCAAAGTTCGTTTCTGGGCATTTTTGATGCCAAACTCACCTGGCTCCTCATTTGGAGTTGCAGTGATGCTGCAGTTGGATCTACGAACCCTTAAAGTGATACAACCATTTTCATGTAGGCAAAATAACCCATCCCTCTGGAAACAAGGGATTACCTGGGCAGAGAGATGGCTGTTAGACTGAGTATTCAAAATCTTACCCTTTGCAAGGAAACTGGCAAGGGAGCCTATAATTCCTGTGTTTAAACAATCTTTTAAAATGTTACCATCAAGGCAACATTTCCAGAAATTTGTAAAGCTACAGGATTTGTGACTAAGGAAGTCAATTAATTTGTAAAAATAACTGAAAAGTTTTAATTGAATTGTTTGTTGCTACAATGATAAAACCCAATCAAATCTTCCTCACCTGTATGAAAGGCACCCCTGTCCTTTCAATGGCAATCACACCCACTGTCTGATTCACTTCCAAGTCAAGAATCAGAATTTCCCTGGGATACAGTAAGAGCATGTAGTTTCTTTTGGAAGGCAAATATGACAACTGAAGACAGTCATTGAGTGTTACAGATTCAGCACTGGAAAATCAGACATGAACTTTTATCAGGTTGTATCAACAAACACATCAAATTCAAAATAAAATTAACAGTTCCATTTTTTCTGCAACTTCATTTTTTCAAGTAACCTCTATTTTGATCACAAGGCAGCTGCAGATTTCCATTTATCTGTCAGAGCAGTGCAAAGCATCACTGACTTCCAAAAACACATTCTGTTGAATTTTGTCTAAATAAGATTACAGAGTAATTTTAAAAATTGCACTTCATTCAAATGGAACAAGTGCAATTCTTGCACATCCCAAATCCAAAGCAATTCACTTAGGAGCAGTGCTAGCTGCCCTGACATTTACTGGCATTCATGGGAAATTACCCTCAGACACACTGCTTTCTTCAATTTTTATACTGTTGTGTATATTATCTTACAGGCTTTAACCTAAGTACTTTGATAAAATCAGGTATACAAAGCACCATCTGAAAAGAAATATTTGCAACCTACCTTGGTTTTTCATTACTGATTAGGATTTTTACTTTATCAAGGGCCTTTTTGGCCCCTGTAGCAGCAGCCAGCTTGTTGTGAGAAGGACTGGAATGGGGACTGGAGATGTAAACTTTCTTCCCTGAGCTGGCAGGAGCTTTGGAAGGGGAGAAGTCAGAGATGAACACTATTCCTTCACTGGTGAGCACTGGACCAAGAAAGAGAAATAGCACAATTCAGTCTGCAATTTGATTGTGGCATTCCATTTTCATGACATTTTGGTGAGGAGAAATGCTAATAACTTTGGTAATACTGTATCAGATAGAAAACTCATAATTCTAGACAACCCAAAGAGCAGCAGATGGTCCATTAAAATCAATTAATATCCAAGAAACTCAACTTTTCAAAATTAAGTTTATATTAAAAACTACTGCATTACTGGCAGCAGCTCAGTTATTCTCTCACCAGCTGTTTTTGATTCACAATACAAACAGAAGACAGAATACACAGACTCTATCACCATTTTTTGTTCTCACACAGAGCATTACTCAAATAGTCATTAATTCACATTATTTATGTTGCAGCACAAAGCTCAGCTGTACAGCTGAAGTGTTCATAGAAGGTTGAATGATATGGCAGATAAAAAAATCCCCAAACTACAAAAGCTGACAACTGCACTGTCCCATTAGAGACCAGGAGTGATGAAGCTAAATTCAATAATAAAACGGTGACTCTCCTATTTCTCTCCATTTCTTTCTACTAAAATTAATAAATCTGCACTACCTCCCCCTTGACATCTGAATCACTTCTGGTACTGATCTCACCTTGAGTCCTCTAAAATCCTTTCTGTTGAAAATAACATTTATTCTTTGTCTTCTTATCTCACTGGCATCTCCCTCAGCACCCATCCCTTTACAGCTTTTTACATTTCACAGAGCTCTCTGTCCTTGGCTTTCTCCAGCTCCCTCTGCACACTTCACACATCCTTTTGTAAAGTCTCAAACATTTCTTTTCAGATCTCTAAATCTCTAACTTCTCCACTTGTCCCTGCTTTCCCTCTTCCCACATAACAGCATCTTCTGAAATAAGATTCCAGATTGGCCAAAGGCTCCCTGTCTTTGCTTTCTGACTTGTTATTGGCATTTCTGACATTATTCTCTCCAATCCATTACTTTTAATTTCAACATCTACATTCCAATTTAACAATTTTCCTGGTCACACATACCCAGGCCCCACATATAAACTTACAAGCTAAATGTGAGGGATCAAAGGGGTCAAATGAAAAAGACAGGATATTTTCAGCATAACTTTTCTTCCAAAGTTTGGTGCCTGTGTCAGCATTCCACAGCACAATATAATTTGGTGGGTGAACTGCAAGCAGTAAATCTCTGGAAGCATCTTGATTCCACAGCCACTGCATGTCTGATAAAAGAAATAGGAAAGACAATTAATATTTGGGATGGTATCAGTTTGGACCTGGACACAAATGACTTCTCCACTCTAAAACCTTTCCATCAGTCTTAAACTCAAGAGTAAAATGAAACTGAGTGTAACATTCAGCTCTCTCAGAGCTGGGAAGAGCTTTCCCTGGTTTTATAGAAAATGAAAGGCTTCATTTGGTCTGAAAACTTGTAGAAATCTTCAAGTAGCATGGTCAGAACTTCTTCAAACCCTCAGTGAATCGGCATCAGGAGCAAATAAAACCCAATTTATAATGCACACAAAAACAAAAAGTAATAAAACTAAAATGAACTGTAGTCAATAAACAAATTTTCAATGGCCCAGTAACAGATTTTAAATGTTGCATTTTCTTTCACAGGATTTATAAAACAGAATAATAACAAAAAACAAACAACCGAATTTCATAAGAGGACTTTTCTATAATAGATTTTAAAAGCCCACCAGGTAAAACATAAGCATCATCACAAGTTTTTAAAATAGCTGAAATGCCCCAAAAAATCCCAACTCCAGCTGAAGAGCAGGAAGATGTACTTGACATAGTAAATGTTATTACTTCAATCAATAACATTCATAAAAATAGATTCTCCCTTTTTGTCACAGGATCTTGGAAAACATCACCATAATGAATTAGATCTCACAGCATTCCTCTGAGGGACATAAATCTTACATTTACTCATAAAATGAACAAGCAAACACTGAGAGGGCTGGTAATCCCAGCAGGAAAATTCCCTGTCAGAACTGAGCACAGTTTATAAAAGGCAGGTGATGGATTTGTACACAATGCTCCATAAAATAACTGCCACATAAACATCAGGCACTATCATTACCTTGGATGGGCTTTGAATGCTCCTGTATTTCACAGCGAGCTGCTCCTGTTGCCACATCCCACACAATGATTTTCCCTGTGGCATCAGCAGAAGCCAAACGTAAGGAATATGGAGAGCCAATATTGTGGTGGTAATTTTCCTTAGCCCATTTAACCTGAAAATACAGATGGGAAGTGGTTAAAGGAGACAAATATATGGCACAGACACCATAGTTCATATTTTTCAGATAATGAACTCAATAAAAAATGCATGGTAATAATGCCAATAGCACCTGTAACATACCTCTAAGCCACCATCATTGTGTAAATTTAAGGTAGGTCAGCACTGTGCTGCATGACTGCATGGCTGATATTCTCAATTATATAAACCAACAACCCTTGTTCCTGAAGGTAACTACAACAAAATACACCATGTATATAGAGAATTCACTCAAATATCTAGTGGAAACCAAATGGCAATGTTTATGGTTCTGTGGGGACCCACAAACCTAAACCCACTGACTTCCAAACAAATGAAAGCTGAAAAATTATTTTTATACACATCCTAAAACATGTAGTTTTCCTAATATGACAAATATATTGTGGTACTGGTGAGGAAGGAAGGTTAGTCTCTATGTGTTGTCTCATAACAAAACAAAAACAAGTTATTGCTGACACTTGCTACCTTTTTGGTTATTTTCACCACATTGCCACAACTAATTTCCATGTAGCACTTTCCACCTTGGGATTTCAAGCTGCACAGGCTTGTAAATTGGCAATACTTATGAGAAAACTGTGTCTTGAAATCTGAAACACTCTGTCTACAGCTCCCAGATTACAAGGGGATGGATAATACTGACTTCTTCCTTATCTATCTCACACGGAGCTGTTTTTTGCTATCTGCTTTTAAGGTGAACTTCTGCCCCAGGAGAGACTGTAGAAACTGGCAGAATAAAGAAACATTATTGCTAAGCTAATGGGAATTCACCTGCTACGAAAATTCCATCCTGTGGGCTGTCACTGCCTGTCACAGGAGGGTGAGGTGAACACAGGACTTCGTGCAGATACTGAAAACGTGACATTTACAAACTGAGGCTGGATTATCATTAGGCACCACTAACTTTGCACCATGAACCACATTTACAGCAGATTTCAGAGCCCTGCTGGCCCCATTGTGCTGCCCCTCTCAGAGGTGTGAGCAGGATGTGTCTCACAAAGCAGCTGAATAAATTAAACAAACGTGACACGTGCACAGCACACAATCTCTAGCTCTAGCTATAAATTCAAAGCATGTTTCTACCAGAATCACAAAGAATTCTTAAGAGACTCTCCTCTACCTACAAATTTGATTTTTGCAATTCCTGCTTCCCTGCTGTTCAAGAAAGAACTACCCCTGAGGATATCTGCAGGTGGCTGTGTAACTGTAATTGCAAAAACCTACAAAGCTATTTTACAAATGTATATTACTCCAAAGCAAATTCCAAGTCAGGAAAACATCCTTTCTCAAGGGAGGAGCTGTCACCAAGTTCAAAACAACAAAAAAGAAGATTTTTACATGACCAATCCTAACCAGAGCCCATGTAGTGCTCCCACACCGTGAACCTCTTTCCTCTCTGCAGTCCCACTGATCCAACAAGTCCAACACAGGACCTGATCTTCTGCTAAAAGATATTATTTTGTAACTGTATTACTCATTGTCTACTTAACTTCAAAATACAACATCAGTCAGAAACAGGAACCAGAGGTGACTTTTTTTAATTTTCACAACCTATACCATCTCATTTATAAAGCCTTATTATCACTGTTTATTGATGCATCAAAAATGACACAAAAATTCTCTCATTCTTGTGATGGATCAAAAAACTTTTATTGTAATTAGGTTTTCTTCCATAAAAGCATGCTTTCAATACTCTAAAATCAGATATAATCCACTCCATAAAAAGTCACCAGTCCCCCACAAACACCTTTTGGACAGTTGGACAACTAAGATGGATCCATTTTCAGGGAAGCTATTGCCTATTCCAGACACAGTTACAACAGCCAAAGGGCAGGATGCATTCAAAGGAAAACAGCAAAATGGACTGCAAAAGGATTATGAAACAAGTGGTTTTTCTTTGTTTTCTTCTTAACAGATGTGGTGTGTTTAGGAATTTTTCAAAACAGAGGCACAGGTTTTTGGGGAGAAGATCACCAGTGGACTGAGTTTGCTGGTGTGAGCCTTTACTACAAGGAGTTTAAGTCAGACTTACACAGACGCTCCAGCTTATTTTTGCTCTTAGCATTTACAAACTCTTTAGAAAAACTAATCTAAGAATTGAAGACAACTTCTTAAGAGAGGTAAAGGTATCTGCAATGATCATGGCCTCAGAACAATTTCTTATATACTATTTCTTAACATACAAGGGATTTTTTTTCATTCTCCTACTTCACAAATCAGCCATTTTCTTGCAGTCTACTTCTGTTCATAAATCTTCAGGTAGTGGCTTTGAAAAAATGATCTTCTAAATTATCATATAATTATATTAAATATTAAATTATATCTATATATATATATATAAATCTAAGAACCCTATTATTCTTTATAAATTATTGACTGCCTTCTAATAAATACAGTACTTGTGCCAAAGACCATCAAACACATCTGCCAGCCAAACCACCCTCAAACCCTAAGTCAATCTGTCACAGTCCACAATCAAAGAAATGATGAATCAATGAAATACATCCTGTTCCACCCTCTACCCAAAGTCAAACTTTGCACTTTCAAGACAAGAACCTTCAAAGGAAAGTACAGGTACCCTACACTTAAACTAAAATTTTAGCCATTTTATACCACAAAATAAATGTTCAGTTTTGTCTGCTATTGTTCCTTTTCTATAGGGAAGAAAAGAAGGAAAAGCTTAAAAGTAACTTCCTATACAAATGGTGCACTCACAACATGAAGGATCAGAAAGGGCAGCAGCAAAGAGCTTCCTCTGATATTTTGTAACGTTCATTTGAAATCCTTTTATGTTAACAGCTTGCCTAGAAACATATCTGTGCTCTGTAACATTAACAAATGTTTCCAGATATTCTATATTTTATATTCTATATTTTCTAGAAAGATACACCATCAACCTCAACTCAAATTTCAGCATGCATGATGTGACTTAGCTGCAAAAGAGATCATGTGAAACACTTGCAATTTACATCAGATTTCCTGTGAAAATCACGTGGAACATCATGTCAAGTATTTAAAGCAACATAAACCCCAGAACCAAGTATTACACCACAAACCAGGTACATCTCACCTTGACAACACTGGCTTTGTGTCTTTCCAAAACCTGCAAGGTCTGAGCAGAGTTGGCATCCACCACGAGCACGAGGGAATGGCATCCATAGGCAATCAAACCTTGCCAGCCCCTGGAAGAGCACACAGCATCATCCACAAGTAAAACAGAACAAAAGCTCTTCACATCAGGAGTGAGGGAGTTTTTTGGTAAGTAGAATGCATGCTACTAGACACTGTATTTGATGTTTATCAGATGGTAAGTACTATTTAGTAACATAAAAGCATTATAAAATAATATTGCACTGTCTGCTGGAACCCTAAGCCACCACAAAGCATCCCTCACCAATCCCTCACCAATACCTCACCAGTCCCCCACCAATCCCTCACCAATCCCTCACCAGTCCCCCACCAATCCCTCACCAATCCCTCACCAGTACCTCACCAACCCCTCACCAATCCCCCACCAATCCCTCACCAGCCCCTCACCAATCCCCCACCAGTCCCTCACCAGTCCCTCACCAGTCTCCCACCAATCCCCCACCAATCCCTCACCAATCCCTCACCAATCCCTCACCAGTCCCTCACCAATCCCTCACCAATCCCTCACCAATCCCTCATCAGTACCTCACCAATCCCCCACCAGTCCCTCACCAATCCCTCACCAACCCCTCACCAATCCCTCACCAGTACCCCACCAGTCCCCCACCAATCCCTCACCAATCCCTCACCAATCCCTCACCAATCCCCCACCAATCCCTCACCAATCCCTCACCAATCCCTCACCAATCCCCCACCAATCCCCCACCAATCCCTCACCAATCCCTCACCAATCCTTCACCAGTCCGTCACCAATCCCCCACCAGTCCCTCACCAATCCCTCACCAATCCCTCACCAATCCCTCACCAATCCGCCGCGCCGCGGTTGGGCGCGCTCAGGGCGCCCGTCAGCGTCCGCGCCGGCAGCTTGATGTTGACGGTGAAGCGCTGCATGGCGGGGCCGGCGGGGAGCGGAGCCCGGCGGGGGGAGCGGAGCGGAGCCCGGCGGGGAGAGCGGGGCCAGCGGGGAGAGCGGAGCGGAGCCCGGCGGGGAGCGGGGCCGGCCCAGCCCCGGCAGCCGCAGCCGAGCCCGCGGCCCTGCCGGCACCGCCCCGCAGGAAGCGCCGCCTCAGCGCCGCCGCCGCTCGCGGCTCGGCCGGGGCCCCGCGGCCCGGGAACGGCGGTTCCGCCGCCTGCCCTGTTCTGTCTGCTCTGCCCTGCTCTACCCTGCCCTGTTTACCTTGCTGTGTTCTACCCTGCCCTGTCCCGCTTTGTCCCGCCCTGTCCCGGCAGGGCTGTGCCGTGTGTCCCCACACGCGGGTCTCAGGACGGTCCGAGGGGTCAGGGAGCTCTGGGGATCCCCCACAGCGGCGTGACCGGATCGAGGGATGTGCCCAGGTGTTTTTGGAATGTCTGCCTCCCTGTTCGGCTGTCGGTGCTCTGCCACCTTCAGTGTGAAGAAATTCTTCCTCACGTTGAGGTGGAATTTGTTGTGTTTTAGTTTGTGGCCGTTGTTTCTTATCCTGTCGCTACCACTGAAGAGTCTGGCCCCGTCCTCTGACACCCCTTAGAGACAAACAACTAAGCCCAAAACAAAAACCCTATCTTTCATACTTTCAACCTCAACTCTAAAAACAAACAGCAAAAAAGAAATTAGCCACTCTTTGGTGCCCTCAATAGCAGCAGCAGCAGCACACAAGCACCAGCCCATCCTCCCACTGTCCCCAAGCTGTCACCCACACCAGGCAGAGCCACCGGGGTGACAATCCCTGTGCAGGAGCACTGGACATTTGCACTCCAATTTCAGGTTGGACTCAGTAATCTAAAAGATCTTTTCCAATTTGATTGTGTGATTCTGTGAAGCTTCTAAACCAATTTTCTGTGCCGCAGCGTTAATAAGATAACAAGAATTATGTACTTAGAAGCTCATTATTTAACATACACGGGTTGTTGGGGTGTCTGTTCCTCTTTGAAATAATAATAGTAATTGTTTATTTGTTATATTTTGTGGAGAACAAGATGCCACTAGATGGCCAGAGATGGCAAGATGTAATGCTCGTACATTGCCACAATGTCACTTTGTCACAGAAGATGCAATAATGCTGATCTTCTTTTTCCTTCTTTTCATTCTAATCACAATTGAATTTGTACAAGTGGGAACTCAAGAAACAACATGTAGCTGATGCCTTTTCCAACTTTCTTCTAAAGAAATCTACTCTTGAAGCACTGTACATCACTCACTGCCACTTCCAGGTCACTGTAACATTGGAATTTATTTCTTGAAACTCTCTTGTCCCAAGAGATCTCTCTCTACTCTTAAAACTGAGAAATACCTGTTTGGAGAAGTAAAGAGCTTTTTTATTCCCTTTTCTGTGTTGTTATTTGAGGACTGTGGGATCTGCACCTCTGGAGCAGCCTGAGCAGCTACTAGCTCCATTAATTTTAGTTATTTTTGCTAATGGTGTGTTTTTATTCTGTGTCCTTGGGCAACGTGCTGCTGCTCATGTTTTTTGGAGGAATTTGCTTATTTTCTTACTTTGTTGGATTTGGGCTTTGTGAGAAGGGTTCTTTGAAACTTTTATTGCACCATAGAAGCAGAAGCTCTTGACAGTTTTCTTCCGTTTTCTTGACATCAGAAAACCAAGCAATAAATGAAATGCCTAAAGGAAATAGATACTTTAAGGTAGTTGAAGATAAGGACAGATATCAGAAAAAGGGAAGCAAAAGAGGAAATGAGGGCTGTGCCACCAATTGGCTTGAAAAAAAAAGAATCTGAGTGGTTTTCAGACTCAGATGGGGTGAAAATCAGGGTGCATGTGCCAGGTGAATACATACTGAAGATTCACCAGAGGGATAGGGAGGAGATGAGGAAAAGGTTTTTGATAAGGATCATTGAAGGGCTGAAAGGAATAGAAATGTGAGGTACCAGAGGGAAAGCAGAGTGTGCACTGGATGAACTGGTTCCACTTCTAATCCACAGCTACTCACCAGCACTGAGTTCTCAGGACTGATGCACAGGAAATGGATGTGAACTGAAGATGTTCAGAGATGTTAACTTCTTTTTTTTGGGGTGGTTAACTGGATGTCCTCTTTCACATCTTATTGTGAATTTAAACCACTGCCAAGCAAGAATGCAAAATACATCGAGGGAATTTGTTCTCTCACTCTTCTGTAAATAAAATTATAACTTTGGGCTGCTATAGAAACAGCTAATACCAAGCTTTCAGCTGTTTAACTGCAGAGTCAGTAATGCCATTAAACCCACCAAAACCTCTCAAGTATCCAGGATGTGATACCCAGTGGAAAAGACTTCATTCCAGACAACTCCAATGGTCCTCACTAAGGACATGTGGAGAATAAAGTTCTGGGTGACCATAAAAGCCATTTTAATAAATTAATGATTAAATAAATAATGAGAAGTATGATTCTAGTCATGGCTCATGACTGTACATGATTTTTCTGTGAGTTTGAACAAGAGAAAGACTGATGTAGAGATGTGTGCAGTCTCCCTTTTAGGTTTCTCCTTTCCACAGTAATTATTGCAGGAATATTCCTATGAAAGCTTCTGGGACCTCTTTGATTTCCATGGCCTTAATTTAGAGCTGTAGGAGCTCTTGGGATCCACTGGTGAACTTTAAATCCACTTTGCATTCCTTTATACAAACCCCAGTTTGAGGTGGGGGTGTGTAACCAACCCACACATGCTGTGGGGCAGGGTTCTATGTGCATTACAAATTACCTTGGTGGTGTCATTTCTGCTCCTTGAGTTTTCTGCTGGTTAATTGTCCCTGATTGAAAGAGGGCTGACTAAAAACTGACGCCATCCTCTTTTATCAGGGGTTTTGTACAGAGCAAAAGACTTGCACAGTTGAGTTCTGCCTCAGTTTTTCCCTTTTTTTTATTTTTGCAAAAGGAATATATCAAAAGTCAAGATATATTTAATCACAGTCTAACTTCATAATCCCAGTAGGGATCTTTTTATTTCATGTTGTATTTTCAGAAAAAGATTAAATAAAAAATATTGATGAAGGAGATTCTATTTCTGGGGCTTCAGAGTTCCGCTGAATTTAACACAAAAATAAAACCAATATATGATTTTCAGAGTGTGGAATATTTAGCTTCTAGAACTCTATCAGACTGATGCAAAACCAGATGGCTTTAATCAAAGACTCAAACACTTGGCTCCCTTTCCAAATGCTTTCAGCTGAAAAGTTTAAAATTATCCAGAAACTTCCCTCCAAGTGATCATGGTCTGTTCCAGTTCCACTGAACCTGCTGGACATGTGAATGTAAATTCTCAAAGGTTCTGGAGTGACCTATGAAAAGACTTTAATGACTGCCTGCAGCCTTATTTTGTTTTGACCAGATTTCACCAAAGAACAAATTTCTCATATGCTGTTGTGGTTTTTTTCTGAAAATATTTTCCTTCCCCTTATATATTTGTCTTTTTCTAAGGGCCCAAAAAGATAATGAAATGTAAAATGTAGCATTATCTAATTCACATATCAAGTTGTGTGAATTAAATAATGGTGCCAGTTTTGTGCCATTTCTTTCTAATTTCATCCTAGCCACAAGTATCCATGACTGCTGCAGCACAATCACTGAGAAGCCATTTCTTTCTGGTCCTTTCTTTGAATATTCCTGCAGATGAGCATTTACCCACCTCCCTGAAATACATTAAATCAGTGAAAGGTCCCTGCACAATAGCACAGAAAAAAAAAACAAGAAAGAGATCTAGAAGATGTGTAATCTCTCACAACACAGAGGGAAGGAGAATGCTAATCCCAGATATCAGCATCCAGGACCAATTTGGACCTCAAAAATTGGGGGTTTTCCTAAGAGCAGAAATCAGAATTTCCACTAGCAGCACCCTGAGGTTTTTTAGTGGTGAGTATTCCTAGAGTTCAGACTTTGCTTTAGGAAAGCATGGAGGGGTGCCAGGCACTGTGATCTAACAAATGGGTTAAAGGGGAGAAGCTTGAAGTATTTCAGGGCTGTGGAAACATCCTAGCAACCTGAGAGAGCATTTTATTTTATTTTAAGTACCAATAAAAGACCCTTTTTTTTTTTTTTTTTTTTTTTTGGTTTTGTTTTGGTTTTGTTTTGGTTTTTTGGGTTTTTTTGTAGCTAATAAGTAATTTTTCAGCATCAGTGCATTATGCTGTAAGGTACAGGATGAGAGCAGCATTGTGAAGCTGGGATTTGAAATCTGTGTGAAACAATGCAGGATACTCAACACTGATGAATCAATCAGTGTTCCTGACAACATGGGGTTCCATGACATAAATTTTTAAAGAGGAAAAAGTCTCTAAGACAGCAGGCTTCCTGAAAAAATAATGGGAAATGAAGCAAAAACTGATTTTAAGAGCAATCAGCAACTCCATGACTACAACTAATGAAAATGTGAACACAGTAATTGAATGAGTTTGATAAAATGCATATTGAGAAATAGAAGTGTTCTAATGTATATTGCATATTAAATGGATGGAAAAAGTTTTAATCCGTGTTATTAATGTTTTGGGTTCTGCAGCATTTAATAAACTAAATTTAAAAATTCAAATGTCCAGAAACCATGGTAACCATGTATATCCAGTAAAGTGTTATTAATTTCTGCTCCTTATATAACCTACATATTAATATTTAAGGTTGGATGCAACCTAGAAGTAGAAATAATTCTAGAAATAATTCTTATGAGAGCATAAACCTTAATTATTTCATGATGTATAACATTTTCAGTAAGTGGTTTTCACATTCTCTGGGAAAATCCATATTAGGACTTGTTTGTATCCAATGTCCAATGGAGTTTGGGAGTCAAAGTGTGGCCCTGCTTCAAGGCTCTGGATGGAAGAGATCATGGAAAACAAATGTGTAGAATTCAGTAGGTAATAGTACAATCTGCATGTGGGAAGTGAAAAACCTCATCAGCCACTTGAACCACAACAATTCCTCTACAGAAAGGGCTGGGAATTCTGTTTATGATGCAGTGGAACTTTGAGTCTCTTATAACCTCAAGGGACACTGAAGATACTTAAATCCTGTTTGATAAAATAATATAAAGTGTCAAATAAAGTGCTAGGATGACCTGTGAAAGACAAAATCCTTCTGTAAATACAAGGAGCATTAGCAGGCTGACAGTGACATTAAAGCAAGGTTCTGTTCACCACATTCCTGGGGGCTGCCAGTCATTCCTGGATGTATTCCCACAGTCCTCCTGAGAGACAGCAACTCCTTCAGGTGGTTGTTTCTGAGAAGACATGACACATTCAGTGTTTAGAGAAGCTTTATAATCCTTTTTTTCCCAAATAAAATATATTTTAAGAGTGTTGTGCTATGTTTTTGCTGTAGAATTTGGATTCTTTGTGGATTTTACTGCTCTTTTTTGCAAAGTATCCTGAAAAATGCTCTGATCTCTTTGATATATTTACATATATTAGGTGGAGGGCCTGAGTCTAGCAGGAGCGAAAAATAGAAGTTCCAGGAAAAATCCATAATTATGGTGCACAAATCTTGCTTTCCATCTCAGCACAGTGGTGACCTGTGACTTCCCTCTAGCTGTGCATGATTTCTTCTTCCTCTGGTGTGATTATAAATTGATCACAGGCAGGAAGAAAAGATGAACTTTTTGGAGCACAAGGTTTAAGCACATCACAATTCCCAGACAACTTGATTTGGGATTTTCCATTTACATAAAATAAAAATGATCATTAAGGAGCCAGTTTTTAAGAAGCAGAATATCATGCAGCAATCTGGCAGAACAAAATTTTCATCTATTGCAATCTGTATGGTGGCAGCAGGAAAAAAATACACAGATTTGTGTCAGAGGGCAATTCCACACAGCTGCTGGAATCAAAATATTAAATAAAAACATTTTAAAAATCAGCTTCTGGAGCTGGTTCACTGGTGATGTTTCAAAGGTTGTGGCTCTTGTTGACAGCAATTGAAGTCTGGTAACCACAGGAAAGAGGAAAATCTGTGGTCAGTGCACTGAAGGTAGAACACAGGAGCTGCTTCTTCAGTGCTGCTTTCCACACTTTAAACTCTTTCTCAGGGGCCATTGAGTCACAGAAATGAATCAAATGGGTCTTAATACTTTTTCAGATTTCAGGTTTTAAAAAGCTTATGTAAATATTTCCCATAAGTACAATAAATATTTGATCTGACTTTGAAATAGTGCTGAAAAAGCAAGTTTTATGACCACTGATAAAGGCAATGTAGAGGTAAAAATCCTCATAAGGCCCATCACTTTTGACATATTAAGTGTCCTGTCCTTAAAAGTGTCTGCAGGGTAGGAAATGACTTGGCTGAAATACTGAATCTATTAAGAGACAAAGACAATGTAACCATATATATGAAAATCATCCTCAGAAGAGTCAGTTAAAAAAAAAAAAATTCTAGTAAAGATCAGCACCCTGCCTCACCAGCCATGAATAAAATGAATTTCTTTCCAGCACTCTTTGAGCTGTAAATGTTGGTTTATGTTCTGTGGCATTAGCAGTATCCATCTGGTTTTCCCTTTAGTGAAAGCAGTGAAGAGAGAGGTTATGGCTTTTCTTTACTGGTGATTTTCTGCAATGTTCACATCCTCTAAAGATGATTCCTTAAAATGTGAAATTGTTCTTCCAGCATGCAATGCATGCCAGAAAAATTATAATATCTGCTGGTTTATGTATTCTTATATATACAAGAGATATTTTGACTGCTGGCTTCAGTAGTAATAAATTGACATTAAGTCCCTCCACACTGTGGCAATGTTCCCATACTCAGTTTTATGTATTTTTATTTACCTTTCCAGTTCTGACTTTTCTCTCTTCAGCACAATAAAAGCAAAGGCACTTAAAAAAAAAAAAAATCACCAAAACCCACTCACAGACACATGCACAAATCCCACCAAAACCCAAAGAGTTCTTCAGGAGTTGGCATGAAAGTCTTTTTAGGAATTTGAGCAGTGAAAGACATCTCATGCCTGAGAGGTGTGAATTCAAGTGGGAATTATCATGAAATGCAGGAAACTGAAGCATCCCAGAAATTCAGGACTTCTACAGCATTCTTTCAAACCTCATTAAGATTGCCTAAAATGAGCCAATCACTGCTGAAAAAAATCAGAAACAATGAAGAATTTGTCTTTTCATAACTTCACTCATTGTAGAGTCATAAAGCAGAGTTGTAAGAAATGTGTCTGTGAACTTAAATTTACAATAGAGCAGTTTGAGCAGGAATGCAGAAATGTCTGCTGGTTTTTTCACACAAGTAATATTTGGAAGCATCAGCTTTGTCACAACAAAGTTACATGGAAATAACCTTTAAAAGCACCACTGTATGTGGTAATTTAAGAAATTAGATTTTTCCAGAGTGTAATTTGGCTGGGGAATTTAAAATCTATGTTAGATTTTCTTACATAAGGAAACGTACCTCTATTTCTTTCTTTCAGAACATTTTCAGGTTGTTGCCTTGAAGCTCAGCCCCAAGGGAGTGGCTGTATTCCTGTGCTGCACAAACTGGGGATGGTTTCAGTATTTCATTTTTTCTGCTCTCCAGAACAGGACTCCTGGGAGAGCAGGAAGGATGAAATATATTCAGTTGGAAGCCAGTTCACTCAGGATGTATTTAAAATAATATACTCATGACTGGCATTTTTAATGGGACATAAAACTTCCAAATATTGCCATATCTAGCCATGTCCCTTTTCTTTTCCTATAAAACAATAAAACAAATGTCACCCTAAGCCAGATCTTAAATTCTGATAAAAATGCTGATTTCCATCAAACACAGCTGAACTTTTGCCCCTGAGTTGATGAATTCTGTACCTCCATCCCAGAGAAAATGCTCTTTGTGCTGCACATTTGGGCTGAGCTCTCCTGCCTCTGAATCCTGCCCATCCAAGCTTCCAGGTTGTTTTCCTAAATTAACACCATGCTGACAGTAGGCTGAATAAAAACCAAACCTGTTTATCTTCCTCTGTGGAGTAAGGGGACATTTTCTCTGCTTCAACACATGCAAAGTTCCCTTTGTGATATATTTGTCTGCAAACTTTACCACAACTGCCAGGTTCAGAAATGATATTTCTGTTCTTCATTATGCTAAAGGTCCCCAGATCCCTGATGATGGGATTTCCAAAATATCTCCTGTAATGGGGAGCAAGGATATTCTCTTACTGGGGGCTTGACAAATTCAGCTTCCCTTGAGAATGAATTAACAGAACAAAAATTCTACTTTAAAATTTGCCTGATTTGAGAACTATTTATTCCTTAATTCTTAATGGATATAATTCAATTTGTGTCTGTATTGATGACCATGTGGTTTCAGTATACTTAAGGCTTTCAGAATTGGAGAAAAACACTTTTCTAAGACTGTCAGTGCTTTTGATGGATGCTGGGAGAAGAATATTTCTTGAAGTGTCTTTGGGAAAAGAAGAGTGGTTTTCAAGGCTTATATATCAGTGTTAAAAGCACAGGATCTGCTGTCACCAAAGTTCCCATCTTCAAAACTCCAGCATGTAACAATGGTGAGCAATTGGCGATGGAGGAGCACAAGCCAACAGTGAAGATCCCCATGAAGCTGAAGAGCACAGCTCAGAGCTCAGCTGCTGCCAACCAGGGCAGATAGTCTGTGGTAAACACAATTTTCACAGGCTAAGTGTTCAGCTGTTCTTTAAAGGCTTCCTTCCTTTTATTTCCCATTCCCCTGCAAACTGTTTCTTCCAGCAAGTCTGGAAGTTTTGCTATGAGAAGGAGCTGATATTCAGTTTTAATACAAATTAAACAGCCACTTTTTGACTGACATGGGCAACAGATCTAAAATGGTGAGCCCAAAGCACCTTTCCCCTGCTTATAAATTCTGTTCCATCCTCACCCTTTTATTTTCATGTTCCTTCTCTTTGTCTCTCTTTGCTGCATTTTGCTCATAGTGGGGAAAAGAGATGCTTTTCATATAGTGGATTATTGTAGCTGAGTTTTCCATAATAAAACAGTTCTCAAGCTTGCTATTCTCCACAGAATTTTAAATAAATAATTATAAAATATCCCTGATTTGAAGACAGAATGATCAATCCGAATCAGATCCCAGACATGAAAGCTTCAAGCAGAAAACATTAAAAAATAATTAAATATTTAGCATGAGTTATACAATATTAAAAGCAAAGGAGACTGAGAGTCAGAGGAATTATATTTACAAAGCATTCTTGATTTTGACACAAGAAAAATGTTTAACTTATTAAAAAAAAAAAAAATCCTTAAATAAAACCACAAGTTCCTAGACCTAACTTCCCAACTTTTCTAAATGTAGCTTTAAAATATTAATACTACTGAAAACTTCTGACTTGCATTTTTAACAATAAACCTCTTTTTTTAAACCAAGTAAAACATGTGACAGTCCTGTCAGGGCTGTTTTCAGCCTAATGGGAGCCCCAATCCTCCTGTAATTTCCCTCCCTCTGTAGGAAAGGAGGAGAAACCTTCCAGAAAAGAAAATGCAGGACTCAATTAATCCTCCTCCTCCTACTTGACCTGAATACAAGAACCTTTTGCACACCCTAAAAATATAAAATTGTTGGGTGCACAAAGTGAGCTGTAGACATTAAACATACATCCATCAGGTTTTCTATTTGGCAAAATAGTTTTCCAGAGAATTTTAAGTGCTCTAAACTTCCAGGGATTAGAAATGCTGATTGGTCTGTGAAAGTCAACAAATTGGATAGATGCAGGTGATTTACCTGGCCAACAGCTATTATTTCTTGCATATTTTTAAGGAAAAAAGTTTTGGAATGTAAACTTGTAGTTCATAATATGTTGTAGTCTTTTGTAAAGTAATTTAAGCACAAATAATCTCAAGGGCTTGTTTTTTGCAGGATGTTGACAAACATGACTATTCCATTGTGCCACAATTTAGTGAGGGATATGTGCTCCTTTACAGAATTAAAAAAAAAACAAAAACAAAACAATAAACAAACCCAAAACAACACCACCAAAACACACACAAAATATTAGTACTTTTTCCCCTTTAAAAGATATCACCTTTCTTCAGTTTTTGTTTTATTTTCCATGTTTTAAAACTTTTGACAGACTAGTTATGTGACTTTTAGGAAAGTATTTTTGCAACAGGTAAGGCTGTGTTGGCACTGTGAATATTTGCACTGTTCTAGCCCTCTTCATATTCTTATTTATGCATTGATTGTTGGGCAGTAATTTAAAAATTATTGTAGCAAGATTAGAAATTACACAAGGAAAGTGGCAGAGAGGAATAAGAAGAGACTCAAATATAAACCTGATTACTTCAGGTATTACCATTGGGATCATATAATTAAGTGCATTCCTCATTTCATTACAAAATTCAATGAGAAATATAACTGCATTATTTTTTAGTCAGCAACCTTTTTTTTTTTAATAATTCCAAATTCCATATTGGTCTCCTCAGTCCTCAAAAGGGTTTGGGGGCAAAATGAGTTCCTGCATCTTTGATTAGGTTGAGAACAATCTGATTTGTGATTCCTCCATCTCTCTTCAGCACAGTGAGTCGCTGTGTGAGCTCTTTGTGCACAGCAAGGCTCAGCAGTGGGCAGCACTGTTGGGCTGCAGACAGATCACAAAATCCTGACAAATTTGTAGAGGTGGGAAATGATGGGTTTGTTTATTAGCAGTCCTGAATTAGGAATAGATAAACTGTGCTACCCAAACATTTTGCTTTTCACTTATACAAAGAAAGCCTTGACTGGTCCAAACTCAGTGGCAACCTCAATACCAAGAGGTTTTCCTCTGATTATTGGAGATTCCTCAGAAGATATGCCTGCAGTGATAATTAATCCTGTTAAGTGCTTGCTGCTGATACCTGGCAAAGGCATTCACAGCAAGGGATCCACCATGGCCAGCTGCTTTGAAAAGGAAAAGTTTATCTTGTTATAACTGAAATAACAATGTTTATGTGTTGTAGGACACTGAACATTCCTCGCCACGCAACTTCTCAAAGGAAAAATGACCACATGCTTATTTTGCTGTAGGAAAAACTGTCTCAGGAAGATGAAGAAGATCATCCAGGTCACCCAAGAAATTGGTGGCATAGCTAGGAAAAATATGAGTTTGTTATGCCCCAGTCTGGAGCCCTGTGATCCTCAAATGAAAGGATTCACAAACAGCAGCAGGCTTCACAGCAAAACCTCCTCATTAGCTGATACATCATGGATTCACATCAACCCTTCTTTGAAAATCTGTGTTTAGCTGTGAGTAACCAGTGCTTCCCATAAAAGTGCTTGTAACACTGAACCCACCCTCAGCTATGGGATACAAAGCACATCTGTCAAAAGAAAATCCTCATTAATAAAGGATGAGAATTCTGGCTCTCCTGCAAAGCCCTAATGTGGCATCAAACCCTCCTTGCTGCTTGTGAAAATTTTGCCTTTGAGAAGAATGAAGATTTCTAACATGGGCTCACATCAGTGCAGTTCTGCATGGAGGAATTTGGTTTCTCTCTTAACAGCAGTGAAGAAAACAGGTGCAGTGAGAAGAAACTGTGGCAAAAGAGCTGTGAAAGCTGTTCCAGGTCTGCTGGTGTTTGCACATCTGGTGCAAGAGGCTCTGATGCTCTGCACAGACTGGGATGTGGATGCTCTGGCCCATCCCTCCCTCAGTGAAAAGGATGGTTCCTGGAAGCAGCATTTGATTTATTTGGTCCTAGCTCACCAAAACACAGCCTACATGTTAATATTTATCACATTAATTAGCATCAGATACTCTGCTGCAAAAGTAAAACAGCAGCAGATCAATTATTTCAGTGAAAAATTGTTGCCTTTTCAAACAAAGCTTCCAAATTTTCACAACAGCCACTGGTGTAAAACTTGAGGCATTTGCATTTTTAATTTCCCCTTGCCATGACTGATTTTAATTAACAAAAATTACAGTGGCAATGATTGGCACAGATAGATGCTAAAACTAATTACTAAGATGACATGAGTTAAGATTCAAAATGTAGATTTAATTTTGGAAAAGAGCAAAATAAATAAAAATCAGGTCTGTACAAAGATTACAGATGGCACCAGTGAGCTGACCTATCTCTTACAGGGAAGGGGATTTTGTCAGCATATCTGCATGCAGTGCTCTGCCACATTTACTGAAGCCTTTCCCAAAGGCAGTTGCTCATACATTTGTTATTCCTCTCCATCTCTTTGATTAAACAATTGAGCCCCTTGTAGCTTTTCTATTTTTACATATTTTGATCCATTTGGTCACTGTAGGGATGTGCTTTCAAAGCTGTCTCAGAGCACACAAAGACTGGATTTTACCTCCTGCAGTCCTCAAAGGCAATGGCATCTCATAATTAACAAACAGCTCTGAGGATATTAAAAATGTGTTCCCACAATTTCATGGTTGAGGAAAAAAAAGATTTAGAAATTAGCTTGACTTGGATTTTGTTATGTTTTATTGCTCTTGGGTTTTTTTATGGTAAGTCTTCTAAAAGTCAAAGAATAATGAAAGAAATATCAGATGTTGTTTTTCCCTGCTCTGTTTTACACTTCAAGTCAGCAAGGGGTTGACAATTTTTTCTGTGCAATTGGTGGAAATTATTTGGGTAGAAAAATCCTGGTTTTTTGACTAGAAAATGTGTAGTTACCCAAATGTATAACTATTTATTAATATCTTAGAGCTTAAACTTCTGGTTGCTACAAGTCTTCCTTTTGCTGGGTTTCAGTCCATGACCTGCTCCTATATTTCACAACACATGCTTCATGTATTAATTTTATGAGTTTTAATTAGTTTTCTCTGTTCCATAGGTAACTTTTTTGGTAAAGTCCTTTTAACTTAGGCTTTAAAATAGCTGCTTCTGTAAAAGACAAGCAGTAGTTTCACTGAATTTCTCCTGTTCCTCCCACAGGTTTGAAGTCCAGGAGGGATGGTGGCATCTGATCTGTCTCCTCAAATCACAAGGACTCAGTTCTCTCAGGCTGGAGATCAAATAGGCTCAAGCCAGAAAAATGGAGACTCCAGATTTCATTTTGAATGCAAACTAAACATCCCTCAGCAAATCAGAAGAGAGTTTTCTTTGGAAAAATAGCCAGCAAGGGCTTCAGGGCATGAATTATCTCAGGCAGTCTCATTCTAATATTGTCCAAAGCACCTAATTCTACAGACCCTAAAATGTGCAAGAAATAAAATTGTAGGAGGAAAGGCAAGGAAAGTCCTTTCAGAATGGTCAGGCAGAGGAAGAAAACAACAGCTCACTGTAACAGCACCCTGCAAGATCTTTATTAATATTACTCTTGTAATAATAATGCACATCATATTTTCAGCCAGAGAGCATTTGATGAGCTGATCTTGCATAGTGGAAAATGATGCTGCTCTGCTGAAATGAATGCAGCTCTGCTGAGCCATGTGAGGTATGAATTAGCTGATTGTTGAGAAAGGGGAGAAGAGAAGCCATGGTGGCATTTCAGCAGACAGAATTTGCTCAGACTTTAGGGATGCCAGGTTTAAGATTCCAGTATGGACAAGAAGTGAAACCCAGCCTTTCCTAACCACAGCTCCTTGTGGAATTGTGCAAATCCCACTAAACCATTCCCTTGCAGCAGGAAGCAGAGAAAGCCCCAGACTCCAATACTCTTTACAATGGATTTCCCCAGCACATTTTCATTTCAGGCAGGGGCAGCAAATGCCTCACTTTGCCAGGCAAACAGCACTTTTGGGATGGAGACAGTCTTTAAAGAGAGTTTTTAGCCTTCTCACTTAGGAGCCTTCTCAGTTACTCCACTTAGGCACCACTGGAGAACTGCAAGAAATCCTGAGCTTCCTAAGCTTGTCTCTCTTTAAAAACACAAATATTTTTACCTGGAAAGCAAACCCTTTGCTCAACAAGACATTTTCTCCCCTGCATCCTCTCCCCTGCAGGCAGAGCTCAAGGGGCCACTGAAGATTACAGCCAATCTTCCAACCTCCTTTAAATAAAAACCTGGATTTCCCAGGGTTGTGAGACACAGCAGAGACTTGTACCACTCAGCCCTTGACTGGGCCAGAACAGAAACTCTCCTTTTGTTTTCCAGGTGTTCCCAAACATCCTTATTTCCCTAGAAGAATCCCCTGAGCACTCATGCTTGTCTTGTCATTCCTTAAGCACCTGCAGTGAGCACAGACATCAGCTGGATTATCTTTTTAGATGAGCCTCACTTAAACCCTGGTGTTTTCTCTAAATTACAGATTAGTTTGCTGAATTTTCCTTCCTTACTGGCTTTCTTAGGGATACAGGTGTGCTCACCAGTGCAAACGCTGCCCTTACCTTCACTCACACTGTATAAAAGGTTTTAAATTTCACCACAGAGCTGGAAATCATGTCTGCCTGGCAAATTTAGTTGAAAATTCCAGTTTTCTTCCAAGACTCAGTTCTCTCCTCAGATTGCTGAAATTGGTTCAAACTGAGAAATAAATTATAGAAGGTGCTAAAATTGCCAACAGCCAGCACCTAAACCTTACAAGACTTTTCTTTTACAGATGAAGGCCTGAAACTCCTCCAAAACAATAAATAAAACCAGAATTTTCACTGCAGATTTTTAAACATCTTGGAAAACTGACTCAATTTCAAGATTCCAAGAGAAATTTTGCACTGCATTTACATTTATTACTATACCTGAGGAGCAGTTGCTCCCAAGTTGCCCTCAATAGAAATCCACTCAGACACATTGCTGGTAGAATACAAAATTTTGGTTAAGCAGCTAAGTTGACCCTAATTTCAGCACATTGCTGTATAGCTCACTGAGGTTGTTTTAATATGCTAATAGAAATTCAGCTGGTGCACAATGCTGTTGTTGTGATTTTCAAACAAATTCAGGCATGAAGTTTATAACAGCATATTAATTTCTGGTCATGTAATTTTCTGAACTTAAAAAGGGGAGGATGGAACTATTCAGAGCTGCTGCTTTTCATTCCAGCACAGGTCTCCTGCAGGACCATGACTCTGTCCAGCTCAGGGCTGTCAGCCCAGGCAGGGATTTCAGCCCAAGCAAACCTTGCAGGTGAGGTTGACCTGGATCCCACTGATGCTTGTGCTGGCACAGGGTGCACCCAGGTGAGTTTGTTCCTCTGTTATCTTTTCCTCCACCCTTTGCCACCAATTCAGAGCAGCTCTATGTCTGAGTGCTGGAATCCACACCTGATTCCCCAGTTCAAATGAGCTGTTTTTCCTCCAATTAGAAGATGCTGATTTGCTTAATGCCTTTAGGAAACAGACTGTCCTGTCTAAATACACACACTGGGTATTTGTAGGTCTTCAATACACAAGCCTGAGAAATGTTGGCTTCCTTCCTTGGCTGAAAGCTGGGTTAATGAGGAGAAACATCTGCCAGTCTGGAGATTCAGTAGTCCTGGCTATGTGGCAAGCATCTCAACAAAGTAATAAAATCCAACAGCTTAAATTAGGAAGAACACTAGGAATAAAAGTTATTTACTTATAACAATACTGTCAAGAAATATCCTCTCTTTTTAATTCTGAGATGAGCTGCTAAAATTCTCAGGACATGATTTATCTCCTGCACTGAGGGCAGGAGGCAGTGGAAAGGCAAAGGTCCAGGGAACAGTGACTGCACACAATCCCTGTGCAGGCAGGGAACAGGAGAGAGAGATGATGCTGATGAATTATTCATGAATAAGAATGTACTCTCTAGACAGGGGTGGGTGTATGAAGCCCTCATCTCCATTTCCTTTCCTGCAAGCAGCTCAAGGAACAGCTCTCTCAACTGACAACTCCAAACCCAGCATTTTGTTCTGTATGGGATGAGCAACCATGTCCAAATGGATTTTTAAGTTCTCTAGAAATGCTTCATAACCTCCATGAATAGAATAGCTGTACATCCCCAAGCAGCACACAGTTCTTTATTAAATTGCTTGGTTAGAGGTTTTTTTTGCAGTCTATTCCTTCTGATGGATGCTGCACTGAGAACCTGTCAGTGGCCTTAGAGCTCTCTGCCCTAAGTCACAGATCTGTGCTGGAAGAACTGGTGGAGCTGGGAGAAGATTCTGTTAATCTCAAGCTGAGGACAGCACATACTCAGTGTCAGTCTTTTGCTAAACAATCATCAAGGATTCAGTTTTAAATGGTGACTCAGAGTGATTTATATACAGGGAGTAGGAATTTAAAACCCTTGATTTAATTCCACGATGTCCAGTGGGTCCTAAATGAAAGACCAGGAGACTTATGTACTGAAAACTTTGCAAATGCTTCTAAAAGATAGACTGGCCTATATGTAGGACATCATCCAAAAACATGAATCCAGAATCATGAACTCCTTTGCAGAAGGGACAACATCAGTAAGACTAACAGGTGAAAATATAGTTCAAAACATTGGCAAAAGCCCATGGGTGATGCACAGTGTCTTGAGTTTGTATCCATTGTGATTTCATCTCAATTTGAATATTCAAGAGAAGTCTACTTTGAAAATCAAACAGTAGATTCTGGTTTCTGAAACAATTCAGAGTCAAAGTGAGTTGAAACTTTTTTTAAATGCTTCTTATTTTATTCTACTGGCTGGGCAGAAATTCTTGGGGAAGTGGAGGGGATTTGTTACAGCTGACATTGCTTTATAAAATCTGCCTCAGGGCTCTTTGTGGTGCCTGAAATGTATCAGACATGCAGGAGCTGCTCTAAAGCTCAGTGTTTTCCAGGGATGCTGCTCCAGTGCCACTGGAGCAAATATTAACCAGCTCATTGGGAGTACCCCTTCTTTAAATGATGAAAGGAACTCTTATATCCACTGAAACAATCCCAAGGAGTGAGTAATTAATTTTTACATTTTCCACTATGAATCATAACCTCCCTATAATAAAATGTAATAGGATTGAAATTAGTTATTTGATAAAAATGTGCAGTACTGTTAGAAAAATGCTAAATCTTCAGTTTGCAGAATTGGTTAGGAGTTTTGTTGTTTTCTAATCTGTTGAAACAAACTGTAGTCCCAAAGGGTTTCAAAGTGAAAAAAATAATTAAAAATTAGCATAATAATTTCACCAGAGGGCTATCATAGTTTGGATGTTTATTCCTTTTCTATTTAATTTCCTCCTTATCAGGGACATGAAACACACACCTCCCTGAAATATTGAAAGAGAAAGGGGTAATACTGCAAGATCATAAATCATTTATGATGGGAAGTTTTCTATCTTGATCTGTGGGCAAAATTAGGGGTAGGGGGAAACAAACACCCATATGGATAAAATTAAAACTATTTTCCACCACCACAAAGACACTTACAAAGCTTTGTCACAGGGATGATGACTTTGGCAGCATTTTAATTGCATCTGTTGTCTGTGGGCGTGGGCAGCCCAGTGAAACTCATCTGAGAGATGCAGGGATGTGTCTTCATTAACTGATGACATTAAGCTAATGATAAAATAATGATCTGTGCAGGACTAATGTTTTTACTGTAATGTAATGACCCATGAAGAGTGTGTTTTGGATTGCTTTGGTATTTCCTTTAAATAATTCCTGAAACTGATTTTTATGAGGCTGTTCTTAATGCTTGTTCTCTGCCAAAGCTTTTTTGATCTTCCTAATCCAACAGCCCCTATCTCCTACTTATCCAACTACACAAAATGTTCTGTCACTGTAGTCCCTTCCATCATTTTCTCACCCCACTTAGCAGAGCAGTCTGACCCAGGCTGAATCTTTTCACACACCCAAGACTCACTCACTGCAGGCTCAGCTCATTGCAGGGTAATTTTCTATAAAATGCTTCATTACTGACTTGGGTAGAGCTCCTTCCCTTTGATGCCCTGAGTGTGAGGTGTAGAAAAGGGTTAGTTATTAGAGCTGGACAGAATAAAACAAATAAAATGTTTTCTGTGATTTAAGAACACAAAATTGTGAATTGTTGATAGACTCACAACCCACTGCACACGTCAAATAATTAAAATCCCTTAAAAGCAGTAGCTGCATTTTTTTTGGTAGCCTGAGTCCTTTGCATGCATTCACTGTTGGAAAAGAGTCCTTGATTGGACTTAAACTCCATTTAAAAAAGCAACTGAGGGATTCAGATGTGGAATTCTGGGGTGGTTCAACAAGGCAGCAAACAACTGACCTAAAACTCAGAGGCACTGGAGCAGTACAAGCCTGTTTAACTCTTTCTCAGGCTCTGTTGCCTCAGAGGCTCAGTGAGCCAGAGGATGCTCTCAGCTGCCACTTCCAGCAAAATACAACAGGTTGTAGCCATCCACTCCTAAGGGTAGTTTCTCTAATTACATGCCAAAGGAAGATGTAATAATGACACAGAATTTGGCAGCAGGTATTTATTCCTGTTCCACAGCTTGTAGGAAGTCTAAGTTCAGTAGGAAGAATTTCCATACAGTAATGGGCTCCATGCTGCTATTTTCATATCCTTGTTATCTAAGCACACTGTTTGCAAAGATGATTTATTGCAGGCCAGCATTTCCTTATTATTTGTGGTGTGATTTGTTATTACCCACACTTAAGTGAAACATTTGCTCACACAACTCTTGCTACATCCCTTGCAGAAACAAAAACTTTTCCAGGCACAGCCAGAGCATATTGGAAATGGAATCTCACTCCCTTTGCTTCAATTCACAGGGGTGATGAGGAGCATGAACTATTTTACATTTTGTCTCAAGAGAGTTATAAGTAATGAATATTCAGAGGGTCAATGAATGTCACTATTTCAGTTTTCACCTATGGGCAAACCCCAATTTTTTGTCCTCTCTCTCTTTTTCTCTCTCTCTCACACCACCATCAGAAATTCAGGTTTTGCCTTAATAATTGCAATCATCCTTCCACAAATCATTCTGCTTTTTTCACAGAGTTTTTCTCCATGGTTTGATTGTGACAGACTGGGTATTCAGGGCCTTTTTCCTCAAGAATCTTTGTTAATCCCTGAAGGCATTCTCTAGTTTCCTTTCATCTTCTACCACTTCTTTGATGTTGGGGACTCTTTTCTTTATCTCTCTTGAAGCTTCCAGGCCAAATTTTCAGAATTAAAGCTGAAACTGCAAAGGGCAGAATGGAATAAAGATATATATTGTTGACTTGGACCGTGCTGGAGCATAAAATAAAATATAACATCTCAGCCAAGGAAAAGTGCACTGCAGAACAGGAGAAGAGAAAATAGCCCAAGCAGCTGAAATCAGACATTGCTCTGAACACTGAGTTTTCTTGTCGTGAGCCATAGTGCAATACAGATAAAAGAAAGTTATACACTCCCTGTTATTGATCAGAAGCCATTAAAAAAAAAAAAAAAAAAAAAAGTCAGGAGCAGAAGTGTGGAAAAAATGAAGTCCCACAAGTAAAAGACACACAGGAGAGGTGCAGAAAAGCCTGGAGAGCTCCCTGGAGCAGCAGCAGCTGTAGGAGGCACTTCCTGATGTTTGCCCTTCACTTCCCCTGTTTTAAAATGTTCCCAAAAAGTCTCCTGTTTATACAGCCTGGAAACCTGTATTTATAGCTGTTCTCAGAAAAGCTGATTACTTCTCAGACTCCATGACAAATTGCCTCAGTTAATATCTTTTTTCACAAGAATTACAGTCTTCAATTTAATAGAGTTACAAAAGTATAACTTGAACTCTCCTGATTTCATTGTAAAGCAGGGAGATTTGGGAAGATTTAATAACTGATAGTCTGCTTGGCACAAAGAATGGAAGTGTTCTCCAGATGTGTATTTCTGAGCATGCATGGGCTGTACAATGTATGATAAAAACATTGAAAAGAATGATAAACTAGAGAAAGACAATGAAAAATATAGGTTATGGGATTCTGATAAGCACAGGGTTACATTCTGTAATATGATGATCATCCTAAAATGAGATGCTATAACAAAAACAATGCTCACTGCTCTGTTTGCAAGGGTTTAATAGGGAGAAGTAAAACCTGTGAAGATCCTGACCAGCCCTTAGCAACAACCCTGTGACTGTAATAAATTACATAAAGGCATTCAGGTAGTAAATTACCTGGAGATTGTTACAGATCCAACTTCTCCAGAATGTCTCTTGCATTAACATTTAACCTCACAGAGTTATCTCTATAGAAGGTGCTGGACTGGGAGCTTTGCCTTCCTAGGTCTGACTTTCTCAAGACCTGGCTTTATTTTCTGCAGTTTTACAGGCACAATTCTTTGTATCCATACTGATCTCCTTCCTCTCTCAGGCCAATTATTCAAGTCATTAATTGTTAGTACTTAATGAAATGTCTTGGTTCCAAACACAACAACAGTCAATATTGTTTGTCAGCCAGGTGAGCACTCAATGCATTCTCTAATTAACAAAGCTCTGTTAATGCCACTGATTCCTCTGCTGCAATTCTGCTTTTAGTTCAAAAAGTGAGTGTTTACAGACATTATTTTGTACAGGAAAACGTGTTGTTTAAGAAACAGCTTTGACTGGAAACTGCTCTTTGCCTGTCTGTCCATGCAGCCCAACAAACTGAGCTGTTCCACAAGCTCAATCCTCCTGAACTGAAATGATAATGTTGACCTGCCTGTAAAAAACTGAGCAGCCACCATAGAAAGTTTTCTTTTTTCTAGGGGACATTCTCCCACTCTTATTAATTTTCTGGACTATTTACTCTACATCAACATCTCTGAAATGGGAAATGTTGATGCATGGCAGTCTAAGTCTGGGAGAATTGGTTTAACAAAAGGTCAGGCTCAAAGGGTACCTGTCAGCTTTCAGTGAGTGATACCATTAGTGGCCTTTTTCAGAGAGGCTAAATGGCATTAGTGATGCTGCCAATTTGTAATTTTAACAGTGCAATCTAAATTCACCTGCAGGGATTCTTTTGATTTTTTTATTTCTTGATTTTTGAAGTGCTTTCCCGCTCCCCATATGCTCACTTGCTTCCTGACCTTGGGGAAATTGGCACTGACTGCATCTTTATTTTCTCTCCTTTTAAGAATGTGGTAATACTTACCTAAATGCCTTAATTTTCAGACAAGAGCCCTGATGAGCAGATATCATAAGGACAGGAATATTAAAAAATAGCCACAAGGCAATACAGAAGCTACATTTTCACCACTGACACAGAAGATTAAGTACCAAATATGCTGAAATCCTTGCTAGAGAGCAATAGAATAATAATCCTAGAAGAAATTGCTCTTCAGAAGAGTTTCACAGAACTGACTAGCATAGAGGACTTTCAGCTCCCACTGCATTTCATTGTCAGAAGCAGCCAAAATTCCTGCAAGTTAAATCCCCAAATGTTGTGTTTGAAGATGTTTTCAGTAATTTTCACTCAAGTTGACAAGGAGGGAAAAAAAAAAAGAAAAGCACCATAGATCTTCATGTTTACCTGACTATAAATGGACTTTTTATGCAATTTCAGCCCTGTTACATTCAATAGAACACTGAACCTCCTAGTGGGATGCACAGCTCTGCATTTTCCATCCTGGCTAAAATCAGGAATCTTGGGCACCAGCTATGCAGTGATGAGAACTATCAGATGTGCTGTCCTGTAAACAAGAGTGGTTTAATTTGAACAAGCAATGTAGGAGGTGCCAAGGGGATTGAGGACTGAGATTTTCAGGCAGCCACAAGTTTAGGTCCAGCAGCCTCTGCCAGGTTTAGAACTGGGCTCAGCTCAGCAGAGAATTCAATTCCTGTGGCAGTTTGTCCAACAGGAAAATCTGGCCATGTCAGTAAAACACAAGCAGGTCACAGTTAAATAACAGAGAGGAATGAGCTGGAATTTGATGCCCCAGTGGCATCAAATAAAGAGAAAAGCCACTCCACCTTACTCTTTCTCATCACATAGAAATATTCATGCAGGTTAACTAAGGAAAGCTGATCACCAGAACTATTGCACAGCCTAAATTCATATTTATGAAGCAGGTAGAGCACTCTAAAAGAAGAATCTCATCATGAAATTTCAAGGGAAAAAAAAACAAAACAAATTAACCAGCTAGTATCAGAACTTTTATCAGATTTCAATACATTGAATGGAAGCCAAAATAATAATGTAATCACTTCTTAGAGATCAGACCAAAACTGTTTCTTTGATTTTAGGGTATCAAATCTGCCTCTGGATTATTAAATTCCCTTTGTTACACCTTATTTCTCAGTCTGATTTTACAGCAGCCAGGAGAAGCCTGGATTTATCTCCAAGGCACACTGTTCTTTTTATAATGAAGACCAACACACTGAATGATTTCTTCTCCTCCACTCTGCACCTGCAATGTTCTGCTCCAGGCTGTTGGCTCACAGATCCTCACAGATTTACAAAACACAGGAAAACTGTCATTTTGCCCACAATTTCCACACTTTGGTTTTCCCTTATTTTTTCCTCCCCCCAGGATAATTTAGAGCCTTAGTCTCAGGAGTGGCCAAAAGCAGATGTCTCACCCTTTGAGTGTCTCAGCTTTCAGGTGAAGCTTTAGATTTTAAGGAACCTTTAGATAGGAAATACTCATTCCTTGTTAGGAAGCACAAACAGAAGAACAGAAGGTAGGAAAAGGAGGTGGAATTCAAAATTATCTTTAGGAATCTTTTAGTTATTAAATGCAGTTTCCATCTGAGATGACCATGATGCATAATGAAAGAACATTGGAGTTACCCAAGTGCATTTAAGGAGATAAGTCAGACAAAACAAAATTAATTACATGAGGAAAAAAAAAAAATAAAAAAATGGATATCCTAGAGTAAGAAGGTGAGAGAAATAAAAACAACATGGACAAAATTGTCCTTACTAGAGTGTAGAGAGAAAAAAGGAAGGAATCTAGACCCAAAACAAAAATTCTCATTGAAGAATGAAAAGGAAATTCCTGGAAAGAATAGTTGTGGAAAGAAGATCAAAAACACAAGAGAAATCCATGTACTTGAAAGGTGATGAAATAAAGTGTACACAAGACCAAAAATGCCTTGAGGGGAAAATGAGACCAAAGAAGAGAATTGGAAAGTAAACCAACAAAAGTGCTCAAGCAGAGGAATGAATATCAAAAACTTGGATTGAGAGGACAGAGTGTGTTAGACTGTATTTTATAGAAGGATGGAGCTTATTTACCACTTTGACTCTCTTCAGACTAAGAAAGTGAGAAACCTTGAAATTAAACTCAATAGGAGAATTTTCCTGAAGCCTAATGGTGGACTCTGGTTTTACAAAGACATCATTTCTCCTATTTTATTTCTATTTTCACACATTTCTCCTTTCCACTACCTTAAATCAACTCTGTAAATCCCAGTCAGCAAAACTTGCATTTCCTGCCTGCCTGCACCCCTTGCTCTGCTGTCATTTTACTACCTGCAATAAAATGTATGCATGATTTTATTTTCAAATTAATGTGTGGTGCTGCTGTAATTAAACAGTAAATGAAAGAATAAATAAAAAGTAAAACAAATCTCATCTTTCACTGGTGCTAATAAGAAACAAGGTACTACAGTGCTGTTTTTTCAGAATCAGAAAAGTCCCGTACAATTGGTTGTGACTACCACACACAGTGCCAAGGACATAAAATAATATGGCTTCAGGTTTAAAAAGGTATTTCATTATTTTTAGTATGTTTTAATATTTCATTATATTTAGCATGTTTGCTTATTTAAACTATACTTTTGCTAGTCACTTCTATTCTTTAAGAAAATAGGTTTAAAAATGCAAACAGTCTGTTCTTTCACAGAGCAGTCATGTACAGAGGTATTAAACCTGAAGTAAAACCATGACAAGGAGGGAGCTGTGTTTAATTAACAGTCATTGATCATTAACAGCTAATTCCTGTCACAGGGAAGATTTTCAGGATTTTTGAATTTAAACGTGCTGGTGTCTGATGGAAGCCAAAATTGACATGAGCAGGTATAGACATGTTCTGCTGAGGGTTTTTGTTATCAGGTGCACACAGATTCAGAACTGTAAATACAATTATTTGATGACTTATTTACTTGTTAAAATTAATAGCAAAAGAATGCAGGAGTTGCTTTATGGCTGCAACATCCAATGCATTTGAAAAGAGGAATAAAGCAGAGCCATATTTCATGTTCATGCTTGCATAGCAGCCTGTCAGGAGGTGTTTGTCACCTTCACAGTCCTCAGACACACACACACCTCTGCAAGGAGAGGTTTTCAACAATTAAATAATGGGAGTGATTAGCAACACACCCAAAAATAACCCACAGATGGTTGTAGACTCATTATGAATAAGGTTTCTGGCTTTAGGTTTATTATATATATTTATTATGTGGTTTTTTTTTTTTTTCTTAGTTTAAATCCTTCAATGCAACTAAACTGATGGATTCATCTAAAGTATTGTTCATAGGCAATATAAGTTAATTGATTGTTTATCAGGAAAATCTAAATAAGAGAGTGGCAGTCATGGGAGGATTTAATGTCAGGGTTAAAGATCCCACTCTCTCCTGAATTCCTGAATCCCATTAAGATGCATGATTAGTGTTTTGGTATATTTATTCTCTAGATATCAAAGATTTGTGATAAAAAATGGCTCATTTCCTCTAGGAGGATTCTCCTCTGCATTTCAGAGACTCCAGCTCATCTCCAGCCCAGTGCTCACAGCTCACGTGGGGAGGAGCAGGAGTTCAGCCTTAAAGAGATTTTAGCAGTGCTTGGCTCTGTAATCCCAGCACTTCCACAGCTGAAACTGGATGAGAAGCAGTGTTTCCTCTCCTCTGTAATCCCACTCTTCCAGGGTGGATTAATAAATATCCCCTCCCAGAATTTTGGACATTAGCACCCCGTGGAGATTTTGGGAGGTGGGGGCACAAGGATTGCCTCTGGGCCTTCCTTCCCTCCCAGGCAGCCCCATGAGAAGGATGCCACGACGATTTTCCAGAATTCCCAGAAAACTCCATTCTCTGATTGAGCTGCACTCTGTGTCCCTGCTCTGATCCAGCCAGGCACAGCTCACACACAGCACGGTAAAATGAAATATTTCCCATCACTGCTGCCCCTCAGCTCCCTGGCTCTGGAAAGATATCAACTCATCCCAAGCTAACTTGGATATTTTAATTGCATTTGGAAGATTTCCCTTCCAGCGAGCTCGCTGGCAATGAAGCCATTCCAATGGCCAATTATTGCATTTACTTGCCCCTTGTCATTGTGCAGTAAAATGTGCTTTTCAGAAGTCACATTTGTCTGGGAATCACTGACAAAGAGCTTTTCCCTTTCTGAACAGCACTAAACAATCCCAATTCAGTGTTTCACACACAGTGCCTGCAACCACCCAGGAGATTTTCAGAATATTATTTGTCGTTGCATTTCCACAGCTCATTTTCTCCCAGATGCGGCTTTTGTTAATGACAATGAGCTTTCACTTTAAACACAGAGCTGCAGCTTTCAGGTACAAATGTGATTCATTCATTACAGGCACAGAAAGCAAGCGCTGGGTCTGTGCATGGATGGAATCCAAGAGCACACAGCTCCCTACAGCAGAAGAAAAACTCGTGAGACAAAGCCCCATCTCATTTTATCAGCCTGTGTTTGAATAGCCAGCCTCAAATCGCTGCCTGGAGCTCTTGCTCCATCGTTTTGTAACCCTCTGACAGGACCATTTGGACTTTTAATGCCTTCCCTATGGAAAGCAATTAGGGCGGGTGAGAACCTTTTGTGCAGCAGTGATTCACGGCTTTTCTCTTCCCGCTAATTGCTTTGATTGAAAAGGGAACCTTTGCTGCAGCTCTGAGGACAGTCAGGGACCTCGCAGCCCTTTCTGCAGAGCTGCTGTGAGCATTGTGCTGCTGGAGAAACTCCCCCAGCTGAGGAGTGGGAGGATTCCCATTTCCATTGCCTGGGGAGCAGGAAAGCTGCCCTGACATCCCCTCCTCCTGTCCTGCCACAATCTCCTACCAAACTCTTGGCTACCTCAGAAAAGTTAATACAAGAAACCTTTTGGCCTGTTGAAGAGGCCAGAACTAGAATAGAACAGCCTTTTGTTGTTTTTAATACTTCACCATACTTCCCATTCACCTGGCTGTAATTAGAAAATTACATTTTCTAATCGGGGTCCTTCTGCACAGATACCTGGATGTTGTTTCTGCACAGATATCAGGATGTTGTTTCTGCACAGATACCTGGATGTTATTTCTGCACAGAAATCAGGATGTTGTTTCTGCACAGATACCTGGATGTTGTTTTTGCACAGATATCAGGATGTTGTTTTTGCACAGAAATCAGGATGTTGTTTCTGCACAGATACCTGGATGTTGTTTCTGCACAGATATCAGGATGTTGTTTCTGCACAGTTACCTGGATGTTGTTTCTGCACAGATATCAGGATGCTGTTCCCACCCAGCAGCCAATTCAAACCGCTTGTCTGGCAAAAAAATGAAGAGCTTTCCAGAAGGAAACAATTAACAGATGATCTTCCGTGACTGCTCTTGACAACATTGCACACTTCATTATTGTTTGTCATCTTTTGTCCTCAGCTCAAAAGCAGACCAAGATTTTCCCCGGGGTAAATCTTTGTCAATATGTGCTGCTACACTGACAGCTTCGAATTAGTGGTTGATGGGAATTACCATAAAACTTGGCAACTTTCCTCTTTGCCACTGAAAATGAAATTTAATTGATGAAAGCAGCAGCAGGTGGAATTAAAGCTTGTCTGTTTAACACTCTAGTGATAGATAGCAGAGATTTAAGAAATTAATTCTCAGTTTAGAGAGTAGCTGGTGTGAAAGAACAGATCAGAGCAGCAACTGGGGAACTTTGGGTAGTAGAAGGGTCCAGTGTTAACTAAAGAGATGGGCATGAGCACACTGGAAGGTGAAGGGATTGTGGCATGAGAAAGAAATGGAAAAGAAAATATGATATTCAAACAGAAAAGTACAAGGAAGGGAAAGATGGGTTCAATAGAAATGAGTGGGTTTTTTATCAAATTAAGTGGTTTTTTATCAAATTATTAATATCCTTTTGGTTTACAACCAGATGTTGGTCAATGTTTTTCACTGCCTAGTTTTTTATTTCAGAAATTAAAAATTTCTCTGTCCTGAAAGCAAGAGGAAAAGTGCTTGGAAATTTCCCTGCTCTGCTATGAGGTTTTTCTGTGCCCTTCAGCCAGGCACTTGTGCCTACATTTTCAAATGCAGTTGTCCTACCTAGACCATGACTTAGAGAGTCTGTTGAGCACCTAACATCTACATCAAGAAGAATAAAACTCGTTAAACCTGGAAAACCACTAAAGAATCTGCTTTTCTGAGCTATCTGCTAATAAAGATTAGATGTAGGGCTGTAAATGAACAAACCTGAATCTTTCATTTATTAGGATTCTTTACTTTGTGTAGTTGTTAAAACCCTGAAGTTTTCCTGAATTTATGCTTATGAACTGCACAATAAAACTTCAAAAGGAGTTTAAATAGGATTACCCAGGCTAAATCTCAGGCTTTAATACTCAGCTCTTTCTTGATCCATGTAGAACACTGCCTGTTGATAATGCAGGGCAGATGGTGTACCAACCCCCAGCCTCCAAAAAAATCGTGTTAGCACAGCTTCATTTGAGAGGCTGGAAGTGTTTGGTCTGCATTTTAATACCTTAAAACTTAATCTGTTTAACATGGCTGGGAGAACAATATTTTCCACTCTGCATTCAGAGTAACTTTCCATGACAAACACTGGGGAAAAGGTTTAAATAAGTCATAAAGAACTGGTCTTTTTTTTTTCCCCCTCTAATATCTTGCATTTTCCATTTCCACCAGGAACCTCTGCTACAGCATTCCCAGGTTCATCCAGGTAAATCACACACACATTTTCACCATCCACTGCTTATTTTGTTGGTTCTCAGCTTGGGAACAAGACTGGCATCATTTGCTCTGTGCAAGGGATTCCTGGAGGATTTGTGGGAATCTGAGCCACAACCAGCTCTTAAACCTGATTTATTGACAAGAGCAGCAAAAGGAATATGTAACAATACAGCTTTTCTGTTTATTTCTTCTAAGGGTATCAAATTATCATACAGTGAATGTACTTATTCTCCTCTCTGCATAATTCTGTCAATTAAATAAACATCCTGGTCTTTCTTTATTTCTTTCTCACACAAACTTCAGACAGACCTGAGCTGTAACATCCCATTGCTGTGACTCTTCAGTTTGGCTGAGGACTTTTCCAGCAAAGTTTCTCATCCTTCTCACAGCACAACAGAAACACTCTGCTCTAAATCAGATCTTTCTCCTTAACACAAAACAAACCACTTTGGTTTGCTCTTATTTTTTGGTTTGTATTAAGGAGCAGCACAGGCCAGTATTTATGAAGATGTCAAAGTGCAACTTTTCATAGGATTTCAGTTTATTTATGCTTAGAAATAACATAACAAAGTAGTAACACTACCTGCACTTTCCATCCAGTTCAGTAGGGTTATTAGATAACAGTCAGAAAGGCAGAAACTTCCCAGGGAGAAAGGAAATGGAAATTTCTGGTAGGACAATACTGGAAATCAGCACTAGAAGGAAACTGGTGAGAATGTCTGCTGAATAAGGAGGCAGGTTCCAAAGCAGCCCAAGGGAAGCAGGTGCATGAGGGCACAGAGAAGCATTCTCTGTCATTTTCCATCTTTCATCCCAGTATTTTATTTGAACTGACCTACTTGGCACTACAAAGATTTCAGATGCTTCTGTTGCTAAAATACCTGAGTAACTCACAATAAAGAGCTTGGGGCAACAGTCAGAGTTAGTTTTACATTTGCAAACCACCTTCTAAAAAGTTACATTTTCAGACCCACAATGTCAGCTTGGCCAGTTTCACCCTTCCAAAAGGGCATGCAGAATGAAAACAGAATGGAAATATCTTTTTACCTGAATTGTGGATTTATTTTTTAAGTTCCAAGCAATGGCCAATCCAGCCATCATCTGCTGCCTTCCAGGTGGAGCTCTCCCTGCCAGTGGCTCTGGCCACACCATTAACAGCAGAAATTATTCAATGTTCCTCTAACTGATACTTGGCCTCACACCACAGGAATTCTTATGCCCAGTCATGTGTAACACTCATAATATTAGACAGATTTAACTTTATTTTTCTTCTAATAAAATTTGTTAACCATTAAGCCCAGTGATGGAAGCCAACTCTTCTCTCAGCCCATTATTTCTCCATTTTTTTCATTTAATCTGTTATCTGTGCTAATATTTTGATTAGAACCACAACAAGTACATAATAGCTATTATTACACATTCTACTATAATTATTCCTGGCTGCCACAGCCAGGATTGAGGATTTTGGTGCCCAAGATGCTGGATAATTTCTGTGCAACCCCTGAAGCTACAGCTTCATGGGAGGTAAAAGACACACAAAGAGCTTGGATCATCCAATGGGGTGCAAAATCAGAGGGTCAGTTTTGAAAATCCTGGGGGAAAAAGGTCCAGAAAGGGTTGGGAAACAAAAGGGAGAAAATGCAAAGCAGATTGAAATAATAAATGTGCTGCTTTCTGAGCAGGCTGAGCTGGCTCCTGGCTCAGGGGCTGTGCAGGAGCTTGGGATCCCTCCCATGGCACTGCTCACACACAGAATTATTCTTCACATCCAAGCTAAGAGCTGCTCTAAACCCACACATTTCCCCCAAAATGTGCAGAGCAAACCTTTGAACCTGCCCAGTGTCTCCATGGCTTCACCTGCACTCCAGGGAAAGGCAGAGCTTGATTTGTTTGTTAATCAAATAATGCTGCCCCCATTTACCTGGGTTGTTTCTATTTCAGTATAATGGTTTTACTTTACTCTGAGATTTCCCCCATTTAGGACAATTTTACAGACCTAGCTTTCATTCATTTTCAGTCCCTGAACATTTTCCTTTGCTTAGAGAGTGGAAATTATCTCAGCATCCTCTAATGCCTGTGTTCTTCAGCAGCACTCATTTGGAGGCTGCACAAACACTTTCACATGTTGATATTTTGAAGTCTGGAGTTAATTACATTAATTTCTATTCAAACAGCCTTATCAAGAGTAAAGCAAGAGGAGGCTGAATTTCCTGGTGTAGCACCTGAAGGTGGGTGTTAAAAACAGGAGACAACTTTTTTTATTGTTATTTTCCTCTTCAGATGTCCTCTGAATACTAAAACCATCAGCTTGTGGAAAAATGAGGTAAGTTCTATTACACTAGCTGGTGTAATCCAAAAATAAACTGATTTATCCAAAAGAGACATTCTTAGACTCAAAATACTGAGTGCAATGGCAAGGGAGTAGCAGAAAACAGGTTCAGGAGTAAAAACCCATAGAAATAAACCCACAGAATCTCACCCCAAAACCAAGCAGAGTATTTCCTGGTTCTGTTTAATCTCAGACAAATCTGTTACCCACTTGAGCTCACAAATGACCAACATCCTCATTGTACTCAGCAAAAACAAGGATTTTAAGCACACATTAAATAGTTACACAGATACTGCACCTCCAGAACTTGAATATCCACACACAAGCAAAAAAGTTAAGTTTCAATTTGCCCAAACCTTTGAAACCCTGGAGATGTGAAGCATCTGCAACCACATATTAAATTTGCTCCAAGGAAAAAATATGCAGATAAACAAAGATAATTTCAAATAATGCTTAACTAGGGTTGGTTTTTCAAGCAGAAAATTAAATCTGCCTTTGCTTTGCATTCCTCAGGATTCTTAGAAAATCCTCATTCCCCATTGAGGAATCTCATGTTTTCATTTTAGTTTTTCCTTGGTTTGCCCCCAGCTTCTGATTTGATCAAACACCACCATGTTCAGCATCTGCTGAATTGGTTGCTCAATGTGATCTAACAATCAGCCCAAAACTTCAAGGATAAAGCAGAATTTCTTGATTTAAAGAAAACAGAGAAAAGAGGCATGAGGGATAGAACTGTTGGGGAAAAGTAGAGCATGGTTATTTCTTCACAAAAAGTAAATATATAACAGAAGAAAGAAAGAAGAAAATATTTCTTTTTTTTCTGTTCATTTCTTACACAACTCAGAAGTATAACACTTAAAAATTAATAATCAGCTTATAAAATGTAATTCCCTTTGCCCCAACAGAATTTCTTTTTTTTTTTTCACAAGATTCCATGAAAGTGTATAAATATCCAGTGTTAAAACCACTGAGATTTATTTTTCTTTCTTAACATATTAAAGGAAAGTTATTTTTTCACACATGCAGAGCTCAGTACAAAGACAAATCCCATGCCTGTTGCTTTCAGATCATGTATATATGGAATTAAAATGAACTTACATTTTTCTGCTGCTGCTTCAAAGTTGTATTGTTAGACACAGCCTCCAAGGAAGCAGGAGGGTGAATTATGGTGCTGGTTTCAAAATAAACAACACTAAGCCCATTCAAAAGAACATAATTAAAAATAAAATAGAAGTGACCCAAATCTAAAAAGTTCTAATTAAAGGAAATAAAACACATGCACAAAAACAACCCATAAAATAACTACAGCTAAGTTCCTGTGTGAGCCATGTCCCTGGAGAGCTCCAGGTGCTCTTTGGCACAGGTGGACTCCCATTGCCTTCAGCTGCCCAGTTTTTTGGAGCAGCTGTTCCCTGCACTCCACATCAAAAATGTGCCTCTGCTCTTGTTTGGGTGGCCAGACCTGCACTGGGTTTGTGGCTGAAATTCTGCTCAGCAGGAACACTCACACTCACTGAGGATGTGCCAGGAGAACAAGAGAGTTTTAAAAATTCTGGCAAAGCTTCAGATGGGTCACCATGAGTTCATTTGATACTGAGACTTGGTTTAAATTAGTAAATATCTGTAGTCCAGGGTGGTGTAAATGTAGTGTACAACAACCTTTGTGGCTATTTAATGGCACATTGCTATTACTGATGGAAATGTGCTGGTCAGTGCATCTTTTTAGAAATGAACAAGTCTGGGATCAACTGGAATTAATCTTGAGCTGGATTTTCCAGAAGACCTTCCACTAAACACAGTCAAATTTTCAACATTAAACAAAAAAAAAAAAAAAAAAAAAAAAAAAACCTTAAAAAATAAACAATCACAGTCTGGTTGTCCCATGTGCACGTCATGTGCTGACCCCATGGGTGGCTGCTCCTCCAGGGCACAGGCAGCATCTCCAGCAGCTTTGGTGTTCAACAAATACCCCCCCAGCCACTGCTATCTGATCCAGCTTTCCCCTGAATCTCTGCCTCTGTGAATGCTGAGTTTCCCAGGATGTGGTTTTGCTCTGAGCTCATTTCCACTCCTCACAGAGAGCTCAGCCCTCACCTCTGTGCAATAAACCTTCAGGGCTGCAGAGGAAAGGCTCAAAGCTCTCTGTGACATTTCATTCATCAGATCCTTAAACACCTGGAGTACTTAGCACATATTCATGATGTCCCTGCTCTCATTAAGGGTCTGTGATTCCCTTGGAACCCAGCAGAATGAATAGATGTTTTGAAATATCCACTTTCCTTTTTCTCTGCCAGAATAGTTTGCAGCAGCTTTCCATGAAATGCCCCTGCTCTGTCAGACTCAAATATTGCTGCAAGCAGTGGTTCTAGGCTAAAAGAGCCTCCTCTCACTTCCACCATAAAGAGATATTTTTATATGTGGTTGAAAAAGATTAATTGGAGGAAAAAATGTCTTTTGAAAGGATTGTGTTGCCATCATATTTATTTGTTTCCCTGTATCCTGTCTGAGGTGAAGGTCCCCTGCTGGCAGTTCACTTCTGTTCTTAATGCTTGTGTCACTGCTTCTCACAGCACTTTCAGAATATTCAGGTTTTTCCCCTGATGAAGTTCTCTGGTTCTCTGACAGACTGGTCTCCACCAGCAAATCTTAAACCATGCCAGCAATTCTTTCATTTCTATTTGTTCCTGCTTTTGCCCTCAGCAGGTATCTCCAGACTTTTGCACCATTTTGTTTCTTTTGAGTTAAATGACTCCCCTAAGTCCTTGTGTCAAATTCAAGAAAACACTGTGCTGCATTTTCCTCTGGCTTGCAGGAGACAAGGAATTAACCAACTTCTCATCAACCTCTTCTCATCACTGATTTATTCTTAGAGCAGTGACAAATTAACACTGATTGCACCAGTGCAATCCCTTCTGATCTTTTGGAGTTTGAAGGCAGTGACTCCATTTCTTCTGAAATAAATCCAGATGCCTGGGGGATGCAGTCAGGGCTGTCCTGTCTGGTTTCCTGCAGGTGCTGCTCTGGATGCCACGTTGCTCCAGCATCCCTGAGGTGAGATTTGGCTTTGCAGACATTTCTCACAGCCCCAGGCTGCCACCAGAAACCTCTTCCTCTGGCAGAGAAAATGAATTATTTCCAGCTGGAAAAGAAAAGCAGTGAGAAGTTGGGTTTGGGAGATGTGTGTCCTAAAATCAGGTGTGCTGGGCTGGGAGTGAATTATTCAGCAACCCACAGGTGCTTCAGACCTGCCCCCTGAGCTGAGCCTGGAGATTTCAAACAGGAATTGTAGGTCAAGAAAATGAAACAATTCTACATCTAAGCACATGCTGAAGTTACATGTTTGTCTCAAAATCCTGTGTAGTTATTGCATTGCTGTCAGATCTAGCAGAGCCATGAACTGAAGCCACTCCTATTTGAAAAACTCAGGAGTAATAAATGATCCCCAAAAACATATCATTTTTTTGGCAACAATCTTATTTCAATAGAAGCAATTCAAAGACAAAACATGGTCCACACACAAAATTTTGGATATAAATTATTTCAATAGTCCAGGTTTTTAAGAGGTCTCAAGGAGAAAAAAAAAAAAAGGAAGCACTTAAAAAATTCCCACTTGACATAAAGTATTTTCTTCTTTTAAAAAAAAACAAAAACTTTGGGCATGGAAGTGAAGAAAAACTACCCTAAAAATTTTGGAGGGATTTACACTGCCTTTTTCAGCACAGGCAAAATGATATTTTCATAATTGACCTTGAAATGGGGAAACTGAGAACTAACTCATTTAATTCCAGCCCACATTTATTTCATCCCACTTGTCAGAATGGGGAGTTAATTTTTCTCTCTGTGGTTGAGAAAACATCCCAGGTAATCAGCAACTGAGAGAACTCTGCCAGGGACAAACCTGAGTTCCTCATGTTAAACCAGACCAGGCAGGGCTGAAGCCCAGGAGCAACATAGACTGAATTTGGAAAGAATTTGCTGTTTGGAATTGACTTGTCAGTGGTGAGGGGGATGTAATTTTGAGAGAAAATCGATGCAGAGAGATGGCAGTGGAGCTGAACAGCAAACAGTTGGTAAATGAATGTCTGCATGGTCTGAGCCCAAAACCTCCTTGGTTTTTTTAGATAGGAAATCAGATTGCATTTATTTTTAATTTGAATCCTGATTTCCTCAGGTGCCACTCACCCCTGAATAAAAAATCTGGTCTGAAAGCAAAACTACCAACACATGTTAGAGACAGTCAATCTGGCTGGTGCATTCCTCACTAGGTTCTTACATAATTATGCCAAGGAATTTTCATTGTAATGTTTTATTACACAGTCAGCAAAATTATAGAAGCGTTGCCCTCTGCATTCAACAGAAGTTATTAAAAATATTGTGGTTTTTTTGCAAAGTTTCACAAATTATACATCACTTCTGAGAAGATTAAAAACCTTGCTGATGCAGGAATCTGGTGGCAGTCAAATTAATGTGGAGACAAAAGGAAAATGTGAGGCATGAAAGAGGGAAGAGAAAACAAATAGAGAAAACGTCACCAAACCCTCCCTGGAAACTTCAGCAGAGAGAGCTGGTTAAAATCCTTCAGTGCCAATTTCAGATGAGTGGTGTGAGCCAAAAACCTCCCTTGGCTTGTGGCACCCTGCTGGTGATGCTGAGGAAAAGTCCAGAACATTTCATTAATTATGAAGTTTTGATGTTTGCTGCAGGGTTGCCCAGGCTGAACTGAGAAACCCAGAATGGTTTTCTCAAACAGACAAAATAGAGAATAGAAAACATTTCAATGCAGGGAGTAAAGAAAAAATAGGCATTTCCTGGAGGAGGTGGTTTGATGCAGGGATTTTAATCCGTATTTAACATACTTCATCTATTCTACTTCCCTCACACAGTGTCACCAATTTGTGCACTGAGTTCAATCCTTTCAGAACAGCCACCTTGCTGCATTACCTGTTTGGTTTTTTTTGTTTTTTTTTTTTTTTCTTCATGAAGACAGCATCTATTTATCCAAATTTGTAGTAATGGAGTGACAGCAGTTTAGGAAAAGTCAGCAGTCAATGTGGGTTTTGCAGTTGTGGAACTCCACCTTGTTGGTTTTTGAGATCAGGCAAATATATCCTGCTCCATGGCTGGGATCCCTAGGGTTTAGCACAGTTCATAATCATTTTTCATACTGATATGAGATGTTTTTTAGCTGCCCATTCAGCTTCTCTCAGGCAGCTTAGGACCTGGACACAACCCTATGATTGGTAATGATTATTCTGAATTCCATGAAAAATGTCAGTGGCTGAAAGCAGGACCATTGGGAACCTCCATATCCTGAGCCAGAAGGAGGAATTTTGGCATTTTATTAAGGAATGTTATTCAGCTGAAAGACTCCAGCTTTATGGCTTTACATTTCTTCCCTCAGTGGCAGATATTCAACTTTGAATGACTCCAGAATATTCAATCATTTGGTTTTATGTTTATAAAGCCCAACAAGAGAACATGGGCACCCTGATATATTATTGTAGGCTCAGTAAAAGAACTGGCATGAGGAGAGCTTTGTGTTATACAAATCCATAAAATGGACACACAGTGGGATAGACAAAGCAATGATTTGATATTGCTGTGATGATTAAAAAGAAAACCCCAAAGCCAAATATTTAGATGGCTGCTTTTATTATGAGAGATAAAAGCAAATTCCTCAAAGGAATTCATTAATGTAGGGAAGCTACTATGGCTCTTTGAACAATGAAAGACCCTCATGTTTGGCACAATTTTATATAATTTCATCTTTTCAAATAATGATTCTGTGATTCTGTTATAAGGAGGGAAAAATATGTTACTATAAAAATATTTTATGTTTCATTTTAATTTCATTCTGTAGTCATCATGGTTTAAGCTATGGACATTTAAATGTTTTTTTATCAGATAAAGTTCACAGAAGGATAATATTTTGGGAGGTTCTGGAATTGCTCAATTAAACTCTGTTTGAGCTCAAAATAGTGTGTCCCAGCTGAGTCCTATTTTAAAACAAAGTAAATTTTCAGATATAAACATTTTGTCATGTCACAGACAGCAAGACAGTCCTATTCAGGTTTTCATAGATAGTATTTAATTTGCACCTTTATTTATTTTACCTTTTATTTACTATTCATTTTATTTATTATTAGTATTTATTAGTCACCTTTCCCATTAAAATACAGATTCTGTTTCCAGAATAAACAGTCTGCCTTCCTTCCTTTTTATTATTGATCATAACTTTTGACAGCACAGTATATTTATCCAATGACATTTTGCCCTTGTTCAGTTTTCTTGTTGGCACAAGAATGAAAGTGGTGACAAAAACCATGAGAATTAAAAAGAGATCACTCTCATTTGAGTAAACAGCACAAAACCTACTCAGAAGAGGAAAATGAGAATATTTAGGGGTTAAGTGATTACCTTTACTTCAGGAAGTTGATACAGTTCAGCCATACTGAATGCACTGTGCCACTCCATTATGAAACCTTTAAATAAAATGAAAATACAGATTTTTTTTTTAAATTCTCCAGTTAATAACCCAAAAGAAAGGCTGCAATAAAATCCTTGATGTTCAGCTCCTACAGGTTGAATATGTGTTCAGGTGGAAGCAGTCAGGAAGAGTTTCACCCTTAAACTGAATTCTCATAAAACTAATTTGATCCTGATCTGTTGAAAGAGGTGAGGTGATAGTGGACACTGGCAGTAGAAATTCTAACATTAATAAAATGGGTAATTTGACTTTTTTTATAGACTTTTGACTGCAATAAGATATTTGGGAAATAAATTGCCAAACTAGTTCAAGCTGCTTAGAGTAGCTGGTAGCAGTGAAAGTTTTTTTTTCATGTTTGTTTTGTCCTTTATTTTGGTCTGCTTTTCAGACAGAGGCATTTCAAAATAAGTTTTTGTTACACAAGGGGTGAAAAAAGAGCATTACCATATTCAATTTCCCACAAATGTCTGTTGCAGCAGTAAAAGCAGATGGCAGCAGAAACAAATGAACATCAACTCTTCTTGGAGTATGCCTAACGAGAACAGGTTGGGTTTGATGAAGATAATGACTTCTGAAAATTCATCAATTTTTATGCCACAAAAAGAAATTGCAGCAAACATTTCCTGTAGTGTGCAATCCTTGCATCCAGGCAGAAAGTTAATTTAATGGTCTTTCAAGGGCTGATCTTGTAAAAGGTCTCAGGAATCTGCTGGCAGCACACCCAAGTGAAGGAGCTTGGTTTGGTCAAAGACACTGAAACTCTGCAGTGCCCAGAGCTTTTCTGATCTGTAGCTGGGCATTTATTGCTGATATTTCTGAACTACCTACCCTGGGTTAGTTTCTGCCCTGGAGCTGCTGTATTTGAGCTGAAAATGCAGTACAGGGCTGGAGATGCCATGGCCAAGGGTGCAAGTGATTTCCAGCAGTCTGAATTTCAATCTATTTGTATTTGCATATCTGTTTTTGCCCTGTGTGGAGCTGAGACTTATCAGTCCATTACCCCGTGGTCCTGAAGGCATTAAGGGGTGGTAAGGCAGGTCAATAAAACATTTCCACACCTGCACCTTGTATGAAACAGCTGTGAAAACTTGTGCCTGGGAGTCTTGTAGGAATTTCCACAGGACTCTGATTAAATAATTCCTGTTTGAAGAACACATTGCTATGATTTTTAAAGGTTTCCCTTATCTTTTCTATTATTTTCCTACATTCAGCTCAAAGGAACTTGGATTTTTTATGCCTGATGTCTCTCTCTCTCTGCCCTGTTGTAAGTGCAGCCACCTCCCTCTTTGCTTTTTGCTGTGAAATTCCATGATAAAAACCATGAAGGCTGCCCCATGCTCATCTCACTTTCCTCATTTTGTCATTCTTTGGGATTTCCAGTGCTTGCCCTTGCAACATCCTCCCTAAAGGCTCCAGCAATAAGTGGACATAAAAGCCATTGATAACAAATATAGACATTAAGACTTCTCCTACAAAATGGCATTCAAGTTTCTTCTGCAAACATTAAAAACCAGACACCTGGAGAAAAGTGATAACACAAATATTCTCTGGAAGAGCTTTCTTCCTCCAAGCACTTCTGAGAATTTGCAATTCACATCAAAACTGAGCAGACTTGCAAATTCCTTGTCTGTGGGCGTGGGCACAAAGCATGGGTGAAAATGGACATTGGGAATTCATCTCAGGTTAATAAACCCACGGTCTCCAAAGAAAGCTGGAAGGTTTTACATCACACTGCCTCCAAAATGGCCCAGTAACACTGAAGTGACAACATTTAATAGGATTTGGCAGTTAAGATGTAGAAACAGGCCCTGGATATAGTGAGGGAGGTCCAGCTTCAGCTATATAACCCTAAACAAAAACTCATTCAGGCTAGATCTGGGTGTGCAATCAGTGGAACTTTGTGAGTTAAATTCAATTCTCAGAGAGCAGGAAAATTAAGTACAAATCTAACTAACTGCAAATAAAATATTGACATTTTTCATGTAAGCCCAAAATCTAAGAAGCATTTTGAAGGAGTTGGTCTCCACGCCTCACAAAAAGATATGAATATTATTTATGACAGGAAAATTTAGACACAGCTCAAAATTTAGAACTCCTGTAATCTGAGATTTTGGGTTGAAACCAATGAAGATAGATACTCAAAATATTGCTCAAGATGACCTTTTAAATACCAAATAACTAATGTATTTGCCAAAAGAATAGGCTCAATGAAAATTAGAGAATTTGTTTTAAAAAAATACTGAACACTAACATAGGATTGTTAGGATTAGAGTATTACAATGGTGAACCCAGACCTGATGTTCAGGAATAGGGTTTTGTCAATATGAATAGGAAAAGAGAGGAAGGAAAGAAGCTTGAAAACATGGAGCCACTTGAGCATTGGTATGAATATATTACAGAATGCCAGTAAATTTTCTCTAGCTGAAGCACACTCATTTCCATATCACTTACTGGAGATGATTACTTGACATTTCAGTTAATATTCAATGTTAATTGGATAGACTGGAAGGACAGACATGGCTCAAGATCTTCTGCCTCTTGTCTCTCCTGTATTAAAGCAGCTTTGGCCTCAGGACAGCAAAGGATTTTGCTACTTAACATTAGTATTATTAAGTGTATTAAGGATCATCTCAGCAAAGAGACTGTGAATTTTCAAGTGGTTTTCTGTTAAGTTTTCTCAGCTTCCTCTTCAGTAGATAAGTTATTCCATTACATTCAGTACAACTTTGCTGGGGAGAGGAGCATCCATCAGGTTGACATCCAAGGCACTAGAAAAATTCAGCCAGAAAAAGTTCCTTGATTTAGACATTTTTGCCCCCCCCGCTTTGATTTTTTTTCCTTTCTTTCCTTGCTTACAAATCTTTGTATAAGCCATAAAATACTCCACTGATCCCTAGGCTTACACAAGTCTGCTTCTTTTTGTAATTTCTAACAGCTGCAACCTCAGCAGCACTGCTGGATTTCATTAACCTGACTAAAGAGCCCTGTCCCTGCAGAAGAGCTTTTATTTACCAAAGATGACTCAAATATTAGTTCAGGCCTGTGAATCAGGAAGGCTGAAGTTTACTGGCAGATGTTCATATCAGACAGCAAGGAAGGGACTTGATGTGCCAGGAGCTGGAGTTTAAACTCATGTACAACGTGGTATAGAGGATCTCAGTTAAAAAAAGATACCTCCACTAGGCTGGGACAGGCTTGTCTGCAGCCTGGCAGGGGTCATTGGAATATGGTTGGCTGAGATTTCTCACTTTCAGAATTCTGGAAGAGCCCACAGCACTTCCACACACCTGGCTGGGAGCAGGGACCCCCTGGATATTGCTGCTCCATTTGCTCCTCTCTGGATACACTCAGTTTTCTTTCTCACTGAGGAAACATGGGAAAGCTAACCAGAATTTCCCAAAATTCTCTGATAAAAGGCTCTTGTGTGCAGACACCACTCTGCCACACAGGCATGGCTGTAGCAGTACCACACAGATGAGGTCTGGCTGAGGATTTGTCTGCTTCAGCCCCTGTCAGGGTAACTTTGATCTGTGAAGGAAATAAAACACATTAACAGGAGCAGGCATGTAGCAGTAAATGGGATATGACAGCATCTTTCCCCTCACTGCAGAGTTCCCTTGATTATGATCCCTCTGATCCCTGTCCCTTCCCACTTGTCTGACAAAAATCTGCAGCTGGAAGGTTCAATGTGTTCATCACCAGCACTCCTAAACTTCAGCTCTCTGGATTTATAAATGAAAAAATCCTGACTAACCCTGCAAATCCTGGCTGCAGGCAGCAGTGCCCCTCAGCAGTGTGGGCTCTGCCAGGAGGGAGCTGCAGAAGAGGAAACTCCAACACCCTCTGTGTGTGTGCCAGGCTCCCCTGTGCCTGCCCAGCCCCTGGTCCCTCCTGGTGAGGCTGGAGCAAAACAGCAGCAGCTGCAGGCTGAACTGGAATGGAATATGGAATTTCCTACCTCTCCTTGTGCCCTGCTGGTCCTTTGCTTTCATCCTGCTTTAATCCTGCCTGGATATGCTCAGAGTGAAGAGCTGGCTTGCCTTGCAAAAATAACTTTGTTATGCTTAAAGGGAAACATTTTTAGACTTCTGCCATAAATCAAGCTTCCTATTTCTGCTCACATTCATCTTCCTTTGCCAGTTTTACACAGGGACTGTGTGAAGTGACTCAGCTGAGAGTGAAGGAGGCTCTGGATGATGGAGAAAATCTGTCAGGGCAGGGCATTGTGCACAGGGGAACCTCATCTGACCTCCAAGGAACTCACCTGAATACTGGGAGGATTCACAGTGATAGAAATTTATGAGCCAGCTTCTTCCATAAGTTAACACTGGATCTTTGCCTACAGATAATGCATGCATTTGTAAAGACATAGAAAATAGAAAAGGAGCTGTTTGGGAAAGGTAACACAAGGAAATACTTAGGAAAACAAAACAAAATATTTTTTAAAAAATTATTTTCACCAATGATTTGGGTGTTTTTTGTTTTGTTTTGTTTTGTTTTGTTTTGTTTTGTTTTGTTTTGTTTTGTTTTTAATTGTATTAAAAGTTCTGAGAGAAAAAAGGTTTCAAAAACCTTTAAAGTCATTCCCAATGATCACAGAAAAAGCAGGAAATTTACCAAGAATAAAATGACAACTGATAGTTTAATTTAACACTGTCACATCCCACTATCCAGGCTTTCCTTGCCAGGGTTCACCCATTTCCCAGCAGACTTTACAAGCAGGGGTGAATAAAGACAGAATTTAAAATCTGACACTGCACAGGGCAGCCCTGGGCTCCTTTTCCTGCCTGGGCAGCAGCTGTGCTGCTCCTTTGCTGATGCAGCTGTGGCCCCAGGGCTGTCTCCTCCCTGCTGGGTGTGTAATGTCAGCTCAGCAGGCTCTCCACACCGTGGCTTTTCCATTTCCAGCTCAGCTGGCTCCCCACAGTAATTATGTGCTTGAAGTGGATTAGAGAATTTCTGTAGTGAGACTGCCAGTGGTAAATGCAAAAATCTGTAGGCACACCTACTCCAGTCTCCTCAAAAATGAGAAATGTCACTTGTTCCTTGCCCTGCTCTGAGAGTGGGGACTGGCAAAAACCAGAGCAAAAGCAGCTGTGTGTGGACAATTGACCCCAACATGCAGATGAAACAAAACTTATAGAAGTGTAGACTCGTGAGCTTGGAGGCTCATCCTCACTTTTAGCTTCCCAATAACTTCTCCAGTGTGTTGCAATTTTAGTTTTCGAACTTACCCAGAAATACTTTAAGGGTATGGAAATGGCTCAAAAAAAGGGTCAGATTATGTTTTTCTGTTCTTGATCTACACAGAAACCGATGAAGAGTTTCTACTGAAAATTGCTTTACTGTATTTGTCAGTGAGACTTTTTTGTGCTTCCAGAAGAACTTTAGTTTTTAAGTGGTTCAGTAAAGCACAAAAGGGAAGAAAAGTGATTTACTAACACAGGGCAGCTCCTGCTCAGCTTTTCCCCCACTTTCAGAATTGGGATGGTTTTATTTTTTTCCCAGGTGAAATAGAACCAAAGCATGATTGCCAATACATTTTCCAGACAACATAGGCTTTTCATTTTTTATTTGGTAATAAAAACCACCTCCCTCTTGCAGCACAGGTATGATTTTTAAGAAATTAGAGATAATAATGGGAGCAGAGTGTCCTTTCAAACCAGGGAATGGTTTTACTCAGTGTTAATCAGCATGATAATGTTATAAAATTCCAAATCCTGGCCCTGCAACTTGTTTTGTTTGCTGGTATCTGCAAGGAGCCGCATTTTTATTAGAGGATTCAGAGATTAACAAATCTCTGCATGCAAATGATTGTGAGGCTTATTTTATTTATATCATGTTTAGATGAACACCTCAGCTGTAAAAAGTCTATCTTATAACAGTTGCTTGAGTTTTGAAAGCAAATAAAAATACTATATTAAAATACTAAAAGATATATGCTAATGATTAAGTGTATAAAAGCAGAGGGGTTTTTTTATACATTTCTTTGAAAGCTGAATTTCTTCACCTTTTAATGAAAAAACTCTGCTTTTGATGGCTGTCTCTGTCACAGTATAGTGTCATAGATGGTGCTATTTTTTTTTTTTTTAACCTATTATTCATGAAAGATTCTGTAACAAGAGCTTAGTTCACACTCTTACTGAACAGGTCAAGAAAAAAGCAAACTTATCTTTGCATAAAAATTCAGGGCTTTCAAGGATAAAGTGCAGCAAGAACTTTTATCATGTTGTATAAAATACACAGCTGAGTGTTGAGACATGAACATGTGTTTGATAACACTTCAAGTTGCATTTTTAGATATAAGACTATTAATTGAAACAAAAAAGTTTCACTTTTGCATAGTATTAATTCAGACTCCAAATTAGATTTATTTGCACTCACTGGATGTGCACAAGGTGTGTGGTATTTTGTCTGTGTGCAAAAACCAACCTTGTGCTTTCAATGGGAATAATCCTGTATTGTCTAAAAAAAAAAAAAAATCATCACCAAGAACAAGCCCAAGTTCTCCAAGATAAATTAAATACTGCATCTGACTGCTGAAAAAAAAAAGTGATATTGACCTGAAATGCTCACAGACCAGACCTGGGGCTCTGTTGCTGTGCTGAAGGAAAGCAGCCTTGGGATTCTTCCTTTACTAGAGCACTTCAGTGTACTGAGTAGCTTAAATGCTCTAAAGAGTATTTAAAAAAGCATTAAGAGAAATAAAACCAATGGCTGGGCTACATCTTAATGAATTTTCTAGAAGTCAGTGTCCAGCTGCTGAAAATAATTTTATCTTCCCCCTCAGGTTTGCAAAGATTTCAGGGATGGTTTGTTCCTCCCTGGCCCAGATGTGTTTCACAGCTGCAGAGTGAACTGGTGCTTTAATTTGGGATGTCTGATGTGCAAGGAGCTAAGGGGACATCAGGGATTCCTCCAGCCTTCAATTCCATGGAATTCCAAAGGTGAGGTATAAAACCACCCTGGGATGGCAAGTGGTGAAAATAGAAACAGACAAAATAAGTGAAGGCAGGATCTGTGCTGTTGAAAGTTGCTCTGAGAAGATAAATCAAAAAATTAGCCAGGTAGTTTAGAGGGAAGAACACAGAAAGGTAAATTGGAAAGTCCCTTGGGATCCCTTCTATCTGATTTTTAGTGATGTCTCAGCACAACAAACACACTCCAAGATCACAACAGGAGTCCCCAGTTCCCTCTGTCTGTTCCTCTGTCACACTCACAGACTCCAAATTGTGCATTGTTGGTCAGAGGAGCACCTAGAGATGCTGGTGGCCTTTTCTCTACAGGATATGAGAGCTTCTACACGTCAAAAAATCAACTTTCCTAAATAATATTCCTGACAAATAGTTAATGGAGGTAAGAAGTTTGCCTGCTGATTCATTTCACAACTGGAAAAAAAAAGGAATTGAGAGAAGGACCTACCAAAATAACTGAAAGTCAGGCTCCTGATACCAGGCCTAGGATTTTTGTCCTATTTTATATGCACTCTGTAAGTTGTCACAGGTTTTCATACTGTTTCTCATCCAAGGGTTTCCCATACAGTATCATTAGTCTGATGAAGAGGGCTAGTCAGACCCTAATTTCCTGTAATCTTAGGGTAGCTTTGGATTCTCATAAATTAGAAGAAATCTGGTACTCCAAGCAGAGCTGTAAATAATCTGAGCAATATTATCAAAAGGTCAAAGCATTTTCTTAAATTCCCAATTAATGCAAGCCAGAAGGAGGAAAAAGTCAAGTGTTCAAGTCCTATCTTGGTCATCATTTTTCAGCACCAGTGCAGTGGATTTCTGATTAGTCCATTGCACTAATTTCTTCAAAAGCTATTTTAGTCACTGACATGTTGATCATTTATTAACATGATAATTGTTCAAAAGGCACTGACAAGGAACAAGAAAAATCAAGAAACATTAATCACACAGTCTATTTTTTAATGCACATTGAGTCACAGGCTGGTTCTTATCTAGGCCAGCAGATATGGGGAGTTTCCAGGAGTTAGAGGGGCTGGAGGAGGGAGGAAGAGGAGGAAGAGGAAAAAGGAGCAAGCAGAGGGAAGAGGAGGATGCAGGACAAAGCAGGAGGAAGCAGAAAGAAGCAGGAGGAAGAGGAGGAACAGGAGGAAGCAGTGCAAAAAAAAAAAAAAAAAAAAGCCTCCACATTTTTATCACCACCCCTAGTCGTGTTACCCTTTTATTCCAGGCTAACAGGCCATGGTGATAAATCATAGAATTGTTTAGGTTAGAAAAACCCTTTAAAATAATGAAGTAAGTGTTCAAATTCACCCTGACCCCCCTGGGGTTGTGCAGTTTTCTTTCCCTGCCATTATCCTTTCCCATTAAATAGATATGGTATTATAAATCTGTTTGAAAATGCACAACCAGAAGCACAAAGGTCCCCAAGCCAGTCCACTAATCCTGGGAAAAGCAATCCTGAAATGTTTGCTGGGAGGTCCTGTGCTTGCCAGGCTGGCCTGTGGCAGAAATGGATTGGAGGAGATACAGAGGGCAAAGCTGGGCTCCTGCTCCAGAGACACCAAATCATTACAAACACACCTAATTATATTCTTAAATATTTTGGGATTTAAATTAAAATTCCCAGAAAATATTTGATATACAGATCTAGATATGAACCATTCTGCTTGCTATTCAATAAACTGCAGCTTCAGAATGTTCAAACTCTCCCATAAATATGACTTTTTTATTAACATAACATCATAACTGAGAAAAAAAAACAAATCTGGAAATATCTTTGGCTTGAAGCATGCTTAAATAACAGGTTGTATAAATAAAAAAGGTGATGTGGTAATTGCACCTCAGGTAAAGCAACAAGGATTCTGTATTTAGTTCTTAATGAATCAAATTACAGAAAAATCCCTCTTTCTTTCAGAAACAGTAATTTAGCTATTTCAGAATTTCAAAATGTGGCTGTTCCTTTGAGATATTTAACCTGAGCTGCCCACATGAAATAAGCAATTACTTTTTTTAGATAGCATTTCCTTTGACTACTATTCCCCGGCCTTTTTAGTCAGAATCTTTCAAGTATTTTTAATTAAACAAAAAAACCCTTGGTAATGCTTGGCAAATTAAGGTCCTAGTGGTTTGTTTAATTTAGTCTAAGACTATTTGCTCATGATAAATAAAAATAGCACAGATTATTAAAACACAGGAGGAGACACGAGGGAAAGCAACCCACAAAAAGGGATGTGCAGTGTCTCTGAACTTTAATAAGAAATATTTTGTTGATAAGGATGCTGTACTAATCCAGGAGGAATAAAGGTGCTCCAGAAAAAAAATTCTGCTACTTTTGAATGCTGAATTCTGCCTGTGCAAACTCTGCACAATGAGAACCCTGGGTCAGTCTGTGCCTGTGCAGGTGATTTTATGTTGCACTTTGGCTGTAGGAGTGGTGGAAAGGACAATGAAACACAGTTCTTCATGTAATGGAGAAGCAAAAGAGAACTTTATTTAAAGGAACACTACATTTATATAGGGTAGTTTGTGCAAAACAGAATAGAAAAGGCTCATTGGTCTGAGAAGGCAACACCTCTCTGAAATCATGCTTTGTGCCAAACATCACATCTCTCACACACCCTGCAGGTGTTTAATCATTGTTGTAATTTCTTGTCCTGGAGCAGCCTGAGAAACCCAAGGCCTCAAGGCTGCTTTCCCTGTTCCCAGCAGCGTCCAATGACAATTTTAGGCACCAGGGGTAGGATGGGGAAAGAGGAGTCATCCCCATGGACTGAGAAAACAGGTCACAGGCTGGTCCCAGGTTTCACCAGCACAATGGACAAAGTATTTCATCCTCGTACAGACCCTACCTGCAATATAAAGTGGGGACTGACCTGTTCCTCTCCTCCCAGCAAAATTAGAGAAGTATGCCCAGGTATTTCCCAGGAAGGGAAGGGAATGCTGATGGTTTATTTGGCAGCAAAGAACCAGGCACAGGAGAGCTCTGACAAGGTGGGGCAAGTCCATCCTTGGCAGTATGGCTGCTGAGTGCCTCAGATGAGACCTGTGGGGGTGGAGAGGAAAGCCTGGAGAGAAATGGAGCAGGGAGGGTCAAGAGGAAATTTGTGTGGATGAGCAGACACAGGCTGCTCTCAGAGATGGCTGGAGGCAATGGACACCTCTGACAGCAAGGAAAGTGCTCAGAGACTGGGGTAAAACTCCTCTCATTTCAAGTGGTTTAAGATGGACCAAAGCCCAGAGAGGAATCTGCAGCCTTTGAAGTGCTGAAAGCTTGGCTGCAGGAGCAGCTGAGCCACTGGCCTGAGCTTTGAAATGGATCTGACTTCACAGCTGGCCCTGCCCCAGGCTGGGGGACTGCAGCAGATGTGCTCATGATCTCCATCCCAAGCTAAACTTTCCTGTGGTTCTGTGATACAGATCTGACAGTGCTCCTCTGGAGATGGGGCATTTGTCTCCATTTTTTGGCTGAGCTGCCTCAGAACAAAGCCTGAGCTACACAGAGATGAGAGCTGGAGAGGGAGGCAGCAGCTCCAAGCCAGGCTGAGACCAAGTTTTGCCCAAAACAATTTCCAGTGGTGAGCTCCATCAAACACCAGAGGTGCTGCATTCAGAGCCCTAAATCCCAACTGGTTTAACTGATGAAAAAGTTCCCACAGTGTTTCACAACAATGTGCCATATGTTAAAATTATTCATGTTGAACATGTCTAACTGTGCCTGTTATTTACTTTAAGGTCACAAGGTATTTAAAAAAAAAACTTTGTCAAAATAATTTCTATGATTGAAATACCTGTTCTCTCTGAGAATTGTCAGAAGGAGCTGAGAAGAAAAGACAGCTGTGGGGGAAATTGAGGAGACGTGCAAGCAGTGCATCCATAATTTGGACCCAAGTCTTGGTTTGGACTCTACTGGAAGCTCATCCCCGCCAGATGAGATATTTATAAATTAGATGTAAATTTTCTGTGCATAGATTTCTGAAATGCTTTAAAAAAAAAAAAAATGTGAATAAAACATTCTTAAAATTCTGAGAGTTTTTAGTTGATTTGTTTAAGTGGAGTAATGTGCAGAAAATTTTTACATTTTCTTATGGTACCCAGGTGGATTGACAACTATGGGGAGGAGGAAAAGAGGAGGAGAACAAAGCCAGAAAGATAATGAGCTGAATGATTAAGTTGTATAAGGCTTCAGAGGGACTGTTTCTATAAATAGGTTTTTACTAAAAGTCTACCCTTTCAAAATTTTATATTCATCTAAAGAAAAAAAAGAGAAAATGTTACCAAAATCTAATTAGGAAGGGTTATAACCTGACATCTATGAAAACCAAAATAGAATAATGCCACAAGAGAAAGAACCTCCAGATATGTATTTTAAAGAGTTTCTCTCAGAAAAGTTAAAAAGTAAAGTTAAAAGGAAAGCTGAATAAAATGTTCATAGTGAAACTAAATGGCCAGGTAGAACTTTAAAAAAAAAAAAAAAAAAAAAAAAAGTTAGTAAGGTGTGTACCTCCATCTTAGGCAAATTTCCAGACCAGGTTTTATTTATTGATTCATCCTCCCTCATCATTGCATTAAAGGTGCACTCTGTAAAAAGCATAACAAAGAACACCCTCCCCAATGCCAATATCTTGCCCAGATCTTCTCACTACCATCATTGTAAATGGGTTAGTTTAAAATGTTTAGGTTTTTGAGTTTTAACACATCACTAGCAGTAAAATAAAAAAATGATCATATGATCATTATTCCCATGTGGAATAAGCTCCCAAAGCTCCCAGCTGCACCTTTGCCTTGCCATGCAGGAATAAGTGGAGCCTGTTTGTCCATCCTTTGACCAGGTTTCCCTGCCAGATGCTGTGTCACCCATTTCCCAGTGCTCAGGACAGGCAGCAGTTCCAGGGATGCCCAGAGCCAGGTCTGAGCCCAGCTCAGAGAGGAGCTGATTTACTGACACACAGTCTGGGCCAGCTCAGCTGGGGTAAGCACACAGAGAAATTAAAATGGGCCTGACCAGGATATCTCTAAATCCCAGCACCCCAAGGCTCTGCCAGCTGCCCCCAGTCCCTTTCTCTCTTCCAGAATCCAGGTGCTGAGGCACAGCAGCAGGAACAGAGTTTTCAGTTCCCTGGAGCATCACACCCTCACTGCTTGTGATCAAGCTTGGCCCAAGTATTCTGGGACAAGCTTTTATTCCCTTACATTACTGCATGTTCAAGGCAAGCAAAACTGGCACACTTGGTCCCAAAGGCCTCTGATATCCCAGAGGAACATTGTCATTCAAGAAATACTGAAGTGGACTGGTTTTATTTCTATTTATATTGCTTTTCTTCACAAAGAATGTTTCTCAGTTGAATATATAGCCAGTCCATTTGTAACTAAAGATCCATTAAACTTTAAAGCAGCTTCTCTATTTATTTGCCTTAGAAATACAATTTCAATAAAATACTTAAATGCAGGAATAGATATAACATCCATCTGAACTTGTATTCAAATATATCAAAGCAGGGTGATGCACAACAGCTTTTTGCCATTACTATTTCTATTGGCTTCTGGTATCTTGGATGCTAATTCTGCATCTTTCTCATGTTTTTACCTGTGTTTGTGGATCTGCAACTGAGATATTGCAGTGATTTCTCTTTCCTTCTCTGACACAACGAGGGAAACAAAGGAGCACTACAATTTTTAATCAGAAATTGGACCTCCAAAAATCAGTTTATGTTTTCTTCTGCATTCCAATTTACATTTCACTTTTAATGATGGAGGTTTACAAGTGAGTTGGTTTCACATAAACATGCAGACATCTTAGAGAGACTTCTGTAAGGCAGAGTAAAAAATTCCTGGATTAAGGAAAGGGCTCTGCCTTATTAATGCTGAATTGGTGCATTCTGCCTGTATGCAAAGAAAAAAAAAAAAAACAAACCAAAAAAAAAACCAACAAAACAACTTGCCACCTTCTCATTGTTAAAGGCACTTAAGCACGAAAGAAACTAATTAAAAATGGAAAGAGTGGCACTTTTTATACCCTTCAGAAGTATTTTCATGAGCTGCACAGTGACTCATGTTTTACAGCACTGGGTAGCTCAATATATGTATTTTTAATGATTTGGAAAGGGCTCATAAAGCAGTGTCCCCATCTTGCAATCGTTCATGACTGTGTAAAAGGCAGCAGAATCCATTATTTCCAAGGGACTGCAAAAAGAAACTGGCTTGGAAATATCTGTAAAGTATCTGTATTGTTATCAGTGAAGTTAGAAACTTTTTATGATGATTCAAAATGATTTTTGTGTGAGATATGTTGTTTTTTTTTTTAATATTCCTGCCACAGAGACACCCACAAGAGCATTTAATTCACCCAACACCAGATTTGTGTGGGGGTCTTGGTCACGAGCAAGGAGCTGAAGTTTAATGAGTTCATTAATCAGCTGGGCTGTGCAGCTGACCAGCAGCAGATGAGGGCTGAGTCACCATCACAGGCTACAAAACTCCACCCACACAGGTAATGAATCCCAAATATCAGAGGTTTTAGACTCCAGTTCTTGGCTCTTTATCTGAGTGTGGGTTCCTGCACGTCCCAGAGCCAGCAGTGCCAGGGATGATGAGAGCAGTGATCCCAAGCACAGATGGACATCCCTGGAATCCTGGCACTTGTCCCTGGCTCAGCTCCGTGCCTGTGAGGATCTCTCTAGGCTGGGTAAAACTCTTTTGTGCTGTTTAGTCACCAGGCAGATAAATGGAGCCTCTCTGATCGATTATCAGCCATCCTGAGCTGTGGCAAAGGAAATAAAAGTGTTTCCCCCACCTGGCTACAGCCTCCCTCAGGTGGTCATGGATTGTTTGCCAAGCAGATTGGATAAAGGAGAAGCAAATTGCATCTCAGGTGACAGGGAAAGCAGGGAGAAATCCCTTCCATGGATTCCCTTGATTTATTCCAGCCTGGAAACCTCAGATCCTGTGTCCCATGAGCACAAGCAATGAGTTTAGTCCTTATAATCTCCTCTATTCCACAGTTTGTTCCAACTCCATCATTTTCCTCAAGGAGTTAAAGCATCCAGACATCAAAACCATGTTATGGTTTCATAAAGAAAAAGTCATTAGACACTTCCAGACAGTTTCAGAGGAATAGGAAAAATAATCTCCATGTCCCATTTTTGAAGGTGTCTAAAGGAGGTATTAATGCATGATTCATTGATATATTGGATCACAGTATGAAACAGCCAAATAATTATGTATCAGAAAGTGCTTCTGCTCAGATTAATCCCTTTTCATGCAGTGTTTACCAAGAAATGTTAAGACCTTTGGAAATATTTGTACTTTGTTTAGACATAGCAGATCATTAGCTCCTTTATTAGTCAACAGTGGGAAGAGGAGCTGTAAGAAATATCATGTTGTTACCTAGAGAGAATGCAATGGAAAAACAAATCAAATTTCTTGAGATTCTTTTCATACATTTTATCACTTGTTTTGCATAACTTTATCCTCTTACCTTTTCTATTCCTCAGATGTTAAGATAATGAATAAAATAATAATGTCCTCTCTAAGCACAGCAAGGTTCCACAGATCCTTTTTTCCTCCAAATCAGTTAAGACAAGACAGAAAATTGTGTCACTGAAGGGCAGCAAATGAAGGTTTATTTATTATTGGATTAAATCACAGGGAAGTTCAGCTGTATCTGTATTTTACATCCTTATGTGAAAACAAGAAACACTTTGAAGCTCTTAAAATCCAAAGAGAGAAACAGGCAGAGAAGGGGAATATATCCACTGAATAGCACAGAGTTAAAAAAATGGGGAGTCATAAATCAACTAAACCCTTCTTACAGACACTGAGAAAACACTAAGAGCACCAGTTTCTGCAATTTTGGACATGATCTTACTATTCATGGAAAGAAAAGCCCAGATTTCTATGAAGAGTGACATTTTGTGCTCCACACCAAACTGTAGTAAAGGAAAAAAAATCACAGAAAAAAAAAAAAAAAAGAAAAAGAAAATGAAAACAACAAAAAAAAAAAGGGTGGGGGGGAAATAAATGAAAACTAAAAGTTGTCTGAGCAGTTTATCAGCCACATAAATGAAATGTGCATTGAGCAAAACCTCCCCCAGCCTGCCTGTACTCATCTTCCTTGAGACTCTAAAGATCAGCTTAATATTTTCCACCTCCTTTTCCCTTTGTGCCCCAGGTCCCTCCAGAATCTATCCAGATCCTGAGCATTATTTTGCCATAGATGATTTTAGCTCTGTTTTCCATGGCTTTCCCTGCTATCCAAGTGTGATATTCTCAATCTTCTGCTACAAAATGAGTTTTCTTTACTCCAGTGCATTGCCTGTCTCAGTGAAGAACTGCCTGATTTCAGGAGTTTCTTTGCATTCTCTCCATCCTCTGGGTTTCATTTTCTCTGAAGTGCTGCCCCTGCCTCCAACTCTGCATCCATATCCTGAGATTTCCACACCATCTTTCAGAAACACAGCTGTAAATAAAGGGTAGCTGGTAAGGAAGTGAATGTTTTATTATTCCTACCAAAAATGGGCTTGCCACTAAGTAAAAGCTCATTTGGCTTTAATCTTTCAATGCCTCACATTTTCTCCATCTCAAAGCAGGATGCAGGAAGAGCAATAACTCGTGGTTCAGAAATAAATTAAGGTTAACATCAACCCTGTGTGAAATACTGTGCCCAGGTATTAAATACAGAATTTTCCTTTCATATATAATGTTAATACCCAGCTCTTATGCAGTGTTTTCCACCAGCAGAGTTCAAAGTGACTTATAGAAAAGCAAATAACAACTGAGGCTAACTTGGTTAGTTTGCTTAAAGGGAAGAAGTTGGCATTCAAATGTAACAGTGTGCTATAAATTGGAACTTTGCCACTGAATTTCCACAATTTCCAGGCTCCTAGAAGTTTTATCAGTGTGACCAGGATTTGCTGAAAGCTCCAGAAATCAGCTTTCTGTGGCTAGAAAGGGCATTACTATCAGAGGAAACCATTTACAAGTGCACTTCTTACAAACAATTTTGTGAATTTGCCTTCCCAGCCCTGAAATTTATTCTCCCTCCCCCCCAGGGGCAGCACAAGCCTGTTCATCCACCCCTGGCCTCCAGAGCAGGGGAGGGAAGGGGAATTCTCCTGCATCAGAATCCCACTGGGATCTCTTCAACTCCTTTTCCCTACTTATTCCCCCCCACCTTTTTTTCTTTTAACCCATAGTTGTAAATTGCCGTCTTTTTCCTGTTCAAAATAAGAGAAAGAATAAAGCAATTATTCTTTTATTCTTGCTGTTGAACATTATTCCTCATTTCTATTGAGTATTCTGAGCTGAAGTCTGCAGTAAAGGCTGGAAATAAAGCAAATTTGATGCAGTGACACAAAGCCTTCCTTGAAGGAGCAATTGTCATGAATAAATCAATATTGGACTCATATCCAAGGGGAAGAGAAATTCAACTAGAGTACTGTGTATCTTCTTTTCAAAACTGAAGTAAGATCAGATGTGTTTTCCTGTGGTCTTTGCCTTTTTGCTTTTTGAAGTTTCTCTCTTCTCTACATATCTTTGGTATGGTTAAATGATTGAACTGTAAAACAACTTTTACCCTCCCATGCATTTATATCCTTCCTTCCACTTATAAAATACTTTTTGCCCTTTTAAGTATATTTGAGGTGTTTGTGCCCAGCTGTTCCTGGAGTTACCAGATGAGATAAGAAAAAAGCTAAAGAAAATATCTTTTTGAAAAGCACAGAAACACAGAGGGGAAATCAGACCCTTCACAATAATGTCTTAACAGAAAACGTGGATTTTGGCAGTAACCTCTGGAAATAGATTGTACCTCCATTTTTGTGCAGCTTAAACACACCTAATTATTAATTAATAACTATTCACTGAGTAGCCTCAGGATCATTTTTTCTGTATATTTGCAGAAAATACCAAACTTGTTATTGAGTCCATGCACATCCTGAAGTATTTGAGATCATGATTACCCAATTTTTCCCCCATTTACTTTTAGTTTTATCCAAAGGGAATATTTATAGGCTAATCAGCACCTGTTAAATCAAAGGAGCAATTCCCTCTCTCATCAGCTCATGCAAGCCTCTCCCTTTCAGCAGTTAACTGTGCTTATCAGAACCACCTATATTTAATATAAGTTCAGGAATATTTGTCATTTGAGGACAGAATGTGCCAAGAAACTTTTTCTTAATGCATGCCTCATCTAGCAACAAGAGAGCAGAACAACCTCAAATCAAAATACATTCATTTCTTTTACTTTCTGGTTTTTCATCCAGAAACCTTTGCAATGAAAGAAGCTGCTGCTATAGTGTGTTTAAATAATACCTGAAATTCAGAGATACAGAGATTTTATGGATGGAGTGATATATTTTTCAGACACACAAGAAAAGGTGCAGCCCTACAACTAGGAAAAAATGAAAGAAAAAATTGTTTGGAAGCTGATTTGTGAGAGCTGTGGGCACAGTTAAATTACAGAAATGATGAAAAGTGTCAGAGAACTGGGCTCTTGACCCCAAATAACTGAGGAATCAAATAGAGCTGTGTGACAGGGTGAATTACAGACCTGCAGCTCTTGGTTCCTCCTCTCCACACTTGGACATGTAAAGGTTTGTGCCAAAAAACCCACAGAAATGGAAGAACTTTTGCTCCTGCATGCTGTCTTGCAGCTGCTCAGTCTTAAAAGGCTCCCTGTAAACCACTATGATATTTATACACAAATAAATAATGCAAAGTTTCAGTATTAACATGGCAATTTTTCACCCACAGCTCCTCATGGTGCCACTAAATTGGTGGCAGCTCTGGCTGGAGAGATGATGAGATGAGCAGCAGTGTGAGTCCTGGGATAAATCTCCAGGTTTTGTGCTGAGCTGGTGGAATTCATACAGCAAATTTCAAGTGATGGATGTAAATGATCCAAGGCATCCCAGCCTGGGGTAATTGCCTGTGAATTTGCTGGGAGGTTTCCCAGAGCCCAGGGCAGGCTGAGCAGCTCTGGGCTGCAGCCACACAGCTGGGTTTGCTCACCCTCCTGTACCCAAATTCCTGTCCTCACCTGGTCAAATTAGTAAATTATTAACAAAAATCACCTTCCCGATCTAAATCAATGAAAACCCTTCATGTATTTTGTCTTCATTGCCATAAACATTTTTAAGAACTTTCTCATTCCCTGGTTAGCTTTGTATGCCATACACTGATTCTAACACTACCTTTTTAATATTTGTTTTTAAATTAATTTATAAAACTTGTTTAATATTGGAGGCTTTTTTCCTAGTCTGCTTCAAGACCAAGATAAAGGCAGTATAAGCAGAATCAAAATCTGAATGCTTTGTATTTTCCCTTTCATTAACCTCCTATGACACAAAACTGCTGCTAAGCCACTTGGTGTGATTTGCTGGTGGGACAGAAATGCATCTTTCTCCAAAGAGATTATTTCCATGCTGCCAGAAGTGTTTGGGAAGTGTTTGCTGCAGGAATTTCACCCTGGCAGAAGGACCCTTCTGCACCAGGAGCATCAAGCCCTTGCAGCTTGGAGAAACCAGAATGATGCTCCCATTTCTGGGCTTACTGAAGTGTTTGAGTAAACTCACAAGATTTTGTTTCATTTCAGGTGTGCTGAAATGCTATTTATGCTATTTAGCTATTTCTAGTGCTATTTATGCCACCAAGCTTAGCTTGGTAAGTTATCTTTTGTACTTCTCACAGGTTCAAATTTTTAATCAAATTACCTGATACAGCTTATTTTGACAGAGCTTATTTTGATGGTTGGTTCAGTTTTCAACACAAATGAAGAGCAAGTCTGTGCTTGCAACACAAATCCCAAATCCACCCAGCTATTCTGGCCAGTCCTAATTTCCCATCAACTTCAGGAGTTCCAGGATTTGGCTGAACTGCATCACTTTCTTCAAAATAAAATATCTGTGTGCAAGGCTTTGAGCTACCTCAGATCTTTATTGAAAAAGGGTTAAAATTTGAAAGCTCTGTAGGACACAGGGTATCAGGATAAAACCCTTGGAGACAAACTCTAAAAGCTGTTTAAAGCAGTTTACACCCAATAACTGTAATTCCCATCACACAGCTGATGACATGAGTGACATAAATGTTCCCTAGTGGATTTTAGAAAATAATTGCTGCATTTAACTGTACAAGAACTTCATCTCTCCTAGATAATGATGAGAAAACAGAACAGTTTCAAGTTTCTGTATATACAAGACAGCAAAAGAATGAAAATCATGATCTGAAATAAACAAGTTACTACATGAGACTAAAACCTGGAGAAGATTTTTTTTTTTTAAATAGCATATTTCAAACAAACTATTAGAAATTATTGCTAATTCAAGCATGTCTCAGATTGAAAAACTTTACAGATGAAAAAATACAGACTTTGTTCTGTTAGCATGATGGACAAAGTTAAATATTTAATGCGGGCTCTTTACAGACTATTAGAAATTAGAGATGAAAGACTATTAATTAAATTCAAATTTGCAATAGCCTGAAAATTGAAGGTTCATCTGTTTGTACTGGAGCCCCTATCTGCAAGCCCAAAAGAGCTGAGGAGGATTTAAATCTGTTTGAAGCAAAATTATCCATTTAGGATTTGTAGGCATTTGTAGGATTTGAGGGTTCCAGGGGCCTAAATGATGCACTCACCAGAGCTCCAGGTGCATTTTTAAGGCTCCCTTGTGAAACTGCCTTTCAGCACTTTGTCAGGTCCCTTTTCTGATTTTAAATATGTTCCTGTAGATTATTAAAGATGTCTGTGTTTATTTTGGGCTAAGCTTTGGATATTCTTTGACTTGTTGGGCAAATCACCACAGCTCACTTGACACCACTTCTATGGTCTATGTTATGATGGTTTAGGGCTCTCCCTAAAACCATTTTCTCCATGCAACACTTCCCTGATTTTATGATAATATTCCTTAAGAATAACATCTCCTTACCCAGTGTATTTATAAAAGTATCAAGATCTTTATCATGAGCATTATAGGCAAGGGGAAAGGATTTCTTCTAATTAAGCCATAAAGCTAAGCTAATAAAACCAATCATCCTGTGCACTTATGTAAAATTTTAATTTCATGTTCATCAGTGTTTAGTTCCCTTATAAAGTCCCCAGTGAGCTAATAACCTTTTGTGTGCTCTTTCTTCTGGAAAAGAAAGGAACATCCATCCTTCTTGGGGTTACTTTTAAACCCTCACAATGAGAGCTCACCTTTTCACATGGGCTATTGCTTTATTGGGCTGCTCAGTGGCACCTCCTTATTGAGCCCTCCTGGCTCTGAAAACATCAGCAAAACTTATTTTAAAGGAACCTGCCAAGTGCTGAAGGACCAAAACTTCTTCCCCTGAACCCACCACACTCCCCAGAGAGGTTTGTTCTCTCCCCTCCTTGGCTTTGCCAGCCCCTAGAGACAAAATTGTGCATTTTATGCTAAATTGTGCATTTTATTCGAGCTCAAAACAGCCTCAGGGCTTAAGCTGGTTGCAGCCAGCTGCTGCCTGGTGTCTGTTTGTCCCAAGGAGCATGTCCAGGCTTCACTCAGAGTCCAGGTCACTTCTCTGCCCTGACAAATGCTGCCTCTCCTCTAAAAAAGACAACACAAACTGTGGAGGGAGCCTGGTAAAAGGACAAATCCCCAGGGCTTGTGAGCCTTAAGATTGCCCTCTCCAAGTTCCATAATTATGAAGCAGAATAAACCCCATTTGCTTTCTCAGCCAGCATTTTATATTTTAGTGAGCTAAAACCACACAGGCAGTGTGGGATGCACAGCAATGGGAATGGGAATTTGTAAGAGTTTGGAATTTACCCTGCCAGAATGGAGAGGGGCTGTCAGCTCAGTGTGTGCAGTTCTTCTGTTTGAGTTGATGCTTCAGCAAGCACAGTCAATAACACATTTTTAGAGGGCTTGTAGATAATTAGATTAATGAGTTGACTCTCCTCAAACACACCATTTGCAGTAAGCCTTTCTGCTCATCTCTTTATTGACTGGCACAGTAATAATATCTATTGAACTTCACTCAACCATCAAGTAATACAAACACATTTTTGCCCTTGGAGGCAGTCAGAAAGGCCAGGCACACTATCACTGCAGTACATATATTTTCTGAGACAATTAGCAACTCAAGGTGGTGTTAATCAGGAGGAAATGGGGGCTAGCTAATTATTAAATTCTCTCTTGCTACAATAGCATTCCCAGAGGTAAGATGACTATGTTGGAATTGTTTTGCAGGGATCCATCTAACTCTTTGTCTCTATTGTAATGAGATGCCAGTCAATCCTCAGTTAAAAATCCTGTTCCCTCTGAAGAGCCAGACAAGCAACACAATTAGAAATGGCAGTTGATTTTTCAGAACATCTTCTTCACCTCATCCCAACCCCTCAACTGGAATTCAGGATTTTAGCATAGACAAGTCTCTCAGTGTCCTTTGGTGGTTCTCAATTAACATCTAGGAAAAGCAAATCTCATTAACAAACCCACTGTGAGTAGAAAACTGTAGGATGGCAGTTAAAGCCTTGGAAGAATGGAAGAAGAGCTCCAGATAGCTCCATCTAAGTTGAGCCAAAGAAGGACTGATGTTTCCTTCCAAAAGAAGAAATGTCACCAAAAGTGAATGGAAAAAATCTCACAAAATTGGCTGAGCAAGTCCTTTCTGGGACTTTACTGTGGTGAGAAACAAAAAAAGCCACACAGAAATTAACTGGCCCAGAATTAGCCCCTGACAAGGCAATCAGCACCTGCAAGGCAAAGGGGACCTGCACTTCTGCTAAACAAACTTTCCTCCAGGATTCCCAGCTATTTTAAGCTGGGTTTTTATTATTATTCATTACTTACCCAGATAAGACTTATCTTGCTAACAGCAACACTGCTGTGTAAGGTGTTACCTGTGCAAGGCTGAAGGTCTGAACCTGAATCTATCCATGCCCATCACTGCCAGCCCTCATGGTCTATTTATGTGAAGGTTTTGCCTAATTCTCCAACAACCCCAGGCATAAATATCACTGGGAGTAGAAGCAGGAGTATAAATACATGGCAGAATTTGCAAGGCTTTAGGCATCTGGTGTGTGTGCATTAAAAGCTGCTCTAAAAGGCAAAGAAAAAGCTGCTGCACAAACATCCATCCCTATGAGCTCAGGAAATGCTGATAACACTGTTCCTGTGGGAGCTACAGAGCAGGGCATGAGTAACAACCCTGGCAGGGGCTCAGGATGCATCCTGACCAAAAAAAGGCTCAATTTCCTGTTTTGGGGGGTTTAAGATTTTGCTTAATCAGAAAATTGTGGTAAGAACCATAATGATGCCTATTGCTGTCATATTTTTATTAGTATCAAGCCTAAATTAATATAAATTTAGTAATTTTACTCAGTTTTGGAGATGTTATGGAAAAAAGTTACTTAGAATTTTAATTCTTCAGTGCATTGTGTAGATCTTGCTTGGCAGCTCATGAATCCAGAGCCAAAAGCCACTTAATTTCTTTTTTTCTGATTAAATTACTGCATGAGATACATACCTGCTTCCTCATGTACATTACCAGGTTAATATTGTTGAATTATAGTGTAAAAGACCTGCAAAAAACCAGCCTCTCCTAATAGATAAAAATAAGTAGGAAAAAATACAATAAGAATTCTTCCTGGTTGCTTTTATACTTGATATTTAGAAAATTAAACATGTATTTCTCAGTCATAAAAAATCTGTGGGGTGAGAAATCCAGTGTCCAAATTCTAAAGCCAGAGGTTGTCTCCTAGTTGACAGTTTAAGCATCAGCCTATCCAGAGTAATGGATTTTTGACATGAAAAAATATTATAATTATTCTCTAGCCTGATTTCCCATCAACTTGAGAATTAATTGGAGCATATATTTTGTAAAGACACACAGACCTGATGTCTTCAAATAGTGATGGTATTACTTACAATAATAATAATTAAAAATGAAGAAATAATAGGAATACATCTTCCCCTTATTTCCAGTTCAATTATTTGGGTCAGAATTTCTACCAGGAGTTCTTGGTCCAAGTTTGATTTTTACTTTAGACAAGCTTCAGCTTTGGTGTAATAACAGATTGTAGGACCTTCAGCCAAGTTCCTACATATTAAAAGGTTAAATATTCAGGGTTAAATAATCAGGGTTAAATATTAACCCCAAACATCTTTTTAAAATTTTTAATTATTTTTTTTAAGCCTGTGGCCAGGTAAGTCCCTCTCTCCCAGCACTGAGGGAGGTGTCAGTGTGTGCTGTGCCAAACATGTGCTATCTCTGGCAGGAGAGATTTGTGAAAGATTTTCCTGCCAGCAATAACTGAGCTGAGATCTGCTTAAGCTGCTCTGGAATGCAAGAGCTGCCCTATTACAGTGATTGCTCTGCCACTGGTCATTAAATTTAATCTGTAAATATTAATGTTGGCTACTTAGCCAACTTCCCAAGTAATGGATGCATGTTCTTTCTTGGGGGTTTCCAGACTTAACACTCTGGGGACTTAATTTTCAGGATATAATTTATACTGGATAATTCAGGACAAATTAATGTAGAGGAAATAAAAGCTGATTGTACATTAACTGTTGGTAAAAAGTCCAGAGCTACAGAAGCACCACTCAGGAAGCCAAAATTTACAGCTCTGCCAAAACCCATCTGGTGTTTTACTCCAGGAGGCAGAGTCCTCTGGAGCACAGGATGTCCAGGCAGTGCTGCTCCTCAGAGTCTTCACCTTTGCAAACCCTTCCATCTCCAGAGACACAGGAATTATCTATTTTCATAGCACCATTCAGGATTTCTCTGATGAGAACTTACATGAGCAGTCTACAAAATTACTGCCATGAAAATGTCAGTCTTTGAGCAATTACTTTTGTTTTTATGAAGTAATATTCCCTTTAACACACTCTGTTCTGATAGGCATGTGAGAAAAACTGATATCACCTGCAAGGGTTGGCCATAGAAATAGAACATGCTTGGTTCTATGAAATGTAATATACAAGTAAAAAAAGAATAAATTAGAGATGCCTCTTTTCTAGTGCAGAGGTGGTTCCATTCTGCACTGCCTTGGCTCCTGGTATTTTATTTTCTCTTCATTTCAGGCTTTGCCAGGTATTTTACAGGTTCAGGGTCAGACTTCTTGCTGCAGTCACATTGTATAACACTATTGCACTTTACACATTGCTTTGATTTTAATTTTGGCCAACAGCTAGAGAGAAAAAAGCAGCCAGCTTAACCATATCCTAAATGGCCTGGAGCTGGGAGCCAGGGAGTCATTACAGGCCATCCATCCAGCCAGGGAGAGACAGATTCATTTGCAAATGAGCAACCCAAATTCAGTCTGCATGGTTTGAGGGATGGAAAAAGTTTGCAGGATAATTTATTAGTGTCACTGTCTGCAGCTTTCCAGATGTTCTTGTCCTGGAGCATACACAGAGGAGAAGTTCCCAAATACATCAATAAAAGAGTTTAGAGATGTTTTTCTGCTAGGAGGCATGAAGCTGGAAAAATTAAAGGTGTTCTTCCAGAAGTGATTTAAATTAATGAATGACTTCAGATCAAGGCCAGAGGGAGGGAAAAATGTCAGCACAGTCCTTCCTGCTTGTATTGAGGTAGAGTAGGTCTTTAACCTCTGCTGCATGCAGGGAAATGAGAGAAGCTTTCCCTTGGGATGGGGGATACTTCCCTGAACACCCAGAGTATCCCAGGAATTGTTCTGTAATGCTCAGTGCAAATGAATTCTCTCTAAGCTGATGATATTCATGCAAACATTGCGTGAAATACTGCCACACACCCACCATGACACAGATATTTTCCTTAGAACACACCATGTGGAAGAGGAAGGCATTTTCACTGGATTATAATTTTTAAATTGTCATTTAAACAAATAATTTAACAGAATGAACCAAAAACCAGGTCCTGCCTATTGGATTTTAATGCCAGAAGAGTGAAAGGAAAGATGAGAGCTACTTTCATCCCTCAAGCCCTTTCATGTCCTTTGGATGGATCAGGAAGCAACAAAAATCAGAAAAAATAACTCTCATAGGTAATAAAGTTGATGTTCAACCCAGATGAACATCCATCTCCCACCTGCATTTACTGGGTAGCAGGAAAGGGTGAAAGCTTTTATTAGACCTTGAGCAGCAGTTTGAATAATTGACATTAAGATTTGTTGAAATGGAACAATTTGACTGACCCACTTTTGGACTTCAGGTGAGTTTATCTCAAGAACTACTTACTTGAGTTTATGATGACATTTTTAGGAGCTCTGTCATGCCTGCCAGCTCACCTTCCCACAAACAAATTCACAGAAAGTAGTGCACAGAACTAATGCCAGGATCCTCCAGCTTGATTTGGCCTCCACTGATTTCACTGATCAAAGGAAGTTCTTTCTCCTAATGACCACATTAATTTTAATATAAACTTTTCATTGTCAGGTTTGTAGGCAGATATCTGCATTTGTCCTAATCAGGGATTCACTTGGAACTGTAGGTTTAAACCTCCTCTAGAGTAGTCTAAGTACAGAGTTACCTGTTGTCTGTAAAAAATCCCAAAGCACCTAAACCTCATTTAAGGGACTGATAGAAACCTGGCTCAGACCCCACTCCCATGAACCAGCTCCTGCTTCTCTGGATAGAGCCTGAACTGCTCAGCTGTGTGCCCTGAACTGCTGAAAGCAAGAAAGAAATCATCATTTAACTGAAATAGTGAGGGCTTTGCAGGGGAATCTCACTTTCCCCAATAATCACCTTGGGGGATCACTGTTTAATAGCAGAGAGCAATCCCTGCACACTACAGACACTGAGAGACCATTTTAAAAAGCCTCACACCTAAAAGCTCAGCTTCTCCTCTTTTTTCCTGAGTCATAGCCCTAGCTCACAGAAGCTGCTGGGAGCACTAATGCAAGGGTTCAGAAATGACCCAAAATATAAACACACAGTTTAGCCTGAGGCAAAGCACGGTGTGTTTCCTGAAAGCACATCACTGGACCATAAAATAAGAGTTGTGATGCTCCACTGAGGGCAGGGATGGAAGAGAGGAGTGTCTGTGAATCTCTCTACTCCCCTGAGCATGGTGTGATTAGCTTCCCCCTTTGAACCCAACCTTTATTCCTTTAACAAACCCAGAGAGTCAATCACACCTCTTGGCTCACTTTGAAACTAAGTGAAAATTCACCAGGACAGGGAAGTGACAGAAAAGCTTTTAGTCTGCTTCAGCTGACAACAAAATGTATTTTTGTCCCACTCTCTGTCAGCAAAGCCATTGAAATTCATGCCACAGGATGGTTTAAATCCTATTGCACCTGTTAGTTCTGGTGTTTAGACAAATTCTTCATGGTGCTGATGTACCTGGGGGAATATCAGCAAGGACAGAGCAGAGGGGAGCAAACTCACAGCCCCTCATGTAGGATTTACTGCCCAGGTTGGGAGGGGATTGCAGATCACATAACATTCTGAACAGTAATATTAATTATTGCTCTGGCTATTTAATGATTATCACAACCTAACGAGGGACTCCTGCTCTGATTTACCTTGTAAGCACCTTTCTTCATAGCTGCATTTACTGCTTTATAAATGCTTCTTATTGCATAGCCATTACCAGTGCCACTAAACTCATTTAACCAAGCTCTCACCACTGTAGTTTTATAGAAAAATGGCAGAAGAAGTAGTGTAACTTTTCCTCTTTATTTTTGCAAGGACAGCATTATGGCTAAACATGTATTTACCTGCATAATAGCTCTCTGTAACTCCTGGGAAATGTAAGTATTAAATATTGTAAGTATTAAATAAATATGTGTTCAAAAACCCAGCTGGCTTCTTCAGTATAATCACTCAATAAAAATAAGGATGGAAGAGATTAATAATATTGATTGGTTATAAGGCAGTACACCTTGAGTTAAAAGCTAGCCTTTTTTATTGGCAGATAGGAGAACACAAATACTGGTTTGAAGTAAAAAAAAAAAGCAGAAAAATTTCTTAGGTGATAATTCTGCTTCTCTCTGCAGCAGAAACCTCAACAAAGTAAGGGCCATACAGGAACCAGGCCAATATTTCTACCCCCCCATTTATCCACAGTACATAAACTGCTCCAAGTTTCTCCACATTATACCATGCAGTGCTTAAACTTCACAAATTCCCAAATGGAATGCACTCACAACTGATTTATTTCCATTTATTTGGGAAATCCCAAATACAGCAGAGGCTGCTTTCATCACTTCATGGAAAACGTAAATCCACTTACTGATAATGAATTCCTGTGGCACCTCTTCCTGCAGCAGCCTCCCCTGCCAGCTCTCACTCAAAATGCTGCTGCAGAAACTGGGTTTTTCTGAGTCAATCTTTGTTCCCCATTAACCTGAACTGAATCCTTAGCTCAGCTGTGCTCATCCCTTCTGGGGTCAGTAGCACAGGAGTTTTCTTTCAGTATTTAAAAAGAGGAGATTCCAGCTGATGCTGAAAATAAACTGGTTAAAAATTAAAATGAAACTATTTCCCATCAGGACAATTCAGAGAAGCAGATGTGTTGCACTGAAATTCCAAGGGAGGTTATTCAGACCAGAATGGAATTAGGAAAGGAGCAAATTAGGAATGAACAGTTCACCCACCCAAGAATAACCCTGTTACTGTGGGCATTTCTTGATGTGAGAAGATTGGAAGCCTCAAAAGAGGAAGGGTGGAAATAATTCTCCCACAGGCTGGCAAAAGTCTTGCATACTGAGATGCAACCAGAGATTATGTTTTTCCATTAGCATATTCTTTAAATTATGAGTTTTGTTAAGATATGAAATTAAGAATATTTTCCAACCTTTATGAAATGGAATTCCTGTTTCCCAAACAAGAAATATGATCCCTATCCCTTTACTCTGTTCACTGATTTGTTTCAAGAAGCCAGCTCCAGTCTCTTCCACTCTCAGTGATACAGAGGATGTTTAAGTTGCTTTATCTTTGTTGAACAATGCTGCAGATATGAATTCCATCACATTCACTCCCTTGACAAGTTTACACTTCTTAGATTAGAGTGACACTGTGACATTGCTGTAATGTTCTTTTCCCCTTCCTTTTTTACAGTGTTATATTGATTTCAGCAGGAACCCACGTCTGAAACTTTCATTGTGGCTTCAATCTGCTGGACTGGGAATGAAGATGAAATGGGTTTTTATACACAAATGCTCTGTAGTGCTGATAAGGGGTGATGTGAACAGAATACAGACTAACACAACAGAATTGTGGATTCAGCCTGCCTGGTAAAGGAGATATTTTTCAACAGCCTGTTAAGTAGCAATAAATGATTTGTAAACAGATCCTCAATAGAATGGGGACTCCTTTCTCCTAATAATCCTGACGCACAGAAAAACAATTAATAAAAAGCTCAAGGAGATTTTTTGACAATAATCTGACTCTTGGGAGCTTTCAGAGCCACTTAGTCTGTGTGTCCAGCAAGGAGCACTGGACAAACCTGTTGGAACTAACAAATCAAACTTTCCCTGCCTTAGATGTCTCCCAGCAATTACGTGATGGGCTTGGATCTTAATTAGCAGTTCTTCTCTCTCAATCTGAGTGGTGTCAGAAGGTCACTCTGAGAGTGATGCTAACTAGAATGTTTTGAATTGTCTCCAAAGCAGATGTGTGACACTCACCAGCCCCTCACAGCATCTCCCAGAGCAGGTGTGAGTTTGCTCAGCCTATAACCTGAGGAATGGGAAGAACAGAAATCTGCTTTTGCTCCAGCTGTGAATCAGGGGGAGAATTCACTTGAATTTGAGAGTGAACCTTTCCTTTACTGAGCACCCTTCCTCACTGCAACACTGAGGACTGTAAGAGCCTTAAAATTCTTAAAAATGCCCTTTGGCTCAAGAAGTGAGATGTTCTGTGTACTGGAGAATGGCAACCTGAGTCCTGCTGTTGGAGCTTGTCTGGGTTCAGCTGGGCAATCCTGCAATGACATCTGGTCCTTTTTAGGGCTGCACTCTGGGCTGTGGGTCAATGTTACTTATGTGTGAGTGAATTAATTAGACTTGGAAAGTCTAATTAATATGAAAAGGAAGGAAGGCAGACACCATCCAGAAGGTGTGTGCATGTCACTACCAATTCTCTGCCCCTTCTCATCACCAGGAGAAGCTGCTCTGCAGATGGGAAGAACCAGGGACCCAGAGGAGCTCAGAGAACACAGTGGTGTGGGATGTAATTCAAAAGCACAATTACATCTGTGAGCAAGAGGCCAAATAAAAGCAAGCCATAGATAACCACTGGAATAAAAACCAGAGTGTCCTTGTGCCCAGCCCCATCTTCTCCTAGAAATAAACTTTTTTTCAGGCCACATTCAAATCTATTATCTTGGCAGAATGATGCATGGCTGCTGCAAATCTGCCAGGGAAATTAAGAGCTTTTTTGGCAAACTGACAGACACTCAGCCCAAAAGTTTAAGGTTTCTGGAGCTGCTTTAGTTGTGTTTCATGCTTGACTGTCTGCAGACCTCCTGACCTGGCTGAATGCATCACTCTTGTTTTTACCAAGTCAAAGCACTGACCAAGGATTCTCTATTTCACACCCCATTCATACTCAGACTGCCTAATGTGGGTCATCCCAAAAGCCTCTTGCTTTTCCCCTTGGAAAGTTGGGGGTTTTTTGGGTGTTTTTTGTTTTGTTTTGTTTTTTGGTTTTTTGGTGGTTTTTTGTTTTTGTTTTTCTTTTTTTTGTTTTGTTTTGTTTTGTTTTGTTTTGTTTTGTTTTGTTTTTGTTTTTTTTTTCCAGAAAATACAGATCTTCATTTCATTCAGCATACATCTGTTCCAGCTCAGATGTTTTTTATTATAATTATCTGGGTTCAGAAAATATCCAAAATTTGGACCAGTCTAAACGCTGATTTTTTTTTTTAATTTCTGCAAATTTAAGCAAAAAATCTTGTAGCACCTGTAAAAAGAATCTCAGTTCAGCACATCAGGAGTTACCCACCCAGTCTTGTCATTTTAATTTTATACATGTTGAGCAAATTTTAATTTAATGGCAAAATAATAATGTTTTTTTTCTCTGTTCAGAGCAAGTTCCTGAGCAGGGAGTAATTTGTACACCTGTAGAACAGGAGTTCTCTGTATAATAAACTGAATTAAACTGGGTGCATCCTAGTGGAAACTTCTAATTTAGTTTTAGTCTCTCACAGCAGTGAAGGCATTCTGCTTATCAGACAAGTATGGAGTATACTCTGAGATAGCAGGTAAGACTATATATCTTGTAAAGATGGGTAAGAGTAATAAGAAATTTGATTTCAGATAATGCCTGTGGGTGCTACTCCTAATTGTCCAACAACATGGTCCTGCTTAGCAATCTTAACACAAATTTAAAAATTTAAGACTGTGAGCAAAACCCCTGTGAAGGCTTTATTCCACCTACAGGATGTGTTGTGCTCAGTGATCCAGAGCAGTTGTCCCAAAGTCATTAGAATTTTAGTACCACCAAACAAAAATATGGCTTTTTCATAGGTTTGGAGTAGGGTTTTTTTTTCCCCTCAATCCACAGCAAAATATTTTTTGCCATAGATAGAAAAAAGGAAAATTAGGGGTTTTTTTTTCACATGAAATAGAAATAATTTCTTCTATGCACAGGGAAAAAAATAGAGGGCCAAATTAGAAAAAGCAACAAAACCTGAATGAATCAGCACAAATTCTCTATTCCTAACCCAATTCCTGAGATTTGCATTCACTGTGGGGACATTTTGCTGGTTCCAGTCTCATGGTTTCAGGATATCCCTGCTGTGTTTGATTTGATATTATTCTCCTGTTGTAGTCTAACCATATTTGTTATTAAATATGACACTTGCAGTGTTATTTGAGATATGGAAGGGAAAGGGACCTGCTTGGTTTAGCTGGGTAACAATTCCAAAATTTCAGCCTTGCAGACTTGCACTGTACCTTTGCCTGGAGGAAAGCAAGAGCATTATTTTGGCTAAAGGAGGGAGGCTGTTCCATTTTAAGAGCATCAATAATGACTGTTTATCAATAACACTGGGGTTTTTTTTGGGCTTTTTTTGGTTCATTAATGGTTCATTAATGAAACTACCTTGCTAAATTATATTCTTCTCAAAAAAAATATAACACTCAGATGTACAAACCCACATTCATGTGTTGTTTTATTGGTGCATTACAACATCACATTTCCTTCACATTGAGAAAGCATGAGATTAAAATACACTGATCCACAGAAATGCCTTCCCTATGCTGACTTTGCACTGCTGATTGTGGCACCTACAGATCCCTCCACAAGTTCCATTCCATTAATTCTTTCATAATTTTAATTACATTTTAATCAAACCTTTTACATTGTCTACTTTATGACTCTGGGTTTAATTATTCCCATTAAAATGTGTTATTCTTTACTGCTTTTCTGAGGTCACCAATTACACCCACAATTTCAGATTTTATGCTGTATTACACTTCATGTTCCAGCCCTTTAACAGCCACTACCCACTTGAGGGCTGTGTGAGCTTTTCCTCCTCCCGAAGACAGCTTGTGTGTATCAAAAGCCATTAAAATACCAAGAATGTGTACAGCACAGTTAGAAGGCCCCACTCCATTTTGAGAACAAACCAGATCTATACAAAAAACATGCAAAATGCTCTATGCATCAGTATTAAACTCCTAATTTTGACTGAAGATTTTTTGTTTTTAAACTTTTGCATATAACCTGGAAGACTAGGGTTCCTGCTGAAAGAAAGAGCTGATGGCAAAGCCTTACCCTGACTCTGGGGCTTTCAGTAATCCTCCCACATGAAGTAACAGAAAACTATATTTGTTACAGAATTCTGTAGGATGGTTTTAAAACTTTTCAGGAAGGTTAAACCTCCATTGAACTCTGTGGATTTCTAGAATAAGGTCTCAACCACACCAGAGGAGTGTTCTGTTAAATCCAGAGCAAATGCCAAATAATTTTTCTTTGTTGATGCTGGTATTGTGAATTACTGTATATTCACCAGGGAAACCACAGCTACGTCCAACTGTCCCTGTTGTAGAGCTCAGAATTCTGTAACTCTAAGTGAAAGATCCTCCCTGTGACACAGTTAAACTGTTCCAGCTTTGCAAGGCTTTATTTCTACAGAACCTCCTGGATTCACTCTGTTACATTCTGCTCCTTAATGTCACTTCCTATTTATAGTCATTTCCAAATATCATATAAGTTTATACACAACAAGGTTGCATCCTCTTGCACACAGTTATTAGGTTTATTTTTAATGGGACCCTAATTTACTTGCTTTTCATAAAAATTCAAGTGTTGCCAATCAGGAAGCAGCTCTTCTCAAAAAAAAAAAAAATCTACAAAGCTTAGCTTTGAGGAAAATAAATGAGAAGCCTTACATAAAGACATTGAGCTGTTTGAATCACAAAATGTCTACGAGGCTGATGCATATTCCAAGAGGAACACAGAAATTAGGATGGTGGCAGCAGTCTCCTCCAGTCTGAAGCACCGTAATTGTGGTTGTTGATCAACATTGTCTTGATTGCTCCAAGAAATGTTCAACTGCCAGGGTGGGGTCTGGAATATTTTGCCTGCATTTTTCACAGGATACCTAAGGAGAAAAAAAACCTGGAATCTGACATTCTGCCATCCAAAGGTACATCATCTCACAGGAACGGGATGTATAGTGCATAGTGCCTACGTAACAAACAGAATCCTACTGATAATAAATCAGCTCAGGTCACACACTTGTTAACCTTCTCCACACCAGCAGGGGTTTGATTCAGGTGAGTTCCAATTCAGGTACAAAGCCAACCTTGGCAAGCACCATGCCCATGAGCATGGTCAGCTGAAAATGTGGGGTGGGATTAGTGGAAAACTGTGTCCAGCCTTCCTTGGACATGTTACAGTGCTGGAAACCACCACAAGCATTCGTGGTTGTGAGCCCAAAGTCACCACTGAGGATCTCTGCATTTCCTCAGGTCACCAGTGCTGCAGTGAGTCACTACACAAGGATGAACATGGCACACTGAGATCCACAGAAAACTGTGTGTTTCTTTGTCCTCCCAGTTTCAGGGGGTTTTAAACATCTGTTTGAAAGACCTCAGCTTGTTCAATGCAATGGGTGCTCTTCTCTTTCAATTTGTTTTGATGGTAAGTACTGCAAGAGTTCTCAAAAATTGCTGATGATGCAATACCAAGTTTCTAATCCATCCTGTGTGTTGTTCTTGGTTGGTAATTTTAACAGCATGGAAATTTTTTAGCACAAGAATCACCCTGTGTGATGCACAAGGCTTGGCTCCTTCCATTTCACCATCCACACCTTTTGCCTTCTCAGTCATTAGTAGCTCAGAACGACCTTGGCAAAACTTGACAATTAATACCAAGTCCCACCAGCATGTGGAGATTTTTGTTAAAGTCAGAAGGCAGCAAGATAAACATAAGGATGATGCTCTAAATTATCAAATTACAGATGTTGAACACCTGATGAAAAGTGCACTGTGTACTCGCCACCCATCGAAATCAATGACCAGAACTTTGTAGAAGAACTCAGTATTCAGAAAATCTGTTTGCAGATATAAGATATGCTCAATCACACCTCAAAATTACTCTCTTAACCATTCTCAACACAACATTATTTTAATAATGTTCTTTCCCCTTCCCTCAAGTAGTTCTACCTATTTGCAGTAGACTGAAAACAGATAATTCAGCAAGTCAGTACGAACTGAAAATTTAAAAGTACGATGGTATCATGGCATTAAAAATAAAACATTTAAATTCCCTTTATAAAAAGGAAAGAAACTAAAGAAAAAATGCACAGTAAGAACCACTGTAAAGAGACCAGTTTGGGGGAAATGTGAGAAGGCTAAAAGTTCATTCTGCACATTTCTCAGAGTCATACAGGACCTTCAGTTATTCCCTCCAGAGGCAGCCCAGTTGCATTTTCTGCTGTGGGTCTCTCTTCTTTCTTCACTGAGCTCTGATCCAGCAGGCTGACATAAGATTTGTGGCAGGCTGTGTTACCCAAAGGAGGGTAGTGCTGTCTGTAGCAAATATAAGCAAAAATGAGGCCAATGATCCCTCCAACAAAAGCATCTGGAGGAAAAAAAAAAGCAACAAAACCAGAAGCACGTTACCAGGGGAAGGGCAGCCAGGAGTGACAACTGCAAAGAAAACACATCTGGTTGACTTGAAAGTGTAGAACACAGAAAATGTGAATTTTGAATTTTCCTAAAGAATTTGGAACCACAATCACACCAGACACATAAAATCAATCCTTGGGGACTTGGGTAATATTTTGAACACCCAAATTGTAGATGGTTGGCTAAGTTTTGGGAGATGAACACTGGGAATAGGAAAGCCTCCATGGGGTATAAACACTCCTGATAACCATTTGTGGGTAGGCAACCCATGGATCCTCTCCCACCTACAAAAGCAGACTAAAAAGAACAATTTCAAGCTGGATGAATTCTTACCAAAAAAAGCAAAAAGCATCTGAAAGGTCAAAGACTAAGCATGCCAGTTAACTGGTTTAACACCTTTTGAATATCTCTCTTTGATGTTTTTTACAATCCCTGCTCCTATCAGAAAATAAGATAAAATAAGGCTATTGGATGAGATATTTGCAGCTCTCACACACGGGCAATTTTAAATTTTCTGTGAAGGATTCCTTCTGTTTCTGCTTCTGCCTCTTGCTAAAATACCTCATCTTGTGTTCCATTTACAATCAACAAGAGAAAAATTTCACTGTAAATGCACACTTTGTGAAAGCCTCAGATTTAGCATGAAGAATAATGAAGTGAGGCAAAAGGCTAAAATATGACCTGACAACACATTTTATTTTAACAAGGCTGATTCAGCACCACATCATCTGTGTATATCTGTGTTTCCATTCTTCCAATTTCAAAAAACCCACAGTGTAATAAAAATGGTGAATCATTGAGTTTACTGGCAAAGAAGGGTAAATCAATACAAATTACTTTTGTCTAAAGTCCTTAAATACAGATTAAATACCCTGGTTTGTCAGTGTGATTTTTATTAAAACAAAGACCATGGTTCAATTTCCAATGTGTAATAGATAGCTTATAGTCATCAGAGGAGTGAGATGCCTTTTATCAGGAATGGCTAGGGAAAGAAAACCTGAAAAAAATTAATTCTGAGGTGGATAAATTTAAGAAATGTGATTGTAAGTCACATTTGAGGAACAGGACTACATGGAAATGACCCAGGAGATGCCTTCTAACCCTATGTTCTCTTCCTCCACACAAAAGGACATAATGAATCTATCACAAATTAATCCAGCAGGCTCAAACAAGAATTTAAAAGGTGATTGTGTGCAGACAGTAATTTATCCTACCCACACTGGAAGCTGACTGAATTCACCAGCCTGTGTCTACCAAGCTATAATGGTATTAAAGGTGCTGAGGGCAAGAATTTTCACTGTCCAGCATCAATCAACTTGTAAAAAACTTAGTTACTGAGACAAGATTAATTTTCTATAAACCTGTGCTGGGTGCAATTCTCAGATTAAACAACTTTGACTGAATAGTGTTCCAGCTGTTTTTTTATTTTTCTTAACAATCAGGTCAAGCCTATGATTCCTGTTTTTAATCATGGAGAAACACCAGATTTTTCCCAGTCCTCTTAAAGTTCCCTGGGATTTTAAGGCTTGCTGAAAACTTGCCCAGATAATTTCTTTCAAAACCTTTTCACAAATTATGCAACTCTGAGCCTCAGCTTGGGCACCACAGTAATACAAATTCTCTACATGATTTATGCCAAAGGTTTCTGTCTTACTGACCTTGCTTAACTGGGGGGCAATAAGCAAAAAAACACGCAGCTATTTTAACTCCTGTTTTTGAAAAAAAATAATTCTGTCTTTTGTTTGATTTCATGGTAGAAATAGCTATCCTCTTTTTATATTTTCCCTTTGTCCATAAAGGAAAATGAATATTCTTTCATTCTCAGTATTTACCTTTACTTTTTTCCATACAAAATTCTCCCTTATTCTGCAAGTAAATTAACATTTCCAGAATTATAAGCCTATACAGGGACTTATATACTGTGAATTGATATATTCAGGAATTCAGGATTCACAGTGAAATATCCTAATATCCATTAACACCAATACTAAGGCCTTGAATATCACTCTCTCCAGCCACATTGAAGGGAGCTCATAAAGTTCTCCTAACATTAATGCTGTAAGCACACTGAATGGGCTTTTAATACAGAGGCACTCACTCCATCTTTCACCTGCACTATGCTAAATCTTGGACTCAGAACTAATGGTCTTTTTTCATTAGTATAGTTAAGGCTCCATCACAAAGCCAGCATAAATAATTTACCACAATTAGCTGACTCTGCTGAGCATAAGGCCTGAGGTTCTGTGCTGTGCCCAGAGTGGAGAAGTTTCTCCCTTGGGGTTTTTCAGGGAAAGCAGAGGTCACCTGCAGGATGATGTCTGCCAGCACTGCTCTGGGGAAGAGAGGAGTTGGCAGCTCCACCTCCTTAAAATTCAAAGGCAGAGTAGGAGCATGTCCTAGGTTACAATGCAAAGATGTGCCCAAAAGTCTCTTTTCTATCACCATCTGCTGAAACCAGGTGGGGCAGTGATCCTTATCTCTATGGGAGATATCTCCTGCTAATGGGCCAGCTGTTAAAAACCAGGTGGGGCAATAATTTTTATCTTTTCCACAGCCAATCCTCCCTCCAGGAGATATCTCCTGTTAATGGCCATTGAGTCCCAGTGAATGACTGATAAAATTACATCATCCCACTGGAGATGCTCCAGCCAGGGGAGGAGCCAAGCCTTTCTTACCCAGATAAAAACTGAGATTTGGAACAGCAGAGCAGCCTTTTCCACTGGATTCCAGAGGACAAGATCTATGAGACCATTCTACAGGATCACTACTTCAACAAGACCACTCCATCTGGACTGCTACCACCACCCTAGTGGGAGTCAGATTGTATTCTGACTCTGTCAGTGTTTTGTTGTTTTTTTTTTTCTTTTGTACTATTGCATGTATTTTTTTTTTCTTTTTTTTTTTTTTTTTTTTTTTTTTTTTTTTTTTTTTTTTTTCCCTATTACATTGTATTTCTGACTTGGAGCCTCTGGGTGCAGTTTTCCTCCACCATGGACACCATCATAACCTGCCTCACAGCACACTTTTCAGCCCAGAAATAATTCTGGCAAGAGACAGCACACTCTGCAAACACCTGTTCCAAACTCAAGAGTAAACCTGTACTCTCCACATTTCTCCACACTCCTCCTTTTCTCTTTAGCAGGGGTCAAACCAGCCAAGTGTCAGGTGCTGTCTGTGCCTCATGCTCAGCAGTTTTGTGCTGGAGGCTCTCTCCAGCCCCAGTGTCACTGAGAAAAGGAGAGGAACAGGTCCTGGAACAAGACAAGGCTCTGCTGGAAATCAGAGAACATCTGTCAAGGCTAATGGCTGGTGATCAAACAGCTGCAGGAGAGCAGCAGGAGCACAGCAGAACAACAAAAAGCATGGCTGAGGTTGGTCCTGGTGCTCTGGCTGCTGGCTGAGTAAAGAAGGTGCTCAGGGGGACAGAGCAGTGCAGCAATTAATTGAAATTATGAGAAGGAAGCAACAGAATGCTGTGGGATTTGGGGCCAGGTTTTGGTAGCAGAGGGAGCTGCAGGGGTGGCTTCTGTGAGATTCTGCCAGAAGTTTCTCCAGGTGCAGCAGAGCCAGCAGCAGCCAGCTCCAGGATGGATCTGTCACTGGGCAAGGCTGAGCACAGCAGGGATGTGCAAGCACCTCTGGGATAACAGATTGAAAAACAAAAATCTTTCCCTCAACTCATCTCTACTTTCACTGATTTTCTCCCACCTTTCCAGCTGAGGAGGGCAGTGACAGACCTGGTGTCCAGCCAGGGTCAACCCACCACAGTGCTGGAAAACAGGAAACAGCATGGAACCAGAATGAAATCGAAATTTCTGGTAATTGGAAGGAGCACTCAGGACCTTGAGGGGAGTTCAATTTGCAAGGCCAGCAGCACAGTACAGGCAATACCACAGAAAGGCAGGATGACCTACATAACAGCACCAGAAATACCATGCATGCTATTTCTTATAGGGAAATAGGGAAAATAGGAGAAAAGTAATTACAGGCTGGTTTACTTAGCAGAAGACATGAGCAAAGGAAGGAAGCTACAAAGATGGCCATAAAGAGAGTCTGAGAAATGGTAAAAGAAATAATTGATGGCAAGATTTTCTGAATTGTCACACTGTTGGAACCCAGAAATCTGGGATTTTTGGGCTTTCTGTGCTTTCTGACACTGATCCCCAGGAGAACACTGCTTTTTTCTTGAGGCCTTGGAGAAGCTTCCAAATTTGAGTGATGGAGTTAAAGTCATGGTATGTAGTTAGAATAGAAGTGTGTTATTTCACATGGTAAAGGGTTTTGAATAGAGGTTTTTAGGATATAGTAGTAGGTTTGGGACAAGATGGGAGGATTTTGGGTGTTGTCTTTTTCTATCTTCTTCCTTCTTCGTGATTTCAGGTAGTTTCTGGTTGGACAGTTAGTGCTGCACTTCTGGTCACAGGAGTTTGGTTATTGGGTCAAAAGTATAAATTATATAGGTGTTATCTCTTTATTGGACAGCTTTAAAAGACCTTGTAGCTAGGTAGGTTCATCTCCATTTTGCTCACTTTTAGCTGGTAGCTAGAAGTGTTGCAGAAGTCTCTGTACTTTAGATAAGATTTAATAAACAACCAAGTCCGAACACAAGAAATTAGACTCCCTCATGTTTTCAATTCTGACTCTTTGTGAAGACAAAAAAAAAAAATTAAGACAAGCCACTAATTAAGTGCTGCAGTTACCATGTTTACATGACCTGAGTGTGTAATTGATAAACAGCACAGCCTTTACATTAATTATGTCTCACATCTGAATTTTGCAGGGCTCTGAGACAACAGTGACAGGTGCAGCTGATTTTGGGTGCTGCACTCCAAGAGTTCCTGCTGTGAGGGAGGAGAGGATGCTGTGGCAGGGGCCTGAAGCTCTGAAGGTCAGTGCCAGCTAATTCAACCTTGCTAGGAAACCCCAGCATCAATCCAGGAGCAGGGAAAATCCACAGCACACCAGCGTGTTTAAACTCACACGACGCACCGGGAAGTAAAAAACCCAAAGAAACACACATCTAAATAAGAAACAAAAGAGTAGGAAGAAGGGTGTGTGCATGCCTCACCCTGCCAGTGGTGTTTGTAGTCACACATCCGTGACAGGGCAATCATCATGGCACAGTAGAGGGGCAGGATTGCTGCACAGAGCCTCCAGCTCTTCCCGCGGCCGCTCTCCGTGAAGCAGTGCAGCTTCCCAGCCAGGTAGAAGGTGGTGAAGCCAAGGCCTGAAAATGCAACTGATAAAGCAAAACACATCACTACACTAAATTCTAATTAGCACTGGTTTGGTTGGTTGGGGTTTTCTTAATTAAAGCAGTCGTGATCTTGCAAATTTTTAAAAAAACCCACATTTTTGGGGAAGTGAATGAGAAAAGAATTCTCCAACAAGATCCATGACAGTCATACATTCTACACAGCAGTGGCAATGCAAGCAACTAGGCAAGGGAACACTCAGAAGCAATTTGATTTTTTTCTAACATATATACTCAGCTTTCACATAATCTGACATGTCAGCAAACACTGTGTTGCCTCTAGATACTCACCTACCCCACAGAAATTTAATTTTTTTCTTCCTTCAGCAATTTACCTGTTTCCTCTGGGGGAGACATCAGACATTAAATTAAACATTTAAGCAAATTTTCAACTTGAGTCACAAAAGCTTTTTCATGCTTCAACCTTCAGCACATCTTTCCTGATCTTAGACCTATTCTAAAGTGTTAAGATTCAAAACAGAAAAGGATTCAGACAGGTTGCACTGTAATTGAATTACATTTAAATGAGATTTTTAGGTTCCATTACCCAGTTTCTATAGGACATGCACAAGTGGCAGTGACAAGAGAACTCAGGTACCAAATTTCTGCACTGAGCTTCTTTCCTGCTGCAGCTCTTAAACCTTCCAGAGAGACACTGGACAAGGGAAGAATTTTTTTGCATCATTTAATCTTCCAGATGTGATCAAAATGAAACCTGTCTTGGATATGGAATATCAAAATCAATCCTGAAGCAAAAACTTTCCCACTCCTAAAGTTTGTCTTCATATTTCCATTTTTCACCTGGGGTTATTTATTTTTTGGTGAACTGAAATCTGGGGGCAGTATTGCCAGGCAGAAGAATCATTTGCTTCATGGTTTCATTTCCAGGCAATCTCCACTGCCCAAAAATTTAGAGGGCTTCAAGGAATATTGCCCAAAACATAAAGTAGGTGTTCAGTTCACACAGACTCATATTTAGGATTATTACCATTTACCAGGCAATTTTACCAGCCATTGCCAGTGTGGTGCACAGCAGCAGCAGATTAATCTAAAAAGGCTTTAATGAGAATCTGGTGATATTTTTAAAGATTATTTCCCCCAGATTTGTGGGGTTCTTTTCAGGGTGTGTCACATTTCCAGAAGGAGGTGCTCATGGAAGAACATGGAAGTTTAGCAGGATATTTGTAATAAACACAAAGGCAGATCTTGCCTTAGGAGGTTGGTGTGTTCCTCTAAACTAAAAGGCAGAAAAAGACAGTCACAAACACTCCTCTAGGAGAATCCACACATAATATAAGAGGGAAAATAAATATATAATACTCTAATAATACATTAAGATATAATACTAATTCTGTGGCTGTAGAACTAACATGGTGCAGAGCAGCCTTAAACTGCAGAATTTCAGACTGACTTCCCTTACCCTGGAAAAGCAAACCCAGAAAGAGCTGCTTGACCCAAGAGCCCCAGTGCATGCAGAGTCAGCAGCAAAACCCACAGAATTAACAGCAAAATGCTCTGGGATGTGGGATATCCATTATAAAAGTAACTACAGAATTCAGGACAGCTCAACTGCTGTGCACCCCATGTGGGCAGCTTTGCTTGATGGCTCAATTTGAAGATGTCAGTCAAGAACATTAAGAAAAACAACTCACTCTTCAAGAATCCTGGGCCTGAAGGTGATATTTACACTGAAGAATTGCTCCATCACTAGAATATATTTGAGCACTTTTTCCTGCACCAGCTGGAGTCATCACAAATGAAATGCAAATACACACATGCCTGAAAGGGTTACACCCTGCTACTGTCCCAGAAAAAATCATTAAATGGATCTCAAAGATTCAGCAAAGCAATATGAAACCACTTCTAAGCTGCCTTTTTCCAGAAAAAACATCAAACTCTCTCTATATAAAGAAGGGAAAAGCAATATAAAATACCAACCAGCCTTTTTGGAGACATTGGTGTAAATAATAGAAGAAAATCAGTTTGATTTAGTTTAAAACAATGTTAACACAATAAACATATTGATACAAATTTAAGATGCAAATATTTAATTGATTTTAAATGTTGTAAGAGGAAAAAGGAATGAGGAAAAGAGATATTTTTAACAATTGGTGTAGCTAATCAAAGTCTTGATGTCACAAGTTGATGAACTCAGAAAAAACTCCTGAGACAAGCCACAGGTTCTGTCATGGCTTGTTAAAATGCTTTAAAATGCATTATCATTATTGGAGTAAATAAACATACATTAGACTCAATTGTTCAGTTTATTTCTATGATGTTCTATTTTAGGAAAACAGTGCAGAAGGAATAAGGAGGATGACAGCAGCTGGAAACAGCACAGATCCCATGCTGACACCTGATTCCCTCCAGACAGGGGATTTAGGTGGGCTGAAAAACCTGTGCAGACCAAACCAATTACCAAGCTGAAATGCAGAAGGTGAGAAACTGTAAACAAGAATCTGATCTAAAGCACCCCAAATAAATTATTCATTTAAAAATGTAATTGCTTTTGTGAGTGGTTTTCTGAAATTTAAACTCCCCCAGGAGGATTTTCAGCCTCTCAAGTTTTAATGGATGCTTTGCTAAGCACACAATAAATGACTTTTTTACATTAAGAAGTTTTTGAACTAAAGAAAACCCTTCAACTTCCTTAAGTGACATCAAATTACAAAACAACCATCTGAATGGCCTGGGTAGGGATCAGATAAAATCATCCATCTCTTTGTCTGCAATGCTTTATTTTAGCAGTGATTACTGTACATTTCCCAAAAGCAAACACAGACTGTTCATCACTGGGATTGCTCAGCAGCAATTCCTACTGAGGAATTCCAGCAGCCAGGGCTACTGCTGAATGTTTTCAGTTTCACACTGCTCAAAGACTGAAATATTTATCTCTCTTGAAGGAAAAAGTATGATATCAAATGAGTGCATAAATTTTAATGCTGAGTTTCTATTCAAAGAGCATTTTATACAAGTACAATTCCCAAAGAATGTTATGAGCTTATTATCACAAATTTTTTTATTTTTTTTTCCAAGTGGGACAGTCAATCACCTTCCCTTTGGCTTAGCTTCATTAATTTCTTTTCACAGAGAAAGACAGCTCAGCAGAAGCAACATGAAAAGCACATCACAAAATACAAATGTATGCAGGGACTTGGGAAATAAAAAAGAGATGTTGGAGACAGAGACATATTAGAACAAAAACAGACTTATATTATCTGAAAAGCAAGAGCATTAGTCATTAGATTGTTTTTGCATCACTGTCACAGTGAATTCTTGTGATTTTTTGGGGGGTTTTTTGGTGACATGTTTTTTTATGTACCTTTCCAGATACCTCATCTCACCTGAAATTCCTAAGGTGGCCACAGGATGCATCTCATTGCCACCAAAAAATGATGATTAAATTTTGATTTGTTCAGTTCATGAGGCCTTTTACAAAAAGCCCTAAAAGCAAACCTGCTCCACAGCCTACTTTTCAATTTCTGTGGGTAGAAACCTTGAAAAAAATCTCCTTTCTCTGAGAACACAATAAGGAGAAGATTAAACCAACCCAGATCCTGGAATTACTTTAATAATTTCTCTTTTTAAGCACAGTATCGAGGCACAAACCTTAGATCACTGCCTCTTCAGCTCATACAATTATGGCCATGTGGGCATTTATGAGATATTTAACAACAAATATTTCCAGATCAACACTGGGAGATCTCCAGTCCCACCCAAGGGATCAGGGTCACTCCTGCTGTCCTGCTTTGCTGTCCTGACACCTCCAGCAGCATCCTGGATGAGGATCACATCCTCATCACATCACATCCACCTCTTCTCATTCCATTCACCATCCAAGGGTTTGCATCACTCATTCAGGGATGTGCACATAACTGAAAACCTGCTTGAAGGAAATTCTGTGGCCCAAGCACACAGATGAACATGTAAAATAAAGTTAGAAAACAGGCTGAAGAGGATCTCTGTGGATAGCAATTTTTCACAGTGGAGGATCAGAATGATTCTGTCAAACTCATGGTCAGCAGTGTCAAGGAGTTTACTGGAATATACCAGTTTTAGTGCTGCAAATAATCCCCCTAAACAGTTAAAAAATGAACTAGGAAACCTCAGGACTATGCCCAGGCTGAGCAGGAAGGGTTATATAGAAAATCACTCTTTCTCTTCTCATGGTGTGACACACAGCAGGAATAGGGAAATGTTATTTATTCCTGCAATGCTGCAAAATGCAAACAATGGAGCCTGATCTATCCTCCATGAGTGAGGAACTTTTCATTGGGGTTTTATGTAGAGAAGCAGAGTTTGGACAGGGGACTTTGAGCCTTTTCCACCCCCACTTTCAAAGTGAACCAGGACACCAAGGAGAAAGTGGCTGCACCAAAGAATTGCACTGTCACTGAATCCAGAGGGCTCCAGACTTGCCAAAAACTCTTGAGAGACATTTTTAAATAACGTTCTTGAGAAAATCAGGGACTGGAAAATTTGGCATCTTTATCCCCAGCTCAGTCTGGAATGAAGTTTGCTATCTGAAGGGAGCAAAACTGGAGTTGCTCTCTGCTCTGGAGTACACAGCAGGTTTGGGATTAATACCTTTAAACATACAAAGAAAAAGGAGAAAACACCATTTTTAAAGGAGCTAAATAACTGACTTCTGCATGGAACAGAGAAGGCTCTGGGACAACCTGGTCCAGTGGGAGGTGTCCCTGTCCATGGCAGGGGGTAGGACTGGATGATCTTTAAGGTCCCTTCCAACCCCAACCCCACAGTGACCCTACACCCTTAGTGTCAAACAAATTCACAGAACATGTTGGCCAGGTGGGATAAATCCCAGTGAGGAACCACTGTTTTACATCCCACCTTTTTTTTTTTTTTTTTTAGAAAAAAAGGAAAATCTTTTTGAGGTATACACACAATCTGAACCTCAAACAGGCTCAGAAGAGTTGATTTATTATTGAGGCTGGAAAACTAAACATTAAGGAGTTCATTTCACCAGCCCCTCATGAATTCCAACAGCTCCTGCTGTTGAGTATTCACAGGTAATTATGTCAGAGAAGAGGTAGAAACATTAAACATAACCATTCCTGAGTACACTTAGAGTTTGAATTAAGAAGCCAATAAACCCCACAGGACTTGCATTTTCCCCTTGCATATCTAAGAAATCCATTTCATATTTCCCTGGATTCTTTTATAAAAGGATGAAATATTTCAGTGAGACAGTGCCATACAGCTGTTAATTAAGAGATTTATCTTGAAAATAGGGGAGTAGCAGCAATTACTGCCAAAAACCTGTGGCTTGTAGCTCATTTGTTACTTAAAATGTTCATTTTCAAGTGAAGGAAATATGATTATCCTCCATGAAATTGCTAGCTAAAGATAATTAACAGTTCAAATTTAGATACCCAACTATAATTACAAGTACTGAGGTAATATTTTATAAAAGTTATCACAGGATAGCAAACATTTCTATTGAAATTCAATAATTTCTTCACTCTGAAGCACATAAATCACTTTAATTTTTCAAACAAATGGATGTCTTTTAACATGTTAAAATATTTTCATTCTTACAACTGACTAATTTTCATTATTTAGTGGAAAGGGGAGGAGGAGCTATTTGTCCTTTCATTCTAATGACATCATATTTCCCAGCCACCTTTTTTCTCTGTAGTGTCACAGCAAGAAACACCACAAATGCTGTTCATTTAATTAGTGCTTCATCAGGCAAGTCCAGTGCCAGCATAAATTGTATAATCAGCTTTAATATCATCAGAGAAGACAACTCCTTGGGGATAATACACAGCAATGCTCAGAGTGGAGCAGTTAATTCTGAAGAGAGAGACAATGAAGTAATAACAACCAGCAAAGGTGCTGGGATGTTCTGAGAATTGTTGTGGAGTCTTCACCTGGCTAAGAAAACAATTCACACCCAAGATGCTGTCACAGAATTGATAAATGGTTCAGAGAAGCAAAAATCTCAAGAGATTTCTCTCTTCTCCCAAAACTGAGGAGGGGACTGGACAGAAACCTAATTGAGGAGTAATCCTGAGAATTCTTTCAGCCCAGATAAGCAGAGTTGAGCTGGGGGAATGGGACTCATCCAAATAAATGCAGCACTGGTCTGTGAACCAGCACTACGACTGTTAGAGGGAAATGCACATTCCCAAGCAATACCACAGAACAGCACATAGAATCAAGGCCAGATCCACAGTTATTCACATCCAAATTATTCTCCTGCTCCTCATATTTAATTCCTACCCATCACCTGCCCTGCTGCAAGAGGCTTTCTCTGCACACAGTGATATTTCATTGAGATTCCAGCCTCCTTGCCATACTAGAAAGTGATATATCCTATTGTTTGACAACATCTTTTAAACATTGCCCATTGACTTTTTTGATATTTACATCAGCTAGTAGTTCAATTTGTTTAGACAGGATCTTCCTGTGCTCACCCACACAAACTTACTGATTTCAAGCAAGTAATGAAGTCAGAGAGAGCAGAGAACATGGAGACTAGAACAGAAAAGAACAGAATATTTCAGTTGGAAGGGACCAACATTTATCATCTATTCCTACTGCCTGACCCCTGCAGGGCTGGCCAAAAGCTAAAGCAAATTATTAAGAGCAAATTATTATTAATGCCTCTCAAACAATGACAGGCTTGAGAAACACTGCCCAGCTCCCTGGAAGCCTCTTCAGTGTCTGACCACCCTCTTGGTAAAGATATTATTCTAATATTGAGTCTGAACCTCTCCTGGCACAGCTTTGAATCAGTTCTGTCACTGAATCCCAGGGTGAAGAGATCAGCAAGGACAGGCTAATAAAATGAAGAATAAAATAGCTTATCATATGGTAGAGAACTTCTTGCCTGACTGAGCAAGTGATGTTTTAAATATTTAGTAATATTTAAATCTTTTAAAATAAGACTTAATACTACTTAGCAGTTATACTAAATCATGTTTAGTCTGAAGTGTCTGTGGAAATGCTATGATAGCACAAACATCAGGTCAGTCATTCTGATCTCTATTTTCTGATCAATTCCCTCAGTAAAATCATCCAGAGATTTCTTCCTTTCCCCTACCTCCCCTGTGAGTGATTTTTAAAAAAATATTTCATCCTATTTCATCCACAAATCCAGCTTGCATTGCCTTCCAACATGATTAGGAACCCTCAACATAATCATTCTCCAAAAGTTCCTAGTTGCTTAAATAAAAAGTAGGAACCAGACTGAGAGAACTCTAAACCCACTGTCTTAGTTCAGGTTGAAACAAAGGAAAACTCAAAGTCTCAAGAGAAAAATTCCAGACAAACCAGTCATTTTCAACAAAGCAGTATTAGTTTTAAAAATACTTTGTATAAATATTTGGTTTTGTTTGAGGAAACATTGATGTCATTACTTGCTCAGTCTTCTGCAGAAGGAAGGGGAAAAAATTCCCTGCAATAGCTCGTTTTCTATGTAGAAATGACAGCATTAGCAACATCCAAATGAGGCTTGTGCAGGTGCTTTTTTTTCTTTCTGGCATAAAAAGTACACTTGATTTCCTGCATTTATCTCATAACTTTTATCTCAAGAGCCTTTTAATATCCCCTTGCTTTCAAGAGACCTAAATTAATGTTTTCAGAAAATGTTATGACTGAGATTTCTGCTGTTTGATAAATCAGTCAGGCACCTCTAAAGGAAGCTGCCTTGGCATTTTAACTTCATCATTCAATTTCAAGGGGTTTATTGAGTTATTTTTCCTTTGCTTATAGCAGAATTGTAGTTGGTACTCCAGATTTCAATGGAATAATTCTAGATTGACTCAGAGTTATTTGCATTAGAAGAACATGATCTGGCATGAGTCAGGTCTATCCCTTTTGCTGCTCAAAGGGGATTTGGAGACTGATCACAACTAATTCTTTTAGGGTGGAAAAGACCCACCCCAGCTTATAAAGGTGAGTGCTCTGTAGGGACATGGACACAGAATATTTGGGTTTACTTCCAAGTAGCTCTAATATAGGCAGAACACTCTCCTGAATATTCTGATTTATTCTTACCAAGGGCTGGAAGACCTCACCATGTGCTGCAATGGCAGTTTCAAGAAATCTCAATATTTGCCAGAGATTTCTTCCTTAAAGACGGTCAGAAAGTGATGTGCCAGCCTCCCCTGAGTTCACTGCCTCCCATTTTCAAATCAAACTTTTGCTTTCTGACCCATTTCACTCCAGAGAAGAGCTGTCACTACAGTTCACAGATGGGAATTGATCTTTAGATCTCTGGTGTGACTCAGAGTCCTTTTAACTGAAAAGGTCAGGCAGAAGAACAATGATCTTTGCTTTAGATACAGCTGAAATCTACAGCATCACAACTGTGAAACCAAGCTTTTCTCTTAACTTACAAATTTTGACTAAAAAGCTAAAGTTAGGCAAAAAGAAAGGAAGAATTAGACTGAAAAGTAATTAAGCTCCTTCCCTGCACAGATGAAAGCACACAACAACAGAGATAAAGCATATAATGGACAGATATAATAACCAAGAAACAGCAGCAGCTGCTGGGAAAATTTGGAGCTAAAATCAGAGATTTACTTACACTTGCAGCTCACTTTTTTAACATCAGCTTTTTACATTTCCATTTTGTCTGTAAGTCTAAACTATAGCTCAAAAGGCAAAGAAAATAATTTTCTTCTTCACTTCTAAAGGGGCATTAATTTCTCAAACATATCAAGACCTTCATTCATCAAGGAGGCAATTAAAAAACATATAACAACACAAATCACTGTTATTGTCCCCACAGCCTCTGATTGCATTCTTCATTTCAGATTCCTGATTGAATTCTCTGATTTCTTCAGTGATATTCATCAGTAATCTCTCCAAACCTCTCTCAGCAATATAATAAAAAGAAGAAAAACAAAAACACCCACACAAGAAATGAAAGCTCTTGCACAGCTCTATGTTAACATTCATTCTGTAAATATAAAATTGTGATGCTACCACAAAACTCTGCTTTTTCCTTGCAAAAAAGAACCTCTAGACACAATAAGGATTTTTATTAAAAAAAAACCTAATGACACAATTTAGCCAAAAGTCAACTTTTCAAACTAATTTAAGTAACTAAATTGCAGCTACCAAAATAAAAATCACATGAGTGTTGTATTTATTTTGCTGCTGATACAGCAATTTTATATAAAGGGTATATTAATTTTATATAATTAATTTTACATAAGGGTATATTAATTTTTAATTGATTTTATTCCCATACATCCAACCAATCCAACATGAAATTGTAAGTTCAATTATCTCTGCAGCCACTCTGTTAAAATGATTAATTTTTGTTTGGCTTAATTTGGATTAATTTAAAGTTTGGCTTCCAGTCAGTTGATGGGATCTTTCTCTCAGCCAGCAGGAATCTCCTGAAGTCCAACACTGGGAAATGCAAATTTCCAGCTCTGCTGGGTGGTGGCAGCCAGTACAAGGTGAAGAGACAACTGGCACCAAGTGAAGCACTAAAATTGCATTTAAATATAAGAAACAGCATTTTCACTGGAAGGGTGAAAGAGGTCAGGCACTGGACCTGTGAGACAGGTCGTGGAATCTTCACATTAAATCAAAACTCAACTGGAAATTGTCCTCTGCAGCCTTCTCACCCTGACCCTGCTTTCAGCTGTGGCTGGAACTGCACAATTTCCAGAGGCACCTTTATCCTCTGTGAATTCAACTATAAATTGATATAAACCAGACTAGCAAGTGATTATTCGTTTTTTTCACAGCAGACACATCAGTTTTGAGATGTCTCTGTGGGTATTGATGGCCAACATGGGCTCAGCCTCCCCTGACCACCAACACTCAGCAGCACAAGCTCCAAGCAGGTTAATTAACCTCTCACCAAGCCACTATTTCTGCTTCAGTAAAAAGGTACCAAAACCAGTTTCATGCAACTTCCTCTAATTTAATTCCTTAGCTGAAAAACACAGCTTCAGTATTTCTGGCCAGCTCAGAAAATAACACATTTAAAAATAGTCACTAAATAAAGCTGAAGCCAAAACTGGCACCTGCAATCTGCTTGCAAATGTTTTGAGCAGAATAAGAGCCTAAAGGGAGTTATATCCTGAAGAATTAATCATTTCCTCTAAGAAAGCAAACAGGGTCAAGAATCTGGCATTAAATTCACAGAGGATTTTTGGTGTTTCTAAATAAATTGTGCTGTGTTACTATTATTTACCCATATTTGCTTGTCCAAGGACTCCATTACTACAATCACAGCAGCATCTCCCTGTCTAGGATTTCATTTTTTTTTAAGCTAAAGAGATCATTTTACTGAACAACATTTGAAGAAAGCCTGTTCTGATAACCAACATATGAACATAAACATTTAAGATGTAACCATGAAGTTGTCCTGGTTTTGGCAATAAGTCAAGACTCATTTATTATCTATTTTAACAGAAATATATACTACTTTTGCAGCACTTTTATTTGCAGTTGGTGGCCTATCCTCATTTATACAGGTGAAATCTGGGTCAAAGATTCAGTTAGAATGCAATGGATCAGGTCTTTATTCCTCTGATGTAGAGCTCTGTATCCAAAACTTGGTATCACCAGCTTGGAAAGATTATCTGGATTCATATTTCAAGCCAGAATTCATGTCAGACAGCAGCTGGAACAAGATTTGGACAAAACCCAACTCATAAAATTTGGTAGAACCAGTTTATATCTGTGCCATTATCAGGACATAAAGTAAAAAGATAATTTGCCCCTTTATTTCTCCCCTCCTTCCAGCCCCCTGACTGGTGAGGTGGCAACATCACAGATAATTCCTCTGCTCTCCTCTGAGAACTCTTTAGAGGCCCCAAAATTTTAAGCTGCAACTCATGAACCCTACATGCTTTCAGAAATGTGAGCTCTCATATGGAAAACATGCTCAGTATTCCTGTCACCTTAAATAAACATGTTTTTTACATAGGATCCTCTGCTTATAAGCAGAATCAGCTTTCCATTCCTTGTGCATAAAAAAATCCCAGGCTGGATATGTTCCTTGAAAAAATTTAGGTATCTTCTCCTATACAAAGATATTTACCCAATTATAGCAAATTACAGCTAATTGCAATTTAAGACTAACACAGGATCTAGAAAACTGACATTCTCCCTCATGGCTCCATGGTAACAATAAAATTCCAAATTTTGTTACCAAAATAAACTCAGACCTCTCTGTCCTCACAAATACCAGACAATCAAATGCTCATCTCTTGTGGCCTGTATAAAGAGTGGCACATTGTGAAACCTTCCTTGAGCTGGCAAATGCATAAAGTTACTCAAAGTAACAAAGAACTGTTAATTAAATGAACCTCACTGATTTCTTTTCCATTTTTAATTACTGCATATCTGGCCTACCTGGAATTGCTCCACTGGATACAAACCTGGATTTACAAGCATTTATTTCCCCTGCACATTGATTTTTAGAGAAATAACACTCCAGGATTCCTAAGTTCCTATTTTGTTTGTGGAGAGATTTTGTCAGCCTGACACAAATGTCAAGATGACATCAGACATGAGATTAAAAGGAAGAAATCAATTATGAAAGGCTGTCTATCCACCTCATTGCATAATGTGTGCCTGCAAACTCAGTGATCTTTTCAGGTCCCAGTTGTGCACGTGGCTTGTCCAATTAAATGTTCTGTGTTCATTCACCTTAATTTTCCTCTTGCATGTGTTGCATTCAGTTAAATTCTCTTTATCCATAAAGATATCCAAAATTCTCTTTATCCATACATCACATTTTTCATCAACTGCTATGCTGGATAATCATTACCAGTAAAAGGTTTCTTCTGGTTTCTGCACAATTTGTGCTGTTTGTTCCATTGAATGCACTCAACCATTGTGTCTGTGTGTCCATACATTTGGCTGCTCATTTTTTATCTGTTTCCATCTCATTGCAAGGACGTAAAAATGCATCTGGAGAGGTGGGGCTCTCCAAGGCAGGCTGCCCAAAAGTTCTCTGCAAGAAAACTCTTCACAAGGCACACAGGAAGGACACAGGCAGGAAAAAATGCTGCATTTATGTTCTTCATAAACATAATTGTTTTGATGACGTATGGGAAGAGAGGGTGGTACCATCACAGGTGCTTGCCTTTAATTAGCATTAAATTGACAAAGGATAAAAAACCATGGAAATACTAAATATGGAACAAACAAATTTATATTTTGGAGTTGTTCTGGGTGTCAGAAATGCAACATTTGTGCCACTCAGGAACACCTCTGAGCTTCAGGACACAGGCAGGGGTCTGGGCTGCCTACAGCCATTCCCTCACATGAGACTGGCAGGAAAAAAAGCAAAATGGGTTCCAAACAATCCAGAAGATCCAGAGATTCCTTTGATCCAGTGGAACGTGCAAGTCACTCTTTGGCTTTATGAAACAGCCTGTGCTCCAGATATTTTTCTTCTTTGTATGACATGCACTCCTTGTCCCAGGGAGGGGAAGGCAGGAAAATCATCTGTGCCCCAAGAAGGGAGAACTCTCCTTCAGGGCTCAGGCTGGCTCTGAGAGTGTAACAGATTGTTCACAACATTTTTATGGGGTCAGCAAGGTCAGGCCAGGCCATCAGGGAGTGCCAGTACTGTCACTCTTTATACACATCCCTGCATTTTACACTCTCCCAGCTCCCCACTTCCAGCACCACAGATTTCCTTGTTAAAGCACTCGTCTTGCTTGGCTGAGGTTTTAGATTCTGGTATAACAAAGCTTGTGACTGACAGCCTATCCTAGAAATGCCTTGAGAAAAGCTGTTTTGAAGATGAGAATGGCTCTTGACTGAAGCTTCTAACCCCTCTTTACGACCTGCCTGGCATCTTTTACTTGTGATTTATTTTCCTCAGGGTTCAGGTGAAGTAGGAAATACCAAACTGTAGTGGGGTACTTGTAACCATCATACCAGGAGAGGTACTACAGTTTATTTCAGCTCTCATCCTCACCACTTCCATTCCTGCAGTCATGAAAATAGAAAAAATAACCCCCCAAGCACTAACAGAAACAAAAAAAAAAAAAAAAAAAAAAAAAAAGCTTTTTGGTGCTGTTTCATGAATTTCACAACACACATTGAAGGGATGACAGAAATCTGAAGAGTGGAACTCCTGCATTTCACCTCTTAACAATCTTGTGCTGAAGAAAGGGAGAAAGGTCCCAAGAAAAAATTTTGGACTGAGATAAAGGAAGGAAAGCTCACAAACACCTCCACATTAAGAAGATGGGAAGGACAGTTTTAAAACTGAGCTAAGGAAATGGAAAATGATAGTACAATTTGCTAAACATTAATTATCCCAAACATCCTCCCTGTGCTTCCCATAATACTTTTTTGGTTCCTGCTCTTTATGCTACTGGGAATGAAGGAATAGCAAGAAACTAAATTCATTATTACAGCTATAAACTGTTCTTGATAAAACTGACAATTCTGGTTATCACAATAATTTTGCTGCAGAGAAGAAGGGCTAGCATTGTGTGATTGTCAAATTAAATGCTTTCCTACTCCATTATGAGACTAAAATTTGGATGGATTTTTAAGGCTTGTCAGACTTAGATATTATAACACCAGGCTTCCAACAGCTAAGCAGTTCAAGCAGCTGCAGAATTGCCTCACTCTAACACACCAAGTGATAAAAATTACTGAATATATAATATCTCTTCATTCTTATCACATTTAAATAAAAGGCTTTGTGGTGGGAAGTAAAGTCAATTCAGCCACACTCTGATCTTATGTCAGTGATGGAGAAAGCTGCTCTCATAATTTTGATCTAAATACTCTGGGACATGATTCTGCTCCAATAAATTTGGTGTGAGCTGTAGCACCATAACTCAGCTCACACAGCCAGTGCCAGGTGAAAGGAAAATCCCAGGACTCCTTCTGTGGCTGCCCCACTGGCTTGGAACTAAAGCTTATAACTCATCCACAAACATCTACTACTCTCTTATTTATTTCTGCAACTCAAACAAAAAGAAAGAGCAAAATCAGCTCACAATTTCATTCATCTCATCACCCAACTTGTTTGCAATATATACTTCTGCACAATCAGGCAATTTGAAGTTACCACTTTCAAAAAAATTCCATAGATGCCATTTACTGGTTCTCAATTGGCAGTTCTTAGAAACAAAACAGCTGAAAGCCACAAACATTACTGGCCAAAAAGCCCCAAAGAAGCTTACAGTAATCAAGTTATTCACAGATGAAAAGAAGTTTTATCAGACACAACATGAAACACACTAGAAGTCATCTTCTCAAGACAGAGAAAGGAGTTTTTACAAATATCTAAGTTAGTAAAACTAATTATATCAGATGAATTCTCAAAAAGCCACCTAAATATCTGTCAGGGTACAGCACAAACTGGGGGCATCTGGCCAAACCATGAGATTTAGATTGAGGACAACCTCAAAGCCAAAACAAGAGTGACTGTACTGTCCTCCTTCATACTCCAGTGGAATATAACAAAATAAATATTTACTATATCGACAAAGTAATATCTGGGGAGCAGATGCCCCTCAGAATCACAGTGTTGTGTTACCTTCAATATGCTTCACTCTGCTGACAGTCCTGCTATGGCTCTCAATGGTCTCAGGTGGTCCCCAAGATAAGGAAGGCTCACAGGATCACAATTTTATTTCCAGATGGAAATTTCTGACTTTCTGAAAGTCAGAAATTCAGACTCCTCCAGCAAAAATCAGGTTTATGGTCCAGAAGAAAAAGAGCAACCCCAAACAAGAGGAAGGAGAGTTTTTAACTAGAGAGGCACAGTGTTTAAGTGAACTTACAGGAAGAGTGGATGCTTGGGAAGCTTTTCCTGCCTTCAGAGACCAGGTCTGGATCACCTGTGCAGTGCATCTCAGAGTTCATCACTCCATCTGGAAAGCAGCGGTAAAAGAAATCGGGACGCGGTCTACAAAAAACACCATGACATTAAAAACACAAAAGCTGTAGTAACAAACAAACCTCAAGGTGATTATCACATTTACTGCTTATTACACACATTACTCTTGCCTAGAGGGACCAGTCTTGCACAAAGTGTAATGACTCCCAAATTTTCACAGGTCTTGCCAAAACACCCAGCTCAGCACATCCTAAAAACAGCCACCAAAACCCAAACCAGCCTGGAGGCTGTCCCAGGGCATTGAGCAAACCTCTGAGCTTCTCCTGACCCTGCTGTGAGCTGGGCAGGTAGGTTTGACTGGTGCCATACTGCTCCTGAGCTAAAAAAACCACTTGGAGAGGAAAAGTGAATTATCACAGCTTCAGAGACAAGCTGACAGCAAAATACTTGGCTTGGAGTGCAGGAAAAATGAGCTTGTTCCTGTCTAAAGAAGAGGGTGTGTTCTTAATTATTTTAAAAGCACCTATCAATTAAAAGTGCCAAGTGCCATTGCTGTCAGGGCATCCATTCTGCAGCAGGGAGGGTTCCTCAGAAAACAAACACAAATATTGCCTCCTCAATGCTGCAAAACATCCCAACGACAAAAGCAGCACTGGACTCTGTCAAATAGTATAAGAATTCAAGTCAAATGTGTATCTTTCAGCTGAAATTATTCAAAATTTTGATAAAGAGGCAAAAAGTAACTAAAAACATATTTTCCAGGGAGTTTTGTTTGCTGGATTTTTCTGAGCCTTTCTTTCAATATAATGCTTCCCTAAAGAAATGCTCTGCCTAGGAGTCACTGCTTGGCTCCCAGGTTTGCTCTGCCATGGATGTCACCTGGACACAGAACATGCTTCTCACAAAATGGGGTGCCCAGACTCAGCTATTTGGTCAGACAAGGGGCACTGGCAGCTGAACTCCCCCATGCTGTGACTGTTGCCAATTTAATGAAATTATTTCACTCCCACCACTCCTTCCAAGCCCCAGCCCTGCCTGGGTCTGGAGCAAACAGCAGGACAGGGGGCTGGGGTTCACAGTGGGATGTCACAAAATGAAGTTGTACAACACCCACACCAAGGATGCTCTGCAGGGGCCCCTCTGCTCTGGAGGAACTCTCTGTTTATTGAGATTTGTTCGTGGCTGCCAATCTGCCTCCACTTCTCTCAACCCATGTTTATAACATGACAGGACTTACCTTCCCACTATTAATTTAATAGTATTTGTGCAGACACCATTCAGAGCTAGAGCCAAGGAAACAGCTACAAAAGAGAATGAACAAACAGAACAATAACAACCTAAGTACCAGGCAATAAATTGCAGCATTACAGCATTTGATTTACAGACTTAAACCTTTCCTGGACTGGAAACTGGATGATCTTTGCTTTCAGGCTGTTTTTCTTGTTAGCCAGACTAAGGACAGACCTCAGAGCATCATAATAATCATGACTTACTTTGTTCTTATTTCCCTACCATTTCCCTACCATTTTTGGCATAAGCCAAAAAATGGGAAAAAATTAGAGAATGAAGTACTGTAGGTTTGCAATGTTTGAGTTTTGTAATTTACCAGATTAAAGCTCTCATGCTCTTTATGTCAAACAGAATTCCTGTATAGACCAATAAAAAAAATAAATCTATATTTTTACACACACGTGTATATATATGTCTATGTGTGTAGTGTGATGCAATTGAACACTTCACTTTCAGACTAAAGAATTGCCTTTTGGCTAAAACTACAATTGCATGACTTTATTTCTCTTTCAAAACTGATTTGGATGTTTTGTTTAAATATTTCAGTGTTTTCCCCTTTTGTTTGCTCCCATGATTAACAAATTTTTTAATAAAATTGGAGAAAAAGAAGGAACTGTCACACTAGATAAGACTTAACCATCTTTTCTATTTGTGCTGTGCCAAGTGCTTAGACTTTCCAAAGAACCTCATCTCAAGCCTGTGGAGATCTTTCCCTTGATTTCACTGGCACTTGGATCCTGCACATACACACATTTTAGATTAAAACTGATTTAATTTTGCAGTCCACACTGTAAGTCCCTCTTGCAAACCAGGAGCCAATGAATTTTATTTCCCATCAGAAAAAAAAAAAAAAAAATTATCAGGCAAATGTCTGATTTCCAGCAGCACATTTACAGTAATATAAGTTTGATTATGACACCATATGAGCTATTTTATCCTTGGGCAGATGCTCAGTCCAGCAGCATCATCCTGTCTCTATAAAACCTTTGCCTGAGGATATTACAGATCATAAAAATGTGTTATAGGATCTATTTTTTAAAGCTAAAAACAAAAAATGGGACTTGCATCAAAGCAAAAATAAGGGTTTTCTCAGAATATAACAATAGCTGCCAGCAAAAATGAAAGAACAAGTCAATCCTAGAGACACCACATACTGTTAAAAAACTCTTCCAACACCTGTGTCCACAGTGACCACTCAATCCTGTGCTCATTTTTTCCCCTTCATTGTTTTGCCTCAGTTTTTTATGGAAATTGCAGGGGGAAATTTTCCATAAAGTCAAATGCAGATGACCAGCAATGCCATAGCACTACACTCCCCTTCCTAAAAAACACATCTGCTTTTGAAGCCAGGCAGTAAAATTCAGACTTTGTGCTGAGTTTTGTCTTGATTGCTCCTTGTACCCCTGACAGAGCTGTGCCTTCAGTGCTGCACATCCCTTACAGTGGCAATCCAAGCAGCAAGTGACAGTGGGAATGTGGGATGGTAGAAAAATTCTATTTGCACTGCTGTTGTTTCCTTTAAGATTCATCTTGCCCATCTAAAGTCATATAATCCAGTCAGTGAGAGATTTAGGCACTCTCAGGGAAGGCTTAAGGGCACCTAAATTAACTCCTCCTTAACTCAAGTGCATTGAATCCCTTCTTTTTATTAATGGCTATCTGAGGGGAAAAGAATTTTCTTATCTTCTTCACCTTTTCTCACCTCCATGCATCATGCTTAAAGAAATCCACCTTTTGGGGAACTCCTGATCTTTCCTTATGAGCATTCTGTGCCAGATCTCAGCAGATCAGAGCCCAGCACACCTAATGAACCTTCACATCACCAGATACTGACTATGATTAGTGTACAGTGCACTTGAACAAAAATAAGCCACAAGAAGTTCCACAATTTTGACACAAACTGAACAGAACATCAAGGTTGGTGATTGCTTAGTCTGGGCAGCAAGAGGAATACTGGGGAAGCTGGAAACTTTTCTCCAGAGGGAGAAACAGAAGGGAAAACAGCAGGAAAAAAATAAATTATGCCTTTTTAGAACAAAAGGGTGAAAGTAAATGATGGAGAAACTGAGCCTAAGCTCCTTTCCTTCTTACACAGCAGAAAGTGAGGCTCAGAACTGGCTGTGTGTGTTTTATGAATGAGGAGTTATTTCCACTGAATGGACTTGTCAGTGAAGTATCACTCTAAGACATTTCAGAACTTACAACAAGTGACTGGCAGCAGTCAAAACAATCCTAGAATCACTTCACACTTGTGAGAGAGCAACTAGAGAAGGAATAATCTATGGGAATAAAGCCTTGTCTAAAAAATCTGTTCCAATTACACAGTGCCATTTACATTCTATCTAGCTAAAGCAAGGCTCAGTTTTGCTCCGATTTTACTATGTAAGGGACAATAAATTAAAGTGTGAATTAGCCTGTAAAGCAGAATTTCAGAATTATGCATATTTCAAACATAAGGCCAACAAAAACATTTGCAGTTCTTGGTGCTTCATGGCATCCCTTGCCAGTGAAAGTGCTTGGATCAGTATTGGTGTCTGGCAGGATCTATGTGAAAAGGATTTGAGCTCATATCACTGCAAGATTTCAAGAGATAGGCACAGCCAGAATTAGCTGGAACAGCTTTAAACTTCCCCTCTCCATTGTCCTGTGCTCCCATTTTCTGTCCATAACTGTAATTAAACCTCACCCATAGCACAGCCACCACTGCTCACAGTCCAGGATTAAGTGCACAGCTAATTCCATTGGCAGTTTAAGATGAAGCAACAGCTTCTAATTAGACAAACTGAGCCAAGAGCAGGGGTATTGCAATGGTAACAGTAAATTCCAGGGGAAGATCAGAGAAAACAATGAGAGAAGTGATTTTCCTACTCTAAACAGCTGAGCCACACAGGACTTCCTAGTCAAAGCTTTAATTTGGAATAGCTGCAAGTATAAATAAGAGATAATAATAGATTGAGTGGCTGAGCAGTCTCTCAGATGGACTTTCTTTGCTGATCAAATCCAGTCCTTGCTGGCTAGGTTGGAATTAAAGCACAGGATCTGCACATCACACTCACAAACCCAAGGCTTGTGTGAGACGCCCTGAAACTGCACTGAAAGCTGCTGTAATGGACTCTAATGGAGACAGGCTTTTCTTCAAGGCTTGGCATGCACTGGGAATCAATCTCTGAGAGCTATCACACTTTGTCCCACCTTGAAGTGTGACATACATTACCTAAGAAAGCCTCTTTAATTTCGGTCTTGTCTGTCCGGCGGATTATTTTCACCACAAAGATGACAGCTAGCGGGGTGAGGAATGAAATTGCCTGGGAGAGATAACAAATACCATCAGTGAGAGCATCAATTCCTTCTCAGGCCAGCTGATTCATAATTAGCTGCAGCCAGCTCCATTTACACTGAAAGGCTGGATGATCTTTATCAAACTCCTGACCTGATGCAAAGCGGGATGATTTGTCTCTGCAACTCCAGGGTGACGAGCACATTAATATTCCAATAGAGCCCTCAGAATAATTGATTTGTAATTGCCCAGAGCTGCATTTAAGATGTCAGCTTCTCCAATGAAAAAGTGACAATGTCCACAAAATTCATCCACTGATCCATACAGATTTTGGACATTTTTTTCCTCGGGGTGCATTATTGAGGGAGGCATCCCACCCACCCAGGCTCAGTAAAACCTGCTCAACACAAGAGACTGCAGCACCAACTCCTGGCTATTTTTTATTTTAAAATACCCTTTATCTTACTTTTTGTAAGATTTTATATTTCTGTTTTCTTTCCAACTGTCATGCTTGAATGCATTGGGTAGATTGTGCCTTTGTGATTCTTTTGTTTACAAGTGTTAGGATGTGGAGCGAGCTGCTTTGTTTAGTTGAAACTCAGAAAAAAAACACCTGAGCATTTACAGGTTTAGCCACTGGTTAAACAAAACCTTATCCTGTCATTGTCAGTGCTGGAGGACAGGAATCCTCCTACAAGGAGCCTGAAATGGCATCTGTGCTTCAGTGAACACACTTTATTCTCCTTTTTAAAAGTGAAAATTACTGGTTGAGGTTTGGTTTGTTTTTTTTTTTTTCCTTTAAACCATGCCAAAAATTAAGCTGTAAATGGCACAAGGGGTGCCAGGTCTCAAGTAAGATTATGCTTTCTTTGCTGAAGCTGAACTGGACCTTGTATCATCAATAGCCCCACTGACATAAAAACCAGACCAGACAGATATATTATGGCAAAAGACACATGACTCAATCTTCTTTTCATACCACAGATTCTTCCCAGTCCTCACTTTATGATTTTAGACAATCTGAGTAGGAAACAGCAAAAGGATGCACTGCATTTGTAATTTTGGCTGTGCATCCTGTACCAGATTGTCCTCACCTGCATCCTCAAAATATTATTAAAATAATATTTTAATAATTAAAAAATTAAAAATATTAAAACATAGGCTGGAGTCTGTTCCCATTGTCTACATTTAGGAAGCCAGTCACCACATTTTGTGCAAAAAAGAGGAGTCACTTCCATTTGAAATCTCCTCTGAGTGAGATTCAAGTTTGGATTCCAATGCCACATAACTGCTTCAGAAATATTCTCTTCTCTCTATCCTCATCAACAGTTTAATTTCTGTTTTCAGAGACAGATTGTGAAATTAAAAAAAGAAAAAAAAAGTGTAAAGCAAATCCTAGAATTTCTAGTTTTATTCTTAAAAATAAGGATTGCCACCAGGAAAAAACAAACAGAAAAAAAAAAAAAAAAAAAAAAAGATGAAAAATATCTGCATTCCAGTGCTGAAGAACATGTAGAAATATAGCCAAGTCTTATAGTGGTGGTTTAATGGAGTCAGAAATCTTTGGAACAAGCAGGAGCAGCAGAAATTATCAACAAAGAATAGCATTCAGGTTTGTTCCAAAGCACTTCCCCATCCATCTTCAGAAATCTGGTACAACTGCAGATTTCCTCATCTTTTACAGGCATGTGAATTTTTGAGGGAGATGAACTATTCACACTCATGGTGTATGGCTGCTCCTTCCACAAAAGCATTAGCTGGAAGGTGCTTTTCACTCTGCAGCAAAATGCACACACAAATCCTGGCTTGTGACAGACTCCTTTTTATTTATTTTGCAAGGAAGTTTCTCTGTGGCTCATATCTAAAACAGATTTGGCAACATTCTAACGAGCAATTCTCTCCTCAGACACATCTCAGCTCTGTTTCCTTTTCCAGCAGTGAAATATTCCAGCTTTGCCAGGCTTTTGTGAAACATGGGCAAAATCTCTGTCATTTATTATTCATCCTGGCAAGGCAGGGATGTGCTGAAGTTTCAGGGACTCCCACACACTTCATTCCTGGCAGTCCCCTGCACTTTCCAAGGAATATCCACTGACAGAGAGGCAGAACCAGGCTGTTCTCAGCTTTGCTACCCATGCAGAAGTCTAATTTGGAGGTGCATTCACAACATTTCTCTTGAATTCAAGGCTCTCATAGCAAATAAAATAATCCAACAATTCAGAAAGTCTTAGAGATTGCTTTGTGATAAGCCACAGCCATATATTTCAATATCAGAGAGCAGTAGTGGCAGCAAAATCTATCCATAATGAAAGTGATCAATGCTAGAGTCAGATTTTTCTTCTTTTAAACTTAAAAAATAAGAAAATAATACAGAAATTACCCATGTTTCTTAATTTAAGAGCTGTTCACTGTTTAAAATCTGAGTTAGATAGAGAACACAGGCTGTACAAACGTTACTGACACAAAGTTGCCTCAAAGTTCCACCCACCACAAACTTTGCCAAAATCTGGGGCTATGGGATCAGAGGAATATATTATAATTACATCCCAGAATTGTGCTTCCCTGCTGCCTAGGGAACAAGAGGATGGACTAATGATTATCCCAACTGGTTTCAAAAATAATTTCACCACTGCAGCAAAACCCTGTACAAGGATTCACTCTTAGTTCTTGAACACCTCAATTTTAAACAGATCAGAGAAATCATGCAGGAAAGTAATGCTGAGCACAGGGAAAAATAACACAATTAAACTCAGTCTTTCCCAGCACAACTATTTAGTGTTTGGCTTGGGGGTTATTTTGTTTGTTTGTTTTTTCAGGTTTTTTACCCAGCTGTCTTCTATTTCAAGAAAAACATATATATTTTCATTCAGTTAGGATTAAAAAGTCCAAAACAGAGCTGCTTCTTCATGCAATATAAACAAAATATTTCTTGTCTATAAAGGCAAATTTAAAAATAAGGGCTTGAGCCTCTCTCTTGGAAGGCTGGGATATATGGTCACCTCACATACAGGAGACACCTTTCAGTTCTTCCTTAATTAAAATTTATTAATGACTGAAGGATGAAGAATTTACAAAAAAAGCTGAATAGAAATTCTATAGCTGATTTGCATTTAACCCAAATTCAAGTCTGAAAAGTAAAACCTCACTGAAAACTCAGGAAAAGACAACATTGAGGCAGCTGCTGGACAGACTGGACTTTTACAGCCTGAACTGCATAATTTCATAATTTCAGCATTTCTGGGGTAGTCTGTCTTACTGCACTCAGTATATAGAGATTATTAATCATTAATCATTGCTACAGAAGGTTAGGAATTAAAAAAATTAGGAATTTTGATAACCAAATTCAGCACCCAGTCTGCATGTGCTGAGCAGGCAAGAGCCAGAAGAGCAGTGACAGCAGGGCAGCTCTGTGATATATTTAGTGTTGGCAGGAGCTAAAACAAAGGTTTTGCCTTGAGGGAAAAAAAATAAAATATTCAGAGTCCAGTATCTCAGTGCCTGACGTGGCTAAAACAAATTGGATTTCAAAATTTAAGCACTTAACCTTTTAAGAGCATGGCAAGGTTTTGTCAGGTCACCCAACCAGCTAATTGAAAAAGCTTCTCTACTCATTTCTCTCACATCCCTCTCAGCTAACACTGCTTTCAATCCTAAACTGAAAAATCAACATTCAGACATTCAGTCTCTGGATAATGCTGCTTTTTAAAGACTTCCCATAATTTGTTACATTTTGGACAACATTGGTTTGGAAAAGAATTGCCTTTAGAATTAAAGGAACATTCTCTTCTTGTGAAATATTTCCTGCTGCTTATCAAATGAAAATTTACTCAGTTTAGAGCCACCAAATGACCCAGAGGCCCTCAGTACTTACAAACATGAGCCTTGTAGGAATATTGTCTGATTGCACCAAGGGATTTTTGTACAGCCAGATCTCCTCTGGCTGGATCACTCGCTGGAATGGATCCAAAAATTCTGTAAAACTGGAAAACACAACGAAAGATACAAATTTTTCCCCATTTTAAGTGACGACCAAAAACCCCCAAAAGAGTTCTGCCCATTTAGAACTTCCCCAAAATTTGACTATGATGGCATGCATGAATTATCCTTATTAATAAATTGCTACATTGCCAGCCTGCCTCACTGCATTTTAGTAATACAAACTTCATAAATGCATCCTTCAGAAAATGGGTTTTAAAAGTCTACACCTTGGAAGTTGTCCTACAAGTTTATAAAAGTTCCATAAACACTACTATGGAGAATATTTTTTTTGTGGGAAAAGTGTGCAAATAACACTGTGAGATTAAATAAATAATGTAGTCATTTATTATCAATTTAATCATATCATCCAGTCTTTTACCCTGAAGAAATTATACAACAAATGTAAAATATAAAATGTCAAATGTCAAGATTCAGACTTTGAAGCATGACAGCTGCATTTGCAGGATCACAAAACAAAGAGGCAGCCCAGAAAATTTCTTCTACTGATAGAAAAGAGAGAGAACTTCAGAGAATATCTCCAAAATAGACTTACTCCTAAAACAGGAAGGGCTGTCAAGCTTAAGAAGAATCTAAGTCTACCAGAAATGTCTCATTCTGCCAAAGCAGTTTTAATGTCATTATTATATCAATTAGCCCTCTTACAAAGCAAAAAAACCCCAAAAAACCAACAAAATAAAACCACCAAAAAAACAAACAAAAGCCAAACAGAAAAACAAAAAAAAAAGAAACAAAATAACAGAAAAACAAAAACAAATCTTCCCAAACACACAAAAAAACCCTAATTGTTCTGTAATGACGTTATTTTGTTATTAAGAGCATCAAAAGAAAATGTTGAGGTCCCATTGTTCTGTAGAAAGTAATTTGTGTGGGTTTCTTTTGTCATGCACAGAACAAAGCAGGAATTGTGATCTTTGGCTGCAGCAGGAAGTTTCAGAAGCTTTTCATGACTTCCCAAATTGTCTCACTCCATTGAAGCCATACTCCTTTTTCCAGAGTCCTTCAGTGCTCTCTAAATTTTCTTGGCTTTGATTTGGTATCAGACAACCTGGGAAGTTTTGGCCTTTGCTTTCCACTGTTCATGTCAGGTCTGGTTTATGAGCACTCGAGGGATGGGAGCTGGGGAAGACACAGGGACCACTTTTACCTGATAAACCCACAGAACTCAGAGGTGCAGCAGCCCAAAGCTTTCTTCACTGTAAATTTCCCAAAGCCAAGGGCTTTGAACCTTTCCACCAAGGCTCTACATCAGAAGCAGGCACACTAAGTGACTTTGGAAAGAGAAAAAGCCCAAAGCAATTTGCAGAGCAGAGTGAAATTAAAGCACACTCACATATGCAACTCTCCCCAGGGGAGACAAACCTCAAACTGAGCTGGGTCAGCAATTTCCCCAACAGGAGAAGGCACTGCCCATGGAACCAGGGGATCTTTAAACAATCTGCACCCCAAACCCTTCCCTGAGCACACCCAGACTCTACACAAACTCAAAAGAACACAACTGAGCTCCTCTTCTTCTTTCCAAAGGAAAACAACCAAATCTGGGCTCCAAAGAAGGTCAAACACAGCCTTGTCACTTGTCACAGCATTTATGTTTCCTATACTGGCCTACATGGACACCAAGATTGTTCTGGGAGCTTAAGGAGTCTGGTTTTGCAAAGGGAATATTTACTGTTATACCAAACTTCTCCAAACCCAGTCTGGCTTGCTCTCCCAACAAGGTGAACTTCAGAAGGGACAAAAGAATTTGTTTCAGTGTCAGCAAAATGAAAACAAAGCTTTTATTAAGTTTAAAAGACAATGGCTTGTGCAAGACATGAAAATAGAACAGTTCCAGGTAATATATCACCCATACAAAAAAAATTCATTTTCTAGTTTTCAACTAGAAAAATAACGGTCAACTCCTAGACACTGCAATCACATTTGGTTCCCAATTTCAACTCAAAGAGTCCTAAAGTAAATTATTTGAGGCATTTCTGGTAACTGCAGAGAGCAAACCACACACAAACATCTGTGCTTCAAGGTGCTCACAGCACATCTGTGCACGGGGCACTTCTGGAAAATTTGTCACATTGCACCAGAAATGTAATTAGTTTGATGTTAAGACATTTGAAATTATGAACAAAGGCCAACAGAGTTAAAGGTTTGGGGCTCTTCTTGATTTTTTGTATCCTGGCCCCCATGATGTAAAATTGATTTTGATTATTGTTTAAATCTGAGGAATTAAAAAATCAAACTCAGTTCTCACAGGAAACATGCTAGGACACTGCTAGGACACATACATTCCTAAGATTTAATGCCTTTAGGAGCAAAATAAGATGTGCAAGATTTGCAAGAGATGCAAATGTAATAAATAACATAAATAGAATCTGATTTCAGATGAGGACTGATTTTTTGATTAATATATACTCATCTGTACTCATAGAAATAATGACTAATTTCAAAAAATCCATCAATGACTGCAATTATTATTATATTATGGAACAGCAGCAGTTTTGTATCCACTATATATTAAATCTGATTAGGTTTTAATTTATTTCTTTGAATTGTGTTCTGAATATCTTCCCAAAACTGTATAACTCTGTTCAAATTTAGTGCAAAATAATGCAAAGAAAAAAAAAACTCCAAGAAAAAAAAAGTTTTCTGGGCAAAACAATTTCAAAATCACTGTTGAAGGAGAAAAAAAAAATATCTGCAGAAGATGTCTCTGTGAACAAGACAGAAAGTAAACAGTTAAAAGAAAGAGACTGTAAAAAAAGGAATAACTTTTTTTTTTATCTTCCCAAAGAGCTCAACTACTAATTAAATTTTTATGCCAAGACTCATAAGAGAACAATTGTCTTCTTTTCTGAAGCATCACCAATGGGTGAGTGGATATGAGATTTCACTGGCTTGAAGGCAATTCCCTTTGTACTCTATTAAACAATCATGAGGACACACTGGTTTCTAAGCTGCCTGACATAGGTGATTTATGTTCCTTTGTCCCAACCAAAAGTACAGTCTATCACTATTCATAAGCTTGTTTAAAGGACTAGGTGTTATGAGAAATGAATGCAGTCCTTGGACTGGTTTTGATCCTTTTGTGTCACAGCCCAAAGTACAAACTCAGTCAGGGAAGTGTCCCCTGGCACAGGTGGCAAAAAATCTTCCTTTGTTTTAGTACAGAAAATTTTAATCTTAGCTTTTTGGCTTTTTTCTTCATTTTTGCATATTCACCCAACATTTTTAACAGCTTAGCAAGCAAGATTTCAAACACTTGTGTCTTTAAGGCATAAAAGGGTTTCCATTTCCTTCCAGAGCCTTTACCTGTGACTTTCAAAGCAGCCCAAAGGAAAGAGGAGCCCAAATTCCATTAAAAACATCTGAACAACAGGTGCCCAGTCCCTGGGGTTGCTTTGGCCATGCCAGCACTGCTGCTCCCAGCTCCACACTGAGTGGAAAAGCTGCACTTTTCCAAGTCTTTGAGGTACATTAACCTCATTTCCATCTCACAGCATGCAGCCCTTCAGGATCATTTCGTGCCAGCACCACAGCACAGCCAGAGCCAGGTAGCAGCACTCTAAAAGCAGTTTTGTGGTGATATGGACTAACAACCTGGGGTTATCTTTTTATGAAACCATTCCCTGATACTGAAGGAATCAAGCAGAACATAAATACCTTCACAGAGGTTCAGACATGAACTTCCACAGTGGTTTTCACCTCCCAGAAGCAGCAGCAGGATGTTGTTTGGAACTTCACCTTGTTATTCTCACCACTGCAAGGTCTGAATTTCTGCCTGGTCCTGAGCATCAGCTCAGGGTGGGGGAAATTGGGGATTTTTGCCCTATACTTTTTCTCTCACAGACAAATCTTGTCCCAAATACCAAGTGACACTAACTGAGAGACACAGGGGATGGCAGAGCACCAGGAGAGAATGAACAGGAATTTGTGATTGTGAGACCCAGATTTTCATCACAGACACCTGATGAATGATTCTCAATTTTTCTAAGTTTCATCTGTTGATAAGCAGATTTTATCCTCAAATGGCTCTGTCTGCATTGGGGCAAACAACAAAAAGATAGGAGATCTTGTTCATCAGCTTATCTTATAGATCACCTCTGGGGGCTTGTGGAGAAAAAATTTGGCTCTGACCACCATTCCCTGCCTGCAGAACTCTGTGTGAGCAAACACAGCAGGGTTTTCTCTCCCAAACACACATGTTAACTGTGGCTGGGCTGATGGAACTCCATTTGGCATGTTTTTACATGGATATTTCCTCTAGTATTCCCCAAGCTGGGTCTCAAAGCTGGCAGTAGAAGCTTGTCTGGTGTAGCTGCCATGTTAAATTGAGCAATCAATTACTCTGCAAGGTGGTGAGCAGTGTCAGTGGTGCTGAAGTTGGCAATACTTGGCCTAATTACAGAGTGTGCACAATTCCTAACTCAGGGTTTGCTTCAGGGATCCCCACAGGTGATCTGAAAGAGCCCAGAGTTTGCTGGGTGCACTGCACACTGTTTGTTCACATCACCTGGGCTCACATTTGAATTCAAGACTTCAATTTACCCTTTCTGAAACACACTAACAGTGGGGAAAGCATTCATGTCATGCTATCTGATGTACCTGGAGGGAACAACTTATTCTCAAGCCATGAGAAAACCTAGGTTTGCTTACTGCCTACAGATAATATTATGGGGGGAAAAAAGAACATGACTTCTTGGAGGTTATTTTACAAACTCCTGCAAAAACAGACAAAATATGAAAAGCTTGAAACGTTCTGTGGCTGGCATGTAAAATTAAGAAAACTGAAGGAGAGGGGATAGTGATGAGGGGAGATAAGAAGCAATGCCTGTGGTTTATCACCATGATCCTGCTCTCCATGGAGCTGGAGCAATTCAGACTCTGAAATGCTGCTGTCTGTGTGTATCAGCATGATGAGATAGCTTTGTGTCAGCTCAGGGGTTAGCACAAGCAAAGAGATCTCAGCCATTTAATATCTAAAGTAATTTGGGGAATCCACAGCTCCTCAGCCATCAAGGAGGGTTACAATATATATGGCCATCAAATGATGAGCAAGAAAGAAGCTGGCATAAATTAAAAATATAACTTCAACAATAGAAACTCTACTCTGATAGAAAAAGAAGTGTTCCCTGTAGTTAAGGCACAGCACTGGGTGACATGGTTTTACAAAGCAAGGTAGGGCAAACCATTCCAGTATCAGAATCAAAGCAACTCTGAATTCTGCAGTTTGTTTATTATTGGACTGGTACCACACATGCCAAGGATGCACTGCTGACAAACACCCAGCAACAGCTTTAACTTCTCACAGAAATCAAAAGGAAAGAGTTAATTTTAAATATATATCCAAATTTATATTGCAATAGGTACTGAATGCAAAAGAAGTGTTCCCATCAGAACAGATCTAATGTTTTATTGGTTCTTCATAGACTTTAATGGAAATGTGTTACTGTAAATGTCATTTTTTAACTGCACTGAAACCAATTAAGTACTGTACACTCACACTGACACAGAGACACCAGTATCAATAAATTATCCCTTTTACCTAAAAACCTTTTATTTCCCAGTACAATGCCATGCAGTGTATACACCTGTATATACCTGCTGTTAATCAGCTATTTCTGATTAACAATTGGAAATCCCCACATAGAGCTTTGTTGGGACTGATAAAGACAAAAGGCACAGGCAATATTTTTGGGGTTTTTATTTAATGTCACTGGTAAGTAGAGGACTGGTTCTGAAGGGTAGCTTAGGCTTCAGATGAGTCAGTATAACTTGATGGAAAATATTTCTGAATACTTTAAATTAGCTAGCAATTGCAGTGTGACATTTAATTAGCACATATGCCTCCATTAGCCCCTTAGATATACAAGAAATCATTTTGATTAAGAAAAGATTGAAAATAAATTCTGATGTGGTTTTTAAAACACACACATATTACCACAGCTGTCATATTTCCCTGAAGTGCTAAAAAAGGAGAGTTCCAGTATTTTCCTTCAGCTGTACTGATAGGTTTCCCAGATTTGCCTCACATATCCACTGATTTTACAGATTTCTATCAGGGTATAACTTCTTCCAAAGATGAATGGCCACACTCTGTGCTCTCCTCCTTGCAGCCAACTCTGCACCCAGCAAGGAGGCAACAGCTGTGGAGCCTGGGGTCACTAAAAAGCTCAGATCTCAGACTAAAAACAACACAGACTCACAACAGGAGTCCTGCAGCTTATGAAATCACAGATAAATGAGATATACACTTAGAATACCTAATATGAAAGAGCAAACCAACAATCTTTTCACAGTGCTGAGAAAGAAAGAAGAGCCTGGAGTGGGGTTTTAGAACCTGATGTTAGTTTTCTTTGCACTTATGTTGTCCCTGTTTTCTCAGCCCTTGGCTAAAAGTAAAAAATTTCCTTCCTGTGATACAGAGAAAAAAATCTGAGCATGCATGAACCAGAGGTTAACATAGCTAGGAAATTGTTCTTGTGCACCTGAAAGATTCCAAGAACTTCCAGTCCATGCATTCTCCTTGTTAGGGGCTGAGCCTTTGATAGCAAGTAGAGCTGAATATCTCTGAGCATCATCATTGCCACAGTGAATTTAGAAAACTTCCATTCCATGGGAATAAAATGGGTTTCCAGGCCTTAAAGTACTTAATTAGCTTCAATACAGCATTTTCACCATGATATCTTCCTCACAGAAGTGGGATATTTGGAAGTGGGCAAAGTGAAAAGAAAGACTTGTTTTTAATTTTTACAACTTTCCTTGACCTAATTTAGAAAGTGATCCTTGAAGCTTTGCTTTCTGGTCAGCAGATAAAATAAAATAAAATAAAATAAAATAAAATAAAATAAAATAAAATAAAATAAAATAAAATAAAATAAAATAAAATAAAATAAAATAAAATAAAATAAAATAAAATAAAATATAACCATTCTGAAACAAAACCAACTTTGTTTTTGCATTTAGCTGCTCCTGGGGTGAAAGAGTCCTTAGTCTTTGTGATCCCTGCTCACCTGCTGCCCTTGGAAAACAAGGCAAGGAGGTCAGAGCTGCTGCTTATTGTGCCAAGGTGCAACTCTTCAGGTCCTCCAGAAATGGACCAGAAATAATCAACAGTGGTAGTTTTACAGAAATAACCAATATCAGCCAAGGGAAAATGATCAACTCCTGATTTCATTGCATTATCTTTCATTTTATATATATAAAAAAACCTTCTTTATGGTATTAGCTGTTGCCTCTATCTTCTATTTTTATTAAATACACCCTATGATACAAGATATTTCACAAAAGCCATTTTAATGTGAGTTTGGGGAGGAGAAAGTAGAGGGAAATTAAATAATGAGTTGTGCAGCCATTAGGAGTGTCAAAGCTGGCAGCTGTACATTATCCTAAAGTGAAAAACAGAATTCATATTACAGGCTTAAATTAACCAAGAACAAGCCTGAATAATGAACCCAAACACACTGCAGACAGACAAAATTTTCCTCTTGATGTTTTTAATGCTTATTTTGATTACATCTCAAACTGTTTTCAGTCAAACCCTCCACAGTTCCCTGCACAACTACACAGCTTCACAGCAAAGTGATGGAGCTGAGTCTGGTAAAGTTGGTTGTTTTGGTTTTTTTTCTTGTCTGCATGTCACACACTATTGATTATGTTTGGACCCAAAAGGAAAGCTGGAGTAAACTCACAACCATGCTGAGTTTCACTCTGTGACAAAAGCTCCCCCTCCCATTTCTCTCTGTCCTCCCTCACTCCTCCTCCTAATGATATTCCCAATAAAATCCAACGATATTAAAATCACTCAGTCCAAAAACACTTGTGTGAGAACTACATGTTCCAGAGTATTAGTAATGATTAAAGAAATAATAAGAGAAGATCTAGTAATGGGGAATAGGAACATCACTTTTTGCATCTTGTAGCATTCACTGAGGTCCAATAGCAATTGTTACACTCCTGTTTGAGATGAACACAATTATTATTGTGTTATTAATCTCTGAGGGCTGTGAGAACACAGACAGCCTGCTAGATCTGTTCTCCCATCATGGGGAATGAAAATAGAATTCTTTCTGTCAGGTGACACTCCCCTCTGCTGCTCTCCCTGCTTCTCAACACCTGGCAGGGAGCCACGAACCCTTCAGAGATTAAACACTTCTGAGCCAGCATTTGCACCTCCATCAGACATGCTAAAGTAGTAGTAAAACTTCTCACCCAATACAGGCTAAAATGCCAGGTTGTAGAGTGAAACATTCCACCCAATCTGGGGTTTCATTTGGCCCACAATCTGGTTAATGTAGAATATTTAGCACACAAAATTGGCAGGGCACTGCCCTGCAGAAGGGACAATCAGCTTCTGCTCAGTGTTTGCTGAAGAATTCTCCAAGTATCTCTGTTTCTTTTTCCACCCATCACGATGAGTCAAAAATCTACTACAAGAAATTTCACTTCAAACTTTTCCCCACACACTGGGGCACTCTCAGGAAATACAAACCTCAGTCCACTCAGTGCCAGCTGCAGGACCAGCCAGTCTGTCCCCTCTCAGCAAAGCAAAACCTGATGGAAAATACTCCTAAAACACTTCAGTGTAACTTGCATTTTAAAACTTCCATGGGTGGAGGCTCTCCCTGTCCTCAGGCTATCACAGGGCAAAGTCCTTAACATTAGAATTTATTTCTCCACACTCAGCCTTAAGTTTCCTTTGCTAAAAATTCAAAATCTTTCCATTCTGTCTAATTCCCAGAGGATGTGAAGAGCAGCTTGTTGTCTTCACACACCTTTAGGGAGCTGCTTACCTGTGAAGATCTCTGCCATGCCTCCTCAGATCTTCAGATTAAACAACTGAATTATTTCTACCTTTCCCAAAAAAAGAAAAAGATGTTTTCTATACCTCTCTTACATCTCCTCACTCTTCCCCCAACTCTCTGGAATTCACCTGAATAATTAATCTCAATCAGCTACTTCCTATGAAAAAACAGTTGTTACCCTGTTACCTACCCTGCAGTAAAACAATTTCCACTTATTGCATCCCCACGCAATTTTAATTCAAATTCAGTGGTATTTTAACAAGGAAAATGTTTAGCCATTCAGATAAAGCTGGAAGTGTTTTGTAATGCAGGGAAACAAACAAATATAATACACAGTGGCTGCAGCAACCTGATTTAAAATGAAGAAAAAATCCCAGTCTAGTTTCCTACAGAATCATATCAATCTATCACAGTTTTTTACATATCAATGATTTGTGGTCCAATGATGACAAATTTAACATTTATAGGAAAGGAAAAATGTGAATGGAAGGTACTTTAAAGTCCACATAGTCAAGAAAATCTTTGTTCAAGTGCTAGAACTGATGACAACTTTGTCCCTTCCGTGCAGACAATGCAATTGGATCCACTGGAAAAAGCTGTTCTGACCCAGAAACAAGTGAGGCTTTCCTTACCCAAGCCCAAGTCCCTGCTGCTCATTAGCTGATCACACCAATACATTAATTAGGGAGATGAGAGCTGTCTTTAGCTTTCTGTCCTTGTCCACTAATCCTTGCCAATACAGATGCAGCACTCAGGCATCCCCTGTTCAGTACCAGCACAGTCCTTACTACACAAAAAAGTTACAAGACACACTAAATATTATCCTTAATTCATTTTTAGCATCAATAATTCTGTCAGCTATTTCCAAGTACTGGCTTTTCAAAGTCACTGACAGATTGGGAAACCATAAAGATCTTGATTTACTATGCCAGATATGAGTACATTCTCAGAGGTAAGACTATAATTTTTATTAAATTCTTTCCCAAAAGAATCACAGTTGTGCCCTATCTTGACTGTGCTTAGATCAAAGTATAAGAATCAATTTATTAAAGAAAAATTTTCCCCCCAGGAAACCCTATCAGTATCATTCTCACTATAAAACATCCTCAATCAGGCTGGAAGCAAATAAACACAAAGTGCCAAAGCCTGTGAGTAAATGGGATTCAACAACAAGATCCAACACTAGACACAAAGTCACCATTTACTCCTCAAAAAATCTGGAGCAGATGCTTTGGCATGTACAATAACATCCTCTTTTAGCATGTATTCAGCTGTGAGTTTAGCCATGGAGATCAGCTGTAAATCCCATCCTATTAGCAGGACAATTAGAATTCCTGCCATTAAATCCCCTTCCCATTTCCCATCCTTTCACTCCCTCTTTCCCCCAGACTCAGGGAAAACAAATGAAATAACTCAGCCCCACAATCTAGAGGTATTGATACAACAGTCTGTATTTTGCACAGAGCCTGCACAAGATGACAGGTAGGTACAATTTCTCCTGAATAACTGTTATCAAAGCCAGTAAAATCCTACCCTAGTCCAATAAATAAAATACAAAAACAATGGAATCAGAAGTTCTAGCCAACTGAAACACCAAGCAGCTGAACAGCAGGATGCTGCTTCATCACTCCCCTGCTCAGCTGGATGGGGGAGAGGAAATGCAGGGAAAGGCACCTGGGTCAAGGTAAGAACAAGCAGAGATGTCTCAGTATTTACTGTCATGGGCAAAACTGACTTGACTGAGGGAAACTAGTCTAATCACAGTAGGAAAATAAATGAGAAAATGAAATGTAATCCTTAAAACAGCTTTCCCATCCTTCTCCTCAGGCTTAATGTTGAATTTTTTCTCCCTCCTCCCCTGCAGTGGTACAGGGGATGGGGAATGCAGACTGAGATCAGACCATCACAGCCACCCCTGCCACCAAAACCTGCCCAGTAAACCCAGTCCAGTGCCAAGTTTCCCTGGGAGCTCCCTGGTAATTCACACACATCAGGACAGGCACATGGTCATTCTGTTCTGTGCCTCAGATGACACTGGGTATAATTGGTATTGACACTGGGTATAATTGGTATTTAGGGCCTTTTGTTTTCACAGTAACCTGCCAAGGACAGAGTGCCAGCAGAGTTAAAATTCAGGTTACTTTGTGGTGTATCAGGGAGTTGCAGGAGCTCCATCTCATTCCAGCTCTGCCATCCCTTCAAAGGTGTGACCATGTGCTGAGTCTGTTAAATATCCATCTTTGATAGATGTTCTCAGATCCCAAGCACCAGAAAAGCTCTTTTCTGCAGCAGGTCTTTCCCTTAACTCTTCATTAGCCTTCTCAGTGAATTAGACTTCAACCTGCACCACAAAACAAATCTTTCCCTCTTTAATAAAATGTAAGTTACAGTTTACAATGATGCACCTATTTTTAATCAGATTAGCAAATGTTGATGCTCTCATTTCCTATTATCATTACTATTTGTGAAACTAACACTGGAAAAGCTCCAAGAACGTTCAATGTGTTTGGGTACCTCATGACAAAGAATTTATCAATTAACAGAAGGATTAGGGTGAGAAAAAGCAGGATTGCCCTTATTTTCTTGATGAGAAATTAGAGTACACAGAAATGAAGTCCAAGACTGTGAGGATCAGAATCCAAAAATCAGATTCCAAACAAAGTCAGAATTATGGGATATTGAAGTGGAGAACAGAGGACACAAAACCACCAAGGAGTGGCCAAATACCTACTTTGAAACATTCAACTAGAGAGCCAAGGCTTAAGAGGTGCTCTGAATTCAAGTGATTTGTGCAAATTCACAGCATTTGAGTCAAAATGAGAAAAATCAATGTTTCAGTCTGGTGATTTCTTCTCAATGCCACCTTGCTTTTGCTACCTACAGTCACAATTGTCAGCTCAGTCTATCCTCCAAAAATCCCATCCACAGGAGAGAGAAAAGGCAAACACAGTCTGGGAGAAGAGCAGTGCAGAAGAGCAGCACTGTAGAATTTCCTCAGGTAATTGATTTTCTGTCTGTGTTAACAAGACAACACACAGTATCATTTATAAAGGCAACATATGCAGGATATCCAGAAGACAACATCCCCTGACAAAGAAAGCTACTTGAAAGAGCTCTGCACACCAAATTATTTCATGCATATTCATAACTTGATTAAAATATTAATACAGCAAACTTGTGAGAAACACAACACACAGAGAAACAGCTTTTATTTACTTACACCAGAAGCTGAACATGGCACACACACAAAGGATTAGTCAGTGCTGTAAACTCACACGTGTGCAATATATATCTGTATATTAGCCTGCAGATAAACATTTATTCCCAGGGGAGGCTGCTAATGAGACTGTGCTGTGGGGAAGATATCCAATTACTCCAAATGACATTTATATTTTAATCACATCCCATGCACTGAAGAGCTTGAGGTTTGATGAAGCAATCCTGGAAAGACTTTGCCTTTTTAATCAATTAGCTCTCTAAACATCAGTGACGTGCTGTTGACAAGTCCTTGGGTTAAATACACAACAGCACACACAAATCCTCTCTCCCTGCCAAGAGGCAATAGTGTGGTCTTCTAAAACTTCTGAAACAGGTACAAAAAGTTTTCCTCATAGAAGACATCTAGAACAGAACTCTAAGAAATAAATACACCCCTCAGGCTCACTCTGAGCTACCACTCAGTGAATTCATTTTAGGACAGATGAAAACTTTGTTTTAAGGGCATCACTCCTGTGTGAAACTATCACACAAATCCTTCTATAATTGGCTTATCTGAATAAAACCAATTCAGTCAAAACAATTTGCTTTCTTCAAGCACCCTGAAAGTGGCAAATGACACTGCACACATGGAGATAAAGGTCTGGTCATTTTTAACATGTTTTAGCATTAATCAGGCATTTTAAGATGCTCCAATTCATAGGAATAATTACAAACATGAAGAACAGAGCTGCAAGACCCTAATTCAATAATTCAAATTAGCATTGGATTTTTCCTGTAAACAGAGTACATCCCCATGGTTGTTTTATCAAACAACAGACCATTTCTACCTCTGAGAGCTTACACGAAAAACCTCACTTTAAAAACAAAACTCAGTTCTGCACCCACAGATATTTCTTAATAAGAAAAAAACCTAACAAAAATATGAAGTGGGAATTGATCAAGGTCAAGATTTGTTTGGAAAAGATTTGAAACTTAATCATGTAATAATCAAATTACAGCCTGAGGATTTTCTTCACCTTGGAATTAACAAACCACCCATGTTCCATCAGAACAGTTCAGCCCAACCAAAAGGTGCAAGGATACATATTTTGAAAAATAATTTGATAGTTAAGAAACCAGGAGAAATTGGAGCAGAACAGAAATAACACTATCCTTGCAGTCTGAGAGTTATTTTACTAAAGGTACTCAAAGAATACCTATTTAATTTTGCAGTAAATGGTGTATTTAGGTTTTTTTTTTACTGCAGCCACTTGTTTTTGGGTTTTGACTCTTTGTTGTCTGGAGTTTGGGTTTGTTGACTATTTTTTTTTTTAACTCCTGCTTCTCAATTTCAGGCAGACACAGTCCTTGTAATAAATCTCTTCTAACTAATCCCTCCTTCAATACCACTAAATCCTGAGGGCTAAAACACCCTTTAGCACAGATCTCTGTAAAGGCAGAGAAGCTTGAGTTGCTAAATTTCAATACCTAATCTGGTCTTTAAGTGCTAAGTGAGCTCAGCAATTACCTTGAACACAACACCTAGAACTGAGTCAGTTGTTATCATTATCCTCCCTAAATGGCTGCTGAATTCAACCAGATCAATACTCAACTACCAAAAATGTGCATTGCTTCTAAGGATGCCCATCTGCAGAATAGAAGAGATCTTATATAACAAGTTTAGGTTTCTGCCTTTGATGGAATGACTGACGTTGATAATTATGGAAACTGGAGGGGAAAAAAAATTGCCAGTCTTAAACATAGAAAACATGGTTGTTCTTGGTCTAAAATACATTCAAATTGGCAATACATTCAATTTCAGCAATCATCAACAGAAGTTTTCACACCTCCATTTTTATGAAATGACATTTATTACCAACCAAAGCTCCAGTGTGGAATATGCACCTTTTTCTTTTGCATTCTATGGTACAAAATGTGCCAGCCTATTGCTGTGAGTGATATGAACTGTAAAGTTGAAGCTCAAATCTGGGAGGCACAGATGGCTCAGAACTCTCAAGTAGCTGTGGAACCATTACCTTCAAGGTCAGGCTTCTGACACTACAAGGACTGGTAATGACACAAAGCCATCAAGACCTTTTCAGAAAGATTTTCTTTCCTGTCCGTTTCCTCATTTCCTGGCACTCACCACAGAGATGAGCTCAGACCCAGCCTCAGCTCATTTCTGCTAATGGCACTCCTGTTCAGCCTTTCCATTCCTAGAAATCTCTTCTGCAGCAGAGCTCAAGTTGCTGCTGCCTGGATTCCGGTCCCAGGGCTTCCAAATTCACCAGGAAACGTTCACTCTTGAAAAGATATTCCACTGAACTCAGTACTCCATAAAAATCTTTGCACCTGCTGTCTATAAAACCACAGGAAACACAGGAAACTCTGAAACATAAAAGTTTCAAAATGTGAGTAACTGTCCTTTAGAAAATTGAGAGAACTACTGAGTACTATTGCAATAGCAAAAGATTACTTCTGTGCTAATATTATCTGAATAGAAAAGTTCTTCTTTTGGTCTACCTAGAGATGGTATTCTTGCAACCATTACCAGCAAATAAAGTGCAGCTCTTCATGAAATTAAACACTGGCCTGTCTGGAACACTGTCATGCCCAGTACTTTCAGATGTCAATGAATGCTCTGAATGACCTGTTGAAATATCAGAATTATTCCCCACAACCCCAATGAGGCAGGAGCTGAGCTGTGTGAAAATGTGGGAAATTCTTCCATAGGCATTTGCCATTGTGGTGACTCTACCAAGAGCTTTTCTGTTAAAAATAAACAAGGGTTTTCTACCCCTCCTCAGAGGATTTTGGAACTACAGCCTAAAGGGCGGTAAAAATAATGGTATCTTTCAGAGAAGAAATGAAGACAGAAGAGAAGCACAGCCAAGAAATGACAAATTCTGATGGCTCATGATTTACATATCATAGTAATAAGCTACATGAAGAGATCTCCTACAGGGGTGGTGTAGGTGATGAATTACACACACAGTCATAAAGAAGAGAAAGGTTCTGATGCAGCATCAGCTGCTGAGGTCTTTGCTCACCCTGTAACTCCACGTATTCCAGAAAGGAGTTCTGTTGACAGGAACAGGTCTGCTTTCCAAGTGAGATGTGACTGAACTGACAGATATCAAAGGCACCTCACAGGGTTTTGTTGCAAATCAAAAGATTTGCATCAATATTCAAGAGAAATGAGCACCGAGGAAAAAATCAAACACCAGTAAATTGGACAAGTTATTAATTAACCATGAGGGGTTCAGAAAGGACTCATCAAAGCTTTCAGTTTCACCAGGCTGAAGTCAGTATCACAGCTTAACAGATGTCCTATACTGCCTGCACCTGTGACAGCCTCCATCCTCAGGAAAACAAACAAGCAAACAGCAAAATCTGATCCTGGTTCTGTGATACTCCTGAGAGACCACAAAGGCTCAGAACACTCATCTTTAAACATTAAACCATGGAAATGCAAACTTATATAGAGCAGAACTTTTCACTGTTCAAATGTGTGCAGAACACAAACTGCACGAAAGAAAGGGCTGAAATACACAAAGCAAAATAACACAGAAGTGCTTTCTCTTAAAAAAGGGCTGAGAGAAAGAATGCTCCTGCAGCGACAGCTGCACATCTTCCAACAACCAGATTTTCGTGACTCCCCTCCGCGCCCAGCAGCTTCCCAAAGCTGCTCTCACCCGCTCCAGCTCAGCTCCGGCCCCGGGGCTCCGCTGCTGCCAGAACCAGCTGTGGAGGAGCTTTCACAGCCCCGCCAGGTGAGACTTCACCTCCCAAATACAACCAGCCCGACAAACCACCAGCGCCCTTCAGGCTGCGTTGTTTTGGCTGCTCGCTTTTTGCACACTTCTCTCACAAACAGCAGCTTCTCCAACAAAAAAATTCCACTCAGCTCTTCGGCAAAACCCCGCGGCTGCGAGAGTTCCCTCAAAAGACTCACCTCGGGGAAATAAATAATCCACCCCCGAGCATCCCGGAGAGGGGATCGGCGGCAGCTGCCGCTGGCTCGGGCATCCCCAGGGGCTCCCCCGGCGGGTCCCCTGAGCCCCGGAGCCCAGCGGGGGGACCCGCTGATCCATCCTGGAGCTCCATCCCTCTGCCCCATCTCGCGGCTCCATCCTTCTGCTCCATCCCTCTGCTCCATCCCGCAGCTCCATCCTGCTATTCCATCCCTCTGCTCCATCCCGGAGCTCCATCCTGCTATTCCATCCCTCTGCTCCATCCCGGAGCTCCATCCTGCTATTCCATCCCTCTGCTCCATCCCGGAGCTCCATCCCTCTGCCCTATCCTGCTCCATCCCTCTGCCCCATCCTGCTATTCCATCCCTCCGCTCCATCCCTCTGCTCCATCCCGCAGCTCCATCCTGCTATTCCATCCCTCTGCTCCATCCCGCTCTCCATCCCGCTGCTCCATCCCGGAGCTCCATCCCTCTGCTCCATCCCACAGCTCCATCCCTCTGCCCCATCCCTCTGCTCCATCCCTCTGCCCCATCCCGCACCCCGGCACTCGGATATGGGCTCAGCCCCGCCGCAAAGTTGCCGCTGCCCGCCGCTGCCCGGCGCTACTCACACGAAGACCCCGAAGAGCAGCGCCCGTACGCCGATCTCGATCGCCAGCTCCCGCATGGTGCTCCCGGCGCTCCCGCGGCCCCGCCGCGCCGCCTCTCATGCCCGGGGGCAGCGGGGCCGCTCAGGCCGCCCTCCCGGAGCGCCGGGCCCGGCTCGGAGCGGCCCCGGCCCCGCCATCCCCGGCCGCGGCTGCGGCTGTGCGGGAGCGGCGCTGGGCGGGGAGCCGAGCCCGGGGGAGGGAACCGGCGACTAACGCGGTGTCCCCGCTCGGGGGAGGGTCCCGGTGACAGCAACGCGGTGTCCCCGCTCAAGGGGAGGGTCCCGCGGATCCTGGGGATTTCCCTGCCTGCCTCCCCGCCCGCCCCCGCTGCCGGAGCTCAGCCCGCTCCGTCCCGCCCACCCCTCAGGTCGCGCTGGTACCCGGGATGCTGTCCCTGCTGGTACCCGGGATGCTGCCCCGCCGGTACCCGGGATGCTGTCCCGCCGGTACCCTGGATGCTGTCCCGCTGGTACCCGGGATGCTGCCCCGCTGGTACCCGGGATGCTGTCCCGCTGATACCCGGGATGCTGTCCCTCTGGTACCCGGGATGCTGCCCCGCTGGTACCCGGGATGCTGTCCCTGCTGGTACCCGGGATGCTGTCCCGCTGGTACCCGGGATGCTGTCCCGCTGGTACCCGGGGTGCTGTCCCTGCTGGTACCCGGGATGCTGCCCCGCTGGTACCCGGGATGCTGCCCCGCTGGTACCCGGGATGCTGTCCCCTCTGGTACCCGGGATGCTGTCCCTCTGGTACCCGGGATGCTGTCCCGCTGGTACCCGGGATGCTGTCCCGCTGGTACCCGGGATGCTGTCCCTCTGGTACCCGGGATGCTGCCCCGCTGGTACCCGGGATGCTGTCCCCTCTGGTACCCGGGATGCTGTCCCTCTGGTACCCGGGATGCTGTCCCTGCTGGTACCCGGGATGCTGTCCCCTCTGGTACCCGGGATGCTGTCCCCGCTGGTACCCGGGATGCTGTCCCTCTGGTACCCGGGGTGCTGCCCCGCTGGTACCCGGGATGCTGTCCCTCTGGTACCCGGGATGCTGTCCCTGCTGGTACCCGGGATGCTGTCCCTCTGGTACCCGGGATGCTGTCCCCGCTGGTACCCGGGATGCTGTCCCTGCTGGTACCCGGGATGCTGTCCCGCTGGTACCCGGGGTGCTGTCCCTCTGGTACCCGGGATGCTGTCCCGCTGGTACCCGGGATGCTGTCCCCGCCCAGTGCCATCAGAGCGCTTTTTCTGCCCCATCCTGCCCTGGAGGGCCATGAACCCATCGGTGCGAGGGGCTGACATCCCAGGGCACCGCCGGATTGCATCTGCGTTCCCGTGCTCATCTCTGGCTCGTTATGGAGCCCCGCGCTTCGGAAAGATGGAGAAAAGAAATAATGGATGGGGCCGGCGGGAGGGAGCATCACCTCACACGGACAGCACCGGGTGTTCTGCCTCTTGTGCCAAGGGCAATCACGCACCAGACTCCCGTGTGTATCTTTACCTATTCGCTTTATCTTTGCATAAAGGATTAACAGCGTCTGGACACTTTCTATGGGATGTGTTTATATAACAGGCTTTGCTCACACATCCGTGCCATTCTAAACCCTGCTCCTGGCTGTTAATGCAGATAACCCAGTGTGCCACCCTGGTGTCCCCTGGTCAGATTCTGCATAATATGTGATATTATAGCTTAAAGAAGGAATTAATTCAGTGTCTGCTCATTCCTGGACATCAGTTTAGCTAAACATGCAGAGGTTGTAGTTGTATGGGACTCCAAATTGCTGGGATGAGTGAAAGGCACCAAAACAACCAATAACTTGGTTTACTCCTGTGATTCCTCCAATCCATCCACCATTCCTTTCAGTGACATTCTCTGACCTGCCCAAATCCTTGTATTGCCTTAGTCTACTTTTGCACAGCATTCATTTAACTTCCTCTCACTTTAACCTCCTAAGCATGGAGAGACTCCTGAACATCTTTAGTGTAAGAGAGTTTCAGCCTTAAGTCATGAAATGCAGCAGACTAATTCACATTTAAATGTATTTAATTATCTGCTTTCTTGGGGCATTTGGAGGGCCATGTCCTTCAGGAAAGTGTTCATAGCTATTAACACTGCACATAGCTACAAAACAGCCATCAGGACTGCAGCAGGAATCCAATCCACTTTACTATGTGATTATTGCTGGAGAATTAATGCCAGAGAGGCTTTGTTAAACCTATCTGCCTAATATATGCACTGTGCATGAAAGGGAAGCCTTGATTCTGAATTAACTACTAAGTAGTAAAACTTTTATTGACCATGTTTGTGGAAGAACAGACACATAAGATTCTGTACTAAACTCATCTAAAGAGAAGTACACCAGTGCTAGATTTATTGCAAGGAGTATGACTAAAACCCAGATGTGTGACTGGCATTGGAGAGTACACTAAAAATGTTACTTAAAAGAGATATTTCTCCCTTGTACACCTTATTTCATTAATTTTCAGACAAAGCTCAGTCAACTACTCCTAGTCTGGGTTTTAAAAAATGTGATTTGCTCTCAGGAAGCAAAGCTGAATTGTGAAACCTTTGTTTTACACTGGTGGTAGTGGTAAAGTCGCCTTCCTTCGAGAACACTCAGTTGCTCTTCTGTTATCAAATATTTGTATTTTTTCTGGTTTGTGCCCCCAATGACTGAATGTGTACCTACACTCTTGATAGGTGTGCACTGGGATTATCTTTGTTGGTTTTTTTTTGTTTTTTTTTTTTTTTTTTGGAAGAAATAACCTGATAATTTGTGTGAACCAAGCCAGACACGAAACAAGGAGTTCTAGTTCCAAATGTTACAAGATTTGTCCCACTGCAGTGATCTGCTTGTAGTGTTCTGGCTCTCCAACATGTATCAGCTGATGGTGATTTATGAAACAGAAATACTTCAGACTGATTTTTTTTTTAAAAAAAACTAGACCCAGCTTGCAGCTGGCTCCTGAACAAAAACTTGCTTTGACTTCTAAACTGAATATGAGCTATAGTGGTAAATAGCAATAAAAAGATTTTAGGCTACATTGTGGAATTGAGCTACAGCCCAGCAGGAGGAACAGCACAGCCACAGCACATTCTTAGAGCAAACCACAGTGACCCTGGGAACATCCCAGATTTTTATTCATCCCATCCCTACATCAGGCACAGCAGGTGCCCTCAATGCTATTTATGTTTTTAAGAGTGACTGCAGAGGAGAGAGAACTGATCCCCCTCCAATGCCTCCATTATCAATCCTTTCAGGTGGCTAACCCAGGTTCTCAGTATTTTCTCTCAAATGATTGGTTTCTCTTTGAGCCACCTGCAGCCAACTTTCAGTCCTCTAACAAATATTCACAGCCAGAAAGAGCAGCACAGCTGACCTGCCTTTTCTGGAGATTACAGCCTTTTGCCAGGACCTGTGCATGCTTCTTACCTGCCTGGGGGCAAAATCTTGCAGCTCGTGGTAAGCTGAGCTTAAAAAAACTTGATTTTTCTATCAAAGCAGGTAAACTTCATCCTGCCAAAAGTCTGTGGAAAATACCAAGCTTGCAGCAGAAGGGACATGACAAAAAAACACAACACATAAAAGTGAAATAATTTTGTATGTTAAGAAAGATTCAAAGGATGTTGAATGCACAAAATCAGGAGCAGCTTGGCAGACAGCTTTCATTTTGGAGTGATTTACACTCCAGATTTGTCACAGGACATAAAACTGATGTGGGTTCAGTTCCACTGAGATCAAATATTAAGACATGTTGGAATGAACAACATTTCCTGTTTTCTTTTGCCTGAGTCTGTAGACAACCAGATGCTTAAGCAAAAATTGATGGCCAAAGAAACACTAAAATTCAGCCTGACATGACACCAGGGTGTTTTTTTATTCTTTAGCAATTACAGTCCACTAAACAACCTACTTATTCAAAGTTATAAATGAAGAGCTATTTTAGCTCTTTCTTACATTGTCTTTACTTCTGTCAGTACTGCATTATTTTTACCTTTTACCACTTCTTTTCCTGCCTGTTTGAGTATTTAAATCTAGGTCACAATAGGGAAAAGCCCCTTTTTTTCCCTTCTTTTCCTGCATAGACCTTCACTGTGCACAATCTGATCTGTGCAGTGCACAGCCCTTGGCTGTAGATTCAGCTCTAGGGAAGCTCCAAAGCCATGGAGGGCTTTGTTAAAAAAAACAGAGTCAAGACTGAGATAATTTTATTTGTTCTGTACATGTCTGTGTACATGTCATGTGCACAGATACATATGGCAATGGGAATTTCCCATTATCATTGGATTTGGCTCCTATTCCACATACATTGCTGCTGGTCTCTTTCCTAAGTAGTTATTGGTACTCTGATGGACAAAAGAAACTTCAGGCAACAAAACTCCAAAGGAATTAAAAACCTCAATCAGCATGATGCAGCCTTGCACATCTGAATTGCCCTGGATATCATACTTAAAACATTTATGAAAGCAAATCATTAATGCTTCTCTTTAGTTACTGTGCAGGTGCCTACAACTGGCTCCTGATTGTGCCTAATTACACAGTTCTAAACATTAATGCATCAGTGAGTTTCAGCAGTTGCTGTTTAATGAAGTTGTGTCAAAGTATTTCATCTGGGAATTTTTTTGGGGGGTGAATGTTTGTGCTTGGGGCCATCTGGTGGAGCAGAACTACAATGCACTGAATGAGCTGCTGCCCATCCTGGGGCAGGCTCACCTGGCCATTCCTGGGCATCCCAGAAATCCCAGACATCCCATCCCTATAGAACAGCCACTCCTGTGTGCTCTCCTTTATGGACACATCTGGCCATTCCTAGACATCCCAGACATCCCATCCCTATAGAACAGCCACTCCTGTGTGCTCTCCTTTATGGACACACCTGGCCATTCACAGACATCCCAGAAATCCCAGACATCCCATCCCTACAGAACAGCCAGTCCTTTGGGCTCTCCTTTATGGACACACCTGGCCATTCACAGACATCCCAGATATCCCAGACATCCCAGAAATCCCAGACATCCCATCCCTACAGAACAGCCAGTCCTTTGGGCTCTCCTCTATCTGCTGCCCATGGAATTTCTCTACTGAACCCTGACTTGTTTCAAAATGTGTTCTTTATAACTCTTCTAGACCAAGAATTGACATCTTTCCAGCCAGCACACCACTGCCTCTAATAATCAGCATCTTGGGGAAATTTGATTAGTCTAAACAATTAAATTCATGTATACATGAAACAGAGATAAATTATTTATGAGCCAATTGACATTTGCAGCACTGGTGCTGTTAGTACTCAATATACTGTGTATATTGTTATGGGGTTACTGTTGTAAAAGTATTCATGCTCCCATAATAAACTTGTGATAAATTCAAGTCTTTAACCTTTACAATATTTAGTGCTCTTGTGCAGTGTTTAACAGGAGTCTGACTTAAAGCAGACATCTGCTATCTTTAGTTTTGAGTAACACTTCATGACAAGAATGGCCTTATTGACTTCAATGAAATTGTTGTGTAATTACTTTTTTCTTTTTCTTTCTCTTTTTTTTTTTTTTTTTCTTCTTCTAAATGTAGTAGAAGCTTGCCAACCGTTGCTGCAGCCATTCCAAATTGCTCTTGACTTGAAAGGGAGCATAATGATGCAGGATAATTAAATAGAAGAGGTAAATGGAAGAACAAGCTCCACATGAGCAGAGGAAAACAAAATAAAATGGCCAATTGTCTTGGACAGGAGTGAGCTGCAAAACAAACACTCCAGAGTTTGAACATGGCCTTGTGGTTTAGTACTGGTAGCAATAAAGGACTGTTTGCTCATGTTTCACTTGGATTCTTGGACACCACTAACCATTTCTCCTGGATTCTGTGTGATAAAGCAGCCAGAATTTGGAAGCTGCTCACAGCAGGAATTTGTTCTAACCCAAATTTACTGGGAATAGCCCCAGGAAGGGTGAAGTAGGGTGAGAGTGCATTAACAGAGTTTCAGGCTGCATTCCCTTCAAGCATGCCACTTGTTGCTCTGCCCCAGGAGTCACACACTGACTGTGAGTGCCCAGGATCTGCATCCCCAGCTCTGGAAGAACTCTGAATTCTGGGGCTCTGCTCACTGCAGAGGTACCTGAGGGTTTAAAGAACAATGTGCCAGGGGTTCCCAGCAGGAATCACATCTTGCTGCTCTTCTGGGGCTTCCTCAGCCACTGATCATGTTGGTGATTTGAAGGAGGGAAAAAAAATATATATTCTGCTCAATGAGAATGAATTCAATGAGTTTCTAAGCTGTAGCTCTGAAAGACTGCAAAAACGATTTCCTAACCCAGGAAACACCTCCAGGGACCTAATTCCTCTTTAAATTCTGTGATGCTGTGAGATGGGTGCACTGTGGCAAAAGGAGCATTTTGCTTTTTCCTCACATCAATTGCAGGCTGGAGTGCCTGGTCAATAACTGCAGAAGTGGAAGCACCCTCAATTCCATGGCTAATTGGGATCATTGATGATGTTCTGTCAGACCCACAGCACAGGTCAGAGGAGAGCTGAAACATCCTGGTTTACAACCAGCTTCCATGAATGCCACCAAAGGTAAATTAAAATTGGACATAAACCCTTCATGCTGTTTGGAACTGAGGTGGCAAAACTTTGTTTCCCAACTTGAACCCTGGAATTCATTTTTCTCAGTGCCTATTTAGTCATAATTTATGTGCTTATTTAAATACCAAAGTCATTTCTGTCTGGCCCATCTAGCATGGTGTAAGCTACTGTCAAATGAAGATACTTGGTTTAATTTGTATGATTTTCAATATATAATAGAGGATATATTTTACCAGTGCTCAAGAAAATGAAGGACAGAGAAAACATTGAGGGGTATTAACTTCTGGATGCCTGGAAAATGCATTCACAATTTTATTATTTGCTGAAAGACAGGCTTGGTGCTTATTTTTGCACTGTGACAGCCTCATTTTCTTTGCCTTCTATATTATCTATATTTAAAAAATCAGCAGCTCTGCTACTTGAGTAGGCTAAGGAGCTGATTGAGTCTGTGTGTGTGTGTGTCCCTGCTAATTCTGCACATTTTGCTGCAGTTCCTCAAAGTAAAGACTGCTAATTAATTAAAGGGTGATTGAATCCCATCTTACAGCACCAAGCAGTGTTCAGAGCCAGTTTTGTCATTAATGCTGCCTAGCAGGGGAAGTGCAGAGCATTCCTGTGATAATCCTACAATTTTGGACACCAGCAGCTCCCTGAGCTGGCAAATCCAAATGATTTCTCTAGGTGAGCCAGAGAGTGCTGACCATATCTAAGTGGAAAATGATAACAGCTGTTGATAATGATGAAATCCAATCACAGGCAGCTGATTTAGATTATCCTCCCTGAGCTTGGTGCCATCAGCATGGATGCTGGTCACTGGTTATGTCACCAATATTTAGGTTTCATTTTATGAAGCAGCTTTGAAATAAGAATTTCTGTTACTGGGCAACTTCCCCTCAGAAAGCCAAAGGCAAATATTCAATATTTATTTGACTTTTTAAACATATTATGCAATTTTATGCATTGATTTATATAGATAATTGAACAAACTCAAGCAAAATCAATTCATGCATATTTTACTCTTTAAAACTGCAGACAGATTTTAATCAACTGGTCAAAATAATGAGCTTTTATGCTGTTTGGGGGTAGAAAGGAAGCTGTTTAACATCACTCTACACCAACACTGCTGAGTGTAAATATTGAACTGCAGAACTACTTTTGGCAAAATGATGCCTTTCTGCTGGGCAAGTACCCACAGAAGGATCCTGCTGTGGATTCAGCCACAAATTACAGTTTTGAAAAGGATATCGACTCAAACTAAATGTAATTGTGCAATTCCTACAGAATTCCTTTCTGACCAAAATGAATTCTGTGCATTTATCATAATCAATGTGGAGTCACAAAGGCAATAATGATGAACTAATTGTTGTTGGGGTTTAGGAAAAACCTAATATTTCCCTGAATGCTTAATTTCTGCAGACAGAAAAGAACAGGGCAGCTCTGTTGGCAATTCACCCTCAAATAAACCAGATTTTCTGTTGAAGTTTCCAAGGCTTTTAGTGCAAGGCTTGACATGTTCTGTGCTCTAATTTGTTCTAGAGGGAATATTTAACTCAACCTCAGTGGCACTGGGCTACAAGAAAGCAGCAGGTTCTTATCAGAGTTAAGTTAGAGGCTCTTTAACTGTGGTGGCTCTGAAATTACAAAGATTTACATGAACTAAAATGCTTTAAAATCTTCAGGAAGGTATTAATTAGGAACACTGAAAAATAAGGAATAAAGCTCTTTTTTTTTCTTTTCCATTAGATAGACTTCCCTGATTATTCTGAGCTCTTTTTTTCCATTTCCTACTGAATTTTTTATTTAAAAGAATAATACAAATAAAAGAGAATTGCTGCTTTTAGAGAAAGACATGAGAAAACCCAGTATCTTCAAGCACCTATTTATACTTTTTTTTTTTCTTGAATAATTCATCCTTCTTTGGTCCCCAGTGTAGTTAATGATAATTTTTAAATGTGGTGAGTAATCTGTTTTGCTAGATTTGTGTTGGATATGACCAAAAAAGGCAAAAAAAAAAAAAAAAAGAAAATACATTAACATATCTTACTTCTTTCTAAGTATTAAAATTTTTAAAAGTATTTCCTTTTTTAGGATCCTCACTCTGCTCATGTTGTCTCCCAGTCTTAAAATTTTTGACTTTTAGGATTCATATTCTCATGCCTTGTTTTCTGCTAGTAAAAAATACAGAGTATTTTCTAAATAGTGGACATGAACTATCCATTATTTGTATATACCAAAATGAAAGGTTAACTTTAGTAAAATAATGAAAAAAATGAAAAAAAAAAAAAATTTAAGGTGGTTCCAAAACTGTGGATCCCCATCTTGCCCAACAATCATGAAATGTGGACATGGTTTTTTTTTGGGAACTGCCATTTCATCCAAGTTTCCTACACTCAGGTGGAATAAACTGAATTAATGCATCCTTGGAGCTACATAAAAAGTTCATTTATGCTTAGTTTTCATCCCCTGTCATTTTTTTACATCTCATTTTTTACATTTCTTCTGATTCTCCCCTTTTGTTGTTCTTCCTCCAAAGAGTTCATACCTTCCCCCTGCCCCATTTTCTTGCTGTGGATAATCAAAACACATTTACTGGACTGCAGTTTAGGTCTGGGTGGAGAAGGGATAAATTACAGCTGATGTTTCCATGCTGATATTAACACAGTTATAGAGTGATCCTCTTCATGCTCAAGCACTGGAATTGGGACAAGTTCAGATTTACAAAGATGTCAAAGCATTCACCCATCAATATAATCCCAAAATAACCTCAATTTCTCATTACTTCTGAAGGGACTATGACTTGCCCTCATTTGCAATTTTCTGCAAATGTAAAGAGCAGTTGAAAGGCTCTGTCTCTAATTCCTGCTGGAGGCAGGGAAAAAGGAGTTTTTTAGATTTAGAGTTGCAAACAAAGGTTTTAGCAGTGCAGTGGAGAAGTCCACTTTAGAATAAGGGAATAATCTTGTGATTTCTTTCAATCCATGGCTATGGGCTGAAAATTCCCATCCCTGCTTTCAGATCCTGGCCCAGAAAACTTGTTTGGGTTTATCATTTCCTTGCCTTTGAAGCAAGCATCTGGATATATCAGAAAGAAAATATCACATGGTATTTTGGTTGTGATGTGAGGGGACAAATATTTATTTTTAATGAAGAGCTGCTTTGACAAGCTGTTCATGTGCATACCACTGAATCATCAGTGGACTCTGAAGTATTGGAATGTTTCCACCTATTAGAGCAGTTTTATGACACAACAACTGTAAATTTTAATTAGTGTTTTTTGAGAAGGGCACTAAGATCTGAGTTTAAAAGGTTTAAATTTAAATGTACATAGATGGAGGGATAAAAGAAGCATGATCTCATCTGAATTTAAACTGTGAAAATATAGTGATGGAACTTTAAATATAGTGATGGAAACCTTTAGCAAATATTGTAGAACAAATACATCATTTTATAGGTATAAAACTCACATGTTTTTATCTGTGAGTACTTATAGGTCAGGAGCACTGGATATTGCTCAGAATTTTCCTTTCAGTAAATGAGAACACAATATTTTCTGCAATTGCATGATCTTCACACACCTGACAGAAAGAGAAATTTGTAACTTTGGTTTACCAGGGATAATTTGAAGAGGAAGAAATTCTATGCTGGAGGACTTAAATCTTCAAAAAATTAGGAGTGTGCTGCCTGCTGTAGTAATGGTGACCCAAACCATGGAATCATAGAATCATTCAGGCTGGAAAAGATCACTGAGCCCAAAAATTAACCCAGAACTGCCAGACCCACCACCGACCCCTGTCTCAGGGTCAGGGTGGAAAAGAGTCCAAGCACAAGTTCTTGCAAGGGAGAAATCCATATTTCCTAATTGTGGAGCAGAGCTGCACCTCCTTTTGAATTTTCTGTGCCTTTCAAGCCATCTATAAAATCAGAGCAATATTAAATTCCTGTCAAAAGAATGGAAAAGTAAGGCTAAAGCTTCAAGAGTTTTCCTTCTTGACAATATACCTATTACAGCAACTTGATTTGTATCTAGAGATGGCAAATAAGGCTCAGGAAATGTATGAGCAGCCAGTGGGGTTGTTTAAAGTGTCTGATTCACTCTCTGGAGTGTAAAGTGCCTTGAATAAAGAAATGCCAACAGAAAAACACAAAGGAATCAAATCAGGTATTTCTTGAAAAATCCTAGCTCTGTAGAGATGATAGTGGATAGAAATGAGAGTGAAAAAGGCTGAAGTTCAGCTCCTGAGCTGTAACTGGATGTTGCCATTATGCTTTTATAATTTTAATTGTGTCATCCAGCTCCTTTATAAAGCCCCTTCTGATACTTCTGATGTTCAAGAGATTAGACACAGACAAAACCAGTCCTGTGCACAGTGGGCACCTGTGCTACACCAGCACCTTGCTGTGTTTACATTGATTTTTTAAAATTTAGAATGCTTTCTTTACTCAAAATAGGTTTTTTTCAAAACAGCTACAAGATGAAAGGGACAAAAAAAAAAAAAAGCAAAAAAAAAAAAGAAGCTCTTTTTCCTTTGAAGAAAATATTGATTTCAAAGGCACACAAAGCCATCACAGTCTAAATTGAAATGAAGATCACAGCTCCTAACCAAAGCACCACAGCCCTAAGAACAGGAGTGCTTAGGAATCATTAAAAGAATTGCATAAATATTAAAGAACCTGAATATTACAGAATGTGTAATATACACTCCTCTTCATATATATTTATTATAAAAATATTTGCTCAAATTGTTGAATGGATCAAACCTTGTCATGCCATATGGGAAAACTACCAATTATTTAATTTACTTATTTAAATTTTTAACTCAGTAACTAAACACTTGTGACTTGGAATGAGGAATTTTCTCTCTAATTACAAAAATACGACCTAGATTTATGATGAAGCACGTGAAGGAGAAAGAAACCTTCATCCTAAAACCTTCATCTTGTTTTATATCCATTATTATTTTCTATAACTTCAAAGTCTAAGTTTTCTACTATGTGGCATCACACATTTCTATGCAAACTAAACACTGAGTTCAGTTCTCAATTTTGGAAGCCTTTTCCAGAGCCTCAGGTTAAAATTAATGCTTTCTTGAGGGTCAGAAAGTCAAACTCTCAGTTTCTAAGGTTCCAACAGGAGAGCACTCATTAGATGCGTTTTTAATATAAAAGAAAAAGATCAATAGAGGAGTACCCAGTTTATGGATTAGCTGGGTCTTCCTGTTAGTTTCACAAAAATAAAACTTGGTTTCTGTGCTCTGAGACACAATGACACCATCAAAATGGGGTAAAGGGGAGTGATGTGGAGATCCAGTTCTGAAAGGAAAACCCTTTACAGTGGAGAAGAGCCCAGAAGCAGAGCAGAAAATGGGATATTTCAGTGTTTGATACAGGTTTATACCTATTTTCCATCTAACCTCACACAAACATCTTGGTTTGTGTCTGGCATTGTATCTGCACCAAATCTGAGCTCAATAACAAGAGAGGGAGGAGTTCTGAAGGGGTTATCCAGATTTTGTTGATCATCTAGTTATTAAAAAAAAAACAAAAAACAAAAACAAAAAAATCCCCAGCAGTGTTGAGCCAGAGAGCTGTTTGAGAATGGCATAAACAACAACCATCATTATCCCCTCTGCAAAAGGGAAAATCACACTTAAGTGCAGAGAGAGGTTAAAGTGACAGGTCAGAAGTGGCTCAGGAGACAAGAGGGAATCTTTCAGAGAGGTTTAGCTAAAGCCCTGGGATTTGGGGTCCAAATCCCTGAAAGAAGATGAGAGCAAATGCTGCTCTAATGAGCTCTAATGCCAATTATAAATGGCATCCTCTGCTTGGTCATGAAACCACATGTGGGCTTTTAAAATCATCTGGATTTCTTCCACAGAGGGAAAAAAAAATACATCCCTATTACTTCTTTTTATGAGATCCACCTCTGGTGCCTTCTGCTTAATGATCAGTGCAATAGAAAGCATCAGTCAGTGCAACAAAAAGGAGCACAACAAGTGTTCCTTGGCTGATTTATCTCCTGTGTGGCTGCAGGGGGAATGTAGGAAATGCCTCTTCCTTGTCCTATTAGAGCTGCAGGTTGCAGTAAGCACATTTCCAATATTTGCTCAGTGCCTCTGGCCTCAGGGCTGTTCTCACAGAAAAACCTCTTGCATGTATTCAAAACTTAATTCCTTCCTGAGAGCCCTCAGATCTCTGGCAATGAATGGCTTTTTAAGAGGCTGATAATATTTTTAAACAGGCCGTTGACTTTTCAAATAGGAATCAATTTTTTTAATACACTGAAGAATGCTTTCATTTCACATTCATGGGACTCAGAGAAAGGAGAAAAGTTATGTAGGTGTTTTCTCCTCAGTGTTTCCAACCTTTATCATGTTTGAAAATGCACCAGTAAACAAAACAACCTAAAGTGCTTTAACAGTTGCTAAAAGGTTTTTTGCCCTTCCTGCACTAACCCACACACATTTTAGGGATCTTTGAGAAAAAGCTCACATTTAACTGCAAATGATGACTCTTTTATGCTCTTTTACAAGTTGGATTTTACAGGAAATTCTGTGGAGTCCTCCCCTAGCAGCTTCTGCTACTTTATAAATTATATTTGGCCAAACCTACTCCATTTCTATGCTACAGTAATCCAGAGTAAAATCAGTCTTAAACCTTTATTCAGTTGTTTGTTTGTTTGGTGTTTGTTTGTTTTTCCATAGCACAGCAGACTGGAGACTGTACAGCAGTTAATAAGCTAATAAAGATAACATGGAAATTTGCCATGCACTCTATTTATCACTATTTATAAATCCTATTGCAAACAGCTCTTAGAGAATAAAAATTAAATCAGTGGTTTTGTCTTATACAGTGTTGATATAAAAAGGAACAGTGCTGGTCCAGAAATTTTATGACTGTATTGGCAGGTCAGAGAGGAAATAGGGAAGAACTAATGTATGATGTCAGGTATAAAAAATAAAAAATGTCTTTCAGAAAATAATTTTTCATTTAAGCCCAGTTGACTTTTCTAGAAATTGGGATCATAAAGAAACCCTAGCTCTGAATGTTCATCCAAAAATCTAAATTCAACATGGTGATCATTTCACCTTGATTTTGTATTTAATATCATGTGTACTTTCAGATGCTCATTTACACTCCCTTTGCAGTCAGTGCAGAGGAGAATCTTCAGAGAGGAGCCCATCTTGTCTATTCTTGGTCTATTCAGATTTTATGATGGGATAAATCTCTTAATGAGGTGTCCATATGTGGTGATATGGCTGAGTACAATGCAATTCAGGAATATAAAAATAAAGGCAGAAGAACAGAAGTTAATTAAAATATTTTAAGACTTTAGTTTCCATGAGGATTAAAACGCTTTCTAAATTTGTCTTTTCTCCTTTTATTATTATTTCACTTTTGCCTTGTTTTAGGCTAGTCTGACAACATTCAACAGCCAGGCTTAAAAATAATCCCTTTGTGAAACACATTTAAAAAATGCATGGACTTTATTCAATCACCCACTTACATGTCTGTTTTATGCCACCTAGGCTCATGAATTCAGCACTGAGAGTGACATTGCATTTGCAAGAAGTAGTTGAAAAACTGATTTATAATATCTTGATAGAGGAAGCCTAGAGAATTCTGCTTTGTCACAGATTTTAGCAGACCCCAGATATTTTAAGCACACAGAGCCTAGTTCATAAATCAGTGGAAATGATTCAATGTTGCTGTAAAAGGAGGTAAAATTCCAAAAGAGAGCTAAAATTCCTTTTGATGATTGCCATTTTTAACAGAGCAAATCTCTCCCGTGGCAGGGACACTATTTCAGTTTTAAATTCTAGGCAGTCACTGCTTCTCATAACTTGTTGCTCAGTTCACAGCCCTGATTTCTCACCAGGACCCCCAGCTTGACCCAAATGAGGATAAACCTCTTCCAATGCAGCATAAATGGGCAGTGGCACCAGGCAGACTTTATTTGTTATTCATTTGGAAGCTGCTATTTTATGATCTTTAAATAAGAAGGGGAAAAAAATGAAATCTATGAGGCTGCCCAACTTCTTGTCCCCTTCTCCAAAAGTTTCAACTCCCCCTGTGAAATGATTCTTACATTCTGAGTGGCACTCATGCTGTTTTCAGAGGTTCCATTCTCCTCTGCCAAAGGCTAAAAATATGTCTGGTCACCAGAGCATCCAAGGTAATCCTATTCATATGCTGATGGTCCTTGAAAAGCCCTTCATCCCAACCTGGCAGAGCCCAAGAGTTACCTAATTCCTTTTGATTCTGCTTTTCCAGAATAGAATATTTCCCTTAGTCCTGACAGCATCAAAGTGAAAGGGGTAAAATTAGACAAATTCAAAAAGATGAATGGGTAGGGTGAAGCATATCCATCTTTCATGAGAGAAATGCTAAAATTCACCCTCCTGCCCCACAGTTACCCATAAATTATGCCACTGGTTTAAAAATAATGACATTTTTATTAACAGAGAAGCTTGGATTCTTTTGTACTTTCACCACAGGCACCTTTTTTTACTAGAAGGAGTTATAGATTCTGCCTTGGGCTGGAATGGTCCAGGACAGTGCAGTGAGGGGTAGGGAGACAAGGGAAAAGGAATTTATTTGGCTCATGGAATATAAATTGCTGGAGCTTAATTCTCAGTATTTGACTTTTAACTAAAAGAGGGAATTTTCTGGTGAAATGTGGGGGGGTCCTGAGCATATCCCCCCTGAAGGGATGTCCCTTCTCTGGGAGAGCTCCCAGACCCTGCTGCACCCACAGAGCCACCCTCACCCCCCTGACAAAGCTGCCATGCAGAAAACAGCAGCTTCTCTCACAAAGGACAAGAATACATCCTGTGGAAGTGCAATTAAGGATACAGCTCTGAAGAAAAATAGATGCAGTACACCCATAACTAACTACAGTCTCTTAGCTCTGATAAATCAGTGCAGAAACTGGAGATAAAAATCTCTATAATATGACCAGAATTACATATTGAACTGTCTAAAGGCTCCAAATGGGTTTTTGTCCTGCTCCTCACATGTTGGCTTCCCCAGAAGCAGCTCAGATCTGCAATGGTGCAAAATTTGATAATTTTCCACACTTTTGTTCATCCCTCCCTTGGCAGGGAGTGAGACTTTCTCAGAAAACACTGGGATCCCACAAAAATGAACACAGGTCATGAATTATTGAAAACAAGTATTAATATCTACAGAATTAATAATATATGTTGAGACAAAGTCACATTATTTTTCAAACCTCTTTTTTGTAACTTGACTCATTGCTCTTTGCATGCAAAATTATACTCAGAGAAGCTACACCATTATCCACTAAATATTGTTTCCACAAATCCAAATGTTAACTGTCTTTTTTTTTTTTTCAGATACTTCTGATTAGGTCCATGAGTTTAGACATTTGGCACAGATCCCAGGACAGGAGTTTTGCTAAGGCACTAAATGATGGAGGTTTGGGCCAGCAGATAAAGAAACATATTTAGAATCATATGTGCTGGTACAGCAGAGCAGGGGAGAAGTTGCAATTTATGAAAATACATTTGGATCAGACTTTTCCCCTCAAATGACACCACAACACATGAGGAATTTTTCAAAATTCCTCTCTCATTCTCAGGTCCAGAGAAAACCACCACAGATCTGTGAGCCACAAGCTCATATTTTTACAGCAACCAACAAGCAAAGGCTCAAAACCATCTCAGAAGACAGCAAGGAGCCAACCCAAACCTCCTCTATCCCACCCTTCCTCTTGGTCCTGCTTCCACACAATCACCCCAAAATTATTGCTGGTGTTTAGTGGCCCATGGGGAACCTTCTGTCATTTCACTATTCCAATGGAATCAAACCATTTCATTTTTGGAGGGTGCATTTCTGCTTTGATGGTTTATGCAGAGCTGCATAAATACCAATGCTGGCTCCAAGAAGAAGAGACAGAGAACCCAGTTATGAAACTGCACCCTGATATCCCAAAAATGCCTTTATTCTGAGTGGTAAAGCTTTGAAATGCTGTACATGGCAATCTCATACCACTAAATAATTTCTAAAGAACAAGAGGTTTTAACACAGATATTGAATAATGACAATCTTTCACTAAAGCAGTGGTAAGATACTCTGACCTGGATCACCTCACATCAGAGCCAGGCATAAAACTTACAGCTGCATATTCAAATTCAGGAAGTATTTAAATTTTAATGTAGCTTGATTGCTGTTAAAAATGTTATGGATATGGGCAATATTTGATGGATATATAAGCTGATTTTATTTGTGCAACAGCTGTGTAAATTCCCTGTAGAATAATCAAAATAAACAAGTACAAGGACCAATATCATTTCCTGAAATGCAGTGAAAAAACACAAAAAATATTTCAGAGAAAATCCAGCCTTAACTGTGCTGTGGAGAGAGTAAAATGCAATATTGCTGCAGCATGCTCAAGATTTCTGTAGTCTGAGAACAGCTTTGAAATATCACTTCTGTGCTATCAAACAAAATGTTTAAAGTAAGCTTTCTTTGTTATTGTAAGCTCAAATTGGTCCCTCTATGTCATAACAAGCTAGCTTTGGGTTTATCTGGTGGGTTTATTTCAGCTAAAATAAATTATAAATTGATAAATAATTCATAAATTGATAAAATTACTAAATTGCTTTCTGGGGTGTAATGGTGAACCTCAAAAAATAAATTTATAAATTCAACACTATGGAGGCATGAAGGCTGTTGTTCAAATAAAAGTACATAAATTTATGTAGCCAGCTTAGCCCTCAGTAGCACCATCATTTTGTCAGTGAGATACAAACAGTGCTTTAGAATAATACTGAAAGTTAATCCCATAGCCAAAGCTCAGTGGTCGAATTCCAGGAGAATATTCTGTATTCTGCATGTGGAGCTCACAACACACAAGAGTAGAACCAGATAAAATTTAATGTAAATAAAGCAACTAGAATTTTTTTTTCATTAACAAACTGTAGTTTAATAAAGATGTATTCAAAGCCTTATTATTGTATGTAAAAATTAATATGGAATGCAGATTTAGTCTGCTGTAATCAAAGTGCACAAAGCAATAAATGAGAACCAAAATCAGAAAGGACAAGATTTTTTTATTGAGATTAAATTGAAAGCAAAATCCAACAAATCTGGCTGGGGCTTTTCTGTACTGCCACACAACAATGTGTGCAGCATCCACAGAAAATATTTTTTTAAAGATCATTAAAATAAAACCCTTTTGATTTCTTCAGCTGGGAACTCATTGCACTGTTCTAACAGAGAGACTAAAAACTCCAGCATTATGTTTAGAGTTAACCATCCTTGAAATGCATGAACTCTGACCATTTTACCAGTATTTGCCTGTTCCTATTTTGAAAAACCCCTTTGTACCTTCTGATATTTTTCTTTGGTTCAAATTAGTGATCCAGCTCCACAAATATTTTCCTGTAACATACACTTGTACAGTGGCAACAGATCTCTCTGAATCAAGATAAATGTTTTATAGAATCTGTTTCCAAGCTGCAAATTATTTTGAGAATTGGCAGTCAGGGACCTCATAGCAGCTAAGCAGGGCAGGAAAATCTCCAGTCACTGAATTGAGATTTGCATGTCTGGATTCTGCAGTATCAAAGCAAAGCACCCCAGAAAAGGCAGCAAGTCAGGAGGTGCTACAATCTCTGTGATGTACAGTAAATTGCCTTTCCATACAAGGAGAATCTCAGTAAAAATGCCTCATTTGAATTATTTGCTGCTTGGACTGAGTGGCTGTAATTCAAGATCAAGTGTGCTGGACTCCAGGGGACAGTGATATATTATATTCCTGTGAAGAGAAGACAAACCTCTGCCCCTTCCCATCATATTCAGTTTCAGGACCACATATGAAGAGGGTAATAAATAAATAAAGCAGCAGGGAAACAAGGGGACAGTACACTGATAAGCACATCAGCTTTTCAGCAGGATTAATGAAAATTCTTGGGGTTTATTTCATGGGAATTAGGGGAATAGTTTTCCTCCAAGACAATACTTTGACAAAGCTCAGAATTTCCTTAGGATGATCCTTCACCAGCAGGATTTGTGGCTTTCTGTGCACTGGTGATCTGTGGTTTCATGTCTGCAGGATCCCCAGCTTGGCTGGGAGCTGTGTGCTGTACCTGAAAGCTGAGCTGGCTCTATTTATCACAATATCTATTTACCAGCTCAGTTCTTTCCTCAGACTGCCCTGGCAATTCCTTCAGCTCTGCAGTTCATCCTTCCAAGTACCTTTGCCCCTTTGGGTCCCATCTGGTTCTGTTTATTGATTTGTTTGGAAGGTTTTGACTTAGCTCCTCACAGAACAGCCCAGATAGTCAAAAAGCTCTCTTGATTCCCTGCTGACAAACACGTGCCTTCTTCCAGCCTCAAATTTCATTAATTTGACAGTTCATCTTGCCAGTTCTACTTTTTCACTTCAAAGACTCTCCATGTAGTCCCTGCTTTTCTTCACAAACTGTCTAACCATAATTTGATTCTTAGGTTTGAGGGGATTTTGTTTGGCAGTTTTGATTTGATGATTCTAATTCTTTTATCTGCAGTTTTGTCTTATCCCAGGCCCTTTTAGAAGGATTCCCACCCACAATGTTAATTTTAAGATCTGATTATAATGCTGGTTGTCCCATTTTCATCTCATTGTCTTTAACTTGGTCCTTATGCTCTGAAACTGAATAGAATCCTATATTTAAATATGTGTCTTACCCTTGACACCTTGGGTAAATTTTACCACCTTTTTTTTTTGTACTTCTCTCTTTTTGACTGGCTTGTCACTACCACTCCAGAGGCTGTCAGGACCCACACAAAGCACGTGCATTTTGTGAATTAATATTTATAAAGACAGGCAGTGGGATGTGATTTTCATTAAAAAGGTTCCATGCTAAACACAAAGTGTTTTTGTGTTAAACTGTTCATCAACAAAGAGCTAATGCATCAAGGAATGACCTTTACTTGTTCATCTGTGCCATCAGTCTTAATTTAGAAACCCAGCAATGCCCTTAAACAGGATAATTATGAAGTTAAGCTCACACATAAATCTTCAGTGTAAAAATTAGGCAGAGGGGCTGAGGGATATTTTAGCTTTCAGTTTTTGTTCTGTAGCATTTTGTTAGCCTGGCAAGAAGAAACTGAGGAGCAGCTTGTAAATTCAGGGGGTGTCATCCTGAGTCCTTCCTTGAATTCAAATCAAGGCCAAGGAATCTGGGATGGGAAATGCCTCACATTATTTCCTAAATTTTGCAAAAATCTGAGTGCAGGTTTGGTGCAGTCTCATTGTCTGTTCCTGTGCTGTGGAGAGCCTGGGAGTGAAGAGTCACAGCAGGGTCTGAGTGACCCCATCTCCCAGCACCTCCCTGGGATTCCTGCATCCATCCTTAACGAGAAAACTCTGGTTTTCCTCCCTACAGAAATTCACTTGCCTGAGAAAGGGGATCTAGAAGCAAATGAGGCTTCTTAAATAGCATTTAAATGTAGTAATATTTGATGTTTCCTACCCTGCAAGGATGAGATTGCCACTTGTGAAGCAGCTCCTGAAATACACATTACACCCAAAATGCACTCCAGCAAGGGCACTGAGGGTGGGTCAGAGCCAGATGTGTGTCCAGGGAATCTCTGCAAGGGCAAACACTGACAGCTGAGGGGTTTCCACTCCCTCACTCTTTCCCAACTGCCCAGCATTTTTTCAGTTCAGATTCCCATTTCTCTGTGCCTTTACTTTTTGTCCAACAGTACCTGTTCACCCTTCTGTGATCAGACTCAGGAATCCTTCCAGAGCTGGTGTTTCCACTGCAGGCACAGTATTTGCACACAAGGATATTCTTTCTTTCAGCTGCCTTTTCTCCTCAGTGAGCTTGAAGAAGTTTGTTCTTACAGGCTCTGAGTTGGTTACAGAGCACTGGGCAAGTGTTAGTTCCAGGGTGACTGAGCTGATGCTTTTATAATTGCTTTTCACAGTAGAAACTTTCTGTTTTCATCCCAGAAAAAGTGATATCCCCCTTTCCCAGCTGAACCAGTGTTGGAGACCAGAATCCTGGAAATTTTGAACTTTCTGTGCTTTCTCACACTGACCCCAAGAGAACACTGCTTTTGACCTGAGGCCATGGAGCAGCTTCCAAATTTGAGTGATGGAGTTAAAATCACTGGTGTGTAGTCAGAATAGAAGTGTGTGATTTCACAAGGTGAAGGGTTTGGAATTTGGGATTTTTAGAATATAATAATAGGTATGGGACAAGATTTAGGTTCTTGGGTGTTGTCTCTTTCCTTTTTCTTGTTCCTTCTTCATGATTTCAGGCAGTAGTTTTTGGTTAGATAGTGCTGCACTGGGGGTCACAAGTATTTGGTTATTGGGTCAAAAGTGCAGTGATACTGAAGTTTGGGCCACAGTGATATGTCTGAGCAAGTCCAGGCCATGCTCTGTATCATATGCACCAGCCAAATTATATTTAGCTGTTTTTCTCCATATTTTGCTGCCTAGTTGTTTTTCTGCATATTTTACTGTTTCTTCACACATTTAGCTGTTTTTCTGTATATTTCTTAGTTTAAACCAAGGTTTATAACAAGTGCAAGGAATAATCCATTTTTAGGTGTTTTTCTGCAACTTGTTAAAACCCTTCAAAACCACTAAAACATAAATTGTGCTAAACCAAAAAAAAAAACCAAAAAAACCCAAAAAAACCCAAAAAAACCCTGAGATTAAAAGACCCAAAATAAAAGTAAGCAGTAAAGTCCTAAACAACAACATAAAAACACTGATCAAAAAATACTCAATCACATAAACAGTAGTCTTAAAATGTATAATTAACGCTAAAAAATAAACAATTAATCAACTTCTACACAATTGTATTAATTTATTGTCCAAAAGTCCCGTTTCTCCAGCACAAAAGTATAAATAATGTAGGTGTTAGCTTTTATTTGACTGTTTAGCTTTAAAATACCTTTTAACTAGCTGGATTTAGTCTCCATTTTGCTCACTTTTAGCTGGTGTTGCAGAAATCTCTGTACTATAGATAAGATTTAATAAACAACCAAGCTTAAACAAGGAATCTGTCTGCTTCTTGTTTTAATCCCAAATCTAAGTGAAGGCAAAAAGCATGAAGATAAGATAACACCACTGATAAAGTGGTGTTAACCCCTTAGAAACCAGTAGCACCAATACAACCATACTGTCACTGCCTGCTGTGTGCCTGTGACCAGGAAAGGCTGCACCCTGCAAGTGAGCACAAGCACAAGCACCATCAACTCAGCAATGCAAACCCACCAGATCCTACAGGGGGTTTGTGCCCTGTGGGAGTCCAGAGTATTCCTCTGGCTTCCCTGGAAGGTTTAAGACCCCCCTGGCGGGGTCCCCAAAGACCCTGGAATGAGACCCAGGTGTCTCAGGGGCTGGATTTAGCTCCTTGGAACAATCTACCAACATTGAGAGAAGAAATGCAAGCCACAAGAGTAAATAGAGTGTAAATTAGACTGTTAGAATGTAGAATTAGCAGATTTCTAGAATGTTTGTGATAAGGGACATGTGGCCAACATGGAGAATTGGGGGTGTGGATACCTCTTCCTCCTTCTTGTCCGTGTCATCCATGTTGGGTGACATGCTGGCACTTTTAAATTGGATGAGAACAGATCTGGACCATGTAACAAGATTGTATTGTATTGGGGGGCATTTGTAAATACCTAGTAGGTAATTTAGACTATAAAAGATAAGTCCTGCCTCTGCCAGGCAGATTCTGCCCTGGATGTCTGACCAGCAGAGCACTGTTCGCTGGACAAAGCATTCCTGAGATAAGCAACAATAAACAACCATGAAAACCTCTAAGAACAGCTCCTGCAGTCTCTCATCGGCGGGCATTGGAAAGAGCTGGGTTCCAGACCACCTGCATGTCCTCCAGAGGTGATCTCAGCTCTAAGGAGACACCTCAGGATGTGACAGTGCCCCATCTGCAAATGCAGCTGATTGTGCTGCCCTCAATCTGCCAGCTCCCCCTTCCAGAGGGCAGATTTAATCAGCAAAACTAAATTGCTCAGGAATTAGGTCTGCAGGAAAAGCTGGCTCGAAAATGGATCCATTTTATTGTTTCAGAAAGTTCAGAAGTGTACAGTTTTTCCCCAGCAGACCCATCTCTCAGAGAGATATTAACTGTAAAGGAATAGGCTCAATCATTCATTTCTTTATAAGATGAGCAGGCTTATCACCATGTGGGATGGGTAAAATAGGTGAGCTGTGGTATCTGTGAAGGGTTCTCTATCATAATGTGCTGGGTAACCTTCACAAGCATCCCTAAATGTCTTTGACTAAGGGATTTTCTTCTGTAACTTGGGATAAATGCTGGAATATTGATTTTCATAAGCTTGTTACAGAAGACAGAGAACATATTCCAAAAGAGGAATTGAGCAGTAGCTAGAAAGAAAAAAACTTCAAGCCTTCATACACACACATCAAAAAAAAAAAAAAAAAATTGCCCACAAGGGAGAAGAAAAGACAGTTAGTTGTAGCAATGTCATTATAAGAATGTTGTAAATTCCTTGGAGGAAAAAGGTACTTTATTTTAAGATTACTAAATTAAGCAAAGGATGTAAGGGGAAAATGTCTTTAGTATTGAAGCCTGTGGATCTGCTTCAGCCCATAACATAAATAGAGACTCAGTCTGCTAAAAAAAGCTTTCTGCTACAAGCATGATATTTCTTCTGTCTGATTTTGTGCAGCAAGTGTCTGTAGCATCACTTAATACAAAAAATACAGCCAGTTGTTTGCTGAAGATTCATGCCCTTATGAAGAGACCCCTCTAGGCATGTTTGGAAAAGTTCCACAATCTGATTGCTGGTGTCTCCTTTTACTCCAGAAACAGAGGGATCCTGAGTGCTGACAATCATTGTATTCAGAAAATAAACTGATTTACTCAAACAAAAGAGAACACAGACATACACTGAGATTGCTGGAAAACAAGGTATTGGGACCTGACATGATGCTTTAAAAATATCCACAAGATTTATATTCCATTTCTTTGCCCAAACATCTGCTTGTTGCATTGTCTTTTTCTTTTTTTACAAAAAAACAGGAAATAAGCATTGATAGAAATACCAATGTTTCCCATTAACTTAAATTTCAAAAGCAGACAGAATTCTGTCATTGTTTGCCATGCACAAGTTTATAACTTAAGAGGTCTCAGTTACCCAGCTGGACATCAGAAGGAATAACATGAAATGTAGGGGATTCAATTTCCCAGCAAAATCAATTTCCCAACAAAACCAAGGCACATGAAGGTTGGTGGAGCTCAGCATTGGGGGTCACTGCTGCTCTCCCAGCTGTGCACAACCTTTTATTGCTGTTCCACCAGCTACACTGGGCTTAACTTCTGTGTCTTCCAGAAAACCAAGATGAGATTTGACATGACACTAATCCCAGAATTAGAGGGGACCTTTTGCTAAAGCCTCATGCAGAGCCTGATGGCATCAATGGAAAGATTTCCTTTGATTTTGACAAGTTTTGTATTTCATCTCCCATGAATCCATAGAGACTTCTTGTCTTCCTCTTCTGGCTCAAGAAACAAAGCTTCAACATTACCACTGTAAAAACCAGAGAAACCTATTCCCACACATTTCCATAATTTCAGGGTTATTCATTCCAAATAAACTCTTGACTGGATCTTTCTAGTACCAATTCTAACTGTTGGTTCTTATACAATCCTTTACATTTCTCATTTCTTGTCATTACAAAGCCTTTCTTTTTTATTCTCTGTTCATTATGTATATATTGTTTACAAGATAACACTTTAATCTTTCCCTCATTTCTAACAGTTCAGTCATGCTTATACAGTGTAAACTTGATTTAATTTCTTAGCAAGGGCCACAGGGAAATTGAAGAGGTGCTGTTCATTATCCTGTCTTGTAATTATATTTCTAACTCTGCTTTCTGAAATAGCTCCTGGATGCCCCTGGTTCTGGGACTGTTTTAAATCTGATCAGTGTCTCTTTACCTGACATGTTTTAAACTGCTGAAACAGATAAACTAATCTAACCTGGGGACTACTCACTGTGTGTGCAGTAATTTTCAGCAGGAAAAGGTGTGAGGCAATGCATTCAGCAATGTATGAATTGTTTGGTTTCTTTGAACTTTGTGATATTGTTGCTAGCACAGAGCAATCCATACAGATTCATCCACTTTTAATAAAACTGCTGAACTCCACAGTATCCATCACAGGGGCAGTATGCACTAGATTATATTGCTAATGTATGAATTTTCTCATGACATTTGAGAGAGATAATAACTGCCTGGCTAATTTTGTGGTGTGTGAGGAAGACTAAGACATTTTTCTTAAAATGGTACAGATTTCCAGTCTTCCCTTTGAACATAACCCCTTGGAAAAGGGTTCTCTTCCCCACTGAGGAGAAAATCCATCTTAGAAGAGTGCACCAGGGCACAAATCCCTGAAATCTGCAGAGCTGCATAAGGAGATGACAAACATTAGAAATAAAACCCCTTTGCTGTAAGAAAGAGTTAATTGCTGCCCAGAGGACTTCAAAGTGCAGAAAAGGGATAAAAAATAACTCTGAAGGGAAATAAAATCTGACCTCCTGATCAGGATTCAGGATTCAGGATCACTGTCAGTTTTTCTATTTTCAGAAGGATTGTCTTTGCTCTCTGTATCTGTACAACCTGTGCAGTGCTAAAAATGAGGAAGGAGGTAGGGGTTGGTAATTCCTCACACTTTTCTTGAAGCAGTCATCAAAATTGGCATTTATTTGTCTCCCTTTGTGCTACTTTCTGTAATGGCAAATCTTCAACCATCAGAAACTGGACTGAAAACAATATTACATTCTGCCTTGAGGCAAATTTTTCAGATTAATGGCCTCTATAAAAGAAATAGTGGCTCCTCAAATTACTAACTCTAGGCTTTGTACAAAATGCAGCTCCACAAGCAAACCTGACTTTTGGTGTCTGTGGTGTAGAATAAATGCACAGTGTGTATCTGCCAGCATTTGCAAATCTGTTTGCAGCTGCTTCAGCAATAGATAAGTGGTATCATTCCACTTACATTTTCTCCTCTACCTCATCTGACCCAAACTCTCTGACATCAAGAAATTGTGGGTTAAAGAGTAGAGTGAATTAGGCATATCCTATTTTTTTTTCCTACTGAAGCTATTTCACTGCACACCTGATTTAATATTCCCTCTGTCTTTGAGATGTATCTCAGACTCAAATCTCTGCCCTGCCCTGAGAGCACTCCAACCTGTAGGCTGCAAACTTAATTGTGGACTTCTTGATTTCATTCCAAATAAGTGAGTACTTAATTCATTTTACAAAACCTTGCAGCAATTTCAAAGTTCTCTGCAATGATTACCTATAACCCTCTGAGAGCACTTCCCTGGAATACAAGGAATGTAGTTGAGACCTTTTTTCACAGGAATTAAAGACCTTCTTTCATACCTCAAGGAGTGTTTTAAGAAATGTGCCTCATAAAGCAAAGGCCCATTTACTTTGATGAGTAAACTACACGGAAAAAAAATCCTTAAGTGTTCACAATCATGAATGCTGAAAAAAAATTAGTGTTTATCACAGCAAAAGCATGACAAAGGACACTGAGTAAAACACCAGGATGGAAGCAACAGAAATGAGGTGAATATCCTGCCCAGTCCCTCAAAACTTCTTGCCTGTGGATAGGACTCATAATTTTTTTTTTCCCTGGGATTGTCCTTATTCTCCTCTTCTTGGCAAAATCTGTACTTATGATTTTATCCTGATGTTAATATATTTGAATTGAATGCTAAGAGCACTACAATGTGGTAATATGATACATTACTCTAGTACTTTTAGAAAGGTGAATCTACCAGTAGTGGTGGTAGCTGCAATCTTTTCATGTGCTGTTTTGAGAGAACAGTGAAGAGTCTGCATGAACAGCTTCAGGGTGGAACAGCTCCCCATCCTTGCCAGATTTTCACCTATTGCAGTTTAAAAGAATCTTGAAATTGAGAGAATTAAAAACTCATCCATCTGCCTCTGAAATGCTGACAGGAAATTATATTCTTCTAATGAAATAATTTTCATTCTTTATTAGAAGGTGCCTATGCTAGGAACCACACTCTAACCACTAAAAATAGAGAGTTTCTGCCCAAGTCTCAGTGGGAGTTTTACTCCTTATGTGTGGAATAAAGAAGAGTCAGATCTGTTTGTGGCCAATGCCAGGATGAGGTGCTGGAGCTGCTCCTGCCACCCTGAGTAGTGAAACACCTTCATCAGCACTCCCAGCTTTGGGCAGCTCCAGGGAAGAATCTGCTGACATCTGGAGAACAGAATTCCCTTTTAAACATTTAAGAACATTAAAGAATTTCAACATTAAATAATTCCCCTTAATGTTTAATATATTTGTCAAACAAGTAATTAAGCTGTTTTGTAAATGTGCTGTAATCACAATAAATACTCAGTGAAGGACTCTGGTAATGAGTGCTGTGCATTGCTGGGAACAGGCTGACTCTGTAGATTTGTAATTTGTAGATAAAGAATTCCAAAATTCTCTCAGTGTAAAAGGACTGGCAGCTCTGGAATTTATTACCTCCCATGAGAAAATGGAACAGTAGCCTTTATACTCCCTTCACAGCCACCTTTTTCCTGTGTTTCCTAGAAGGGAATCTAAATATTTCAGAGGTTATTCACATTCCATAAACTCCAGGCAGTTCCTCTTCATTTTTTGGGAGGTTAACACTTTTGACTATGCTCTCAGTGATACAATCCTGAATATCTGATCTGCTTGAATGAATCTGCAATTTTAGTTCAGAGCTACATACATTTTGAAGAGAGACATTTTCAAAACAAGGATCTAACAAAGCTCTTTTGAGAAAACAGGGCTGGAGCCTGTGGCTCATGCAGTCAGGGATTCAGAATTGAATGCATAGGTGCCTCTCTAAATAAAACTGAATTCATCAAAACAAAACTATGGATAGAGCCCCTGAATAATTCCTGGTGCCTGGAATAAAAGCCTGCCTGGATATGATTTAGCAGATAGGGAAGAAAAGGGCTCTCTTTGAAACCAAGTTGATTAAAAGCCTTTCACAACATGATAGAGAACTGAATTAATGAAATCATGCCTAAAGTGTGAGAGCTGTTAATATTACTTTAAACAAAACCATCATATAAAATATTCATTAGCACACATAAAATTAAAAGATAGCATCTAATTAATCTGTTTAGCCTTTAAATGACTAATTAATCTCATTATTATAGTCAACATTTTATGTTAGATAAGAGGAATTAATGGCAGTTGTGTCCCCTTGTATGTTCAGGGACAGCTGTGAAGTCACAGGAAACAGATATTTTAAAATATCAACATTTCCTTGTGTTTGGATATTTCTGAGATGTGTTTATGAAGCAGAAACTAAGAGCAGCAGTTGCTGGAATTACAAGGAGTGAGCAGAGCTGTAACAAGCTCACTTTTCATATGGATTTATAACCTTATTATTGAGAGGTCTGGAGCCAAAGATATGGCTCAGAGCTTATAAAAGCAAATTGGTTTTCATACTTCCCTTCTTCTATATATTTAACAGTGATTCTTTACCTATTTTTCTGTCTAAACTTCAGTTGTGCAACGTTTCCAAATGATTGAAGCCTTTGTGTATAGTCCAGTCAGAAAGAGACTGAGTTAAACAGTCCTCACCATCATCTAGGCTAGATTTGTTCCTGCTGCTGTTTCATGCTGATTGAATGAAAAAAAAATATCACAGCTCCATTTTTTTTTTTTTTTTTTTTTTTTGTAAGGAATTTTAAAGTTAGCCATTAAATGCAGAGGGCAGTGAAGCAATACATCATAAATCAGCTTAATGAGGTGCCAAAAACATGTGTGTACCTTGCAAAGACAGCTACCCAATGATTACCTCTGTCAAAAGCAGCTCTGTGTTGATGGCATGGAAGATAAACTGTTGAATCTAAGGATGATTTCAAAGTTAGATGCAGCATCAAACTTTAAATGTGTTTTTACACATCAACATTTTCACAGACTTTATTCCAGTTCCCCTGGAATTACAAGAAAAGGGCTGCCTTGGGCAAGAAACTTAAGAGTTTTCATTATTTTTCAACATTTCTTAACTCCTCAAAGATGCTGATTTGGCAAAACAGAGAGCAAATGAAAAATTTCACAACTCCAAATACTTTGTAATTATTCCTGCCCTATAATTATCCCTGAAACTGCTTGGTGTTCATTTATGCCTTAAAAGAGCCCTTGCTAAAGTTCAGATGGTTTTTTAATTCTGGGGACAGAAAGGAAAATGAGACAATTCTCTTAGGTGGAATCCAAAATTAATACCAAAATTTGCCCTCATTTGCTATGGTTTAAATATACTCAGCCATTTCATTATCTTCAGAGGGGTCAGTAATGCCCTGCTTTGCTCTGGATGGAATTAATTCCCACACAGCCAGGGAAGTAATTTGGGTTTTTGAATGTGCTACACCTGGTGCAAAAGCAAAAAGCAGAAACATTCTTGAGTCCCTAAGAATCAGAGGCTCAGGAAATAATCAATTTCCACCAAAATCCTGTTATTCTGCTGAAAAATAAATATACTGTACAATTAATGTGAGACATAAGAACCCTTTCAATAAAAAAATATTCAAGTAAGTGATATTATCACCAAATTCAGTGGAGTTATTAACTGACTGAATTAATCTATGAGTTAATGTGCTTTTTTTGGATCAAGGCTTTAGAAATTTTGACACACCTTTCTCTGTAGGAAGAAAACCTGGATTAGCTAATGTACTATTAAAAATACAGCCATTAAGGCATTTAAATTAAATCTGATTAGTCAGCTCTGATTTAAACCTCAGCATCTGCAGAGTTTTAATTAGAGTACACTAAGTGAAACTCATGCAACTTTTGTTAATGCTGCAGTGCTCAGTGTCAAAACCCATGAAAGGAACCTCTCTCCACATGCAAATACTCCAGGAAAGTAAACCAGGAACAAATTAAACAAATTAAATTGTCTCTTTATAAGTCTGTTATGTAGTTGAAATAAATGGAATCTCTGTCATACCAATAAATATGCTCTGCTTTCCCCAGTGAAGGAATATTTTCTGCCTCTCTAAAACTGCTAAAATTTGCTTTCCAAAGGCTAAACTCAAGCAACTCTAACAAGGCCAAAAGAACCAAAGCTGAAAAATATTTCTTAGAAAGCTCCATCTGTTATCAGTCTACAAGAGAACTTGTAATTTGTGAAAAACACAAGAGTTGTGTCTGAAAGGGGCTGCTCATGCTCATCTGCTGCATGTTTCCAAACACTCACTGAAAGCATTTCACTTTAATCTGGGAAGAAATCACAAAAGGGATCACTTTAAAAGCAGTGATGCAGCAAGCTTGTGACAGAGAAAGATCTCTTAACTTATCTATTAATACCCATTGCAACCTGGCAGCTGCAGAGAGGAAAACTCAAATACACGAGACAAAGCAACTAAGATATATTAATTATTTCTAGTGAGAGGTTTTAAAGGAAAAAAGTTAGGTTTTCAGCAAGTATCAACAGTATTTAAAGAAGCAATGGAACCTAATGAATGTGAAATGCAGAGCTCTGATGGCAACCAAGAACTTCCCAAGACAGGAATCATCAAAAGGAGAACAAATATTTTGAGGCATCAGATGAGTATAATCCAAGAGCTGGAATTAACTGATAAGGAAAGAATCCATGAAAATGTAGAAAAGTACTAAGATGTAAGGAAAATAAAAATAAAAACTTTTCTTCTTACACAACGAGCCAGTGGCTAAACTAGCTTGTTTAAAAGAATATCTTTTTCAAGGCATTTTAATCAGCAATTTCCCCCACTTCCCAAAAGCAGGAATGTCTCAATGCTCATAAATACTCACAAATAATGAGAGTAGCCTAATACAACTGAGTTCATTGGTTTGTCAGAAGAGAAAACATCACCCCATGCAAATATTTGTGGCAGCCCAACTGCATCCAGAGAGGGTTTATTACAAAAAGGCTTTTTTGGCTTTTAACTGGGGTCTGAAACTAGAACCAGAGCTCAAATCACTGTGCCACATCTGTTCCCTCAGGTGTATCAGTTTTACACTGACATTTACAATTCCATTAGCTTCACTGGCACAGATTTAGGTGGAAGAAGGGTTTCTTGGCATTTGAATATAAAACTGGAAACGTCTCTCTGTGCAACTCTTAAATATTTCACTGCATCTATAAACACCTGGAAATGTCAGCACCCTCCTGGCCATGAACCAGTAGAGATTTAAACTTGGCACTTTGGGATCTCCTGTGCCCTTGTGTCCAGCCCAGCCCTTCTGGTGCCAAAGTGCAGCCTGAGTGGAGCCAACAAAACCCCTGTGAAAAGTGACATATTTGGGTTTTACTGCTTCCACTCCAGTATAATATTGCTGATATTCATGCAAATACCTCTGATTTCCTCTGGTAAAGGATACAGAGCTATGTGGAACAGATAGAAAGCCTCCAAATTAATACACAATCCTTTTAAATTAAGGAAAAGTCTCACCATACTAATTTTAGACTGCACACTTTAGACAGCACCTTATGAATATTTATGAAGTTCATTAATGGACATATAATATTTAAGCTTTAATTGTTTAAGGACATTAAAACTTAATTTTAATAGAGGTCATATAACTTCTGAATTCCTAGTGTACCAGCTCCAGACCTTTGAAACTTAATGGCAATGATGGGTTTTCCATCACAGGGTCAGAGGCATTAGCAAATGTAATTTTCCAGACCCATCTAAAATACCATTAATTCTGTCCTGTGCATATAAAACAATCTGAGTTATCAGAGTCATGGTTTGTTTAACACAGGGCAAATCCTCAACTTTTATCTTCCATTCCTCAAATAAACTCCTCAAGTTGAGAAAAGCAATTAAATTAGAACAACATGAAGTCACATTGGGAAACTGTGTTAAAAATCACAAATGAGGTTAATATTCCACCACAGCAATGGTTTCATTAAATACCCCCAAGCACTGTTCTGTTTTATTGCTCACCTTAGGGAACTCACTCTGCCAAACCAAAAGCCATTTTGCCATTTGTGTCATTTTACACTTACAGAACTCTATCACTTGTTTTCACTGCAGTTTCTGCTTTTGAAAGTCAGTGGATTCTCCTTAATTCTTCCTGGCAAAATAGGTTTGCTGTGGTTTTTTTCTTCAGCTGAACTAGGTGTAAGAAATCTTGATGCATTTGCCCTGTTTCATTTGTGTCACCATTTAAAGGAACATATTCTCTGGCCACTTTGGAAATCTTTTATTGCAGCTGGCTTAAAAAGTTTTAGAGGTGCTGTTGCTTCAAGGATGTAGCTCCCACAAGAGTAAAACAAGATATAGTTCTTTCTACCTTTAGTTGATGTTTTGCAGAGCAAAGAGGGATAAAACTTAGCAAGTTCTTATTTCAGTCAAGAGTTTCATAAAGAAACCCTCCCAAAGGGATTCCCTCACCTTTAAAAGAAACCAGCATGTTCATCACATGATATTCTAGCTGCTTCCTAGTTTTGCAGCATTCTGCAGTGGTGGTAGCACACCCCTGCTTTGACAGCCACATTTCAAAAATCACTTTGTACTGTCATTGGAAAGCAGAACCTGGTCTTCTTTCTAAGGCAGATCCTTTCATGTTCTTAGTGGCACTTTTACTGGAAAAATTCTTATTAAAATAAACTATATCTTCTTAGAACCTTTTAAGATATGTGGGTCTTTAAATAAACCCATGGAAGTCTGAAAATTTAAATCTGTGATAAGAGAGATGGCTGTAATAGAAATGCAGCTATGATAGAAATAGAGTTGGCACTGAGATTTTGGATTCTGAAAGATGGCTGTATATGAACACACTAATGTTAATTAGTCCATTGCAAATTAAGTAATATACTGACATTAAAATAAAATTAGTAAACAGTGTCTGAATAAATGGAGGTGGTGGAGAAAACTCATATAATGAAAAGTCTGGCAGAGACCAGCTCTTGGGGGAAGGTTTCAGTGGAATGAAATGCACTGATCAGCAAAATATGGACTAGAAAGGATCCCTGAAGATCTGCTCCAACTTTCCAGCAGAAATGGAAGTGCCTTTGTCAATACATACATTAAAAATCTTCATGGGTGGGAGATTCCACAACAATCCTAGAAAATTTTGATTTGGCAACACCTCACTAGTGAAAAGGTTTTCCCAACACATCCATCCTGAACCTCCCAAATTGCAGCTCAGGGCTGTTCCCCTGTGCTGTTCCACCACCACAGCAGAGTTTGGCTCCACTTTGGCCCTCCCAGCCAAACACTGAAGTTTGCTCTCAGCTCCCAAAATCCAGGTCCAGTGTCTGGTCTAGGACCCTGCCCTGTTTTCCAGCAGGGCTGTATCAATGCAAAGGCTTCCTCACCCTACATACAAAACATTTTGGCTCATCCCCACGAGTTCCTCATTGTGCCAGCCCCCAAGGCCCCTCTGAATTGCCTCCCAGCATTTGGCAATATTCCTCCTGCTTCAGCATCACCCACAAGCCTACAGAGGGTACAGTGTGTTCTTCCAGCTGTGACTCCCTAAGCCCAGAGCAGTGCATGGTTCTGCCCTCTGCACATCACCCACCCTGTCCTGCTCACAGGGAATTGTCAGAATCCAAGTCACATCTGCCAGGATGATCCCAGCTGAGTCAAGGGTCCCCCTCTGTACCCAGCCTGCAGGCATAATAAATGGGAGTGACAGCACTGAGTGACACATTCAGAACATTTTGTTAAAAGTTTTTTAGTACCAAAGGTAGATACTGCATAACTGAAAGTGAAGTTAATCTTTCAGGGAATTCTTTCCTTTTCTTCATGTAATTAAGTTAAATTGCAATCAGACTTTAAAAAAAAGTGAGATCTCTGTTTCAGTGTTTTCTAGGTGAATCAATTTCATTTTTAGTTTAAAGCTTGTTATAATTTAGAAAATTACAAAACAAAGAGTCAAAATTTAGACTGCGTTCAGTTTAAAATCTATTTCTTGCTTTTTTAAAGGAAAACTGGTGATTCCACTACTGATACAAATGCAGTCCTGACCCAGAATTGAAAGCCTATCAGGGTGCACTTCAGGATTCTAGGATATGTCCAAAACACTACAAAAGTCTTTTGTAGCCATCCTCCACTGCCTCTTGTTCCATCCTCTTTTTGTGAGTGTGATTTCTGTATGTCTGAAAAAGACTGATACGAGTCCATGGTGTAAAGGCAGGTTGTTTCTCCTAGTTGTAACAACCTCTCTCTGTTTTTAATAGGTTTCCTGTATGTTTTAACTGACCCTGTAGAGATTTGTGCATTTGTACCCATCTCACTCACTGCACAAAGATTCCAGGGCAATTAACCTTTGGGAGGACATGAGCAAGAATCCTCAGGGAGGAGAAATCCAGGTGGAACAGCAAAAGCAGTGGCTGAGCTGAGCAGTGGGGCTGCCAGACCCCAGATTTCACAGATAACCAGGTTTATTCCTCCACACAGCCAGTAATTGTTGTGCCACCACAGTGCCTGTTTTGAAATGAGATAAATCTCATCCCCTTGCAGATGGCCCTAGAGCAGCTTTGCAGCTTTGCCTTCCACAGTCAAGGGCCAGTGTAATTCAGAGTGAAGTCTGGCTGACAGATAAGAAATAAAGCAAGACAGATACTGTCCTGAAAAGTAACAACCATGATTACTTTAATGGAGCATTTAAAAAAAAAAAAAAAAAAAAAGTCTTCAGTCTTTACTATAATGGAGCTACTTCAATAAATGTATTCAGGAGTTGTATTTAATTGAACTCTTAGGATTTGGCTGCATCTGGAAGTTTACCAAAATATCTAGTCAGGAATAATTACCAGGCTAGGCTCTCTAATTGAGATTTAAAATGTCTTTTTCCTATTTAGTTTAACCTATGCTGGAGCTATGCCTGAAGAGCTGTTTTGGAAGGATTCTGAGAGTAGATAAATCTTTATAATTATGAAAGAGCCACATAATGTAATGCACAAGGACCAGGCAAAGATCATCCATCCCAAAAAAGAAATCTCACATTTCTACTAGAGAGTCAAATATGAGTTTTGAGTTAAAAGAAAAACTGAGATGTGGCATCTAAACCAATTAGTTTTGATTTAACTACATTTGCAAGATTTCATTAATACTTGGTAAATGCTTTAAGAAGACTGGGCTCTCACTTTGCAATTGCATTCACTGAGTTTGGCTGCTGAAGTTCATGTCTTGGAATGTGTTAAACCTAATACCTTAAAATATTACAATGTTTTATGCTGAGAACACATCCATGTGACATTTATAGACCATTTTTCCATGACTAAGGCAGTGCTGTTTCAGTGAAAATAAAAAATTAAGATAAAGTAGTAGATTCTGTCTCTATTCTGGAGACAGAATAGCAGAGGCCAGTGCAGGAAAAGCAAGTGCAGGACTCAGAAAATGATGCTAAATATCCAAAGAGTGCCTGAATACTGGCAAAGCAACTGAGGGGAGCAGTTTTGGAGAATTTGAGTCCTGTTTCACCCACATGGATCTTCTGTTCATGCCTGAGAACACCAAGGGAAGTTCCCCTTGAGACATTCAGAGTTCTGCCATGGTTGCTGTGATTGTGTGAGGAGCAGCAGCAGAATGGGAGAGCCAAAGCACTGGGAACACCCTCCAGAGCAGTGAATTTAACAGGCACCCAGATGCTATTTTTAGGAAATAATATGGAAGGGTGTAAATCTGTAAATATTTTAAGTGCTCTGTCACTCTTGCTAATTTTATTAACATTTTAGTGGGTTTGGGGAGTTCTGTAAAATAGTGAAGAGGTGTAGCAGGATTATATCTGCCATATATATCATATATTTCATGGATAATCACAGGATGATTTAAGACTGAAGGTGTTTAATGCATAAAGTCCATCCTGGAAAGAGCAGTGGCAATAACAAAAGCCAAGAAAGTGCTGCCACTTTATTCTAGCAAGCCTCTAAAGCTCTGAAGTAAAAATTGATCCATTTCCTTATTATTCTACATATGTTTTCCTTTTCCCTTCAGGAAAATCAAGCCCTGATGAACAGCCAGAACGAGAAACACAAGTTTTCTAGAAACTGTGGGACTAATTTCCTGCAGCTGGGTTTCTGCTAAACACAACCAGCCCCAAAATGCTGCCCCATCTGCAAACTGTGAGCAGCTCAGTCCATCCCAAAACACCTCTAACACATCTCCAACTCTACATAAGCCTTGGCTGCCTATTTCTTTTTCTTTTTTTTTTTTCTTGTCATACTGCAATGAAACTATGCAGGAACAGTCTCCACCACACAAAGGAATATTCCCAGCCAGTATAAATCAGGGTTATTTCACAAAAGGCAATGAACTGAAGCTGGTTTGTGTCTCCTGCAGCTGTAGATCAAAACAGTATTAGTGTGAAACCTGCTGCATGGAGCTGTTTGGAATTATTTGTGAAGTGCCTAATCCCCAGAAGCTTCTCCTCAGGTTATTAATCACAATGTACTTGTTATCCTGATCTGCTAATAGAGCTGCTGGGTAAAGATTGTAATCCTAGGACAGAATTCTGACTTGCCTCTTCATATTGTATATTGTTTTATCACTTAGCTTCACAGCAATTAAGGGAAGTCAAGCAAACTCCACTTTAATGTTATTACAGCACAGAAAGTGTTGGAAATCCTGTTACCCACTGAGGTTCTAATAAACCATTGTTTAAATATCTGTGACTGGAGATGTTCTAACATTAACTCAAGAAAGTTCACACAAGAAACTTCAAATTTTTCAGCTTTCCCCTTTTTAAAATCTAGATCATCTTGGGAACCAGATCAGAAAATTCTGGTTGTTCTTGGAGCTACTCCTGTTCATAAAATGCCAGATGACCACAAACTTTAATGATGTTTATGGCAACTCATTAAAAAATAATCAAAAGAAATAACTTTGCAGACTACATAGTTAACAGAACTTGACCCTCAAATTTCAGTGCCACCACAAGATTTTGTGGGAGTGCAATCACTGCAGGCAAACACTCCCAATGCTGGAAAAGGACATTTGTTCTCTGGTGTGTGAAGCCCCAACATCTTCCATCTTTCTCCCACAATGCTGGACAAGTTTAAATTTGAAATTTCTTCCTCCTAAATGGGATGTTCCTTTCATGTAACCTGGACTTGCATTTCTTTGCCTGTTTCATCTTTTTTTTTAACAGGCAAACAAGGCATTTATTGGCCTATTTCCATCTCTCTTGCCAGGAGGCTAAAAACATTTATGGAGGAAATAAACTGATCATCCTGTTCAGTTCTTTTCTTTCCAACATTGCCCATTCCTGCTAACTCACAGCCACTTAGCACTTTATAAAATTTGTACTACATCTTATTCTACACAAGTTACAGCACAATTTCACAAATGATACTGCATCAACTACTACAGAAAAAAAAAAAAGTTCCATTTACTACAATTCCTTCAAATTTTTTACTATCAATATTGATATAAAATTAAAAATTAGACTATACTAGCCACTGACTTTTTGCAGCCTTATATAACATCTTCCTCTCTTTCCCATTTTACATCTATACTTGAGCCATTTCTCTTCCAAATGTTTTTCTTCCATCAAATTCAAACCAAATGACTGGTTTGGGCCTAATCACTTCTCCCTCAATTTATTTAATAATGTATGGATTGCATTGGTGTTTTCAAGCTTCCTGATTCAAAATGCATTCCTAAGCATAATAAAGAAGCATAATAAAATATTTCCTCTTCTTAATGCAAAGTCCTGCTCCAGGCTTCTGATTTCAGAATATTAGGATGGAAAATACCCAGAACTCCCACTCCTCTGCAAGTAAACAGAAATTTCCAGAGCCTGAGGGTAGCCAAAGTGATACAGATTTGTTTATATAGTCTCAATTGCCCTTAAATCAACATCTTACATCCTATTTCTTCTTTCTTTTGAATTTTTAACTTGATCAAACACTTGATTATTTTTTATGAGATCCTGTAACTAGTTTCATGACATCAAATGAAGGTGTGATGGATACTGCCAGCATGAGATGAACCATCAAAGACTGAATTTCATAACTTTTTAGTAAAAAGAAACTGTTCTTTTACCTTATCCCCTCTACAAACAAGACATAACAAATGTAATTAACTGTGTTATTATTATAATTTAGAAAAAAATGTGATTAAAAGAAAGCCTGTGTTCTTGTTGATGAATATTGAAAAACCCCAGTGCAGGGATCTCCCTCTATTTTGTCTAAAGACAGGTCAGTGAGATGTTGAGCTAAAATCTATTAATCCATCTGTAATTAATTTTTTTTCATCCCTTTATTTTATTTAATCTAATGCTATATCAATATATTTATACAGATATGTATAAAAATCAGAATGAGCTGGGATCTTTCTCAATATAAGTGATTTTGGGGACTGTACTCAAATCTGATTGGAGTGAGTTCTTCACATTTATTTTCCCAGGATATTTTCTGGTTATTTCCTTTCCCCATCACTTGTCATCTCTCTGCCCATGTGCTCAATGCCATTAAAACCTCACAGACTAACCAGCCTTGCTGAGTGTTTGCTCCCTGACACATCTGTAATGGCCCAAAAATCCAAACTGAAAATGAGCCCACACAATACCCAAATACATCCTGTTTGCTGAAAAAATATTCTATTCTTCTCTCATAGCCTCCAGTCTTGAGTGTGGATTTACTGATATATAGATATTTATATCTATATGCACTACATTTCTTTGGATGCTTGTGGAGGGGATTAACCAGAGCAAGCATTATTCTGGAGCAAACTCATTTAATGCAAGGTTAAATGTATTTGTTTCCATCTGCTCTGTTGGCAGAAAGGGTTTATGGCAGCTAAGCCAGAAAAAGTGACAGAGCAATCATCATAAAATCTCACTGATACTAACAAGGGTGAGGAGTTTGGCTGGACTGAAAATATCCTGGTACCTCTCACACAACATAATGCCACTGCTTCAAGAAAGAATCATTGCTTTGTTGGCTTTTATTTTATTTTTCCAAAATAAATACCTTAATTGTTTTAATTTATTTTAGAAATGAAAACATGCACCTGAACAATCCCATTTGCAGCATCCAGTACTCAGTTTAAATTACTTTTCATGGATGGAGCCTTCCATTTTATGCATGCCAAGAGACACCATTAAAATCACAGGAGCTGCCTGCATTCCTGGGGAGCTGTAGGAGTCCAGCACAGAATATTTCTGTCTCGTTTGCTGGCTCTCAGGAAGGTGATTAGCTCTGAGAACAAGCACAGTGTAACTGGAAAAGTGCATTTCTTTATTCCCTGGTCTTCACCATCCTGCCTGCCATGGAATTTCCTTGGCAGTGGTTGTCACTCAGGCTGGGCTGTGCAGAGGGGACCCCACAAAAGGTCAAAGCTTTGACCTTGGCACCACAGTCTGAGAGAATTAATAGGAAAAATCCATCTGCTGATCACTTCACTAATTAACTTGCAGTGATTGGTATTGTCTTCACCTCACCCCTGCACACAGCCAAACGTGCTCAATGTTTAAATTCATTTCCTGGAAATGTAATTTATGTGCTGTTTGTGGTGCCAGGCTGGATCACCTCCTGAAGGATGTGACAACTGGGAAGCAGCAGCCCCAGAAATGCAGAATCAGAGCTGTGAATCAGAGCCTGAGCAAGTCAAACCCTGCTGAGTGCAGAGCTTGGCTGCTGAAATGTGAGCCAGGGCTTCCAGATCCCTGGCACAGAACTCACTGGTGCTGCTCAATTCTCACTATATCAACAAGGAGAATTTGGTTCTCTACTGCTTTGCTTTGGGGGTTCTGTTCCCTGGGGCATTCACCATTTTCTCAGAACTCACAAAATTCCCCTGAATTTTTTTTCTCTTAGTTAAATATCTCATGAGCAATTATTTTTAAAATTCTCTCTCCTGGGAAATCTGATGTTTTCCTTATTGCAAGCAAGTTTTTCATAGGACAAAAAAACTTTTAAGCAGCTCTAAGGATGGGGCTTTTTCACATATGTCCCCATCTGCTTGTGTAGTTTATTTTACATCATTTGGTGTCTGTTTAGCCATGGCAAAGTTTTAGAGGTTGTATTATCCTATTCTCAATTGGTTTTCTGACCAATAAACCCAAAATGCCCAACATTTTGGAATGTGACAGTGCTTATAAGTTTATGCTTGAATTTCACAATTAAAAAAATAAAATAAATTACCTGAACAATAGAGCCCACTATTTCAGTGCTAATGAAAACAGAGATGGCAAAAAGGGACCAATAACTCATTTTTAAGGTGCTGAAGTTTCAAGAACAAAAAATTCTTCTAGATTTGTGATTTTTTAGAGACCTTTGTAATATTTCCAGTGAAAATTTTCTGTATCAAACTGAAAGGCAGAATGTTAAATACTGTGCCATATTTTGAAATTGTTTTGAAAAGTCCACCAGCCTCCATCTAGAAAGAGCTGGATAATGACCCAGTTCTGCTATTGACTGAAACTGTAAAGCTGCTTCTTTGTTGGTTATTTCTGAGCTCCTGTTTGATGTTGTCAGCTCATTTTTGAGGTTCTGTTTGATGCTCTTGGGTTAGTTTGAGTGTGTTGTAAGTAAATTTTGCTGGGTGGCACAATCTGCCCTAGAAATATCAATAATGTAATAGCTGCAGCAAAAGCCAGCACGTTATTCTTGCAGCACTTATAAAGTAGAAACAAGTGATTTTTATGTGCTTTAGCTAAATGTAAGTTAAAGAGAAAAACACCCCTTTTATTTACAGGAATATAGAAAAGAACAGACCACGTGCTGAGAAGTTCAGCTGTAGAAAGTGCAAAAAGCATGGCAGGACACTGAGTGGGTCTTTGTTTTGGGTTTTTGTTTTGGGTTTTTTTGAGGTGGGATGGTTAATGTTGGCATTAAATTTAAGTAGTGCTCAATCTAATGGGGTGCCTTTGCTTGGCTCTGTGCCTTTGCACAGCAGGAGATCAAGCCCACTGCAGTAAATATTTATCATTCCCAGTGAAACTGAGGAATTCCAGCCTCAGGCCAAGGCTGTGCAAAGCACTGCAGGGACAAGAGAAACAGTCCCAGGTAATCAAACAGGTAAAAAGTGAGAGTAGGAACAGTATAAAAGCATTAAAATGATTTATCCAGCATCATGCAGCAAGTTAAGGAGCTCTATGCAGTAAGATGCAGACTGGCTGACTCTCATTTTGTCCTCTGACAATCACATGCTGCTTTTCCCAAATCCACAATCTTCACCACATCCCTCTGCTTGTTTACCAGTTTAACTCCACATCCATGAATTACAAAAGCTCTATTTCCCTTCTCCATAACTATGCACTGCTAAATTAAGAGCTGTGATGGATTAGAGGATGTGAAAATAACTGCAGCAAACAGAAAGTTATATTACTTATTAGAACAAGCCTGTCTGAAATTCTGAGGACATAATGGATTCCCCCAGATTTTGGCCAACTGATGGTGTTACCACACAGTGTTTCAGATGTTGAAATTGTGTATAGTGCCAGATCATTTGAACTGAACCAAGAATTCACAAGTTTCTCTGAACTTTCATGCACCTACCAGAAAGTCACAACTCCCACTGCTGAGTTTCACTTGCCTTAGACATAGAAAAACCTTCCTAATCTCTATCACTGTTCAGATACAGAACACAGAAACTATGAAATAATTTTTATTTCCCCTTTAGGATCCAGAAACTTTAGAGCAGGAGATGAAGATGATGGCAAGTTTAAGCTGCTAAGACAGAGTTTGCTTATATCAGTCCCTCAAGTACCCTGACCTGATATGTGGGTCAGAGGAACTAAAATTACATCTCTCATTTGCACAGAAAATATTTATACTAGTAAATAATTAATTACATGAGATCCTCCTGGCAATTTTCATTATTAAATTAGTTATTAAATTATACTGTGTGTGCTGGCAAATAGCAAACAATTAACCAAGGGCAAGCCAAATTTCACTCTGAAGAACTTGGGGTTTTTAAGGCACCACCAGAAGAGCTCCAAGGTAATAGAACCCATCAAAATAACTTTGTTGGAGGGAGGTGTCTCCAGGTAGCCTCAATTTGGCTGTACATCCCACTGCTGCTGATACCAACATTATCTCTGCTGTTATACTCATTAGCAGCTTTGTTATGCTAAACAATCACTTTATTTTGGTAATGCAGGCATAATTCTGGATTAATTAGCTCAGACTTAATCACACCTCAGGGAAAAATAAACCAAGAATACACTGGCAAATAAGCATGACTGAGACTGGAGAGTTGCAGGAATTTGCAAATAATTGTAGAGATTGACTTCCACGACTGCTGATGCCTTTACATTGAAAAGCAATTTTCTGCCATTTCTTCTGAATTCCTGTGCCTGTCTTTCTGAGTGGAAGAGTAAGGAATTCAAGGAATCCTTAAAAACCAAGAAATTGTTGTGAGTTGCCACATTTAGTCCAAACCTAAAAAGTGGGTCTAGCAATGAATCTGAACCCACACTACTTATTCAGCTGGTTCCAGTTTCTCTCTCTGCTCTGCACATCAGAGTTTGGTAGATGTCTACTTTTTCTAAGAATCAACTAAAATCACAAAATCCAGCAATTGCTAAGAAGTGGTAAAACTTTTCTCAGTGAAAGAATTCCATCACATTTTGAAGCCAGTTAAAACTCACTGCACTCCCTCTTGCCTGCCCTCCTGCTTTCCTCTCCCCCCTCCCTATAGTCTTTAAGTCAATGCTTGATTCTTCAAGGTAAGCTCTCAAATAAACAAAAGGAAAATAAATTACTTGCTATAAATACACTGAGGCTTTTCAGTGCATTTTATTTTTTGGGTGGGTTTTTTTTTTACCACAATAACAAGCTAATTGCTCCACAGCCCAATTGCCTGGAGCCTTCCACCCTGTGAAACCTCTGCTATTGAGGGTTCAGTTGTCAGAAGGATTTAATCCCTGATCAGTCTTTGCACCCAGATGGTGGAGGCTGCCAGAGAAATGCTTGGGTTTAACTCACTGCACTTGGTCTGGATGTGTGTCTGCAGCAGATGCAGCTCATGGGGGGAGAACAAAGCTCCATCTGGAACCTCTTCCTGAGCAAACCCCAGCTCTGTCTCCTTCTGCTGTCCCAAATGTGTTCCCACAGCTGCCCTCATCAATAGATGGGATTGTTATTAATTTAGATCTCATGTGATTTTAATTTTTCTGGACATCTAAACAAAGGCATTGTATAACAGTTTTTTCAGCTGAAGTATAAAATTTTGTTTGAAAAGCTCTTTAACCTTCCATTTGTGCTGCCCTTATATTTTCTACATTGGTCACTGTCTATAAACATCATCACACCCCTCCACACACATTTTATGGCATGGACTGGACTATTTCATACCCAACTCTGGGCATTCTGGCTTGTCTACCTTCATGAATTTAATCAGAAAGTATTTTTAATCAAGAACATGTGCTTTACCATGGCTCAAATATGAATTGGTGTTTCTTCTTCAAGTTTTTCCAATTCAATTAGCATGTATCAATTAAATTCCTCTCTCCTGATCCTACAGCTTGATCTGGAATTTAATCCCTTTAGACTGCTTTGAACACTGAAGTCCACAAAAGAATCTGAAGGCAAACATGCTGTGGTGCCCTCATCCCTGTATAACAACCTCACCTCCCAAGTTTCCTGGTGTCAGCTTGGAGGAGGCATTTGGCACTCCAGTGGCAGCCAGGGTTCCAGGTAGTGACTGATTTTATGAATAAAATTATTTCACAGGGAAAAGAGAGCAAAAGAAAGGTGAGGATGAGACAGTGAACTGAAGAGTAAGGACTAGTTCATCAAAAACTAAGATAATGAGGAATGCCTGACATTTGTTATGCTTGCAAAAATCAGGAGGAGAGGCAGACTGGTTTGTGATAAATGGAGCCAGAACTTGCAAACAGGGTATGAGGCTACCAGTGATAAGTGATAAATCCAAAATCCTAAACCAGTGAGAACTAATCTCAAAGCCTGGAATATTCCCAAAGGAGTAAGACACAAAGTTAAAAAGAGACAAAATTTAAAAGTTCAGGTGTGATGAAGAATTTGGAAGCCTTCATCAGAGACCCCCAGTGACCCCCCCAAAATGGGGAGGCACAGGCACAAAAGGACTTTTGGTTCATTTTAATACAAAGTGAGTGTAGGCAGAACTAGGCAGGGCTAGGACATGAATGTGTATTAGGCATGCTGTATAATCCTAAACTTTTAGAGAGTAAATAGAGCAGTAGTTTAAAGTTTTAGTGTGCATGCTTTGGGAGAAGCCATCCCCCCCATGCACCTCAATGTTAAATAAATGCATACCTACTTTATAACTCATTTCTCACAAGTTATAGAGTATTTTCCATGTAAAAGGAAAAGGGTGGGCTGCATGATACATTTATGGACCCATGGAAACGTGCAATGAGTCACTGTTCATGAAACTGAGTGAGCATAAAGGGATGAGATACAATGAAGAGGAGGAAAAGCACTTGGAAATGTTAGTGTATTAATTGAAATCTGTTAAAAAGCTGCTTTAAAGCAATTAACAATGACTACAAAACCAGTAATACTGTGTAATACTATAACTTTGGAAAAATTTTCCCCCACACAAGTACAGTCATTGTATGATCATAATCTAGTAAGAAAATCCCCTGCAGCAAAATTCCCAGAGGAACATAAAATCACTGCCAGCTAACAACATGCAGGCTGCTCCTGGCAAAAGTGTAAATTGGATGCAGGGAATGGGATGATTACAGCTTCACCTTTCAAAAAGTTCATGGTGATCCCTTCTATTTTCTCAATTTCTATGTATTGAATGTTTGCTGCTGTTCTTTAATAATCTCCAACATACACTGCTTTGGGGTTTTTGTGCAATTTCCAGTGCTCAGCTGTATTTACAGGCTACATTTACTGCTCTGGGGGACTAAACCCAAGCATCAATCGGTTTTAAACTTTGAAATTTGAACTTTGAAACCTTCTCCTTCAGGAATTTTGACTGATGCTTTTCATGCAAACTGTTCCTTGCTTAACCAGCTTCAGATTTTAACTTTTTTTTTAATAAAGATGGACTTCAAGAACACCCACTGAAAGCACAACATTCCCCACTCTTCCCTGCAAGGACATGGACTCTGCTGACACACAGAACCATTGGGTCAGGAAAAATGAATATCTAATCTTGTGAATGTCAGCAGAAACCATCTGAAGAAAAATTGCAACCTTTAGACTGAATTTAGATTTCTAGAACCATTTAGGGGAGAAAAAAGCCAAGTTGTTTTGGTTTTGTTTTAAATAATAGACAACCAAGACTGGGCAAATTCAATATAATGATTTGGTTCCAATTTTCTTAATAAAAAAAGTCACTAATGGAGCCTAACTCTGTGTCACTCATCTCCCAATGGCTGGGCTCTGAGACACAGGCCTTTAAATACTCAAATCATGGTAAATTTGCTGTATCTGGAGAGAACCTAGAGCACACTGAGCTGCTGGGAAAAACCTTGTGCTTTCTTGTGTAAAAAATCACTTTCTTTTTCTCTGGCATTGCCAAATCTGTGTTCAATCCTTCCAGTCCAAAAAGATTTGAAACCTTGAAACTCAGCCCCAACTATGCAGATCATTCCAACTTTTAAAACCCTCCAACACTTCTGCACAGCATCTCCTGTATTATTAATGCCATCCATCTTTCAGATATTCGTGGTTTCAGTGACTGTTTCTTTCCATGACACTTTTATATATCCTGTTCTACACGAGAGATACAAAAACTGCAATTTAGCTGTGTGAATAAAGATACTTAAGATCATCTTTTTCTTCCCTAATGCTGATGAACCAGAAGAACCAGCGGGGTTTTTAAGGCTCCTGAATTCAACCCACACTCACACAGGCAAGGAGGAATTTTGGCCCAAGCCTAAAAATGGGTCAGCAAGGCCAGGGGGAGGGGAAGTGGTCTGTGCTCAGGGAATGAGAAGGGGATCAGGCACCACGCTGGGAATTCTATGGAATAGGAAGAAAATCAGACACCCCTTGGCAATTTTATGAAATATGAAGGGAATCAAACACTCTCCTGCAATTTTGGGGAATATGAAGGGAATCAAACACTCCCCTGGAAATTTTGTGGAATATGAAGGGAATCAGACACCCCCCTGGAAATTTTGTGGAATAGGAGGGGAATCAAACACTCCCTGGAAATTTTGTGGAATATGAAGGGGATCAGACACTCCTCTGGCATTTTTGTGTCACAGCCTGATCTGTCATCTTGGGGCACTAAAACCCTGAGGATGTGCCCCCAAATCCACCACACAGCTGTGCCAGACTGATGGGTGGTAATTTGAACTTCCCAGTTCATTGTTATTCAAAATCTTCAAGGATGACAGAATTAAGGTGATTTCTTTTGCACTTGTTCCATAGGTCTGAGGCAGAGCATCCCTCCTTCCATAACAAATAACAAATCAAGTTATGTCCCTTAGACTTGAACAGAGAAAAGCACACAGAGCACATGGGACAGGCAGAAATGGAGCTTTGGCATTTCTGCCTCCCAAACAGAACAATTTAAAACTTCCAAAGCAGCCAGACAAAAGCCATGGAAGCAGCAATTACTATTAATGCTGAGCTGCATCCATCAGTCACTTTCTGTCCTGACTTTATTTCCAATGGGCATAAGTAGTAAAGTCCATTTCTCCAACAGGAAAAAATTCTAGAAAATAGGGGGACAAAGATTAAATCTTATAGTTGGCTCAAATCCATCAAGATACTTAATGAGACTTTTTTTTATGCTCTTTGACTCCCCCATCCTTACAATGAGCTGCTTAATAAAGCACCTGGGATCAGCTTGCAGGCACAATCTGTACTCAGATTTTATCCAGATTGATGTGTTTACTCAGCACACAGAACTAATTGGAACTTAACTTGCCTAATTTCTTCTTCAGAAACAAATCTGACTTCTTTGCATTTTAGAGCCCAGTAAAAGATTTTCACTATTTCAGTTGGTTAAAAAAGCACCTGTCCTAAGTAAATGATGTTGCTCTGTGATGCATGATGAATGCAGTGGTGCTCACTGTAATAAACCATCCAGGTCTTTAAACTGAATGTTGCTGAAATTAATTATTTTCTAGTTTCAAATTCTTAAATCAAACTCTAATCAAACTCCAAATTCTTACAGAGATTTTAGCATACATCAGTATATTTAAATATCAGAGCAAGTCCTGTTACAACTGCCTTTCCATCTGTCATAGTTTCTGCTGAAAGGTAGAATATTAATAAATGAGAAACCAACCCCAAAAATGTTTATAAACCACACACACTCTCAAAAGGGCATTATCAAGATTTATTTAGAGATTCAGGAGCAGGAACTCAGAGTGTTTTCTAAGCACTGAGTTGTATTTCCCTGGGGATGCTTTCAGTATTCCAGGCCTGGTAACCACCCCAGGATATTCTGCATTTCCACCCTGTGTGGGCAGTACTTTATGGGCTGCCAATAACAGGTTTAGGGACTCAAACTCCAGAAGTGATTTGGTCACTGGTGTGTCCCAGGCTCAGAGGAGCCCAGGACCAGGCACCCAGCACACCTACTGCCCAGATCCTACATCCTGCAGCAAATCTACTGTGCTAATAAAGGAATGTGCAAAGAAACACCAGGAAAAGATGAGCTGAGGCTCTTAAACCCAAAGTCCATTGGTGTTCCAATCTAAGGAGAAGCATCAACATTTTCTCCATAAACCTCTGGGCATCAGATGCTGAGCAACTCAGAAATGCTCCACTACCCCACACCCAGAAAAGTGCATTTAAGACATTTTTATCCCAAAGGATTTTTCATTTTTTTATTCCAAGGAATTTTACTTGAGAAGTTTCTTTTTTCACCTGTAACTTTTTAAAGCTGACATTCTGAAGCTGTTTGCAAAATTGCTACTTGAAAGCCACTCAAAAAAACTCACACTGTCATATACTTCTTGACATTAATCTCATTTAAATGGGGGGAAAAAAAATCCATTTCAACTTCAAAAAATTCTTTTCATGCAGGAAATATGCAGGGTTTGGGAATATTTTCTGCATCTCAAGTCCCAATCCTAAACTCCTAAATTTCCTTGTGATTTCTCACCCCTGCAAAAGCTGTGTCTGTCCATGAGCCCTGTCCAAACAGCTTTGAGTTACCTGGTCCTGTCCCTCATGCAGGGATTCAGCCCTTCCCCATGGACTCAGTGATGCTCAGACTCATTTCTGTGTCTCACACACATCCCTCCCCACCAGGGTTTATTCTGGTTTTATTCTGAGCATGGGCAGGCTGGACACCAATACCTGCTGCTAAAACTCACTCACTCAGTGCCAGGATGCCTGACAGCTCTTGGTGCTGCTTTTCCTTTGCAGACATGGTGCACCAAATTTCAGAGTATTTGCTAAATTGAGCAATTTTTCCCATTTCAGGCCGTCTCCCTGCTCATCTTCAGTGGTTTTCTGCTATGATGTTGCAAATCTCAGTTCTTTATCCACAGGACAACAGAACAGGTATTGACAGAAATCTCTACTGCTGACATATGTGTTTTCCACTTTGCTAAATGAAAAAAAAAAAAAAATAACAGCATTTAGCTCTGCAGACCTGAAGTGGTTCTTTAGCTATTGATTTCTATCCAAAACACTCCCCTGGATTTTTCACCAGAGCCCAATCTTCCCAAATAACACATAATTACATGTTGCAGACAACATCCCTCCAGTGTGGCTCCAAATAAAATCTGGTTGTGTGAAAAATCCCATACAAAATCCTATCTCTGTATTTAAAAAAAAATAAAACAGATTATTTCACACCCAGCCATCTTTTCCTAAGCATTTCTATATTTATTCAAACTGGTTTTATTTGGTCATTACTTAGAAAAAGAAAAGTACATGAAGGGATGCAGCAAATGCATTGGCCAAATTAGATTTCTTGTTTTAGACCAGAGAAATGCTAGAGTTCAGTGGAGCTGTTTTTAATGAATGTCACTGCAGGAAGAAAGAAATAGGCCAAGTACAGGTGTATTTTATTAAAGCCTCTGAGCTCCTAGGCACACAGCAGTATTAACAGCAGTGTAAAATGACTTGAGAGATTAACTTGCAAAAGAAATTTGAAGAAAATATTTGGAAAGTGCACTACCAAGATTAATAGTCCACACACTAGAAACAGTCATGATTTTCAAGCTGAAAAGTTAAGGATGTTTCAAGGGGTTGTTTTTAGGGAATGGTATAAATACCATAAATAACCAAGAGAATATACATTACTACTGTACTTTTTATACTCATTAAGGGTGATGATAAAACCACATTACAAGAGGCCAGAAGTAAAGTAACAGACATCAGGAAACTGCTTTAAACCCTTAAAATTTCAGAAACTGGATTTGCACTGTTGGATAAAACTCAGTACTGTTTAGGGGTAAAAGAAATTAAAAAAAAAAAAAATTAACTTGTTTAGGGAGAAAAGAAAGAATCTTTTAGCTGGATCATTAGAGAGTGTCCATGGCAGGGCAGATCTGAAATAATCTGGTTGATGTGCCTTGATGAACAACTACAAGAGCACAGCAAAAATGTGCTTTACCAGCTCCTTGCAGACCCCCTGCCTTTAGAAACGTGACCCAAACTTCTCTCAAAGTGCAAAGTTATTGTAGCAGATCAAGGGAGAACTGAAAATGGATGATGAAGAGCACGTTGGCACTACAGAAGAGTAACAAACCCACAAACTACAGGAACATTATTTTGACTGTACTGCCACCAGTTCACTGGCTTTCTGCTGCCAAAAAGTGTTGTAATGATTCCATTTTCACTTTATCCCTGTCTCATTATAATGAGTACTGAAAAGACTCACTGCCTAAACTCCTCTGGATCTTGGTCACTGTCTCTATTATTGCTACTCACTAGATGTACAAATTCATTACTGCCTTTTCAGCAATAAATCACAGAATCATCACAGAATGTTTGGGTTGGAAGGGACCTTAAACCCCATCCAGAGCCACCCCTGCCACAGCAGGGACACCTTCCACTGTCCCAGGCTGCTCCCAATGCCATCCAACCCGGACTTGGACATTTCCAGGGATCCAGGGCCTGCCACCCTCACAGGGAACAATTCCTTCCCAATATCCCATCTAACCCTTCATGTCTATCACCCAATTCAAGGTCCTTGTCATTTTCCAGGTACTTTACGTGCCTGCACTCCAGGAATGTGTCCCTAGAAGATCACAGCACGTTATGATCTCTTTGCTGCGCTTTTCCCTGATTGCAGAGCTGACAGGGAGTACTCAGTGCCAGAATGCCCCACAAAGATGATGGGCTGTGTGATTGCTGTCACTGCATCCTGCAGGGACAGTCAGACCAGTGCTGCACTCAGGCTCACAGATCAGAGGCTCTCCAGGTACATTTTACTGCTGTTGGTTGTGACAAATGCTCCAAGCCCAGCAGTGAGCAGGAGGTGCTGGTGCCTGACACTATCAGGAGAGCCCTGGATCTCATTCAGCACACAATTCTGCATTCTGTGATAAACTGTCTTCCTTTCATTTTCTGGCTTGACACTACTGGCTATGGTTCAAATACAAAATATTCTCAGAGACTCCAACAAATATTATTTTAACAGAATAAATACAATGCTCGTCATTGTTAATGACTGTTTTTCTCTGACTCCAAAGATTCAAATGTGATCTGCAATTGAAACACTGCTTTCTGCTCTGCCAGCACAGCTTTTGTTTCATCTTCCTGGCTCCAAAAAACCTCCAAGGTTCATTGCAACACAAATCTTCTCACAGGCAGAGCTTGAGAGGTCCCCTCAAGATTTTCTGGCTGGCAGAACTGCAGCATTTGCCAGGATGCTCAGGGCTGTCTCCCAGCCTCCTGTTTATTTACAAGGGATTCCTCTTTCAACATACAGTTGTTCTGTGTTTAATTTGCTTCAGTTCTCATCTCTCCCTCTAAACAGTTTAAAACAAATTTATACAAAACTGTGTATTCATTTTGCTGTGTAAGGCTGATATATGAACTGGCTTTGAGCAACCTGGTCCAGTGGAAGGTCTCTTGCCCATGGCATAAGGGTGGGAACTAGAGGAATTTAAAGTCCATTCCAACCCAAACCACACAGTAATTCCATGATAAATGTGTGACTATTACATAGCATATTATATAATATGAGAAAGCAGAGGTACATAAATCTGTGACCAAATTTCAGCACTAAAATGTACCTAGGTCTGTGTATGTTGCTGCACAGGATTTCTATTTCAAATCCTGCTAATAACTTTGTGGTCTTTTCAATCAGTTTTGCTAAAATTTTGCCTTCAGGAAGAGAAGTTTTACACATATTTTTTTGCCAGGTTAATTATTCTGGGGTCCATTTGCTCTTCGTTGAAACCTGCCTGCACTCCCAGTATAAAAAAGAATACTGGTGCCATTTAGGATTTATTTCACAGGGAGCTCCCTGACTTTCCTGCTCAGGGAAGGTGCAGCCTTCCACAAAAACCTTCTGGAATTCTGCATCTAAGTCCCAGCACCAGCTTCTTGGAATAAAGGAAGCACACAGAATTGGACCAGCCCTTACCCATCAGTCCTGAACAGTTTAAATATGCATATACTCATAAAGCAGTGTGTAGAAGTAAAGAAGTAAAAGTGTATCAGAAAGAAAAAAAAAATGTGCAAACCTAATTTTGGAAACCAAAAGCTACAAAATCCAGACTGGATTGAAACTCAGATATGGGCACCAACAGAATATGCAACAAGACAGTGTGGGTTCAAACTGGTGTGGGACAGTGGCTGCTTTATTCCCTCCCCTGTAAACCCACAGTTTCTCAAGAAGATTTTGGGTTTTTTTCCACTAGAAAAAAATATCTGTAGATAGGGGTGTAGATATTATGGAGCAAACCAGAATTCAAATCTATTTGAGAGAGTACTTCTGCACCAATTCTCTCTTTCAGTATCTCTTTCAGAGACAGGAAGTGTTTAAATTATTGTGATAGTAAAGCAACGGCAGACAGAAGAAACAGCTGCTCCTGTTGGCACACTTCACTGCAAGTGTGCTCTGGGATGAGTATTTGGCACTGGGGATAGAGAGAAGCATTTGTCTTTCCAGTGAGTAGAAGCTGGCCATTTTCTGCCACTTCTCACAACACTGTTAGCCCTACATTGCTGCATTTCCTTTCTTTCCACTGCCAAATAAAGAAGGGAATTGCTTACTCAGGGGCAGTGAATAAGGGTCCAGTTAATTAATGTGTGAAGGGTGCAGGTAGATTTCACACATGATGAAAACGAGGGTGATCTTCCACTTGCTGCTGCTCATTCATTCATGGATAACAGACAGCAAAGCAGCAGCACACTGCAGGGAGCAGGGAATTTCATTCCTTAGACACACACACCAGCAGGGCTCCAGTCTGCTCCCACTGCAAGCACGAGCCAAGAGGAAAGCGAGTTAAAAGCTGAAGTGCTCTGCTTCCCCAGGGCATTCCCTGCAGCTGAGAGCAAAAGAAAATCTCATCTTGCTTGACATGAGGTAGAACCTTTCTTTAAAAAAAGAAAAAAAGATCTTGTTTTACTCCACTTTCCCCCTGAGTGGTCCTTCCTGCCTTGGCCATTGAACCCAGTTCTGGCTGGCAGCCTCAGCCCTCCCTGCCCAGCACAGCACAGGAGAGAACAGAGAGAACAGAGCCAGAAAAGCTCCCTGCTTCAGCCAGCAGCACTGGGGCTGCCCTGGAGTGCCTGAGGGAGAGCCTGCAGTGAGACACAGAGCTGAGACTTGCAGGTGCACGGCTCAGCCCCTCCTGAGCAGCAAGAGCCACATCCAGGCTTGCTGTGAAATGTTACCAAACTCAGTAGGATCATCTCCTCAGTCTGGGCTTTTTCAGGTCACAGTTGAAAAACTTCACATTTGATGACTTCTGAAACTGAAATCCTGCTATGTGAATACCTGTTAAAATTCCTGTTTCTGCTGATGTCTGGGTAATTTTTGTGAGTCTATGTGAACACTGTTCCCAATGTGATGTTATCAATTTGCAGACACTTCCTATTCAGTTTTCCATTTAATCCTTGAGACGAAAACAATTGGCCTTAACCCATCAATCCAGCCTGTCCAGATCCCTCTGCAGAGTTTTCCTGCCCTCCAGCACATCCACACTCCCACCCACCTTGGTGTTCACTGTGAACATCCCAATCCTGAGTGCAAAAACAGGGAACAGGTGGGAATTAGTTCAGGAAAGGTGACCAGCCTGATATTTTTCACCAAGGAATGTGATGGAATAAGAAGATCCTCTGAGTAGGACCAAATTTCCAGTGGAGGGCATTTGAGGATAAATATGTTGGGGAAAATGCCAGGCTTGCTTGGCTGTGGTGGGAAATGTAACAGGGCACAGCTGCTCACACACAGATCTCTCACCACTTTTCTCAACAGCTTTGTACCTTCAGAGAGGAGCAAAGAGATTTTCTTGCTTCGTAAATTCTCTCAGCAATACTTCCAGGATAGAATATACAGAACATTGCTGAACCTGGGGAACAGCTTAGGTCACTTGAAATTTAGAGCTGCTCTGAAGTGTGCTGAGTTACAGCAAAGAACACCCCAGTGCCTGGCATCCCTTATCCACTGGTACCTGTTCTGCACTTCATTCCTCTCCCTTTCTATCCCTCATCCTCTCTCCTCTTCTCTTTGCTGTCCTGGGGATTGTGCAGGGATCTGGCAGGAGCCAATACAGAGGCAAAGGATGCCCCAGAGCCCTGATGTGCTGGGAGTTCAGATTAGAATTTTGGAATAGGATGCAGCTCCCTTGCCACAAGAGCTCTCTCTCATTCATCCTAACCACTCAACTAATGCAGTGATTCCTCTCAGGCAAAGGATCTATTGCAATTCTGTTCTCTGAATATGTATTTCAGAAAAAAACCATGTTCCTGTCATGGCCAGACCTCAGTTTGTTTGCTGAGTGTTTCCTCTGCAGTAAAACACTTATTTGCACATTTCTTGGGTTAGGTCTGGAACAAACACTTTGAGAGATGAAAGAGCATCAGCAGAACAATATACTTGCTGCCACCTGCAGAAAGCAAGATGAGACTAACAATGAGACTGGAAGCACTGAGACAGAAAATAACTCAGGGCTAAGGAGTGAAACCTTCAGAACACTGGCAATATCAGAGGTTAACTTGGATAAAATATTGAGAAATAAGTGTTTGGATTGAGATTTAAAAAAATAACTCACAATAGCCCAGAGCTAAAGAGTTATGAAAATTCATAGGATGGAATTGACCACACTGTAAGATGTTGTCTTAGTAAGGAGCAGCTATATCATACAGGGAAGGAATTTTCAGCAATGAAATCCTCATGGCTGTTTCAAAGGATGTTAAAAGTTATTTTAAACCGCATAGAAATGTTTGCTCATTTAAACACAGCTTGGTTTCCTAAATTCAGATAGATTTGCAAGACACCAGACACATATTGTGTATTCAATGCAGCACAACACTGTGAAGGATCTTTGAGAAAAATGGGATATTAGCAACAGATTTTCAATGGAGAAAAAATAGACACTACAAAAACATCCATAAAATCAAATAAACAGCAGAAGGTATTAAAATACAGAGCACATACACTTATGTGTTTACAAGAGGTGCAGCTCAAAGGAAAGCACTGAAGAGGCATGAGGAGTCAAAAAACAAGCAAGTGAAGATGAAATATCATGGCTTTCTGATTTTTATAAATATCTGCAATACATCAGTACAGACAGTGCTGGACAAAGAATCCAACAGGAATTTTTACTAATTGCTCTGAAAGCTGAGAAAATTTGAAGTCACACTAATGGACTCAGGCTGATCAAAACCAAACAGAAATTGGATAAAGATCAGAGGAGAAAATACCAACAGAATTTTTTTATTTTAATGCAGCATGAGTATTATACATATACTGGGCCCACCACAGGTTGTTTGCTCAGGAGGATTTTTCTGATCTAAGATAGAATTTATTGCCAGAAAAAAGTTCTGTTGTGAAGAAAAATAGTTCCATAGTAGATGTTAGGAGAGAAACACCTTGCCAAGTGTTTTGGATAAACAGCATTTCAAATTAAAAATGGGGGATACTGATTATAATTACCAGTGAATAAGAAAAGTTCTGTTCTCTGTCATTAGCTACTCAGAAGAAATAATCTGTAACCAACTTTTACTGGAACCTCAAAAGGTGGTTTAACAATTCTGTTGCTCCAGGGTTTTCTTCCTGCAGAAAACAACTCCATCCTAATAACAAAGTTCTGATTAGAACATGAGCCCATCACCCACAAGATACACTTAGATCAGAAAGGTGTTATTCTTCTGAGCTTTAATAGGTTTTATCAGCATTTTATGGGTTAAAAGAACTGATTTTCTTTGTCTTGCATTTTTAATAGACACATTTTGTGGCAATACCTAGTCAATGCACCAGCTGAAAGACCCACAGGTCACAAAGATAAGCAACACTTGGAGCAATCACCTGCCTCCTCTCACAGACTAGAGCCACCTTTCATCATTTTAATTCCTCAGAATTTCAAAGAACCTCCATGAGAAGATGGAGCTTTTGAACTCCCCCTTGTACCAGGATTATTCTCCAGGCAGAGCCCCAGCTACACCTGGGTGCTTAAAACTGCCAGGCCCAGGAGACAAAGGCTTTAAATCAATTAATTCATTTCTACACTTTAAAAGGAAGAAACAATGGTGAAACCATGGCAAAACATAAGCAGAATTACTTTTTTTCCCAGATATCCCAGACTGGCAGTATTTTTATTTTGTTCCAAATCCCCACAATGTCTCTGCAAACCACTGTAATACCAATTATCAGACACATTCCTACTGAGCTGACTCAAGAATCAAATCTCCATTTTCTGGGCACCCAGAACCATCACTGAAAGAGCAATGGAGGCAAGATATGGAAACAACAACATAAATTCATCAAATCATTGTCAGAGTACCAGAGAGCTGTGCTGAGCAACCTGAACAAAACCAGAGTCATCCCCAATGAACAAAGAAAAAAAGGTTTCTGAGGCACAAAAAACTCAAATTTTTGTTTTCAAATAGAAATAAGGACAGGTCTGCTTTGAAAGAGATGAGTTTCTGTCTATTTTCTCCTCCAGTACAAGCCCAGTCTTGTCTTTGCTTTGATCTGCTCATTGTAACAAAGAGTGAGCACCACTAAACTGTGCTGTAAAAGTAACAGAAATAACAGCAAGAAAGATGAATTCTAATGCCAAGATAGATGATTGTTCAGGGAGAAGTAAGCTACAGAATTCACACATTCTAACTGCTCTATTTATTCAGTGTACCTGACCTGGTCATCTCTTGTTAAATGGGTAAAAGGACACCAAAAAAGTGAAATCCCTTTATGCTCAAGTAGCCAAAATCAGCACTGGTAAATGTGATAGAACACAAAGACTCACCCTCTTTTGCATTTGGAAATGTAACATGGCATAACTGAATTTGGCTGAAACCAATAATTCCAATTTAAGTTAAGGAACCAGGGTAAAAAAAATAAAAACCCATCTCAGTGACATTGCCCTGCACTTTGTTTGGCAGGTGCTGCTTAACCCTTGACAAACATTTTTAATTTAGAAAATTCCCTTTTGACCTGTGACCTCAGTGTGTCTGTTGTCTTCTCCTTTTTTGTATTCTTTGAATCAAACAGCAGTAATCATTACATTATTGCTCTTACAATAAAACTGACCCAGCTGGGGTCAATGCAAAACAGAATGAAGGAAACACAATTTCAAACACATAAATCTACTGCCCACTAAAATTCTCTCTTATTATTACCCTATTACTTGCTGTAATTTCCTCATGATTTCTGCTATCCTTTTCCTTCAAAATCAGGAAATAGTAGGTGCAGTTTTTTCCCATTTCTCTCCCTAATATTGAAACTCATATATTTTTTTTGCTACTGTAGTAAATCTAAAGCAAAAGTTATGTCCCCTCTAGGGCAAACATGACAGCTTGCTGTTCACAGAGCCAAGTAAAAGTCAGTGCCCATCAATCAGCTTTCTGAAAACTGAGAGTCTTTTAATCAAAATTATACAGCAGCAGTTTCTAAGAAATAAAACATTCCATAATAGCATGAAGCTAATTAAAGCACTTGGAAATGAGGGCACAGACAAAAAAAAAAAAAAAAAAAGAGTTTCTTTAGCCCTTAGGTTGTCCATATAAACAAACAAATACAGATTATGGAGGTCAAATTCCTTGAGCATCAGATTTTTCTCCTTTTTTCCTGTAAAAAGTCTGGTTGGAAGCAATCACAATAACTGAACCTAGACATAAACAAGCCCAAAGCAATGAGCACAATTCTTGGAAACAGAAATTTTAAAAAGTATTTTCTCCTGTTTTAAGAGATGAAAAAAGATCACAGAGTCATATAATAATTATAGTAATAAGGGTCCTAACCCTAAATGAACTATTTATGGAATATAAGTACAAAGCAATAAAATACTTTTTTCATTTTTAACATCATTAATAGTTTCAATTTATATTTTACACAATAATTCCAGAAAGGCCTGTCCACTGAGAAATAACAGTTCAACTGAAAAAATAAACCCAGGTTAAAAAAGGTTGAATAAGGTGGGTTTGTTTCAGTGAACCTGGAACTTCACACTGAGAGACCACATCTCATGTCAAGGGCTTAGCTAAGTCATAAAGAATGTGTGAGTTAGTTTTATTTGGAAAACATTTTTTTAAAGAAAATTATATTTATCTGATCCCTCCAAACATTTATTTTGCTGAATACAGGAGATTTAGGAAACATGAGAATTTTCTTGTTTGCGATTCCAACCACACTTTTTATCCAAAAATTTCCTCAAAATTAAATTCCATCTGTAGATTTTCTCCCAAGGCCACGACACAAATTGAGTTCCTTATTATTCCTCTGGTTGCTCTCCAGTTTAATTTTTGCTTCCCTGGTTTTTCTCCTCTAACCACTGATAGCTCTTCCTCAGAGTGATGGAGGTGAGGGGTGGGAAGGGGAGATTGCAAAACCATGAAATTCCAATGCCAGCATTTACATGGTGACAATCCCTTGGCCTTTTTCATCTGTCTCTAAGACCCATTTAATTGTTCATTACTTTCAAGTAAGTGACAGATATCCAGTATGTGCATCAGCTTTAAGGAGATTTGTGGTTGCCAATAGATCAAAAAATATACATGCTGGAGGCCACCTAACTCTGGTTTAATATATTTAAAAAGAAGATTTATATGGCATTTAGGATATTCCTGTGAAATACAGCAAGAGTGATGGGACTTTGCCTAGATAACACCAGATTATGACAAAAACAAGCCAGCAGGATGTAATAAGAACAAGTTAGCAGGAATAAGTAACTGCAACACTCACTGAGCAGCAATGTGAAATTTGTCACAGTGGTGATTATTTATATTGCAGCATCAAAGTTGCAGCACTATGATTAAAGTCCTGTTACAGAATTCAGTTTTAATAAGAGCTTTAACCTTTAGCTTGTTGGAAAAAAATACCATTAGAATGGCAAAAAGTCAGAACATAGAATAAGAACTTTGAGTGGTATTTTAAACTGTATTTTTATGGTGGTTGGATGAAAAATTTATTGAGGCATCAAGCATTAAATCTTCTAAAACATTTTTAAGTTTTTCATGGTGTTCATTGAAAACAGTTGACCATCAAATCAAGACCAGTCAAGATCAGCAAAGTTTGGCTCCATGGAAGTTTTGCCCTGCAGCAGTAGTTACATATCACTCTGTTCTCTATCTTGCATTTTAGTCTCATATTCAGTGTCACAAACCATCATTTTAATTTCAGAGATCTCAGCTGTGTTAAGACAAAATGATTTCACAAACATGTGGAATATTGTGGCAGCCCTGTCAGTGAAATTGCTGCCTAGGAACAGAAGGATGATGTTAAAGGTGAATAACAAAGAGCAAATGTTGGAATTCAGTCACCTCCTAAAGAGGGAAATTAAATCACTGCAGGTCCCACTGCAGGCAATACAAACAGGAAGGTGTGCACAAATCTTCCCTTTTCAGCTTTTATTTTTACACCTTTAGGCATAGAAACATTCATATTTTTTTAATCATATAGTAACATCACACCCCAATATTAATGTCCTTAAATAAATCTTTGACAGTTAATTTTAATTTGGGCTACCATAAAATTGATTCTTTCCACAGTCTAATCAAAGAGCATTTGGAAAAGGTAATATTGCAGTGATATGGGTGGAAACTATGGGGAAATTATGGAAATGGGGGAAATTTTGAAATGTTGCAGAGTCCCAGTTTCAGCCCACGTGGCATTAAGAGTTATTCTGTTTTTTGCACAACCTTTCCTTCCATGTCCTTCATGATTAACAAAAGGGCCTCTGCAGCTGGTGTCTCTCAGCAGAGAAAAGAGACTCAAATCTCTTTGAATAAAGAGAAGAATAGCTTCTCTCTATTAAACATAGTCCCCAACCAGGAGTAGGTGTTAAGGAGGAGAACACTGTGACATTGTGGCATTCAGTAGCATGACATTGAATTGAGGCAGCATGATGAGACACAGCCCACAGACACTGGTCACTGCCACTCTCAGAAATGACAGAGAAAAAAATTTCCAAGATGTATTTTCATCTCTCACATTCAATAGAGAACAGTGATCTTGACTCCCACATACCTGATACAGTGCTGGGTGATGATTTGAAGAGAAGAAAATGAAATAATATTATCTCACTTTGAGAAAATAGAATTACTTTTGAAAATGTCATGATTTGCAGCAACTATACATTGATTTCTTTATTACCATGAAGCCATGCCTCCACATCTTGTAAATCAAATTAAAAGCACTACAGTGGAAATTGCTTTTCACCACTTCTAATAATTTTAGACCCTGGGTGAAATAAAATAATTTTTCAACAAACTTTTCATAAGACCTTATTATACTTTATATAGCTTTTGCTTCTGTGGTGCTTTACATCTTCTTCTCAAAATAAGAAAAAAGGGAGTTATCATAAAACAAATGTAGATTTTATGGTCAAAAGGCTGGGAAGAGGCCAGGGAATTACACTGACTTGGGAAAGGGCAAGTTGAAAACAATCCCTCTGTGGGTCAAGCAGAGTTCTTGCCCTTTCCTTTCCCTGTACCAGGAGCTCATTAACTGCTTGTTTTTAATCAGTCCTGCAGCACCTTTGCTGCTCTTTCTTATCACCTCATCAGGATTGGGTTGTAGCAGATCCAGGTCCCTGGAGCTTGAACTGAGAGCTGGGACTGTGATAGTCACATAATTTTCCCAGTTTCAATTAGTTTTTGATCCAATGCAGTTGTCTCAAGGTCTGTTTAGAAAAGTGAAGGTGTGGAAATAGGTTCCATCAGGTAAGGCTGCAAGGGACATTTCCAGTGACATTATGAGCTGCTCTGACTGGCCCTGGAGTGATCTGTGAACATCAGCTTCTCATCATTCTCCTCAAGCCCATTTGTAAATCCTCTTTTTTTCTTAGCAATGGTTCTATTTGCCAGTAACTCACCCTCCTTAATGGAGCAAGGTGACTTTTAGGGATATTAGAAAGAGATTTGTTTAAAACTTTAGAAATAAAGCACAGAAGTTGGGTATCCATTCCCCTCTTTAGATCATGCTTAAATAAACAGAGCCCAGTGAAGTCAACAGCAAAATTTTCATTCCCTTTGACAGATTATGGGTGGGGAACATTAATCACTGGTTAATCTTGGGAGATATGACCCAACCTTACCACATCACAAACTTAAAATCTTAGTGCAGTGCATACATCAAAGCATTTACAAACCCACACCAGCAGACAGCAGACAAAAGAAAAAAACAAAAACCACAAAACAAATTTATTTCCAGCTTCAGAAAAGTAAAAGGTCTTGTATTCTCATCTGGTTTGAATATAGCCCATAATAACAATAACTATTTCATGCCAGGGGCAATAGTCTCACACAGCACTTGCTGTAGTCTCTCTCATTTCTTTCCTCTTGACCCATGATCATATTTGCAAGGCAGATACTTCAGGGACTACCCATGTCTACAAGCTATAAAATGATGTCAGGTTTACAGCACACATCCATCTTCCTTAAAAATGCTCACTATTCTTCACCAATATTCCCAGTGATTAACTTAGGGCAAAGCTTTACAGCATTTGGGTTGCACTGTGGAACAGAGCTGTAAAATTATTTTCCTAAGAGGATTCATTCCTATTAGTGATGTATTTACTGTTGCCACCACATGCAATCAAATCATCATTTATATAAACCTTCCCTTGCAAATCAAGTGTTTGTATTCAGCATCCCTCAAGCTGTTGCTGGTGTCACAGTGAAAGTAACAAAATAAAGGTTTCTCCTGGGATGTTCATTCTTGGAGTGGGTCCAGTGGTGGGGTACAAAGATGGTGAGCCTGGAAATTCTCTGTTATTTGGTATGAGGATATAGAGAATGATACTACAGATCCACCAGTGCAGGCACATCCACCTCTTGGCAGCTCCATCCAACTTTGCCCTGCTTCAGGATTTTCTCATTTGGTCTCTAAAACCATTAACAATTCCTTACTCGATTAAAAACAAAGGGTTACTTTGAACCCAGCCTGTTTTTAAAAAATAAATTGCAGGAAACTGTGCAGATATTGAAATTCCATCTAAAGAAGAAGGTTAAAAGCAGCTGAAATTTTAAAAAATCCTCATTTTGTCTCATACAGATTTTCAAGATTGTTTCCAAAGATGTTACATTTTACAGCCAGCCAGTATTACTTTATCCTGTTACAAATGGCATTCAAATTTAAACATCTGCAAGGTGTTAAGCATCCTTAGCAAATTTCTGAGTAAGCTCAACTCCCACCAGCCACAGATGGAGAGGAGGGGGCTGAGAAGTACATTGCAGGAGTCATCTCTGAGTACATTTAAATTTAATTCCATTTTGAGAGGTGTTGTGCTTTGGGGCCACCCAATCACTCTCCACATTTAGAAGGCTGAAATTTACAGCATTTACACACATTTACAGCAGCTGAAAGCTGCACTTGAGCCTCTCCTGAAGGTCTGAATCTCTCAGCACTTTGACACTGGGACTGGCTGGGATGGTTCAAAGTGTAAAATCCACCATAAAAATCCATAAAACCACGAGAGCATAGCACAAAACTTTTTTTTTTTTTTTTTTTTTTCCTCCAGGTTTGACTTGAAAGCAAAAAAGCTCCCAACTTTTGGAATCTGATGGCAACTTGTGCCAGTTGGGTGGGTTCTATGTGGGTAATGTGGATAATTCAGATTTATGCAGAACATTAGTTTTTTCTCACCACAACTCACTACTTGTGCTTTCCATTGGCTGAATAACAATGTGCTCCTGCTGGATTAAATTAGGGGTTTAGACCAAGTAAATTATCAAAATACAGACTTAGTGAACAAATCCTTGAAAATCCATGAGAAATACGTCTCACAAAGAGACCTGTACAGCTCAGTAGTACTAAATTACAGAAATAATTGCTATACAACCTGGAAAATAAAATTTTTAATTCACTTTTTCTATTAACTCTGTTTAAACAGATAGGACCAGGCCAGCCCAGTCTAAGACTAGAGCAGTAACAATATCAGCACTGTGAGCAACTTCTGTAGGAAAACTTGATTAAACTGAATAGACTGACAACTTTGTGAGCCACTGCAATCCATAAATGATAACTATAATATTCCCCTCTGTAGATTTTAGCATTTATGAAGCTAAAATACCATAGCAGAAGCTTTAAGATGCACTCCACAGTCCCAAGCACGTCCCAGTCCTGATCCCTGCCTGGGGAAGAAGGCTGTGCTCATTAAAGAGATAATAGAACATGAGAATCCATCTTGTAAGGTTTGTAAACAGCTCCATGAGTTATCCTCAAGCCAGAAGCTTTCTAGAGATCAAAGGAGCTCCAGATATCAAAGCTTCTGATGCACAAGGGAGGTTTAGAATATAACTGACAATCTGAGCATCAGCACAAAGGCTCAGGAGCCAAAATGCTCCTTCCCAGCTCTCAAACTGCTCAGGATAAATTTGCACTCAGCAATTATTGAGCAGAAGAAATTTGGGGTCAGTTTGGGTTTTTTTTTTTTCAAAGAGTTTGGGTTTTTTCCCCAAAGAGTTAATTTTTCTCACTAAAGTAAGAGCAGCATGATTTCAGAAAAAAAAAGTGTACAAAAAAACCACCCTTTCATTAACATCTTGATTACAATATCAGTAATGTACAATAATCATTTTTAAATTTAAAATTGTTTTGTGCCATTTTTTGAGGTTGTATTTGCAGCTCAGAATCCAAAGATGATCAAATAATCATAAAACATACATCATAAAAAAAAAAAATCCCCTGGTTATAAATCTCAAGGTATAGATAAAATATTTTATCAATAGATAAAATATGTTTTATATGAGGATAGGCTAGTCAGATGTTGTATAATTAAGTCAAATTATCTCAGCAGGATATCTGAAGGTTTGAGGATATGGGTTTGCTCTCTATAAAGAAAATAAAAACCTGCATTTGGGAGAGGTCTTTAGAGAACCCAATGGGATTTTATGCTCTTGCTGTACTTTGTGTTATTATCTCTCAGCAGAACGCTGCTAAAATATGTCATTAAAAATAAAAAATATATTAAATATACTAAATAACAAACCCAGAAAGCTGCCATCTGAGAGCTGACTCTAAATTCTTTCTGAGGTTGTAGCTGCACTGCAGGCTCTATCCAAAAGCAGTAACTTCAAGGTACTGATTTTGGTATCTTGAAAATCCAGAGCCCATGAAAACAGGAGGCACCAACCATCCTGAAAAGCAATACTGGGGAAAAAAATAACCCAGCATATATCCAGTGATTTAACAATATTATATCTCTGTTAGAATGGTGGTAAAACCTTCAAAGACTCTAATTAGGCTCCAAGAATCACAGAGGATTACAAGACTATTTCACAACAATAAATATTACACAATTACTTAAATTATTTTTTTTTTAGAATATAATTTCCTTAGCATGTTCAGGATGGAAAAACAATGGGCAGCTCTAGCACGTGGGCTCATTAAATCTTAGGCTGAGTTTAATTATTTTTCAAAATGAAATGTCAGTTGTAGCACTAGTTGTTAATTTAGCCACTGAAGTGATGTATAAAGAGCAACATCTCTGGGTAGAATGACAATAATTATCCATATTGCAATAAAAGCTCAGCACAGCACATCAAGGAAATCTTAAGTATGGTGGAACAAAGTCACTCTGTAAAGATTTTTGCAGGCTTAATTCTTTCCTAGAGCAACTGATGATTATTCTGCACAGAGATAATTACAAAAATCACACTGTGAAAAGAGCAGTGTCAGTTTGAGGCAAATTCTCTGGAGAAGATTTCCATTTATTAAAAAAAAAAAAATCTTCACAGTTGTTCTGATGTGTTCACCTTCTGTTGAATGAATGTTGATAATCATAAAACTCATCAGTGTCCACTTTCTTCTCAGTTTAAACCAAATGAGCTGATATTTTATCTGAATTATCTGCTAACTTATTAAATACTCATATATCAACCAACACATCTTATTTACCTGCCAAAATAAAGGTTAGGCTACATTTTGATATATTTTTTCTGTTCAGCTGGAGCATTTCTTTTAGTCCACTAATTGAAATTATTTTGGTTTTTCTGAATTACTCTTTGGTTTAGAGAGGAATTTTATTTGCCTCAGATTTGGTGTTCTTTTCCCCCACACCTACCACTCTGAGGATTTCATTCTCCAATGGCTTCTATGGTGGCTTTTGTATTTATACAAAAATATTTTAGACCTTACAAAAATTATCCCGTTTGAAGGTGTGTGATTGCTGCCCCAGGTTGTGATGACAAGTACACCACTCCTTTATTTGAAACAACCTTCCCTTGCACCCACAGTGTGTTACATGGATGAGGCAATAAACCACAGAGTCCTAGGCAGAAATTATGTCAGAATCTCTGTATATCCCCAAAATTAACAGTTTCTGCAAGACCTCTTCTGACCAACAAGGATTTTCAGAATCTTGAGCATGATGTGTGTTATATCCTCACACACATTGGAAAAGAAGGTTCAGCTAGAGCAGATCCCAGGCAGAAACCCCCAGGATTAAAGAATTGTGGTTCCTGCCACCTCTTTTAACTCAAGTCTCCAACTAATAAAGGGAGGCCCATGTTGGTAATAAATGCAGAAGCAATTTGCCTATAATATGCAGGTATCTGACAGGATTCATTTTAGTCCTTTTTTTTAATAGCAGACACTTATCAACAGTCCAATTATCTTAATGCCAAGTCATAAAAATTAAGAAAAAAAAAAATCAAAGACAAAAATAGCATGGCAGTGGTGATTAGAAAAGCACTTCATTTGCAGGAGGTACTTTGACACCCACAAAAAGAGCAGTGACATCCAAAGCAGCAAGAACCTCATTAGTCACTAAGAAGTTTTGCACAAAAAGCCAAAGTCATCACGAAACAACAGAACCTCCTGGTGGAATGAGGTTGGCCCCGGGTTTTTCATCATTCAAATTGTTTCCTGTGCCATATGGTCAAAAATAAGAAGCTTCTAAAGTGACTAATTATTGAGAGAAGTGGAGAGAGCTGCCTGGCCTTACACAGAGAGCATCCCCCAGGTTCCCTCTCCAGACACCCCCCTTCCACAAAGGGCTGTCAGTAACAAAATCAATCTTCTGTTTATTTGCAGCAAAACCTTTTTCTTGTCATTTTGCTCACAGACTCAGGCATGTAAAAACCTACCCCTTTTGTCCCACTCTTGGAAGCAGCAAAGGAAAGGAAGAATAATAAAATAATTATTGTGGTTCCTTTATTTTAACCACTGAAAATACTTAGGTACTGGTAAGCAGTGTAATGTGGAGAAAGAGCTTTACAGAGATTTGAAACAGCTTAAAAAGGGATTTAAAATGCACCAGTTGATTGCTTATAGAGATGTGAAGATCAGCTAAGACTGAATTTAGTTGTTCAGACTGCAGGGATGCAAAGGGAGCTCGAAGTTGCAGCTGCTGAGATTGTCCATGGTCCATAACAAGTTCATCACCATTGGCTGAGGAAAGTGGGTTTGAACTCCTGCTTGTGTGAAAAATGGAGCTGTTTGTATGGGCATGCAATCACAGACTTGCACATTTTTCAGAAAAGCAGCAGGCAAAGCAAGGAAGGAAGTGCAGAAATGTCCTGTTACTAAACTAACCACAGGATAACACCTGCGGTAAAATTTTAATTTTTGGCAACATTTTCACCTTAGCAGTATGCCCCTGTTTCTACCTTGGATCATTCCTGTTCATGGGTAAGGACAGGGAAACTGCATTTCCTTGTGATTCCTCCCTTGAGCCAGGATGAGCCTTTGCTCCTCAGAGCACCACAACTCTCATGCAGATGTTCCAAGCACTTGAAAATTGATATTTTACTAAATAAAAGAGCCACAATGCCTCAGTGTCAGCCCAAGCAGGTCAAAGCCTCCCTGCCTACATCTCACACTTGCCCTTCTACAAAAGTTTCACACAGGGAAGCCAGCTGAGAGCCCTCATTCTGCTTTCTTTCATCTGCCCAGGGAGGCAAAGGTCACCTCTCTTCCAAATAAATTATCACTTTTAAGGCAGCCTTGTGGTCTGCTGCTTCAAAGAGTGGAGAGCAGCTCAGCACTGAGTGCAGCCAGACCCTGTCCTTGAGAGAGGGCAGAGGCAGCTCCCCTCCTGGAGGGGTTGGCAGCTGGGGATTTCTGTTCTTGCTGCCTGCACAGAGATGAGATGAGATGAGATTGAGTCATGTCTGCCTGCTGGGCTGTGCTGGCATCCCAAACCAACCTGGCACATTTCACACAGCTCCAAGGTCAGGAGCTCTGACTCCAAAACTGAGGTTTGAAATATCTGCTGGGGCTTAATACAGAGTTTTGGGTTTGTCCACTCTAGGTAGCACAGAATGCAGCATCACGAGTGTATTCATGCCAAAAACCCATGTTCACATATTTGAAAATTCACATATATGAAAATTAGACAGACTCTATATGGTCAAAATTCACAATCTGTTCATCTGCATTCAGCTCCAGCCATCAGGCTGACTACAGCACCTAGTCTGAATAGAATAGCTAATAATATGAAATTCAGTTGCATTCCACAAAAAAAAATAAAAAGTCATAGGCCAGGGTTTTATACTGGTCTGCAATGACAGAGAAAAGACAAAACAGGTACCTCACAGTCTGAATAGAATAGCAAATAATCTGAAATTCAGTTACATTCCAGAAAAAAAAAAAAAAAAAAGTCACAAGCCAGGGTTTTATGCTGGTCTGCAATGACAGAGAAAAGACAAAACAGGTACACCAACTGTTGAATACATTTTTGGTAAAAATCACAAGGGAATGAGCAATAGCCTGCATGATTGACTCAAGAATTTTCAACCTTTCTGGGTTTTCCACCAAAATAAAACAAATGCTCTAATTCACTGATCTTTATTATGTGACAAGAGTTGTGACAGATTTAAAATATAATACAATTCTGGTAATCAGTTGTTTTTTTTTTTTTTCAAAATGGATACTTGTCTTCAGCTAAAAGCATTATATTTAAGTCAAATATCCCCAATGAGCAGCAGATTGGGGATATTGGCAACAAACACACAATTCTCTATATTACCTTATTTTTTTCATGTCAAGACCATGCTCAAAGCAGAATTACAATTCAAAAATCACATGGAATGAAGTAAATGTTTGCTATTAATATCATTGCCCTCAAAGAATAAGGAATTTCTTATTATGATTCTTATATAATCAATTCAGTCCAATATGGTGAAAGTGTGAAAATGCCAAATCCAATGTATAAACAATATTGTGCCCTCGAGTTAGTCAGTAGCTGCAACACATGGCTGTGTTTTGGAACATAACTGAGCTGAACCCACACATTTCTCTTTTTAGCATGTGTCATTCCATCAAATATGTTCAAAGCTCAGTTTCTGGTTGTGTTCTGTACTGACAGCTATAAAAACTAATGACTGTACTGCAGGGTGGAACATTTGGGTCACTTCTAGCAGCAGAAATCAAGAATAATTTTGCCATGGTGCCTAAGAACCTTCACATTGAAATCTCAGCTGGCAATTTCTGGGAGTGAAAAACAAATCCAAAGCAGGACTTGATGGCTGGAGGCACACTTTAATAATGACATTCATTAACCATACTAAGAAATGACAACAAAATATGACACAGGGACCTTTCTGAAACCTCCATGTGACTTTTTTCTTTCAAAGATCCCCCTGCTCTGGCCAAAACAACAACATCACCTTTTTGCTGCTGAATTTTCCAGGCACAACACACAATCAGTTTATTGTTATATTTCTCCTTCTTTATAGGAAGAATCAACTATCTTGTTTCAACTTTTTTTTTCCTGAAAAATACAGTTTGAAAAGCCTTTCTATCTTTTACATTATGTCACTGGTTTTTAAGGAAAAATTATTACTTTATTCTAGTTCCCTGTACTGTGTTGTGTTTAACAACATGGTCATGACAGTGAAAATTAGTAAAAGAGCAAAATCACAGTTCAGAATTTCTAGGGATGACTTAGAAACACTGTTAATATCAGAGACATTATTCTGCTCCTGTCTCTCAATAAAAACCACAAGCATGCAGATCAATGAGGATTTAACATTGATATTTTAAAATGTCAAGCCAGTTTAAATAAATCTCTTTGTTTATAAGCAATTTCTCCAAGCACCATAAAGGAGTCAGCTCCCAGTGCCAGCTCCAGCTCCACAGGCTGAGCAGAATTTTATAACACTGCTCTGCCAAATTATCAGGGCTTGACCAGCACAGATTTGCAGGCATGGAACATCACTGGATCAGAGGCTTGGAAGCAGAATACCTGCTCTCTGCAGTTGTCATTTTTATATCTCTGGAGGAAAGAGCTTCTGACAAAGTGCTCCTGATGCAAAGCTGCAAGCACTCAACATGTTTGTCACATCTGGAGCCACACAGGGAAAGGGCTGCAGGCAATCCCAGGTGTCCCAACCTCATTAACTTCTTGCCCTCCAGGCAAGAACAAACCCAGGCAGTTTGTTTCTGTGTGAGCATTGGAACATTTATCCAGACCCCACAGAAAGTGAGGTGATGTTTTTCCACAGTACAGTGGACACTGGAGCAGGTTCTATTAAAAGTCTCTCTGGGTAGGTAACATTTTACAAAATCTCTTCACTCCCTTGAATTTTGTACTAAGGCCCAAGTAAGACATTAGCCAATAATTTATTACCAGTGCACTGTTAATAGATATATTTTCAAATATGCAACACATCAATAATATATTGGTCTATAAAACATATTTCTATGCATGCTTATGTATATTTAGTTTTGATTGAATTCAAATGCACAATATAACTTTACTAAAGCATGTGGTTTTTTGGCTGGGATTTATTAACTGTTAAAGCAGCAAGGAGTACATTTAATTTAGGAACAGAGCATTGAAAAATGTGCTCATTTTAACAGTAACATTGAGCTCAGAATCCTTTTGATTGGAAAAGACCCTTAAGATCCTATGATCCAAGACTTTAAATATAAGTTATTAAGACTGGAGCTGTAGTTTTTCCAAGCTGCCAGAATTCAAAGCTTTCTGACCAGATTTTTCTGATATTCTATGAGTGCAGTGTGTGATGTTTAATATCAAATTTATTTATTTGGTTATATTCTGTGGTCTGTGAGATTTCTTATTTGGCAGAGAAGTATTGCACTATCTTAAAACCCCCATACAAGTGTAAGGTAGGAAAATATAGGAATTGCAATCTGCAGTTCAATCACAATCCCAATAAGAACCCAGCTCTACAGCACACCTGTAAGGAACAGAACAGCAATTATATAAAATGGGTGTCAGTCAAGCATGACTGCAAACAACAACTTTCATTTGTCTGTGGTGGACCACTATCAATAATTGCTCTGTTTTACAGACCTGCAGTCCTCCCTAAATCTCTGTTTTTCAGCATCTCTCTCTTTCCTGAGGGGTGTCAGGAGAGCTTTCCCATTCCTGCCTCTCTGCAAATGTGACACTTTCTTGTCAGACATGCAGGTGGCCACTTACTGAAATAAAATCATGATGTTCATTTTGGTGATGCTGTTAGGGAAGAAGTGCAGCATTTTCTAATGGACTGGACAGTCACCTCTTGGCCTTTCTGCAGTAATGAGAAGCAGTGGAATTTCCAAATGTGCCCAGAGTAATTGCTCAAAGAAAAAAAAACAAGCTGTATTTAACATCTGTCAAGTCTCCCATTTTTATACAACTTAGAACAGAAATCAAAATTCACTATTTGTTCTCTTAATTATTATCCCTTGACATGCAGCTGATTAATAAGGAGTAGTAGGGAAGGTGAGCTGAAATCAGTGCCTCCTTCTCTAATAAAAAATTATTGCCAGTGCTATTTACACAGGAAATGAACCCAGTTCTATGTTACAATAACATTTTGCTTGACCATCTTTGAAAGTCAAATTTCCCTGACTCACAGACACAAGGAAAACTTCCTAAACAGCTTCCTCCTTCTAAAGGCACAGCATAGGACAACATTGATTTTTCTTAATCAGCCAGGCATGCAGGTAGGAGTATAGAAGATACACAGAAAGTGGATTTAAGAAGGCTTACATTAATTAATTTTAAAGCATTTCAGTTTAAAAAAAAAAAAAAAAGTAATTATATATATATAAATATCCCTCCTACTCCATGCTGCTCAGAAGGGATCTCCATCACCACACTGAAAATTTTCTGCTCCATGAGGAGTACAAGAGAATACAAAGATAATGCAATATGCTCATTAAAAAAAAAAAAAAAATTAAAAATTTAAAAAATAAAAAGTCTATTGGAGGGCTAAAACAAACTCACTCAGCAATTGTCACCTTCATTGATCTGTCCAGCATCTTTTTAAAAAGGGCAATTAATTGAGCAATTTGTGCTGTATTGAAAGGGCTGATTAAAGCTTAAAAGGCAATTATTAGATTTCTAGCTCTCAAAGAAATAATTCTAATGCAATTTCAACTAAAATAGGAGTTCAGTGAACAGAACTATGCTACTGAAAACAAAATTGAGGCTCTGCAGCAGTTCTGCTGAAGTAATAAAGATCACTAAGAAGAAAGAGAAAACCCTGAAGGCCAAATGATCTCTAAAAAGACCATTTCACACTTTTTATTAAGAAAGAACAAAAACACTAATCTAGAAACCAATTTATATAGTTAATACCAATTCTCTTGCCCTAGCAAACAAACATGAATTTAAGTGATAAAGCCTGTAAGGTTTAATGCAGGAATTCAAAAGAGATTAAGCACATTTATCACATGCAGGTAGATAACAAATAGAATGTGAACCACCAAGCCAGGAAATAATGCCATGAAACCTAAAATAAAGCAAGGAAATTCATCTCATTATAGCAGTGCTGCTCCTCTAGACTGCAGATTTCTGCTGGGACCCATTTTCTCCTTTCACACAGGGCACAAAGTGTAACAAAACTTCTCACTTTTTAAATTTACAGACCTCAGCAAGGACTGCATTCTCTGCTGAAAATGAGTGGCACGACATCAGCACCAAAGGTCCCAAAATCTCATTTTGTCAGACCAATCAAGTGGTTTTTTCACCCACATATTCACACTGTGGCTTCCTGTATCCCTGCTGATCACATTCCTTCAGCTGAATAATGGACTATTAATCTTTGGGGGCATTTTGACTTCTTCTGAAGAGTGGATATTTGAAGTGAAAGCAGGGTGACTTAAATGAATGTCAAAAATCTTCTGGTTTGGAAGTGCCTTTCCAAAACACACAGTTATATTAGGATATAATTGCAAGAAAAGTGATTTTCCTGTCTCCCAGCAGCATCCCAAGGGCAGAGCTGCAGGGGCAGCAAGAAGCTGCTGCTAAGGACCAGCTGACAAGGTTTCTTTCAAATCTTGAAAGAAGCCTACCTATACCTTTCATCACAGGAGAAATCATGAGCTAACCTAGAAAATATATATAACATCATAACCAAACCTACAAGCAGCTTCAAACCACTTCTAAAAATAAATAATGTACATTAAACATAACAAAGTAGCAGGAAATTCAAGGATTAGAGGGTGGTATGAGGAATTAGGAAACAAGAAAAAGTTCTCAGAGTCATGCCCAAAACTGTGTTAGCTGAAGAGAAACTACAATCTGTTTCTAAAAATCTTTAATAGGAAGGAAATTGCACTCGTATTTATTACAATTAACAGATTTTGAAAAACCATAATAATAAAATTTTCCAGTGCCAAAAGCAGGTTCAATCAACCCCAAATTAAAAAAAAAAAAAAAAAAAAAAAAAAAAAAAAAGAGAAAGAAAACAAAAAAAAACACCACTCTTCTGTTTCAAATTGCCAGATATCAGTAATTGCACAATGTCATAAAACCTCTTCCACCCCTTTTTCCTTGCTGTCTGCAAAGTTTTGATCCAGCCATCCTATTTCTCTGTAGCCAAGTCCTATCCATCCTTTTTCTCTGCATCCAGGTCCCACCTTCCTCAGTCTCTGCTTTGGTTTAGCACTGAGCTCACTCAACATCTCAAACAAAATAAATGTCAAAACCAAAAGAAACACTGAGTTAAAAAAGGAAAATTAAATATTTCCTTTTTTTTTTTCTCCACAGGATGATTTATTATTGTCACTCCCATGGATTCCTCAGTTGAATAAATTGCTTCTGCCCAATGGAGAAGGAGATGATTGCTACAGAAACCCAAACAAACCATGAAATCTGGGGTAGCAACAACCATTAATTTTGAAAGAAGTGATTAAATATGCCAGTAACATATTTATATTCTCAGCAATATTTCACTGACAAGGGACCCGAGTCAGGAATGGGCACAATTTCAGCAAAACTCCTCTAAATATGATTTTTTGGCATGCTTAAATGAAGGCTTTATTGAATAAAATTTCAGTAACTTTCTACTTGAAGTTACACTGTGAAATTCACTCAAGGAGTGAAGTTCAGTACCACACTTTTTGTAACTTTTATTTTCTTTCTTGATGTACTCAGCTTGTAAAACATTAAATAATCCAGAAAGTCAAATCTTCTTTGCTTCATCTTCTCCCACATTCAAGATGAAGAACTATCTCTCAATCTAATTACATTTTTTTAAAGATAAAGGTAGCTCTTAAATTATTTAGAAATTCCTAAGTTGCAAAGTGATGTGTTTTCACTTTTTGTCTGGCTGTATAAACTGAATGCTGGTTTTGTAGGGAGAACAAAGAGCAAAGTCACAGGGTGCTGACCTTCTCTCAGGTAAGCACACCCTGGGCCAGTGCCAGCTAATTAAAATTGAGTTAGAACCAGGTTTTTCATGGTGTAGCCTGCCCTGTCCTTTCCACACACCCAGCTGAGGATCACCTCTCTTCACCTGCTGAACTGGGACACTTTCTGTAGCTCAAGAGAGAAAGGAAAACACAGTTTGAACATTTAAAATGAGCTGTAATTAACTCAGCCTGCCTTCATGCTAATGAGTACCCTGCAGCTCAAACACCACTCAGTGCCATTCATTAATTCAGCTCACAGGTAATTGCATGAAGTCGTTTCCATATCTGCTCTTATGGAGCTTCACTTTGCAAAATAAGTTGATTCATCTGTGGGTGCTGTGCACGTGTTTGGAAACACAAAATAGAGCACAAAATACTCTGCATTAACCTCCCTGCTGCAACTGCCCTTGGGCTATTGCCAAATCAACCCTACAGACTTTTATATGAATATTCCATCCAATAGAAGAGATAAGTGAAATTTTAAAAAAATACTAAATTATTCTCTTTTTTTTTTTTTTTTTCCTAAAAAAGCTAAACAGAGGGACAGGCAGCAATTTTCTACAAATAATAACATGGAGATCAGTTGGAGTAACTCAGCCAAACACAAGTAAACTCATGGTAATTAAACCTGTTAGAAGACTGAATGACCTGCTGCATGAATTCTAGAATCTCTTCCTTGATAAATAAACTAAACCAATAGCAATCATGAGATGGGTTAGCAATTCCCTCTTGCCTTTTCCCAGCACTTCACAGGCAGTAATTGGCTCTGACATGGTTCATCACCCTCATTGTTGCAGCAGAGCCACCCTGTGCTCCTAAAAGGAGCCAGGAACACCACTGAGCTCTGCAATTAATCATGGCAATTAATCACAGAACTCATCACCTCCAGAAGAGCTTTCACCTCCACACTGCCTTGTAAACATGCACCAAACAAGTACAGGGCATTGAGCTAAAGCAGCAATAATGATTATCCTGATTTATTATTTATTATTATTATTTATTTTTATCCAGCTCAGGGAGTTCTGCACAGGACAATTCCTCCTCTCTATCCTCAGCCATCCTGCACCTTCTCCTTCAATCCTGCTCTTCCTGGGGTCTGGGTTTCTCCATTCCCACTTTCAGCACTCAGGGCAAATGGGTCTGCTCTAAATTTTCAAATTTTGGATTTTTTTTCCCCCCCAGTTTTAACAACACTTAATGAAATGAGTGATTAGCTGTCCATAGAATCAGAGAATAGCTTGGGTTTGAAGAGATCTGTAAAGTCTGATGTGGGCAGGGACATCTCCAACCAGACCAGGTTGCTCCAAGCCCCATCCAAGCTTGGACAGTTCCAGGAATCTCAAAAGGTGAGTTATTTCCTGCATTTTAGCTTTTCCCTACACAGCCAGGTCTGTTGTACTGTCCCTGCACTGCTCCCAAGAAAATGGAAATAGAAAATAATTAGTGTGAGTTCCCACTAAATTTTTCATGTATTTTGAAAAAAAACTTCTCTTTATTCCAAAATAGGAAAGACCAAAAATCAAAGAAAGCCACAAGCAACCAACCAAACAAAAAAACCAAATAAAACTTAAAAAAAAAAAAAGCAAAATTATTAATCCTTAAACAAAATCAAATATGTGCACTGAAAATGCCCTGCTGACTTCAGCTTGTGCCTGTGACCTGCCCACACTTACAAACCATATGGCACAGGTAGAAATTTTTGCTTATTAATTACCTTGCAGTAATTGATTAAAATTCCATCTCAAGCTGCTGACTTGCATTTCTCTGCTTAAGGGAGGTCAAAGGATTCAGAGGCTGGGGAAGTGATTCTGTCCCAGACCAGCTGGACAAAAACAGTTCTGCAGCCTTTAGGTAAAGTTGTTCCTCTCCAAGGCTTGGGGAGAGAAAGCTCTGAAATCTGCCACTGGACAGCTCAATATTTTTTATGTCCAATGCTAAGTGCAGAAATTCAATGTGAAGTTACTGGAATATAAATTATATCAGCCCTCTTGTCAGTACTCTCTCTGCTTTCTCAAATAAAATCTCACCCAGAGCTTGGCTCCTCCATTGAAACCATCTCAGCTTTTCTCCCAGCTTCAGAACAAAATTTTTATACAAAATAATTCAGACAAGGTAGAGAACTAAATCTTTTGGAAAAGGGGATGTTTGGGACAAAAGAATATGGGGGTTCTCCTTAGGACAAATAGTAAACAAATTGTAGGAGTTGCCAGAAAACATGGAACACAGAATACAGAAGTTGATAGCAACCTGGAAACTTTAAAGGGCAGAGCAGTAAAAGGGGGAAAAGCAACAATATTTTTGATATTTTTGCCTTGCAGAAAGCAACAATCAATCACATTTTGTACTGGGGGGTCTGGGGAACAGACAGTGCCAGGTGCTCCTGTGGGAAATGGAAAACAGAGGATGGAGTAAAGCACACAAAAAATGACCTTTGCTGGGGTAAATGTGAGAACTCAGACATGTTTGGGCTAAGAATTGCTATGGAATCAAACAGAGGAGCTGAAAAAGAGCTTTTTATGGATAAAATGTGCTTCACATTGGGGTCTGTATTTGTGTGTGTGTGTTTTTGTCCCCACTGCAGATGGGAAGGAGTCCCAGCCCAGCCTGGGATGCTGGAGACACAAAGGAGCTCAGCAGGGAATGGCCTGGGCAGCCCTGATGGAGCCACCCCTCAGAAAAGCTGTGAGCAAACATGTAATAACAATAAAACAAGTTAATTTGACACCTGATGCTCTAGCAGCCTGAAACAAATCCTAGAAAATTGAATTATTTCTTTTGGCTTTGTAAAGAATAAATAGTGAACAGCTCTGCCAGAGCAATGAGCTTGTGCACACCTTGAATATTAAACTTACATGTCTGTCACTGTCAATGAGAACTCTCATTTCTTCCCAATGTGTGCATCCAACTACAGCTGATCAAAAAAAGCCCTGTAGATAAATGGCTTAATAACTCCTTAATAATGATTAAGAAAGCCTTAAAATCTCTAGAAGAAAGTCTCAAGGGATTTGACAGAATGGCAAAGTGATAATGAACATCACAAACTGTACTAGAGCAGCTTACAAACATATTCATGTCTTCCATGATTTTAGGTTTAAATATATATAGATTGAGTGATAAACAGTGATATTAAATGACAAAAAAATTTTATTTGACTCCCAAAACTTAAAGAATGCTTCACAGGGAATTAGCTTGGAGGATCTGGTCCCTATTTACAATTCTCATTCAAGAGAGAGAATTAGAAATTCTAAAACTGGTGGGAACAAAGCAGACCAAGGAGATTTAATTCTGCTCCAGCACTGTAACGTGACTTCAGGGGACAAAGTACTCCTTAGGGCAGAAGGACACAAATAATACAATTTGCAGCACATATTCATATAGGAATCTCAGTGGCTATGGGGTCTAAACCTCTTTTTGGGGCTGTAGTGCTCAAATGAAGAGCAGAGCTGAAAGTCTCTCCTGCTGAATTTGTTACTCAGTCCTTTAGAATTAAATGTGGATTCCAGAAAACCTCAAGGTCATCCCTCTGCCTGTGAATTCAGAGTGGGAAGCACTGGAGGGGGAGTGACAGAGCTGCTGGGCACACTCTGAGGTCTGACAGGACTCAGGGGAACATCAGGACCAGCTGGAATTAGAGACACCTTGGGGCTGCTCCGGCTGCTTCCCAGGCCAGAGCATCTGTGGAGGTGTGAAAAAGTCATCTTGGAACAGGAAACTGATCCACTGCTGTATAGCATGAGCAGCAGCAAGGGGCTTATATTGAAATAAATGAAAAGGACTTTATTTCTACCCATAAACTTCAGAGAAAACAATTTTGTACATAAACATCTTCACTCACTCACTTTTCTTTTTTTTTTAATAGAGGGAATGATGATCATTTCTCTTAAAGTCCTCCAGGAATTAAAAACAAACACAAAATTCAGCTCTACATCCTCTTCCCTGGGTTGCTCCTAGTGGCATTCTGAAGAATCTTTAGAAAAATTCCAAACTTTTTATGATATTTCTTCCTGGATTTATCAGCAGCAGTAATTTTTTATTTTTTTTTCTTCAGCACTGCATATAGGTTGTGTATGAACAGGTAAGAGATGTACATTTATTTCTAGTTAATAATAAGGTATTAAAAGGCCATTTTTACTTTATTGTTACTTTACTTCTTTTTTAGCATTTTTCAGATTATAATATATAAGGAAGTAGGCAAAAGTTTCTGGACTGTGAGGAAACTAAAGCTCCTGCAGAAAATAAAATAAGATTCACCAAGAAATACTGGGGCTTTTTAAATTATTGTTATTATTAGTGTTCTTGTTATTAGTGCTACCATTACAAAACTCATAGTTACAATAAAATACAATTTTTTTAAAAGGGCTTTTTGTAGTAGAAATAACATTTAGAAATACTAACCCATCAGGCAATACCACCAGCCATATTCAGTGTCAGATCATTTAAAGTTTAACTTGTGGCACCATTAGGTTAATTATTTCAATGAAATATCTTCTGGTTTTTGTTCATTCTGCATCACAGCAGCAAGTCAGGACTTGATAAATCAATATTAAGGGTATCTAAAGTGCAAAGTCAAAGAAAGAAAGAAAACCTCTTGCAGCAGCACATCTTAGATGAAAGAAAATAACCACTACAACAAATAAAACAAGAGTTTTGATATGGAGATCCTGTCTGTATAATATTCCCTTATGCTGAGAAAAGCCAGTCCCAGTTCAAGTAAAATTAATGAATTTCAAAATAATCTCTTTGGTCTAGAGTCAGCTCAGATCCTCAGAAATCATTAATCTGACAGTCTGTGCTTGAACCTTCCCCCTTGGCAACCTGGCACAGAATTCCCCTGGACTGACAGGGAGATAACCCATCTCAGACAGAATGGTTTTCCTGCTGGAATTGGGTTTTAATGGCATCACCCCCATTTCCACACAAAGCCTTGGCTGTGGCAGGATCCCAGTCCCTAATTCACAGTTATAAATCCTCTTACATTTCTCTCCCACAATTCAAAAACCAGCTTAGCAATGAAAGCACAATTATGTAATTCCACATAACTACACCCTGTTCTCCTACATGTATTTAGGAGCTTGCACTTCTACCCTAAGTACCAAATCAGTCTAATTCAAGGCATCCATTTCTCTAATCCCAGCTCTAAGAAGCTTTCCATGAACAATCTGCCTGTTCCCAGCCATTGCTACAAGCCCATCAACATTCTAATTATGAATTTCATTTCTTTTGGTCCTGTTACCCAAGCTGTTCCATGCTATTTAATAGGTATTTTCACAGATTTAAGTTTTTGGGTTTAGCATGAGGTTTTTTCCAAACAGCTTTTCTATAAAAGCCACTGTTCCTAACTGCTCCCTGAGCCAGATGTATAATTTCTTTGGATTCTGAGAGAAATGAGGAACTTTATTTCTGTTCCTGAATTCTTATCTTTCCAGATCACAACAGCCAGAGAATCTGCTTTCCCACCCTAATTGATTCCCCATAAAATTCCTATTAGCTATACTGACACTTATAAGCTAATGAAATTGGGCAACTTAATTACAAAAACATTTTAAATAATCATCTACATCTGTCTATTACAGCATTCCACATTGCTGTGGCTTGCATCATCATAATGCTGAACATAAAATCATTCATGTGCAATACTGCATTTTTTACTTTTGGAAACAGGAAAATTGAACTCTCTTGGGTTTTCCCACAGTTTTGAAGGACTCAGACCAACCTCATTCACTCCACACTCATCCTGCCCAGGCAAGTGCACTCAGAGGGAAAACCCTCAAGTCCCACTTTTTAAAATATAAATGTTTAAAAAAAATTATATTTTTTAAATGTCATGGTTTGTGCCAAGGGTTTGAGGACCCTGCTGGTTTCAGGTGACAGAAATCTCTCAGGGGCTGGGGCAGTTTTATTAGGAGCCAGCACAGCTGCACATCAGCAGAAAATATTTGGCAAAAGCCAAGGAAGAGCAGCACTGCACATCACAGGATCTGCCCAGGTGAGGACCAGGAAAAAAAAAGCCCATCCCAAATCATGGCATCAAGTGAATGAATCTGTTAGATTTTTCAAAATCTGGTTTTGCAAAACTTTATCACAGGAAGTCCTTTGGGAAAACAATCTGATGAGCAAATTTATACACCAAAGGCTAAAGTCTGCACAACTGGCCAGAATTTTGGATGATGCCAACCAGGTACAGAAGAACATGGAATAACACCAACAAAAAGGATGCAAATCTTCCTATGCAAAAAGCCAACACTGATGAAAAAATTAATTAATTGCTAGCTTAATATTGCCTGCACTGACATCAGGGTTATATTTGTTGTACATTGTATTTTCAGATTAAATTTCTCTGCATGTACCAAATTAATTCACAGATGGAATAGAAGACTTTACCTGCTACTGCATGGCACAGGTACCTGAATTTCCTCATGACAAGAGATAGCCTAATGCTATAAAAACAACTTTTATATGCACACACACACACACACTGGAACAATACTTGATCATGCAACAGATATATCTGCAGAAATGTTGAGGCCCAAATTAAAGAACAAATTAAGGGCAACTTGGGCACTCCCCCTCCTTGTTCTTTTTCTAACAAAGAAATGCAGATTAATTGTAAGCATGGAACTTCTCATGTTTCAACTGACTGCCTCCTTGAAAATCTAACTGTAATTCATTAAACACTTTTTCTCAGAGACCAAAATAACCTGTTCACATCCTTCTCTGTACAGCCTTCTACACCAAATGTAACACTTGTGAATATGAGGGATTTCTCAATTTTAAACTATTCACTGACATCTAACACTATACTTCATTCAGTTCAGTTTTATTTGTGGAAAGAATTCTAATGGTGCTTCATGAAGCAGCTACAAATTAATTTGGGTTTAAGTTCACACTCTCAGCTTGATTCATGTGAGTATTTTGCTCATTTACAGATTCAGTCCCCATGACTACACTTTTTCATCAATAAGGTGAAACTGTTTCTTAGTCCAATTCTTCAGCATTCTGAATCTTTTTACAATCTTAGCTGTATATAACCTGCTGACCTTTAAAAAGTCAAGTATTTAATTTTATTTAATCAAAGATGTTCCTTGAGAACACATAAATCCTAAATCCATTGAAACTTCAAATTCACTGGAACTTCAGGAGAAAAAATTGGGCAGTCTGTTGTGTTGTCAGACCCATTTATCAATGGTTATATTTTAAGATAACCTTTTCCTATAAAAAGCAAATTGGGTGAAAATTACCTTTCAAGAAATATCCAACATAAAAAAATGCTTTGAATGCTATAAAATTTAAAATGCTTTGTCATTGCTGCAACCAGCAAAAGAATCTGAATCAATGGCATATTAAATTATTTTCTGGAAATAATTAAAATTCCAACCCTTTCAAATCTTTGCACTGATTTGGCATTAGGGAAATATTGCACCAATCTTCATATCCAGGTATCAGGAGTGCAGCTTTTCATGGAGGTTTGTTTTCCTGTCATTTGTGAAGATCAAGAGCTCAGTTTCTTTTTTGAAACAGTCCTTAAGAGCAACAGCAATCCCCAATGTCAAACTTCTGAATGATTAATTTTGTGAGTTTGGTTTTTTGTTGTTTTTTTTTTTGTTGTTGTTGTTTTTGGGTTTTTTATGATGACCATTACAGTAAAAGAGAGGGGAAATGGCAAAACAATCTCCCATATGAAAAGGGGTCTGAATGACCTTAAAATTATCACAAATCACTCACTTCCATCTACAAATACATTTTTTTGACACATTTTTATTTCTCTTCAGGAAACAGACAAAGCTGCTGTGTTTTCTACAGCACTTTTGGAGCAGGTTGCCAGAACCAGGATTAATGGCAAGGAAGTGAGGCAGGTATTTCTCTGAGCCTTCAGAAGAGTCAGGAGAAAAGCTTCAATTTGAATTCCTGAGGGCATTTACCTCCTAGAGCAGAGCCTTTAATACCTGCCACAAGGTTTGTAGAAAAAGGCAGAAAATGTCACTCAGGTGTTAAATTTTGACCTTCCCCAGAGAGCACCTTGGCTCAGGGACGTAGCCAGAGACTTCTCCTAAGTCTCCAGTGCAAAAACTGAGTTGCAGGTTGAACTTTCACATCCCCAACATGCAATTCCCAAAGGAGAGGAATATTCAGGACATGCCAACAATTCACCTGGAGGACACCAGGCACTGGTGGGAAAGGGGCAAACTGGGGTTAAGTCTATATGGACACACAAAAGCAAGTGCATGTTTGGCTTCCAGGTCAGAGCCAGATATTCTAAGATGGAAAGGCAAAACCACTGCAGGAAAATCTGCTTCAACCACATTAACATCCTACCCATAGACTGAATTTAAGGACAGCCACCAGAGCTGCTCCCTCACCCCCCAGTGCAGTGATAACTGCAAATTGCAGAGCTGCCTGCAGCACAGCCTGGCTGCCCCTGCAACAAGCTGATTTTATACATCTGCAATGCACTAAACATAATTATCTGGTAATTTTCCTAAATGAAAAAATGAATTTAAATTACTGAAGCACAAAATGCCTTCTGCACACCAGCTTGCCAAGGCCAAGCCTGCCACATCTAAAAAACAGCAGCTCTTTATTCTAATTATGCCTAAAGTAGATGATATAATTTCAGAAATAAGCCTTTTTACTGGTAAGACTGAAGAAATGGCTTCATAATGTTTGTGGAACTTCTTTTCTCCATTTTCAATTCCAGAATTTAAACAAAGAAGCATTCCCTTTGAGAATGTGCAGGACAGACCTCAATTCCACACACATATTCTGTTTCTTTATTCATATGGATAATTCTATCAAGGGTCATGAAACTGCCCCCATGAACACACAGATCAAATCTTAATCTGAGTTGACAAGGTGGTGATGGGTTAAAGGTTGGACTCAGATGTCTTGCCCTTAGATGTCTTTCCCAACCTAAATGATTTTGTGATTTTGTAATTTTTACTCATTAATAATAAAGATATATATATTAGAATTAAATGGAAGCTATATCCTGATTTACCAGCAGCAAATGCAGGTAATGCCTAAAGGAACTAAAATGCCTCAGAGCCTTGTGCTCAAAATTCCCATATTCTGATCCCATACAGGGATGAGAGGAAAGGGAAGAAGTTGGTTATCTGATTATCCACCTCCCTCTCTCTCATGGAGAACACCTCAAATAGCAGCAGATCCATGGGAGAAATGTCCAGATTTAATCAGGATTGATTCACTATTGACCCACTCAAAGCTCAGCTCCTGCACAGCAGAGCAGAATGTCACAGATAAATCAGGTGTAATAAGGCTGCCATTGACAGATTTGTAACAGTAAATGCAGCGTGAACAAAGAATTGAGTCCACTAATCTGTATTAAAAAAGCCACTTTCATTCTGTGGGAAGAGTAATTCAATTTGCTTCATGTAAACTCTGCAAAGAAACAAGGATGATGGGTTTAACATATGTATTTTACTTTATGACTTGTATGATTTAACAGAACATTTATGCATTTGTAAGGTTAGTTTTAAAAAACTGGAAATTTAACATACTGATGCCTTGTAGCTATTTTTCAATCCTTTTGCTTTTTCAGTTGTTTCTTTGAAGCACGCTGACTTTACATGAGTATGTAATTGCTTTTCAAATTAATGAACAGAAATAAAATCTACTCTGAAAATTGGATGAGTTACTCAGCATTCAGACTTTGAGAGAGTGTCAGGGGAATTTACTTCTTGGGGACTCTGCCAACATCAGAGCTAAATGGATGGGTTATCCTTTCATGTTTTGGAACATGAATCTGTTAGGAGAGTTTCTCAGGAACCAGGGGTTCTGTGTGACAGAATTTCTCTGGATCAAACCAGACATCTGAAGGAAAAAGCAAAATGATCCTGCAGTGTGAATGGACTGTGGCATCAACTGATGCAGCCCTGCAAGATTGACCCTTCAGCCCTCTGCCCCTCAAGCCAGCACAAAAATGAGCCTAAAGGATAAGGAGAATCAATTTAGAATATGACCTTAAAATTTCAGGTGGAAAATGGAGTTAATTCCACCTTAGGACAGAATCTTGGGGAGCTGGACCACATCCACACAACCCTGCTCAGGGAAGAAAGCAACAGGTTTCCATCTTCAACACAATAGATAATGGAAGTTTTGTGTTTCCTAGAAAACTAAACTAGGGACCCAAATTCATAATAAACTCTTAAAAATAAAATAAAGAATTAGATCATATAAAGATTGGGAGAATTTTCCCACCTTCATAATGATTTGAAGCACAGAGCTGTTTTAGGACAGCACAAAGTCACCATATCTGTCTCAACACTTGATTAGATTTGTAAGCTTCTCTTTCCTGTCTAGAAAATCCTGGAAATACAATTTTTCTTTCAAAAGCACGACCTGGCTGTGCTGACAGCAGCCAGGAGAGCAGGGGCAGTGTCACCTCCTCTGTCCTGCACATGTGGCTTCTCCCTTCCACAGGCTAAACACGAGGAAAAACAAGGATTTGAGACTTCACACGGAAAGATTCAGCTTCAAAGACAGCTCCAAGCAAGGGAAACATTGATGGAAACCCTTCTGGTGGCAGTGGTGCTGCTGGAAGTTCAAGCTTTGATGGTCTGGGTTAAATTTCTGCATGTTTAATCACTTACACTGATTCCTGAAGGGCACAAACACAGGTGTGGGGGCTAGTGTGGGTTTAGGTTTCCTCCTTTGCCTCTGCCCAGCATCACACACAAGCAATTCCAGATTTGTGGGTCTCAGCCTCAGTCCCAGGACAGGACTTTGCTCCATTTCTTCCCATTTTAGAGCATTTAAGTTTTTGCTTCAGTGTTTGTGGGTTGGTTTTTTTCCCTAATAATTCACATTCTTCATTCTTCAAACATTCAATGAAACACCTTCAGCACTTTTCACTCACCAGCTAGCTCTTTCTTTTTAACATAATCCATTAGGTCTGCATAATTTCTTGTTCTGGACATGGATTTATTCAGAAAGTTGAATTTTTAAGGGAATTTTCAATTACCATTTTGTTTTCTGGTTAACAAAGTGATTGCTGCTGGCAGCCTCAAGAGACCCAGCAAAGAAAAGCAGTTAGACAGAAATGTGGGGTTTTTTGATTAGCTAATGTCACTGGCTTCCCCAAAACAGCATCTTTTATGCTGATCTTACATCTGTTTGAATCTGAATTATCTATTTCTTCTATTTCTATTTCTCAAACTTTAAAGCCAAAACAGCCTGCCTGCTGCTTTCTCTGATGTGTCCAACGAAAATGTCACATGAAAAATGATTAAAAAAAAGAAATGCCATGCTGTTGTACTTTGATGCTTGAAAAATACTAGTGCTAGGAGATTGAATTTTTTTTTAATAACAAGCAGAAGCAATTCTAGTTTCTTGTTTTTTTACAATCAGCTTTTAATTTGTGGAAAAAGAACTGGGGTTTATGCATATACTTATAAAAATTAATGAGAAACTCATTTATTTTCTTTTTAGGAGACTACATTGGGTTTAACTTCCATTATCACTTGATTTTTTTGGGTTCCTGTTGGCCCCACATTCACTCAGACCATTTTCCTTCTTTGTTGGGTTAAGATAAAACTACAGATTCATTATGGCATCCTGTTCTTAATTAGCTGCCAGGGCAGTCCCACACCTTTCCACCCACATGGAATGAACACCTTCCTGCCTATAGAGCTGCAGGAGTCCAAAAACTTCCACAGGAGGCAAACCAGAGCAAAGCACTCCATGGTTCTTAAACTGAAAATGTTCATTTAGGAGAAACCTAAAAGCCCTTCCAGGGAGGAACTCTGATCCATCTTTCCTCCTCCAGGATTTTTCCTCCTAAAGTCTGGTTTTATTTCCAAATTCCATGCCAGGTCCTGCCATTAGATCACTGTTACTTACCTTTTTTTTTTTTTTTTTGGCAAACTCTGCTCTCCAAGGAGTCAAGATTTGCCCTAATTCCATTAATTTAACGTTTATTTGCTCTCTTTCTTCCACATTGAATTATGTTTATCTTCCAGGCAAAGATTCTATAAATCCTATAAATCTATGGGTCATCCTTTGACAATTGTAATGTGTGGAATTAATTCAACCTTGCTGAACATCACAATCCCATTCCTTTATAGCAACTTGGGATACAGCTGTGAGCTGCTCTTTGTTTTCTGGGGTTTTTTTTTAAACTGTATTTTTTCTAACCATTATTGCTAAATATATTATTTCATACCCTACTCTATAATTCTTAGTACTTCTCCTGTTTCATTTAATGCTTATTTTCTTATTCATATGCTCTGTCATATCTGAGAGTCTCTCAAACACACATAAGGATATATTTTTTAGGATACCATTCTGTGAATATCATTATACAATATACTTAATGCATATTCCTTTGCAGTGAAAACAAATAATTCAGGAACTGAGGCTGTTAAATCCAGAGATGAAAAGGCTAAGAGAGACAGCATAAAGTTCTTGAGTGTATTAAATCACACTGTAAAGAAAACTAGGGTAATTTACTTCCCATATTTATAATGAACAAGCATTTCTGTTGAAAGCACAGAAAACTTTTTTCTGTTTGTTTTTTAAAATAATAACATCAGCACAGAACATGCCTAGTCCATCAAAAAGATAAATACCTTTCTTCAATACATTGATTGCCTCTTTCATGAATATGCAGAGCTACCAACAAAAGCAGGAGGTCTTATTGCATAAGAAAATGGAAAGAGAAAAATATTGTGCTACAGTAAGATTTTTTTTTTCCTTTTGCATGAGTTATTACTTCCACTCCCACTCAGACATTTTATTTTTCTGTAGAATACATTAATGATTTTTGTAAGGAAGTTAGATGCATGGCTTTGATCTGAGTGGTAAAAAAGTCAGGGAGAGGCTGCACAGGTATAAAAATTAACCAGCATCAGTAATTATGACTGCCTATGTAATGATAAATAAAGCAGTTATGTTAAATGTTTAATTTAACTTGTCACAAAGGCCTGATTTAGTAACACACTGTAGGCAAAGCTCCCCTTCTGACCTCACTTCTATTTTTAATTTACATGAAGAAAGGGTTGGGGTGAGCATTTCTATTGCAGGCTTTATTCATTCACCTCTAGGAGAGCAGATCAACCTCCTGCACTCACAGCTGGAGCTGCTCCAGTGATGTTTATAAAACATCAAGATGGGCTTTGCACCCACCAGCCTGAGCCAACTGGTGACAGTTTGGTCTTCAAAACATGGATTTTTATTTCTTTAGCTAAAAAAGCTTTATAATGATTGGTTAAATTGGTAAGGACATGACAGATGCCAACCTCAGTAAAAATAAGAAAAAAATAGTAGAGAACATCCACAAAAGAATAAAACTACTCACATAGCTTTCAATAGGGAAACAGATTACAAGAAACAGTGTTTGTCAAGCAATTATTTTTAAGATCTGTCTCAAAGCATGAGTATTCTGAAGGAGACCCTAATGAGCCCTTGTTCTGATTAAGCAACTCTAATGACAGACCAGCCCTTTTTTTATTTGAATAGTTTTATGTAGAATGCTTGATGTAGAATTTTTCATGAGCATGGAGTTTCCTGAAGTATCATTTCTTAGAGCCAACCTCTTACTTTCTTCAATCCAACTTTTTATTTTCTTTAAAACAGTAGAAAATTAGAGTGGTATCAATCTCCTAAAGGGCCATGCCCACTTCTTGAGCACCTGCTGTGAGTGCTAGCAGCAAAAAAACCTGAGAAACTGTCAGCTGTTGTCTCAAACTCCTCAGGGAGTTGCAAATTACCTTTATCCACAGTTGATAGATGCCTCTGCAGGAGTTACCTATCATGAAGTCCACATTAAAGACTTATTTATGTCCTTAGCAGGAGAAGTCTTGCTGATCTGAGTATCTTTAAATGAAGGATTAATTGCCTCTCCCTTGAATATCTGATTACATCAGATTTCCTGGTCTACAGCCCAAAACTCCATCACAGCCCAACCCCTGCAAGCAGCTCTATTACCCTAAGAGCAAAGCCAGCTGTGATTGCAGGGCAGCACCATTATTCAAGGTGATTTTGGCTCTCTCACTTCATCCCTCATGTTTGCTCACCTCTGGGGTTTACAGTCCTGCAAACAGGGTTTAAATCTTCCAGGACAGGGAGTGTGAGCAGCAGTCAACCCACACAGCCCCAGGCAATGTGTGCCAGTCCTTTTCTTGTGCCTGGTATCCACATTTATTAAATGTGAAAACTGATATCACAACAGAAAAAGAAGAATTTTGTGTAAAAGTGCTCCAAAAGCCCAGCAACTGCTACTTACTGCACAATCTAATAAATTGTTCAGCCAAAAAAAATATATATATATTTAAAGGGTATCCTGAGCTAGTCACAGCCTGGCAGTAAGCCTGCTCCATGAAATTCTGTTTCCTCCTCTAATTTTTGATGAAAAATTGAATGTAAGTATGTTTAAATATGCTCTGTCCCATCCTTGGAAGTGTTCAAGGTCAGGTTGGATGGGCCTTGGAGCAGCCTGGGATAGTGGAAGGTGCCCCTGCCATGGCACAGGGTTGGAAGGAAATGATCTTTAAGGTTCCTCCCAACCCAAACCATTCCATGGTTCTATCATATTACCAAATTTCTGCTTCTCACAGCTCCAATTCCCTTCAAAATTCAAGCTCAGTAGAAGATACAAGAAACTAAGGAGATCCTCCCTTTGCTTTCCTGGTAAATGAAAATGCATTTATTGCTGTGGACACACCCAAAATCTGATCATTCTAGACCAGGGATATCTTTATCCAAAGTTTAGCCAAAGGTAACACATTTCTGCAAAACCTTTTCACTGTGAAGAATCAGTGCTCCTAATTAGTTCATTTTGAACTGATGACCCCAAAAGGAATGGTTGCAGTGCCAGAATCCTGCCTTAACCTGACACTCTTTTAAAAGTCCTAAAGGACATAAAGACAGAAAGGAGGAAAAGAAGCACTTTTATGCATTTTAGAAGCACAAATTGTACAATTCCACCTCCAGTGCCCTGCCTGACATTTCAAAGTCAGGGACAGTGAAAGGCAGTGATTGTTGGCAGAGCCAGTGGCTAAAATTCAGCATTACCCCCAGGACAACCCCCTGGCTCAATCATTTTTGGCTCCCTGTGAGCATCATCAGGAAGAATAGAGGGAACAATTGCTGAGAACCACGTGAAAAGAGTGCCAGAAATCACACTGCAGCTCCTTGGAGAGCCCTCCAGAAGGGCTGGAATTAGACACAGCTCCAGTGTTCCCCATCAAGCACATCCTTCATTCCCCCTGAGCAGCCCAAAATCACAGGGCCTGCTCAGCCTGGACATTCAAAGGCTGATTGCAAGAATTTCAAGCTCTCTAAAAATTTTAAAAAATGACATCTCACTGAAAAGCAGACTGCTTTTTTTAAAAAATCACAATAATTTCTTCATCCAAAATAAAGAGGTTAAATTACGTGATGCTCCCTTTGCATTTCAGGGAGCTTTCCTTTCCCAGGAGCAAAATTGAAAAGGGAAGAATATAATGAAAAAAAAATAGACTCAAATAAAGAAATCAACATATCTATTCCAAAAAATTACAAGTAAACAGCTCTTTCTTTCCATGAAAAATACTTTCAATTTTTCTCTTTTGCTACTGACAATACAATTCGAAGGGTTACACTGATCTGCAACCAGTAATTTTTAGGAGCTGAGACTACAACCTATACATGCACATCATACCCACACCTGAAATGTGATAAACACTTTAACTAAATTACTAAAGTACTAAAAATTCTCTGCATTTTTTAAAATGTGTTTCTGCTTGTCCAGAGATTTTCACACACACCCCCAAGTCCCAACACTGTTTGAAATGGTTCAGTTTCATTTTTGGAAATACAGCACTACAAAGTGCCCTACAGTGATATCTCCATCCAGATCCTAATGAAGAGTCATCCATAAAACAGATTACTGAGAAGTGGCTATAAAGCCATTGAAATCAGACAATGGTAGTTAATATGTAGATAAATTATATTCAGTAATTAGCAGGGAGGTGCAATATAAGCCTGACAAGTATCTGACAGCATTAAATGCAGCAGGAGCCTCTAAGAATGAGCAAAAGGAGGAAGATCCTACAGAAAAAAATTGCTTTATTTGTTAATCTCAGAGAAAAGTTTGTATCTTTCTGCACTTCCCTTTTAATAGGAGAAAAGTCAAAAAGGAGGAGAGGGAAAAAAAGATCAGCTGAGGTCTGGAATAGCTTGGAAGCAGCCAAGCTAAGCAGGCTTGGAATTGTCACTCTGGGGTGGAGATACAGCAAAAGGATGCAAAACAAGGAGGCAAAATCTGGAATTCCAAAGAGAATGGGGCTATTTGTGCACAGCCTCTTCAGCATAAGAACTGGGGAGATAAAACTGTCCTCAGCAAGTAAGAGAGGCAGTTTGTCATTAAACATTTGTCATTAAGCTCCCCCCTGGCACAGCAGAGCCATCTTGCCTGGTGCCCCACTTGAATATTTCTATTTTCTGCCCTGGACACCTGGGGAGGTGATGAGCAGCACTGCATGCCCAGCCTGTTTCCCTGCTGTTTGCCCACTGGGATTTTTAGGCACTCAGATATATCTGGATATTCAGCTTTTATCCTAATTTGCACTGAAATAGAGCAGAACAGGAGGCTGACTGCTTTTGAAAACTTCATCCCAAGTTCTGACAAGAACAACAATCCTAATGGCTGCTGTCATGTCTTTATCAAAGTATTTGGTGTACAGAACTCTTTAAAGTAAACACTTGCCATTTTTTACTTGGAGTTCCCACTGAAAACTATGATCTAGATAATGGTGAGAAAAGGATATTTTTCTCTGAAGCATTTACCTCACCCCAAAGAAATTCCTCTTCTTCCTCTGGGGAGCCTAAAGCAATTTGAAATGGTTCTTCTTTATTTTTATACATCCAGAGAGCAAGAGCAGACCTGCACTTTATCTTGGCTGGCTAACCAATGTGCTTATTTATACTTTCTTTCAGAGTTCTCTGAAGCCCAGAAAATTGCTGCCCTAAGGCAGGCTAGATCTGCACAGCCATGAAAAGTGACACAAAGAGCCACAGCTCCAACAAAAAGAAAAAAATAACCACAAATTTAAAGCAGAAAATAATATCCAACCACCTCTGCTGTCACCACCTTCCCTGCTGCAGGAGCACAGGACAGCTGAGCTCAGAGCTCTTTCCCCAGTTTGGGTAGAAAATATTCTTTTCCTAGAGATCCCTGAAAATGCTTAGTGCTAATTAACTGTATTGACCTTAAAATATTCAATCCTACTATCTATACTATGATGCTACAGAATGTTTAAATAATTGACTAAAAAAACAGCTGGTAAGGTCAAGCTGAATTTGTTTTGCAGCTAACAAAATATTAAATAAAAAATAAAGAAAAAATAGAAAAAACAATATTTGGGAGATTTTATATCTTCCTACAGGGTGATTTAGTTCTTTTGCTTATTAATTGATCTCCACACCTGCTACATGAGATTTATTGTATGTGGTGTACACCTTGTTCTACAATGACAGAATTAATGAAAATTGAAATTATTGAAAAATTATTTATGTAAACAGAAAAATAAGTAGCAAACTAAAACAGGAATAATTCTGGGTTGCATTTTCTATTTTTAATTCTATCTTTAGAGGGAAAGTGAATGACATCTCACTATCATATCTACCCTGGTTTACAGCATTTGAGGACCTGACTCACTAAAAAAACAGCTCCACTAAGGACCATCAACCTTTAGATTAAAATAAAATAGGCAACCTAAACATCAATTTGAGAAGAAAAAAAATCTAAAGATATGTGAAAATAAAAAGTTAATCAATTGTGTTATAATAACATTTTTAATAGATACATTCTGAATCTTGTCACTTCTCTAATAAAAGTTGTCACTGGGAGAGAAACTTCAGAATTTTTACAGGCAAAAGTAGGGCAAGTCCTAGGAAAGCAGTCAATAGCTGTGTCATTTGGTCCCATTTCTATTTCACTGCCTAGCAGCCTCAAAGCTAAATTCCATGAGTTTATTTTAAAAAAAAAAATGAGACAATGCAACAAAGAAGAGATTTAGGGAGACACTTTAAAAAGCATAATAAAGTGAAGACATTTACAAGGTCACTGAAAAATTATGAAACTTGGGGAAAACTACATTAAGATATTTATCTGAGCTTGTAAAATGCAGATGATTGAGGCTGAAACTGCAGCCTGGACAGAGAACCTAATGTGATACTAAAGGAAAAACAATTTTTAAAGGGTTTACCCAGACATACATGGTACAAGCCAGTGGCTGTCTTTAGCCACTTCAATTGATTAAAGTGATTTTGTTTTATTTCCTGCTCTTTCAATAGAGGAATTCACATCTTGTTTAGTGCTACTTTGGGTATGGATGAAAATTCATTTTGTTGTCTCATCACCTATGTCTTTAGGGATTACCTGGATTTTATGCAGGTTTTTTTAAATGGATTTTATGCAGTGACTTCAAAAAAACAGTTCAATATCATGGCACAAAACCCCACCTGCTGTTTTTTGAGCTGCCCCTGAGGTGGGGGACTGCTCACACCAGCATTGTCCCCATAGAAAAACAATTTTAGCAAGAGGAGGAGACACATCCTACAGGTCTTTTGCAAACTAAATATTCCCTGACTCCATGGCATTGTAGAAGAGCCAAGCCAAGGGTGTTTTACTTGCCAGGAGGTGAAAAAAGAGCAAACAGGAATCCTTTCCTCATGTGGAGAGGGAGCAGAAAAGGGGGAAATGCCCTCTGGAGGTCCCCAGCACTGAGCATGGGCTGAGAATAAACTTCCCTTTATTTAACACAAGAATATTTCACTTCAATTTTTTTTGTACAAAATATTTGGATAGCAAAGTAAGATAGAGGTGAAGAAGCAGATGCAAATATCTCAAAGTGGCTGAAGAGCACAGGATTGGCAATTGTATTGTTAAAGCAGTTTTGAGCAGTGTCATCCCTCTTCCCTCTACTCAAATATTGGGTTTTCTTTTGATTTGAGCATTGGGCACAAGAGATTTGGTAAAAATGTGTGTCATAAACCAGGGGGAAAAAGACCTGTCTCTTTTGAGCCCAAGGGTAGCAGGAGATGAGCAACTGAGATGATCAATGGCTCTTGAATAGGGACTGTTGTATTACACAAAATAATTTGAAAGTTGCATTCTCTGTTCCAGTGGGGGGCACAGAGTGATGATAATTTTCAAACTTATTTACCCCTAGATGTGTTATGTAGTCCCTGTGGATATATAATTCCTGGAGTCTCAAAATTTTGGGTTTAAGTGTGGGTCCAGCACAGAGCAGGCCAATAGCCCAAGGAAGGGTCATGTCTGGTTTTCATCTCTCCTGTTGGTGCTTGACAGATGAGCTGCTCCTGCTGGAAACTCTCCAGAGCTCTGCAAAGAAACTCCCACACTCTGCATATGTTGGGTAATTATGAACTGCAGAGAGTAATTACTGAAAACATATTATACTTCCATGGTTTGAGGCATCAGTGGCTGCAGAAAAAAAAAAAAAAATTAAAAAAAATGCCTTTTTGAACTCACTTGCTGTTTGTCTCCACAATGAGCCATATTGTTGTTGGCAATGTGCAAAGCTTTGTCCCCAAGAGATATGATTTTAACTATGGGCAGCCTCTGGAAAACAGCACTAATAAATGTGGCACAATGGAGAACTGTGTAGAAATGACCATTTATAATATAGTGGCACACTCTGTTCTTCCTGCATCACCTATCTTTGTATTTTCACATTGATTTAGTGCAAACAGAAGTTGGAAGAGGTTCTTTCCTTCCTAGGAGCTGCACTAGCCTGGTCTTGTGTGGAAAACTATTCACAGGGAGCTGGTGCTGGGAACAGCTGAGAAACTTCTGCATAACCCCAGCAAGTCTTGTGGCAGTGGTTGTTGCCTGATTTAATCCATGGAGCACTTTTGCTGCCACAGCTCTCAGCACAGCTTCCCTTGGGGGGTGTCCTTGCTGTGCTGAATTTTGCTGTTCTAGCATGGTCCCTGCCACAGTTACAAGAGAAGCCATAAATAAATTGATTTAGGCTGGATCCTGATCACCACTCAGTGTCCTGGGTAGAGGTGCCCTCACCTGGGTGCTCTGTTGGCTCACATGAACAACCCCAGAGCTGTAAAAACCTTATCCAACCAAATTAACGTGCTTATAAACCAGACAAACACCTCAGAGATATATTAACAAATCCACATTTGGCATTGCAGCAACACAGACATCAATATTTTGGTTATGTGAGACAACAGCTGAGAACATGGCACAAGGCATCTTCCCTTAGACTACATGGCAGGGAATATTTATTTCCTTCAAATTTTATTATAGATATAATGGGATCAGACTCTTCATTGGCCTTTAAACCCTGGAATGATAAGCAGAGCTGATAATGAATAAAAACTGCAATATTTTTTCATGCACATGGTGGGCTTACAGTTGTGGAACATTGTTCTTCTTATTAATAATTAAATCTTGCTCAGCCAAGCTGAGATTATTAAAATGCTTGACATTCAAGCTCCATAAACACTGTTGCATGGCAATTGCCTGGAACAAGTATCCTGAGTGCTACAACTCTCACCTTCTTCCCTGTTGCACAGTTTGAGAATGTCAAGTGAAAAAGCCCAGGAGAGGCACAAAAAAAGGGAAATATGTTAATAATAGTAGATCAGGGATGCTCTATGTGAGCATTTCAATGCCAAAAGGAGAACAAACAGCCTGGCCATGGCTACAGAATCAACCTTACTGCTGAGCCTGTATCACAACATTGACTCTGGAAAGTTTGGTTTTCAGCAGGAACTGTGAAATACCAAGATCAGATTTCATAATTCCCTAAGCCTGGAGAGTGCTCAGACCCAGGCACAGCCCCTCTGTGACATCAGGCACCTGGAGACCCAGGAGAGGGAAAAGGGAAGGCAGGACTGAACCCTGGGAGCAGAAAGAAGGCAGGTGGCAGATCACCCTGGAAAACACTTTATTTCTATGTGAAACAGAGACAGAAATACATTTAGTTATGCTCTTAGTCACTATTAAACCAACATACCTTACTAGAAAACCTGGAATTTTGTTGAAACCTTAAATGAAAAAATAAATAAATAAATAAATATAACAAGCATGGCTTTAAAAAATTCTGTAAGCCATTCCCCAAACGCTTAAAATATATTTCCCAATAAAGAAATGTACAACTGTCCCTGTAAGTTGAACTGAGTGATGTGTGGAGGTCTGAGTATTTCTCTGATTCCTCAGAATCTAAGAGAGACTCTGTTTGTTGTATTGTTCCAGTAAATTAAAACACAAAGAATTCTTGTGGAGTAGAAAGGAATTTTTTTATCTACTTTACACAGTGATGGGGTATTTAGTAGGATTGCTAAATAGCAATAGCATCAGCTTTGGAGAAAAAAGAAAAAAGTCCAGTTAAATTAACATGAGGAAACATAGTTATGATTTCATTAGCACAGCACCAAGTACTCACTAAAGTTTGTGTCCTGATAAAGGAGATCAAAGAGGGGAGATGCAGATAGATGAAGTATATTGTTTAAAGTCACAGGGGTGTTTAACAAACAAACAAAAACACCAACATGGCAAAAAAACCAAATACCAACAGGTTTCATGCTGTCCAAGTGCCCCTGGGGTGTTTAACAGCTTATTCAAAAGAACAGCTCAAAACTCTGTGCTGCCTTTCAAGTGAGGCAAGCTCTAAAATGAAGCAGAACTCCTTTTGTGATCACCCCATCCTCTCCTCCCCCAGGAAGGCAGTGAGGCACAACCTGCTCACACATTGTTTGCTCCAGGTGTTCCCCTGGCAGAAACTCTTCAGAGCTCCCAGGGACCCCAACACTCAGCTCATGCTCTTGCCTTGTCATCTCTAATTAACAATAGTTTACATTTTCCTCTCACCCTGCTCCTTTCCTTTCAATCCATTTTTATATTGAAGAGTAATTCTTGACATCTTGCTTTATCTTTCTTAAACCTGATTTACAGATTTTGGAGAGATAGCAGGATTTAAATCTAGGATATGTTTAAGGTCTAGCAAAAGCAAGTCAATGGTAACAGGCTATTTTAAATACACATAGATTTGGCATTGCCCCAGCCAAGACAATTAATACTGTATAAAAAGCTGAAATGTTGATGTTTTCTGCCACTAAATTCCCATCTCCCATTTCATTGCATTCAAAAGGATTTATGTTTCAACAATCTGAAAACTCCACAGTGTTTAGACCCAATTTTGTGTAAACTGGTAACACACAGGTTTTGGGAGAAACATTATCCTCAGAGGCCATTACACAGACTTCTGTGGAAATAATAGTTATTGCTGTGGATGTTGTAATTCTAGTTATGAGATACAGCAATGCTGAAGGGCAAATCTTGACAGAGCAATAAAGCAAAATTAGTCCCTTACCCCAAGAAAAAAGTCCCTAATTCCACCCAGCTTCTAAACCAGCATAGTCACCATCAACAGCCTGGGGATTTATGCAGACATTTCCATCTCCAAAGCCCTTCATGCACATTAAAGCAGCCAATGCTTGCAGAGCTCCTGTGAGCAAACTTCATTATGGTCATCACTGCACCCCAAAGAAATGAAGGGATTTTTTTTTTGCCACAGGCTCTCCTGCTGGCTGACTCAGTGCTGGCTGCATTTACACCAGAGGGGTCATCTGGAATGTCAGAGGGATGATCCCCTCTTGTCACACTCCATGGCACAGCCCCTTCCCACACCACAGGCAAGGCTCCTTCTTCCCCAGGTGCTTATTCCCAGGTTCTTATGTGCTACTGCCAGGGAAAACTGCCTCACACCCCCACAAACCCAACCAGCAGGAGCAGTGATGCTGTGTGAGCAAGGCAAGAGTTACATCTCCACCTCTGAGTGTTTCATTGCCATTGCTCCTGGCTCAGGCTGGCAGCAAGGGAATAGAAGGAACGTTTGTCTCTGAAGCAGCTGTGCCAAGCAGAGCTGAGAGCCACAGGCACTCAGAGCCTGCCCCCAGGTGCAGCAGGGCTGCAGCTTCCTACCAGGGCAGCAAACCCACCTGCAGGTGGATTTCATGGGGTCTGTGTGCCTGGAAAAGATAAAAAGTTGGGTCTGGGTTTTTTTATGGCTTTTTCTTCAGTCATAGTCAGTACCAGCAGAAATACAGTCCCTAGTTTGGGATCAGAGCTCACACCACATCAATCTCCACAGTTCCACACCATGGCAGGCTGTAGGGTCTTGCCTCTGCTCCTTTTGAAGCAGCACATCCTCAATCCCTGCTCCTATTTGCACCAGGACCAGCTGTGTGTGCCCTTGGGCAAGCTGGGGAACAAAGGTTTGGCAAAGCTCCTCAGTTAAATGTGAGGCTGCAAAGCTGAGTGTCCATGCCCTGGTGGCTGGGGCAGCAGAGCTTCACCTGCTCTCTGCAGCTCAGGTCAGGGAACTGCACTCACAGCACTGCAAGCACAGGTCACAGCAGCTCTGGCAAGGCACATTCCTTAAACATCCCTGCCAGGGCATTGCATCTGTGCTTGGAGAGCATGATGGGGGCTTTGAGGTGATCAGGTCAGGCAGGAGGAGAAGCTTTGCCTCTAATTTGAAGTTCCAACGTGTTTAAAGTTTCATTATGGTTATTTTCCCCCCTTCTTTTCAGCTTTTCTGTGTGGTGGGTTGACCTTGGGTGCTGCTGGTTGCCCAAGCTGCTCTACCACTCAGGAAGAGAGAGAAAATAAGATGGAAAGAAAAAAAACAACCTCATGAGTCAAGACAAAGGCAGTTTAATAAAGCAAAACAAAAGATTTATTCTCTAGTGCCCAGCAGCAGGCAATGTCCAGCCTGTTCCTGGGAAGGAGGGCTGCAGTACCCACAGCAATCACTCCAGGAAACAAATGCTGTAATAATGAACACACACTCCCCTTCTCCTGGCTTCCATTGCTGAGCAGATATCCTGTGATGAGGCAGATCCCTTTGGTCACTTTGGGTCAGCTGTCCTGCCTGTGTCCCCTCCCAGGATTCACACCCAGTGCATTCTGTTTAGCCAAAACCCCATCCAGATCCCCAGGATGAGATAATGAGATAGGCACCAAGCCTCTCCCTTCTCTTTTGTCTGGAAAGCAGAGTCCTGCTCTGGATTTGAAGCTTTGAGATCACAATGATTCAAAATAAAAACATTTCAAATCCAAACAGGCACCTGGGACTGAAATTTGGCTTTGTCAGAAGAATTCTGAGCAGGTCTCCTGAGGACACAGACAGTGCTCCCTCATTTCTGCTTTCCTCCCAATTCACTTCCATTCCTCCACACCCTTTAATTCTTCAATTTTTTCTGCTCTGGGGACAGCAGGGAAAGAACATCTCAGGCTGATTCTTTCTCTCTCTTCTTTTACACTGTGCAACAAAACCAGCAGCAGCGTCAGGACCTTGTAAGACTCAAATAATAATTAACAAGACTGAAACTGTAATTAACAGAAAGAACTAAACACCAAAATTAGAGGCAGGAAGGATGAATGTTCAACACTACACCTTTTTCTAGCCTAAAGACAAACAGATTGATTTTTAGGATTCACCCTCACAGTATTCCAAACAAACTTCATTAGAATGAGGCATTGATCTAGCAGCCCAAGATGTCTCTATTGTTTGAGTTCTGCTGGCTGAGCCACCTGGGTGTAAAAGCTTATTTCAAAGCTCTGTACTCAGAAGGAAATCAATATATTGCTTTGCTCCTATAATTTCATATGAGCCTGTGCACTGAAGACAAATAAAAAACCTAAGCCTAAAATATTCACAGTAGGCTACAAAGATTAACCCCTTCCAAAATTCAGGTTAGAACTTTAAGGATTTTTAAGATTCCTTCAAACCCAAACCATTCTCTGACTCTGATTTATTTCAGTTGCTCCCATGAAGAACACTGACATTTTCTGACTAACTATAGTAAATAAAACCAAACTTATGCATTAATTGAAGAATTTGCTGCAAACTCAGCTGGCTTCCTACACATATTCACATATCAATTCTTTGAAATTCTAGCAGGCATCCTGTAGTTGGTTTTTATAAGGATTATCTGACTAAGAAGGTGCATTCCAGAAAGAAAATTACTAGGTCTGATTTGGATTGTAATACCTGCCACAACTGACACCCTGCTGTGATTATTCAGAAAGTCCTATGCCATGAAATAGATAATACATAATTACAGTTTTTGTTCTGTCTGAAATAAAGCTCCCCTCCAATCCTCTGATGTAATCCAATTTGTTTCCCTTGCAGCTTTTGTTCTCTGCCCAAATATCCAAATTAATCTTCTTCCTTCAAACTTAAACATTATGAAAATCATCAAAAAAAGCAGAACCTGAGAAAATTTTCCTGCTGGCATTTCAATCTCAAGATAAATTTAGCAAGTCACAGTGTGAAAACCAAATCCACTCTGCTCAGCTTTGTGAAATGGGCTGCACAAAACGTGCAGCCACAAACCAGAGTCACTGCAAATATTTATACATGTATTCCTCAGGAAAATGCAGTGTAGTTCTCAATTTCACCCACATTCAGTAAACTTTTTCAACTGATGACAACTGGAGAACAAATTAAAATAAAACATGGTTTAAACTGAAATCTGCCAGTGCCTTCACCCTGTAGAGTCCACAAAGAACTCTCTAGTTAAGAATATTGTGGTTTGGAAAATTTATTAACCCAAGAAGAAATTTCAGTCTTTAACACAGACTTTTGTTTTCCCACTGCACCAGGCTACAGCAGAATAAATTTATGAAATTAATATCTTTACAACAACAGCAACATGAAATAGGAAAAGCAATCATTGCTGTGCCTTTTCTGGAGAGCAGGGGATGTTTGTCTCAAAGGATGGCTAAAGATGAGCAGCACCTAAACCTCCACACCAGGCATAAAGGGAATATTCAGGATATTCACCCACTAAATATGGGTGGAAGGGTGTCAAAATCAGCCTCTTACCTGTGGGTCAGGTTTGAGGCACTTGGCAGCACAATTTGGGAACCACACACTGCTGCAGCCTGGGGGGGACACAGAGACCTTCTGTCTGTGCCAGAGCCCATCTGGCATCTCCCACAAGCCCTGAATTCACTTGCCCAACACAAACAAGTGAATAAGCCCTGTGTGTTTAATACTTCACAGAATTTCATCTTAATGGGAGCTGGGAAAAGAAATAGGAAGGAAGGGATCAGTCTGACTATTTGTACAACAGACTACACAGTGTTCCTCTTGGTCAGGGCTAATTCCATGCACTGATATCATTATTTGCTGATTGGCATTGGAAGAGAGACAATATCTCATACAAATTGAGAACAAGGAAATGAATATGGGTATTTTATCACCATAAAATAGAATAAATTCAAGTGGTTTCAGATGTATGTTCAGATGTGGTATCCAGATGAATATTATTATTCTGTCAGTCCCACCTCAGTGACTAAATTTGGGAAGAAATACACACACAGTTTGCTCAACAAGCCTGGATTCCTTTAAAAGAAAAAGAAAAAAAAAAAAAAAAAAAAAAGAAGAACAGCTAGATTTTTTTTTGCCTCCCTTTTCTTTGACTGATAAGCAAATAAGCTGTGAATTCAGCTGCAGAAATAAACCTTGCTAATGTATGAGGTCACCTAATTTGAGGATGCATTTAGTCAGAGGTGTCTGACAGCCAGATCAGTGGATTGATGCCCTTCTCACTCAATATTTGAGAGTGTTGAGACACTGTGTCATTAAAGGCCCATTTCCAAATGCCATGATAGCTGTATCACAAGAAACAAATTTATTTATTAAAATAAATAAAGAAGCTGCTCAAGCCAGATTGCTCCACAAGAATCTTCATTTTGTTTAAGGGATGAAAATTTCAGTCCTGGGACTCTCATGAGCAGCTTGTTTGAGAGGTTGTATTCAGGATTAAAGGCAGTTTAGCTGAGGTATTTGGAAAGTCTGAGGCAGTTTCATAGGAAAGATAATTTATTCCTCCTGTATTGATCTGTGCTTGTAGCTTTTTTCTCTGTACCATTATAAAATTTCCCCTTGCCTTATTCACATATCACCATCATTAAGTGATTACACTTAAAACTTCAGAAAAAGAACACTGAACATCATAGCCAAAGCTCCTCTATATTTGTTATTTGCAATGCAACATCAACTATAATTTGAGCCATCATCATTCTTCTTTAAAGAGGAGGCAATTTACTGACAGCAAATGAGCTGGGACTAACATGTTTGTAGTGCATACATCCAAGTCATCAATACTGTTTCCTGTGGTATAGAAAGTTAAAAAAAAACAAAACAAACAGCAAAATTAATTATTGGACTGTTATAAGTCTCAGTTCAGAGCTGGGTACATGATAGAAGTCAACACAAAGTGTTGGGCACATCATGGCATTGACAGCACTCCTGCCTCTGCTTTGGGTCACTGTTTATCACAGGTCAGTGTGAATATAATGATCCCAGCCCTCCTACAGCCCCTAGAAGAGGCCAGAGATCCTCAACAGGGTCAGATTTCCCCCACTGCATTGTTTTTTGTTCTTTTCTCTTAACTTACAACTTGCACAAAAAAAAAAAAAAAAAAAACAACACAGCTTTAAGGAGCTGAAGCTCTAAATCTCACATTTCACAGAAAGCTGGCCAAGTTTATACTTCAAACCTCCTTAGAAATCCCAGGCTATATATTATTTGACTCATCTCCCACAGCAAAAGCTCCTCAGCTGGAGGAGCAGGGCTTGGGGACAGCACATGTGCTGCCTGCATGAAGGGCCAAGTACCACCATTCTCCTGCTCTGTCATTTCCTGTCACATCCCCTCAGATTTTTTTTTCCTGTGCTTTTTCCTAATACACAGTTTGCCTGTGTTGTGTATAAATCTGAAGCCCTTTGGGGCAGATATTTTTCTGATTGCCTGTTTGAACTGGCAGAGGTCTCAGCTGGATTCTCCAGAGCCTAAACTCATAATTCCAGGGCTGCCTTCTCCTGCCTCAAGCACTGTGTTTTTCTTTAAGTCAGTGAGCATTTCAGAACATGAATCTGAAAATCTACATATTGCTTTATTACAAAAGTGCTTATGCTTTTAATTCTTCTTTCTCTCTGCATAATGAAATTACAAAGCAGGAATCTTTAATAATAAAATTTGATGTAGACATGCCTGGAAATGAAATCAGAAGGCAGCAGTGATGGGAAAAGCTACCATCAATCATGGCAGGCAGACTGCTCTCCTTGACAGCAGTCAGACACAGAGGTAGAAAATTCACTAATTTGATAACAGCTGCAGTAGAAAACCAGGAAGAAACATTATGATGGCATTCACTACATATTTAACATCAGGCTCCTGAGCAATGGGCACAGCAGAAATTGCACTGAAGTCACCAAGCTGCAACTGCTGATTTAGGGCAGAATTGTTCTGGTTCTTAGTGCCACTGCCTGAAGACAGAAATCCAGTGCTGTTCTGTCACCTCCTTCCCTCCACACCCCCAAAAATAATCCAGGAGGAGAAGCACAAGTAGGTGAAGTTTCCCCCCACCTTATTCCTGATAAACTGACTTGTCAAGGGTCAGATTTCCTCACTGACTATAGAGGTGCCTTACATTAGAAACCTAGTTTTACAATTAGAGTTTCAGACAGAGAAGTTTCCTCCAAATGTCAACTTTATTTAAGTGTTAAATGGATAAAATACTTCTATGGAATGCACACTATAGTACTTAAATAAACCCAACCATTCACTTCCTCAGCATTTATAAAGCAAGAGTTGAGGTGCCCTCCTCTCCCCTGCTCCACTAAGAGCATCTGAAACAGCTTTTTTCTCCAGAAGTCTTGGGTCAGAACACAAACCCTGGCTTTTTGTAAATTTACCTTCATTAACATAAGAGTGCCTGAACATTTTTTCGAGACTGGAAGATGTGCAATGTAGCAAATTGCTGTAAATGCTCAAATTTCTCTACTTGTCTTCAAACAGAAAACCACAACCTGCATGAAAGCTCCACAGCCTTCTTTCATTAATGGAGGAGAAAGAAAAGAATTTTAATTTCAGCCCTAAGTTTGGGACTTCTAAAAAACAAAGAAACATTCATAAATCATGGTTTAGACAGACAAGAAAATTCTTGTTGGAATTTCTTGTTGGCAGGTTGTGGGGGTTCCTTCAAAAACAAAGGCTAGAGACTAATTGATATTTTTATAACAAGCCAAAGCAAACTTAAACATAAAATAGAATTAAATCTAACAAATTATTGGAAGGCAAATTCAAACTCTAATGTTTTTAATTGTAATTTACCCTATTGAATAATGGCAAAGCCTACCAAAAACAGCCTCAGAAAAGCTTCCAAGGGCCTTCATGAATAATCCTGTCAACCAGAAGCATTCAAAAGTCTAAGTATGAAACAAAATATATTTTGCTGCCATTTCTTGTGAATTCAGACAGCTGAAAATAATTTTATTGAAGGATGAAATACTCATAAAACATATCACACATTTTCAGACAAAAAAAGTCAGTCATAAGTTATGATTATGCAATTTTCTCTCTCCAAGGATCTCTGTAACTCTTATTTTCAGACTTTTTTCTTTCAGTGGAAGAGAGAATGTTGGGAAAGCACTAGCTTTTTTGGAAGAGAAAAATAGTTTTTATTGTCAGTAAAAAACCACCACTAAGGTTATAGGTAATCTCTTAAGAGAGCACTCCTGAAGCTTTAGGTCAGCAAATGCAAAAGACAAAATATCTTGTGGACTAAAGGTATCCTGGACTGGGTTCTTCAGCTCCAAGAAGGGCCATCAGTCATTATTTGTTAATATGGGCAGCACCAATACACTGCAGCATCTTTTCTCTTTGTCACAGGCAGATCTGAATCTCTAATCTGGGAATGAAATGCTGCTGCAACAATCTAGTATTTAGCCACCCCTCCTGACAAAGTTGATTTCAATTTAAAAAGCAAAGGCTGCATTAAAAAGATATTATTCCTCACTAAAGAGAAAAAAAACTCACTGTGTTTTATCTGATATAAATAAATGAGGAATTGGGAAGTTCAGTGGTGTAAACTGAGCTCTTTAAAATAAATAAAACAATAAAAAAAGAACATGGACACCAACTCAGCCACTCCATAAATAAATCTTACAGATTTCAGCAGAAGCCAAGTACAAAAAACCAACTAGAAATATATTACAGAAAATTTTGCTTGATGGAGGAAGTGAATCTGCATTTTACAGCTGTTTATGTATATTTGTGATACATTTAATATGCTGTGACCTTCAGAAGCAATAAGATTGGAGTTTTCATCCCATCAGAAACTATTTGGCATGCTGCAGGTTGCTGAGAAAGGCCATCACTCCAAACTGGGAAGCAATAAACTTTTTGGACTTATTTCCCTGAAGCACCCTGACTCCTGGCTGACACTTGGAGCAGTCCTAACTAATTATAATTGCTCCATAAAAACAAGACTTTGGCAAGGGCAACTTCTTAAACTATTCTCTTAATGGCTTGGCAGAAATACATCATTTTCCCTTAACTGCTTGGAGATATCTCCAGGTGAAATCAGGCAAGTTCTCTAGTTTCTCTACTATAAAGTTTGCAACAACAAGGACAATATTTCTGCTCACCTTTGCAAATCAAAATACAGAGCAAAATTGCCATTGCTAGAAATCCATGAACAAGACTAGGCTGGCAAGTGAAAAAATAGCCCTGCAAGTAGTGTTTCATGATAAATAATTTTAATTTTTTTAATTGCATTTGTAACTTCTTGGCCTAGAGTGGTACTGTAAAGCTGCATGTGATTTAAATCACAGCCCTCTGGAATTTGTTGGCTATTCATCACCAGGTCATAGAGGTTTTTCTGCCTTTACAGGGTGGGGACAGCAGGTGAGTTGACCACATTTATCAGAACCAGGCACAAGTGGTGATTGAACACAGCAGACTGTTTGAAGGCACAAATTATTTCCTAAATTTGCTTTATTTATAAGGATTCCCTAGATAAAAAAACCATTTCTACTCTTTATCCATGAGATGCCAGGTGCAGCACATAAGAAGAGGCAAGTGCTGAGCCTGGGAACAATCTGGCTGGATCAACAGTGTAAAAAGACATTGATGAACCAGCCAGGGATGGAGTAACCACCTGTTTTGCTGGAAATTCCCCAAGAAAACATGTAACTAAGTCTGCTCATCTCTCCAGCTCCCTGAGTCCCACAGTGGGAGCTGAAATGCCTCCCTCATAACTCAGTTCCCAAGTGAGGCAATTATGCTTCCCACCCAGTTATTTGATTTTTTACACCCATTAGTACAAAATCACAGTAAAAAAACTGAGATACAAGTTGTGGCTTGTGTTGTTTCAGCAAACAACTGAGTCTTTAGTTTGTACCACTTTTACCATAGTTAGATTAGTTTTAAATTCAAAATCCTTTGAATGGCTTCTCCTTAAAAGAATGGGCACTATTTCTTACAGAAATAATTTTTCTCCCCCCAAGAGCCTTATCACATCCTGGCCAGGTCTGATTTAATCAAGGAGGTAGCAGGGAACTCAGCCTCTCCATAAAGGCAGAAATATCTCCTTTACCCTGGTGGAATTTATCTTCAGTTTCTAGCAACACACTCCCTTTTTTCAGCTGCAGCCAGACACATTATAACTTGTCAGCTTCACTCAACAAACAATTAGTGCTTCATTTAACAATCCTGTTTGTTTTGAACAGGACAACACACCAACAGATAAATTTCACATATACATTATGTTAAAATAATTTCAAGGTCATAGGGCAAGGAATAAATTGCAAAAAGCTCAAAGAAGCACCAGAAGGGCTCAGCAAGCCCAATTGTGGCTGCTGGTTTGTGTTTGTTCTTCCACAGCTTCACTGAGTAACCCTGAGAAGCACATCTTTTCCCCTGCACTTCCCAAAGATGATTTTCTTTTAAGTGTATGAAAAGTGGAGGCAAGAACACTGAGCCATAGGTCCCTCCATGGCCTCAGGGGCTCCATCCCAGCAGCACCAGAGTTTGCACCAGCTCAGTATTTGCTCTCAGCTCTCAACAGGAGTCAGATTTCTGTCACAAGGCAGCAGCACTGTGTGCAGGGCAAGGCCCTGGGGTCCGAGGGGAATAGGAGCAGAAGGGACCAGAGGAAACCCAGGAAACTCTGCTGGCACCAGGGTGGCACTGCTGGCTCAGCACAGCCAGGGTCTGAGAACAGGCAGCCACAGGCTGGTGCTCTGCTGCATTGACAGTGATTTCAGGGTGACAAGTGATTTGGCTTCAGAGGCAGGTCCTCAGACACTCGAGGCTGTGGGAAATTCCCAAAAACTGCAGTAGGCACTGAGCTAAGCTCTAAATGCTTCCCCTACTCAGGGAATCCTCTAGAGCTGTGCAATCACAGCCAGAGCAGTTGGCAACCCAGGGCTCTGGAGAACACCACTCCTCCTGAGAAAACATCCTTGCATCTCTGGAGCATTTGCCCAGACTCCAGATTATTTATTTTCCCAGACATTTTCCAAGGAAAAGCTCACAAACAGGGTAGAGGAAATTAAAGGCATGCAAGCTTATCAGGGGTCAGCCTCCATGCAATTAATATTTTGTTTTAATACAGTCATTTGTGAAAGCAGGAACTGGATACAGACAAAATAAAAGCAAGCAAAGGAATTCATGATGTTGAGGATAAGTAAGGGCTTTTTTCACAAAGAGGAGAAAAGAAACCTTTCCCTCACCTGGAAGAACTAGAGAGGAAAGGTTCTGTCGTTCTGGGAGTGTTTTTACCAGAACCTGTATCATTTGAGATAGATTTCTTGATTTACAGGAGACAGAGAGGAACAAGTAACACCACACCTGCTACCCCTTCTGTATGGGGTTATTTTTCACCACCCACAGATTTCATTCACCTACTTAAAAAATAATTACATACCCTGGAATTAAAAAATATATCTCACTATTCTTAAAATAAATGTTTTGATCAGCTGAATAAAGTATTTATTTAATAACTGAGATTAGGAACCTTCAATCCATCAGTATTTTGTTTCCTTCTGTAACCAGTATGTTTTTCTACAGAAAAGGAAAAAAAAAAAAAAAGTAGCTTGTTGCTTTGGGAAGACAGCTTGAATTATTATTATCATTGCAAAAGAATTTTCCTGCCCATGACTGGACCATGTCCCTAGATCCTGAAACCTTGTAGATGTAGGAGCACAGTCAATGTGCATAAATATATATATATATTGTTTGCACTGATTTCTGTGTTAAGATTAACTTCTTTGAAAATCACGTGTCATAGATTCCCTGCTAAACATTGTGAAATTTTCACAAGGTTCATGTGTAATCTCTCTGGAAATCCTGTGTCATTTAATAGAGAATAAACACCTTCAGCTGCTCCTCAGGAGTTTTCTAGAGCCTTCCCTATCTTCACCACCCTTCTCTAGACAGCTCCAGCATTCAGATAAATCTTTGAAAAAACATCCCCCTGAAACTAAGCATGCACCTTTAAAAAAATAGCAAATATCTCTATTTTAAAAAATAAATAACACCCCTGAGTCACCAAGTGTACGTTTCTGGTTAGTCAGAGAGCACAGCCTGAATTTCATTCTCCTTTCTGTTAAATTTATGCCACTGACAAAGCCCCAGGCATGGCACAAAACCTTCCCATTCCAAAGTTATCCATAAACATTCCTTTAAACCAAACTTCAGCCTTCCAAGGGAGCTCTCTCTGATGAGAGCTTTGTGCCAGGAAGGCACAGCATTCCTGATCCTCCACCACTGATTGAAATCCAGGTTTATCACATCATTGAGCCACAGCTCAGGCTGCTGCTAAGCCTTCCCACCATGCAGCTGCCTCGAGTCTGGCAGATGATGAAAACATGGTTTGAGTTCCAATTTTTACCTCTTTGATCCCCATTTTGTCCTGAAATCAATTTTCAGCACTAAAACTCTCCCATCTGAGATGTGAGCTGCCTAAATGAGGCAGCAGATAAATCTGTAACCATTTTCAGATCTTTTGGTTTTTTTTTTTCCCCTCGTGACTAGGCACATGAAATTTTAAAATAGGAAAGCAATGGTGATTGTTTTGTTCCAGGAGTTGCTTATACATTTGAATTTCCCAGAGGTCTGATGGATTATAGCAGGTGCCAAGAGGAGGTTGAATAGTTTTATTCCTATAATCCACACTCATTCTTTTGTCAAATTTGTGTTGGCAGAGCTCCGCTGGTACATTATGCAGCCTCTACATTAATATTGCAAAGAAATCATTCCTCCAAAGTTTAAACTTTGCAATAAAGCAATTTTTGCTTTATTTTACTTAGAGGAGAAGGTCTAAGCAGTTACTCTGTGAGGATTGCTCCATGAGCCTGTGGCACAGGATGGGTGGGTGCCCCATCACTGCCAGGTCAGACAGGGACATCAGGTGAGATGTTCCTGCTCATGGCAGGGGGCTGGGTGAGCTGACCTTTGAGGGTCCCTTTAAGCCAAACTATTTTGTGATTTCACCAAGCTGGAGACACTCCTGATACCTCTAGTCATCTCACAGATGTGGTCTCCAGCTTTGAATTTATTCTCCTCTGAGCCCAGGGGTGGCTGCAGATCCCAGGAAGCACAGCCTGTGCTCCACTCCAGTCAATCCATGCACAACTGCTTCTGTTTCAGACATAAATTGTGTATTCAGCCTTTTTCCACACTGACAAAGGTATCCCAGTGGCAACCATGACTTTCCTTGGGTGCCCAAGCCAAGGCAATCAAATCAGAGGATCACATTTCATCACCAAAACCCAACAGCAGGCACAGCTAATTGATCACTACAAACACATTTTCTTTGTCTGGCTGCTGAATTCTCTCATCCAACCTCAATGCCCATGCACAGCCCTTCCAAGACTGATTGCCTTCCAGCTCTTGTGACATATGAGGTGTCCTTCCTTCAGCAGGAACTCTCCACTGCCCCAAGACTGGCATTAAAAAACTGATAAATGGCTTTTCACCAGGTGGGAAAGAATAATGAGGGCTCATGGGGAAAAAAATTAAAGCATTAAAAAAAAAAAAAAAATTAAAAATTGTTTTAAAATTTTAATTTAGATTATCCAAAAAATTAAAGCTCACAGAAGCCCTAGATCCCCCTGCTTCCTGGAGAAGACATTGAACTGCAGTACACACTTTTCTATATCTGTGACTTACCTAGAGTACACTGCTAACATTGAGTTATCAGCAAGTAACTACTCTGCATGTCTCTGCATGGGGGTGCCTTAAATAATTCTGGAAACTAGCTTGTGCCAAACCCCCCTCATTTTAAATATACAGGTGAGCCCTTTGCAGCCAGGCTGTAACTTGGCTTTAAGTCAGCTTTGAAGTCTTGAAGGTCACATTGACACTGCCTGCTGGATTTTCCTCAGCAAGAGAAGGACAAAAGAAGGAGAAAAATAGTGTGAACAAAACCATGCTACAGTGATCCCTGGAGATCAGAATCAGGTTTTTGGGGGATTCCCTTCTCTTTTACAGGTGTTTCTGGGTCAGAGTCCTGAATTACAGCTTGCTTTGCTCCCAGATGAGAGCAGCATTTCAGAACAGCCCCAAGGAGAAACTGGACCACTCTGTTCTCTTGCTGCCTCCCAAAAGGAGAGAGGGATGTGCTGGAGCACAGAATTTAAACCTCTGCCATTAGTTGGTTATTCAGGACCTGGCTGTGCAATGCAGGGTCTCTCACCAGAGCTGCACTCAAAGAGAACCTTTGGAAAAACCCTACTGCCAGCCAAACACCTGTGCAGACAAAGGGAGCTTGGAGTCACTGGAGGGAAATTGTACATAAATGCCATGGAGATGGGAGCAATATGTTTCTATTTGCATGTGTGTATCTCTATTTTTTGAAACAAGAATCTACAGGGCAGAACAAATGTATTGTGCACCAAAGCCAGCTCAAAAACTATCCACAATTAGTTTCCTTCAATAGACATTTTGCTTTTTCTGTGACAACAAAGCCCTGTGACTACTCTGCCTCCCAGCAGATCACAGTACAGCTCATCTGTAAATTCCCCAAAGCAGCAGGATGCATGGCTGTGCGTGGTATTGCAATTAGGATGTGGAATGTTCTGAATGCCTGAACCTACCTTCAGCCATCTGGAGTCCCTCCTTTATTAAATTATTTCTAGTTTTAATGCAGTGTCCTGCTAATTAATTTAAGAGATAAAGCAAATTTTTCCCACGTTCTTCAATTTAGTGGCAACTTGAAAGACCACAAAGTAATAATTATATTGAGTATATTGATATAAAAATGCAAGGCTGTTAACTTAAACACCAAACAGACACCACCCACTGGGCAAGAGCTTAAATTTGCTGTGGAGAAAGGAGATGACAGAGCTTTGTCCACATTAGGAGGGAGCTCTAATGCAGAGCTGAGCACAAAGCAGGGTCCAGAAAAGAGCAAAACTGCCACCCCATCATCCCTTCTCACACAGGGTCTGCAGACACAGAGGACACAGAGCCCTGGAGGAGGCATGAACCAGCTGCTCCCATTTCCAGATTGGGATCACAAAGCTGCAGAGGCCTTGAAACCCATGGAATACCTGAGGGTTTGATGCTGCAGTTACCAGTACCCCAAATAAAACATGGAGATATTGGATATTTGGGGCTGCTGTTTGCCCCAGAGGTCTGTAGGATTGTGGTTGGAGCAGTTGATAAACCAGAAACAGGTGTAGGGGTTTTAGGGAGTTTTGCAATTGTCCTATGATTTTTTTTTTCTTTATTTCTTTTTAACAGAAGCTTGAATTGCATTTAATCAGAGAAAGGGTGAAGCACATAATTATACCACAGCATGGATGTGCCATTATGGGCTTGGTTTTTTTTTTTTTCCTTTTAATTTCAGGCAGTGATTTGAAGCATTAATAACCTTCCTAATTTTTTCTAACTAGTGTAAGCACAGATGCTAATCTCACTTACATAAGCAGCTCCTCACATTGCTGTTTTCCAGGGACTAAATCAAGTTCAGCAAATTCATCAGGCTCTGCAAGAGAATTTATGACTCTGTCTGGGGACATTGGATCATTTCAGACTGCACCCCAGCTTCTACAGCTAAGCCCTGCCTGCACCAGTGTCCAAACTGGACTGTTGGCTCCTTCTTGGACAGCTGGCACTCCCATGGAGGATGATATTCCTCTGAAGAGTTTAGTTTCAAACCTCCAGAAATCTGTTTACCACGAACTATCCAATCCTAAACTACAATTAATTGTGGACAAATAATTATCCATCAGTTGCCGTAAAACCTAGGACTAGCTGGACTAGATCTGGTCAAGTTGCCTGCACAGAAGTGCATCACTACACTCTCAAGAATTTAGGTCATGGATTCTGCCATTAAATTTTTATTTCCTCTTAATGAAGCCAAACTTGTTTATTACAGCAAACACCCCAAGACTAGTCTCTTATTAAATTCTTTTCATATTGATACAGCTTGAGAAGAACAGAATTTTATTGGGAACTGCCTCATATTCTTTCCTGGTAAGCCATAAGAATTTAGATAACATTACTAAAAGGATTTCAAAAGCATTTAATAAAAAGTAATTTAATGGTGGATAGCTGTGAGAATTAAAACAATCTACTAATTGCACAATTTATCTTGCAGTACCTCCCATAAGGAGGAAGAACATCTGTAAGTAAAAATAATTAGATCTGGTTTTCAATATAAGAGACCACAGTGAGATGTTTGGATACTCTCCTAGAGAGCTCCAGGCTTAATTCTCCCCAAAACCACAAGCTCATTACCTTGCAAAGGCAGAAAAGCCATTTGGATGGCAAAAAGGATCCTTGCAGGCTATTGTTTGTTTTTCCAGATTGAATTAAATGAAAAAAAAACCTCCAACCCTTTATAGAGCTACCTAAAAAAATTACTTCTAATCTAAAATATTTCTGTCCTCAAGTCTAATTTATAGTTTGAACTTACTCATGGATTTTTATGGGCTTTTTGGAGGAAATACACTGAGACCTAAATATTAGTTTTATTTTAACTTAACACTATGAAATACACCTAAATACACACAGGTGATTGGAACAGAAAAAATAAAAACATGGCTCACTATTCAGGCTTTTGTACAAAACCAGAGCAACCTAAAGAACAGCCCTGAAAGCCACAGTCTTAAGGAAGGCAATATTTCCAGGAATTCCAGAAGAACAAGATTAAACCTGTGGTGATTCTAATAAATTAATTTTACCTTTTACTTCCTACAGATACAATCTCACAACGTTATAGTCACAGACACTTAAACATGGTGATTACAGAGAAATCACTCTTCACCATCCATTCATAAGCAATTTAGGTTCCAGAAATCACAAATGTAGTCTTTGTTGGGGTTGGTTGGGGGTCTGTTGGGATATTTTTTAGGCAAAACTAAGGAAAGGTAAGCAGAGATGGAAGAAATTCTTCAGAAACAGAAAAAAAAAAAATCAATTCAGAAGTGCCATGTGTTGTATTTTGGTACAATTCCAGTTGTACCAGACCAGGCAGATTTGTCTTGCAGTGCTCCAGGGTGCAGAGCTGCCAATTTTTGTTAAAGCTGCCACTGCAGAGCACAGAATCCTTCCCAGTTCCCTCAGAGCCACCCCATTCCCACCACAGACATGGAATAGATCAGGGAGCCACAGCCAAAGCACACCCAGCAACACTGCTTGCATTATATTGACTGATCTCATCAGCATTAGAGATCCTTTTCCTCTTCACTCGTTTTTTTATCCTTATTCATGGTGTCAAATGTCAGACCTCATTCACTCATTTCCAAGCTTGTCTCAGCCACCCTCTGCATCCCCAGGAGCCCCAAGAGCTCTGATCTCACTTTGATCTGTGCTGTGAGCACAGCCAGGGCTGAGCCAGCTGCACTCGTGAGCACACAGGCTGCAGAGATTGGTATTGATCCCACTGCCCCTGGAGCAGCACCTCTCACTGTGCCACACAGGAAACACTGCAAAAACACAGCAAACAGCTTCTCAGAAGCTCAAACAGAAGTGCACCCAAGGTATATTAGCTTCATCTTCTCACCCACTACCATGATGTGTTATACAATTATCTTATTTCTATGCACAATGTAAAAATCACAGGGAAATTTTCTCCTGGCTTGCTGGTGCTGAGTACTGTGGAAAGCTGCACTGGCATGAGCAATATGCTTCAAACCATGAGCACACCAAATTTAAAAAGTGCAATCTAAGGATGAACAGCTCATTGAAAGACCATTGCCACACCCAAAAATAAGGGCTTAGGATGAGATTTTTCTTATCAACCACATGGCACCGAGCCAGAACTACGTGATCTTTAAGGTCCCTTCCAACACAAACCATTCTGTGATTCTGTGATGGGCAGGAATGGCAGCAATGGGAGGGAAGAGATGGTTTCTAAACCAGTTTTGTGACAGTGGCTGCACAGCCCCAGTGCCACCCACATGTGACATCACCTTGCCCTTACACATCTGTGCATTATTTTCATTTGAACAAGGCATAGCCAGATAAGACACAATCATGGTGTTCTCTTGAGGGCTGAGACACATAAAGGATGTTGTAAAGCACCAGCAGAGCTTCAGATGAGAGGTTTCATTGTCAGGAGAAGTGCTGGTGGCAGGAATCTGGAGGAGATGTGCTCCAAAGCAGCCCTGGTGTGTGTGACAGCCCCTCAGGGAAACCATTAGAGAGCCCCACAATTAAAGAAATTCATCTCCCTCCCATCTCATGCCACCTTTGCACCTCAATGCAATGCATAAGGGAGACCAGGGAAAGTAGAGAACACCAGGAATCACTCTGACAAAGGTTTTCTTTCCAGCCCTGTCAGCCTGGGGGTGCAGGTGGTATTTCTCCTGCCTGTGCAGCTTGCCAAACACCCAACATTGAACTGCAGGCTCTGCCCAGGTGCAGAGAGAGCAGCTGCTGGGGATGCCTGTGCTGGGAGCAGAGACTGGAGCAGCTGGAATCCACCAGCCCTTCACAGGAGCCCAGCCAGGGCAGCACAAACACCTGGTAAAGAACAGGACAAAGGGCACAAAAACCAGGGGCTCAGAGGTTTCTACAAAGCCAAACATCTCCTGCAGGGCAGTTCTCTCCCTCCCAGTCCTGGGGCTGGACTGGGACCCAGTCACTCCACCTGCTTTGTTGCCCTGGCCACAAACACAGAATCAGCTTTGTACTTCAGTTTTTAATTCGTTTATTGCTTCTCAAAACCCTCACAAAGGGAAGCAAGCTGTGAACCCATGGTGAGAGGAAAGCAGAGAAATAGCACAGCAAAATCCATGGAAATCTAAACTACACCTGAACTTCAGCTGCAGACCCATCCCTGCCTGCTCTCACCATCAAGAAAGAGCCCAGGGTTTGTAACTGCAGAGTCATTCCCATTTTCCTAAGACAGCAGAAAAGTCAAGTGTAAAATATTTACACACAATTCATTGTGCAGAGCCACAAGCCCAAGTGCAGCCCTGGGGTAGCCAGGCCACCACCCTGCACACAGCCTGGCCCAGGGGCTGGCCAGCAGCAGCCCAACAAATCTCTGACAACACAAACAAAGCAGAATATTCCCCACCAACTTCCTCAAAGCACTTCAAAGCTAATTATTTTTTATAAAATTGAAAAGATTAACAGGCAAGATCAACACTGACCTCTTCTGAGCTGAGCCATTCAACCTTCTCCTCCTTCCAAGCATGCAGCCAGCCCTCTGCTTGCCTAAAAGACTTAAAAAAGTCTAAAAGACTTTTATATCAGCTGTGAGGGTCAGGGTAGCTACTGATTTCTAATTTTCACCTGGCCAGCAGATCAGGCACACCAGAGAAGCACCAGCTGGGATGGGGAGTGTCTTCTGTCTCAGAGTTTGCATGTTTTTTGTATTACTGTGATTTGGCTTCTGTTTTCAGGGTTGGAAGGTCCTCTTGTGTCACATGCCTCAGTTCTTATAATTACAGGTTCTGTATGCTTGAATCAAGTTTATTAAATTTACTGTGCCCTCTCCTCTCAGAAATGCTGGCCTTTACTGTGGAAAAGAAACTCCTAAACTCTGATGCCACAAACTAAAGGGTGACTGCACTGCACTGATGCAGCAGCATCACTTTTTCACTTCATCAGATTCTAATGTTTTTCTCTATTTTGACCAATAAATAGGAGAACTATTGCTTAAAATAATAACTATTCACACAGTTGTTGCTAACACACATCACTGCATTCTAAAACAGCCATTTCCTAAAAAAGAAAAGAATAGCATCATTACTGGAAAAGCAAGTTTTGAAAGAATTACTGTGTTTGGCATGGCAGACACACTGTGCCTTTAATTTGGTCTTGACAACCACACAAACGAGTTGAAAAATGAAGTAGGGATAAAATGGATGGTGCTCTCTTGAATCAAAACTTGTAACAAAGGTGGCATTTAGGTTTCAATTTCTTCTGTCACACTATCAGCTGTGAGCCTTTCCAAGAGTCAATCGCTGGGAACTGGAACCATTGGAAACAATTTCACTGCAAGCCCAGAACACACTCAGCAAGTGCAGGAGAGGGCAGAGCCTGTCCCGAAGCAAACAGCACTTTGGTGAAATTATTTAGAGTTAAAAGGTTCATTATGGCTTTTGAAGCACTTCTGCAGTAATGGAGAAAACAATAAAAAGCTGAAGTCTTCCAGTAGGCTCTGCCTTTTTATTCAGAGAATCAAAGTGGATTCAATTTCCTGATTCTTGGTACAGAAAATTACTTCTTGAGCTGAACTTTTTGGCCCTAAACAGCTTTATAATTTTTTTTCTTGTTTAGAAATAACTTTTAGCAATTTTGTTGAACAATAGGAGAAAAATAATTAAAATTACTTTATGTGAGATAAGCATTGAAAATAATTTTTCTGTATAAAATTCATTAGAATAACACATTAAAAAAATATAATCCACAAAACTGTCAGCCTTGCCATCCAGAAAGTTTGTATGAATTTTTTTTCACTTTTTTGGGTTTGAAGTCCAAGCTTACAAGACCATCACTGTAACCCTGTAACACTGTGACCCTGTTCATATAATGTAAGGCACACAAGGGCTTTTTCTAGAATTTACATGTAACAATTACTTAATTTCTTGACATTACTGAAAAGAAAATTCAGTCAGTTTTGTGTTTCAATTATTTGGTGATACATTTGGCACACACATTTCCCTGTGTAAAACTATGACACTTTCAGACAAGGATATGTTGAGTGTTTTCTTGGCTGGGCACAGTGCCTGGCAAAATCCAAGTAAGTATTAAAGACAAGTTTCCCAACTCATTTTGAATGCTTATATTTGTCATTGAGATCCCTTTGCTTCAAGTATTGGAATTAAAATATCAAAAAGTGCAAGGTGCAAAAGTGTCCAAGAATCTCCTACAACAATTCCTGTATCCTGTGCTGTAATAAATAAATAAAAGAAAACCAAATAAACATTGTGAAAAAAAATTCCTAAAAGTGATTCATATCTCATTTTGCATGTGAACAAATGGATGATGATGGAAAGCACAGCTTGCTTTGTGCTTGAATACTGATGGTTATAGCTGAAGTTCTTTTTCTGAATAAAATATTTTTTGTCTATTTTAAGCAAGCAGTTCCATTTATGTTAGATATTTTAAGTGATTACCTTAAAAGACCATATACCTTATTCCAACGTTTGCCTTGATTGCATAAATCAGCAGTTATTTTAATTTAAGTGGAAAATATTCCAACTTGAGACACAAACAGGGCAAAATTTCTGTCTGCTGAAGCATCTATGTAACTTCTAAAGCTGCATGTTATTCAGCCTGTCATTTCTGTTTCCTTCAGTGGGGAAAGCTGTCTTTAATCCCATTATCCCTGCTGACAGAGCAGCCTGGAGCCTGCCCAGTGAGGATCCAGGCAGAGCCAAGGGAGCAGCTCCTCTGGTGATGCTCAGCTGGGCTGGACCAGTTTCATCTCTGACACACAAAGTGGCTCCCAGGGCCTCTCCCCCATCTGAACACCCTGCTCTCAGGAGCAGCAGCTGAAATAAAAATGTTTTCCCAGCATGTGTTGGTCACCAGCACCTGGAAGCAGCAGGAGTGCTGGGAATGGTGCCCTGGGGAGGGGGGCAGGAAGGATTTGGGGCTTTGAAAATAATTTTTTCTTGCTGTTGCCTATTTTTTCTTCCAAGCTACAAATGAATCTTCCAAACTGGTGCTGAAAAAGAAGCAGGAGCATGGAGGAAGGGCTGGTGCTATGTCCAGAGTCTGCATTTGGCTTTTCCTCTGCCCAGTGCATGAGGAACCTTCCCAGAGCTGTGATATGGATATTCAAATGTTACATTCAATGCCATGACCCAACACTCTCCAGTTTTCCCATTCCAATGCAGCAGGTTCCTCACCCTGTCAGGGTGATTTAGGTTTCCAACTGCTTTACTTTTTTTCCAACCAGCTTGAATTAGCCACCAAACCTGATATGGTACCCAGCAATATTAATTAGTCTGTCTAGTAAGCCTAATAACGAGTAAAGATTTTTATTTCTTTATTCAATTTCCTAATTAATTCACTGTATGCACTTCACAAAGTGTTTTATAAGGAAACAAGTACAGGCTGCCAAGTCTTCCCCTGTAAAATCCAGGCTCTGCTGCTTGTATTAGAAATAATTTTAGCATACTGAAAAAAACCAGAGTAAGGCATGGGATAGAAATAAGCATTCAGGTTGAGAGATTAAATATATTCCAGTTCAGCCTGAACATTTCATTTCCATCAGTGTCTCATTTTATGAGCATGTAGGTAATTTTGCCATGGCATGTGACAGAATTGATTTCATTGCTGCATTGTCTCAGAACCACCTAAATTCCCAAGTAAGGAAAAGTGAACTGTGGACAAGGGGATTTCCCTTCCCCCTTTCCTGTCCCATCCACAATCCCCAAGAAGTCCCTGCTTTGCTGTCAGCCACCATCATATGCTGGAACAATTTTTAGAAGTGAGGAAAAACATTGAAGTTGTTTGGTTTTGACACCCCTGAGGGAATGGGTGATGCTCTACTGACATTCCCTTGGGGATGGGTGGAAGGATTTATTTCAGTTTTCCATGGTTTAATTTTGCTTCCCTGAACTTATGTATGACATTTTTCCTCAGCAGATATCAACCTTAATGCTAATAAAAGGTTAATGTAAATGTGATCTAGTTTGGGGAATTTATCCCTTTTTGGGTGAGGGGCTAAACATTTTAGGTGTGTTTTAGTGGTTTTGGGGGTTTTTTTAAAAGCTTTTATTTCAAGTAAGGCATTTGATGTGAACAACAAAACAGAAGCAAGGGAATTCTCTCTTTTCAAGCAGTAAGATTATTTTTATTTAGCACAAATGATTCTTAAATATATATATTTTTTTATTGGTTGACTCCACACCTCCTGTCCAGACTCCAGATTTTATCCCATAACTTCAGTCAGTCTGCCTTAAATAAGCTTTCACAGAGTAAAGAAAGAGTTGGGCAAAAAGTAAATTTGAAGCAATTTTGATCTATGTGATTACACATTGCTGACAAAAGAGACAATGGCACAAAACTAATAAAAGGGGGGGAAAAGCTGGAGAATGGGAGAGGAAACAAAGGTAAAAATGGGTTTAATGCACTAAGATCTATCATGCAGAGTTGAAAAGCCAGACTGTGAAAAGCCAATTAGTGCACCAAATATGAAAAGCACCCGAATTAAGCAGAGAGAACATCATCAAAGAGAGCTGGGATAGGGATGTTCCCAGCATGCAGGCATTAAGACATTTCAGATGAGTATATAAGAAAATGTTTTTAAAAAGAAATGAAATGCAGTGGGAATTCACTAAAAACAAGCCTGTAATGGGCAAATGATGGGCTGTGAAATAAAGTATAAAAGCAAAATCTTTGTAGTGTCTAACACTGACAAAACACTTTAAGGCTGAGTTTATGAGGTTCTGTGCCATAAACATCAAAATTTAGAGAGCACATTTGTTGCTTGATGCATGTTTTTATTTACTCTCTTGGAGTGTTAATGAGCAGAAAGATGGATTCTAGTATAATACTCATGTTACCAGAATAAAAAATGAGGACCAACATTAGCATTGATGTTTTAAATGATTAAAAAATGTCTTGAAAATTGTATCTCCTATCAAGCAACTTGGATGCTCCTTGTGGTCTGAACACACTGAGAATTGCTTTGATATAAAAAACAAATTTGTAAGTAATTTTTCTGCATTTGGAGTGGTCACCTGCTGGCTTTTATTCAAAAGAGATCAAAGAGAAATGTTTTTTCTGATCCTCTTTCATTTGGATAAAGAAAACTCTTTAGACAATATAATAACAAATAAATAAAAATAAAAATAAAAATAAAAATAAAAATAAAAATAAAAATAAAAATTTCCTTGAGTTTCTAGCAATTACTGACAAAAATGGATTTAAAACCCCAAATACAATGAGAAAATAATTTGGCAAAGTATTTCCACTGAGATATGGGAACTCTGAATTAAGGAATGTGGGTGCTTCCTGCAGGCTAAATGAATCCTGTCTCTGCATCCTTGAGTATTTTATATTTCTGGAGCAGTCAGTACCTCAAGCTATCATCAAGTCAACACCCAGGATTCTCATTGAGCTCAAGTTAATATTTTAGCTCAGTCACCACACCAAGATGATTTGCAGTGCATGTGGAAATTGTGCTATGTCTGCTCTTCACGTGAGGAGTTTTTCTTCCAAATAATAAATTCCCTGCAGTCAGAGGTTAGCTTTGCAATCAGGACAGTAAATACTGAATTGCTATGAAACCTGAGCACTGCCTTCATCTTTGGGACGGGGTTGTTTGGTTTTTTTTGGTTTGTTTTTTTTTTTAAATGCTTCACCTTGGTAGATGTGACTGCTGCCAGAGGTTTTGCTGAAGCTTTGAGGATCAGACTGACCTGTGTCCAGTGTCCACAGCAGGGGCTGGGAATGAGAGGATCCTTAAGGTCCTTTCCAACTCAAATCATCCCACAATTATGAATGAACTGTCTCACTGATCTATCCCCACTCTGCACACCAGAATCTGTTTCTCAGTCCTGGCTCAAGGATTGCATCATGAAATACCAGAGAGCTGCAGGCCTTGGGTTGTCACCTTACACAACAAACCACAGGATCATATCATGCTGCATATTTCACTTCCCAGCAAAAGCAGCTCCATGAAGATTCCCTAAAGAAGTTAATTCTGGCTTTGAGCTGAAATGACACAGCTGCAGGTTAGTGGAGACCCCAACAAATAAGTATTGCTGAAGGAAGGAACCTCCTGCAGCTCAGATTTCAAAAAAACACGTCCCAAGTTGCAGATGAACCAACTTTGACTGCGTTAGAAATGCCAATTTTGTTACTTCACCATCTCTGAAACACTGAATGTTTGATTTCACAGCTCTTCAAGTGTTATTTTAAAGCTGTTGACTGAATACTGTGTTTAAGCTCCTGCTGATATCTTTCAATTTATTCGGTGTGTAAAATCCAAATTTTCCTATTTTTCTGTGACTATTTCTTTAACCCACTAGAACCCAACAACCTAACCAGGCATAATTTTCTGAAGAATTTACATATATATGTGTGTGTCCCTGTAAAAAAAGATACATATACATACATGCATGTATTTACAGAATCTCCATGCCAACAAATGTTTTTGGGCTGGGAGAAATTCTCTCTGTAAGTCTGTTTTGCTGACTGCATTTTCAGACAGCACAATTTTTTTTTCTAAACTGAGTATTAAATTCACACTCTTTTACAGAGCAGATAAAGCCCCTACCAGATGGCCAGCCAAGGCTATTGCAAGCTGTCATTGCTTCCCACACCCACTTGTCCCTTCAGATTAGGAAATATGGCTCAAGAGTTGCTTTTCCTCATGCACTTTTTCCTATTTCCTCTGCCAGTGAACAGATGATGCCTTGCAGATATCTCCAGCTCTTCCCCAAGCTGCCATTCCAAGGGCTTGCTTTGCTTTCCTGTCTCAGAGAAGGAAAATAGAAGTTTTAAATACACCTGCTCCCTGCAAAAGGGAGTGCAGCATTTACAAATAAAATCGGATGGGGACAGAGCTTGAAGAAAAATCTGATTTATGTCCAAAAAAAGGTGCCATCAGTATAACATGTCCAAATCCAACAGGAACACTTGTGCTGCAGAGTAATCATTCACAAAATAGACACACAGAAATTTCAGAAATTTCTCACAAACCAGGTGTTTGTTTCTTCATTTCCAGCTCCTTCCTTCTGCCCCCTTGCCTTACAGGACACAGGGGCACAGCAGCACTTCCAGCAAGGGACAGAAGCTCTAAGGCTGGGTGGGATGGATCTGACACTTCCAGAAGAGGGAAGTTCTGAGGCTGGGTGGCAATGGATGGGACATTTCCAGCAGTGGGGAGAAGCTCTGAGGCTGGATTGGAAGGGATGGGACATTTCCAGCAGTGGGGAGAAGCTCTGAGGCTGGGTAGGAAGGGATGGGACATTTCCAGCAGTGGGGAGAAGCTCTGAGGCTGGGTAGGAAGGGATGGGACATTTCCAGCAGACAAGGAAAGCTCTGAGGCTGGCTGGGAAGGGATGGGACATTTCCAGCAGTGGGGAGAAGCTCTGAGGCTGAGTGGGAAGGGATGGGACATTTCCAGCAGTGGGGAGAAGCTCTGAGGCTGAGTGGGAAGGGATGGGACATTTCCAGCAGACAAGGAAAGCTCTGAGGCTGGCTGGGAAGGGATGGGACACTCCAACCTTTGCATCCCAGTTTCCTCTCCCCACCTGAGCAGCAAACAGCTGCAGCCCCAGCTCTGGGGGCTGTGGCTGTGCCAGCTCAGTCAATCAGGGTTAAGTGGAGTGTGTGGTGCTGCCTGGAGGCAAAGAGCAGCTGATTTGAGTTTGGGTGTGTTTGTCATCAATCACAGAGATCGATTTCCAATCATGTCAGATATGCCAGGACTGCTCCCAGGTGCTGCAGATTATTTTTATAGGCCTGGCTTCACCTGGATTTTTGTCTTTAAGTGCACAGGTATTTACACACAGCATAATTCAGTCCCTCTTCTGCAAAGTGCCCCAAGTGCTGTTTGTTAATTTGGGCACACACAGCAGGGCTGTGGATCCAGGGGATGTTACAGCTGCTCCAACTCAAGCCTTGCCCCACAGAAAACACAAACATTGCTGTGTGCAAGCAAACATCAGCTGAGCAGGGGAGCTCCTGAGGATGAACCTGGAGGAACAGTGTGGATGTGAGTGGAAAAGGAATTTTTAACACCACAGTGGACAATTATCTATTCTTCTCATTATGAGGATGCACAAACCTCCTGCCACAGGTGGAGTGGGAGCTTCAGACAAAGGTTTTTAGAGTTTAAGTAGCATTGTCCCATGGGATTTAAAGATGGCAAATCAGATATGTTTATATAAAATTATTTATTATGAAAATGATTAGACAAAAGACCTTTATCAGAATTATTTACTACACAGTATAAAAGCTAAAACTACTCCTAGGGGAACACGATGGAGTCAGATCAATATGGGAATTAATCCCTGCTGCTCTGTTTGCTGCCTTGCCCCTGCACCACCCCTCAGTAATTCTGTATTTATTAGTAGGTAAAAGCTGCCAAACTGCCCTCAGGTTCTTTCTCCTCCTTGTATTTACCTTTTCTCATTCAGAAAGCCAGTTCTAAATTCCCAGGTACTGTGGCACTGATGGGTTGGTGGATGAGGGGATCTCTAAATTTTCTAAATGAATGTTTTTAGTGTTGTAATTCCAGCAGCCCTGCAGTGATCCTGAAAACTGTCATGGGGACATGGGGACAGTTTCACCTGGGGGAATGGCAGTGGCAGCTCTCAGCAAAAAAACTAAGCTCTAGAGGGCTCAGATGTGTGATGGATAATTAAAACAATTTTAATGTTTGTTATGTCTTTCTCTACATTGCAACCCTTTATGTGTCCTAAATGGATTAACTACCTTCAATTTGGCCTAAACCTTAGATGCATGCTCTAAAGAACTGTCTTTGATCCAAAGAAAGAAACAGTGCATTTAAGCACAACTCATTTCACAGTAAATAATCCATTTTTCACTCTTCACTGCCTCCCCAGTTTTGTTCTGTATCTGCAGGTTGCAGGAAAAGCACATCCTGAACACCCACACACTCCCTGCATTCTGGTACCCACTCTGGTTTAAATTCTCCATTAACAATTTAATTCCACCACTGCCACTGCTTTGGTCACTGTCCCAGCCACAGCAGAGGCTCTGTGTGGATCCCTAACCCTGCACAGCCCCTGCTGGCTTTGTTTTCATTTCTATTGATTAAAGACCTGCAGGACTCAATGCAAATGCATTTTGGTGACATGTCCTTGCTCCTGGTCGTGCTTTGTGACCTTTTTGTCAGATTTTATCATAATCTCTGAGGCTGAAGCTCAGACAGCCTCCAGGAGCTGGGCCTGAGACACACAAAATGTCAGAATAAAAAGAATTTTTTACAAATTTTATCTTTTCTTTCTTACTTCCCTCCCCCACAACATCAGTTCTACAGCTCAAGTTTACAGTCAGTGGAAAATAAAAAAGTTGGCATGATCAGACTAGAGGGGGCTTCCACTTGCTGACAGTGATTTTTTTTCAGCATGAGGATTAAGTAGATGTATAAACACTTTCAGAATTAGCTTCCAAACACCAGATGGAAAAGTAATTGGAGTCAATGTAGAAATCTGCATTCCAAATCACTGACGTATCCTTAATTCAGGGTTACAACAGGTATCTTCCATTTGCATTTTTTATCTCAGCTCTGATCTCTCTGGGCTTTATCATGCTCAGTGATGATGAATCATAAGCAGTGAAGGACATGGCTGAAACTCCCTTTCAAAATATCAGTTACAGGGCAAGCAAAAGGCAGAAGAAACACTTGGGTTTTTTGCTTATGAAATGAGCAAACTCACCTGGGACAACTAAAGTGTCAAACAAATGTGCCATTTCCCAGTGCCACTCCTAGAGTGACTTTCCAGAACAGAACCATCCTTTAACTTGAAAGTAAAAATTACCTCTGCCAAGTAATACATAGTAAACAATGTGATTTTAATTACATCTCATTAGTTTTTGTTTACTGTGTCAGAAAGTGCCTGGGAGACAACAGTCTGTCCTGATGTTCATCAAACCCTTTGGGTGGATTGCCATTAATTTTAATGGGCTAAAAGTGATCCCTTCAAAGGCCTGTGTTTTAAAAATTTTAAGTATGACTTTTAATTCCTTTAGCATCACAAAGATTTGTTACTTGCATGTTTTTGCAGACCCAAAAGGCTTGAGAACAATCCTAATGGGGCCACTGCTCACTGAGTTTAGGGACAGGTACTGCAGAAGCAAGTAAAACCTTGGAGTCTTGGGTAGCTGAAAGAAAATTCTGACTTTCTTTCTTCTGCAGAAGGTCACTAAAGTGAATTTGAAGCTGGTGTGATAGCACTGGATGGCTTCTAAAATCCTGACACAGAGTTTGAAAGGGTGTGTCAAATAATTTCTGTGGAGCTCAAAACACTCATTTCTGGATTATTTTGGAAGAAAAGTGACACAAGAATATGGAAGTGCTTTTTCAAAGTTAGATAGTGAAATAAACTTTAATAATTTAAGCTCATCCATGCCATAAATACCAAGCATCTTCCACTCTGGAATTTCCAACCCAGAAGAGAAGGCCAACACTAGCTCAGCAGAAGATAAAATGAGTTGAAGAAAATGTTTTTGATCATGGTAGTGGCCTCTAAAGCTCTGAGGATGCTCAAAAAGATAACATCAGCTTTTAGGAGCTGTTTGACTTCAAAGAAATTGCTGTCACAGAGAAGTGAAAATTGATGATCCCATTTCTCTATCTCAGCTGTATCATGCTGTAAAAGGAGCATCACTCCATAAAATCCTAAAGTAATATTCACAGACTCCCAGTAAGAGGAGGAAAAGTGAAATGTTACCATGGCAACAGAAAAAGCTGGAATCTAGAAGACAAATCACTTTTACACCGTCTGCCCCTAATTCTGGGTCACTCCCAGCCATGAAAAGCCAGTGATGCAGAGGCTGCAATGAGCAGGGTTTTTCCTCTCTCAGTCCTCTCCAGCTGACCATTCCTGGGCTCTACCACAGAGCTGGTGCTCCACCTGCCTTCAGGGCTTCTCATAAGTATTCTTGTTTTGCCAGGCTGTGAGTTTTTCCTTTCTTGTTCCTCTTAGCCCAGTAGCAAGGCAAAAGTTAAAGGTAGTGGTATAACCCATAATAGAGAGAAAAAAGGAAAAGAAAAGGAAAAGAAAAGGAAAAGGAAAGGAAAAGGAAAGGAAAAGGAAAGGAAAAGGAAAGGAAAGGAAAGGAAAGGAAAGGAAAGGAAAGGAAAGGAAAGGAAAGGAAAGGAAAGGAAAGGAAAGGAAAGGAAAGGAAAGGAAAGGAAAGGAAAGGAAAGGAAAGGAAAGGAAAGGAAAGGAAAGGAAAGGAAAGGAAAGGAAAGGAAAGGAAAGGAAAGGAAAGGAAAGGAAAGGAAAGGAAAGGAAAGGAAAGGGGTTTCCATTCCAGAAAGAAAATAAAAGAAAAGGGTGGTTTCCATTCCAGAAAGAATTTGTTGAAATTTTACTTTTTGTTATTTATTCAGGGCTGCACTGTTTCTATGATTCGTGCTATATTTAGTATAAATTAGTTCTATGTTTTATCCAGCTAGTGAACTAAAAATTATTTGTATTGCAAGCTGCCAATACAAAAAGGTACAGCATAAAACAGTCAGTGATTAGATTGGAAGGAACTTGATTCTTTTTTCCCCCCTCATTTAGCAGTGCTAAGAGTTTTTTTCACTCAGAAGTATAAAAGATTATCTTACCATTTTCAAAATAACCACTTTAATCAGTGTCTTGAAGGATGTAAGCAAACAGGAAGGGATCAAAAAACAGGAATTACAAAAGCCCAGGCTATTAAAGGGCTTTTTTAAAGGAAACAAAGCCTCTGTGAGCATCACTCTCTTTCAGAACTTTAATTAGGTCTCTGTTTAAAGTCTATCAAAGAACAGATGGTTTTCACAGTTAATAGGCAGCTTGGAACCAATCAATACCAGTTGTTCAGTTCTAACCAGGTCTCCCCAGGGACCTCAAGAGGACACAGTTTAAGGCCAGACCATCCTTCCCAAATGGAAAAGCTGTGTGCTTGTTTCTAACCTGAGGAAAGGGAAGCACCAAGAGCCAAAGCAGTGTTTTTCTGTAATGGGGACTTTCAGCTTTTTCCATGCAAAGGTCATACATGTCCTCCTGTCCCAGTGGTCAAACATTTATAGAGGCCAGTATCAATCAGAAGGACAGAATTCACTCTTGTTTTGAAAGTCAGTGTCAGGTGACTTTGAAGCAAACTCCATCTGAAGCAAAAATCCTTAATTCCAGGATCTTTTATTGAGCCCTGAATCTCATCCATGTGATAGAAGAAATCCCAGAAGAAACAACCAGGTTCAGAAAAAGGAGTTGCAGTTTGATTCTGCTTTTCCTTAATAAATACAAGTTATATTGCTGATATACTAATGATCCTCTGGGTTTAATCCCTGTACTATGTATTCACTTAGCATGAAAGTTCTGCTTAAGTTTAATCACTGTCTGTGCTCCCTCAGGTGAATTTTTACTCTTGAATTCTGTATTGGGCTCTGAATTAAGTGCTATATAATAAAAACTTCTCTCTTCCCTTCAAAATCCTGTAGACCTTAATGAAGCTCTCAATACCAAACAACTTTTCCCAGCACTGACAAGAACTGGATGTGGCCAGAAAGTGAAAAGGTTCAAGTCAAAGAAACAAAGAGAAGGGACCCTAAAGATTATCCAGTGTCACCCCAGCCATGGCAGGGACACCTTCCACTGCTCCAACCCCAATGTCCAGCCTGGCCTTGGGCACTGCCAGGGATCCAGGCGCAGCCACAGCTGCTCTGTGTGTGCCCACCCTCCCAGGGAACAATGCCTTCCCAATATCCCATCTAAACCTACTCTAAAAGCAAATTATTTATTCATTTTCTTTCATTGTCTTGATAGGGAGCAGGTTTTGAAGGAATACTTGGACTTACAGAAAAATGACTGCACTGTGATCAGATCCAGACAGGATGTGGAGCCTCCCAGCTCCTACAGCAACTCTCATATTACAATATGCTCATTTTCTGGCCTTAAAACAGTCTCATATCATAGCAGTGACAGGCAGCAATAATAAAGCTGCAGTTCTTCATGTGCAATTTGAAAATAACAAAAGAAATTGGATTTTTGACTGATTTCCCTAAAAGAAAAAAGTCTTGATTGCTTGGAAACATAACAGTGTACAGCTTTGGAACTCTGTATTTATATAACTGTACAAAATCAGGCTTTTTATCCTTTGGAGGGAAACAGAAAATACTGTGTTTTTCAAGGTGAACTCATTAAAGGCAGTACTTAGGATTTGATCTAACCTTTCTTGTTATATTGATGCCACAGTGATATACATCAATGATTCAAATTGTTCCACTTACTACTGCTGCTTTTGTTTTGGTTTTTTTTTTTTTTTTCCTGTAAGCTATGTGGACCCAGTCTTAGAGACTGGATATTTTATGTATTGATACAGGAAAGTGATTTATACATATTTATATTTTTTGGCCCTTAATCATCTATCCTAGAAAAGCAATGATCAGGAATTCCTATAAACAAAAAGCAACTTCCATTTAAAAATAAACCAAACTGTAGTAGCTGGCTTCAGGTAATAACAATTCCTCCTTTTAATAGCTAAACACTCCAAATGGGCATTTTCCATTGTGAGAACATTATTCCTGGGTAAAGCCCAGCTCCAGCTGGTGAACTCTGATGCTTTGCTGAAGGGGATTCTCTGCTTTTCTGGAGGCTTGCAGGGCAATGCTGATGTTTGGGATGAAAAGCTGCCATCAGACAGCTGAGTGCTGTCCCACATACCTGCTCTGCCTGGAAATGTTCAACTAAAGCTGCATTTGAAGGTCAGTTCTTGCCTGGATAGCCTGTGTGTGTGGTTGGATGAGGGGAGAGCTCCCTGGGGCTCCTGCACTCCTCGGTTCTGCTCTCAGTGCACACAGCCAGCCTTGCTTCCCCCTCTCCTCCCCTCAGCTGCTTGCTGTAGCTCTGTGGATCTGCTCCTGCTGGTGGTGGGAGGGTTTGAGAAATGAAGCTCAACAGGTGGTGGGATTGCTACTGGCAGCCCGTTTGTTATCATTAGTGGGTGCAAGGAAAACAGTGCTCAAGCAAAACTTTTTTTTTTTAAACAAAGCCAGTGATGGGGCTCTGATCCCTGTATTTGGCATTATTTTTAATTTCAACAGAGCCTCACAGGAACGATTCATCGAGTTCTTTTCCTGGAGGAATTTTTCCTCTGTGTACATTCAGAAGACAGAAGTTGCAAAAATTGTACTGATATGGTATCTATTTAGGAAAAAAAAAGGGGAGAGTGATCCTTTTGCTTCATTCCAAAATACATCAAGAGGAAGGCAATCATTCCCACCGAGTTACATCAGACTGAGACCAAAGACACAACAAACACACCAGAATTTAGCACACTGGAGTTCTGCTGATGTTAGCAAAAGACACTGAACCCTGGGAAATATTACATAACAGATTGAGCACTAGATTTTTAAAAAATGTATTAAACCAGTCTTCTAGAATGTATTTTTATCTGAGTCATGCTAAGACTAATTAGACAGATTTTTTGAGTTCATTTTCCTTCTTTTAAGGAAGAGGGGCTCACCTGGTCCCAGCTCCTTGCTCAGGCAGGGCCATCCCAGAGCACAGGGACAGGATTGTGCCCAGAAGGTTCTGGAACATCTCCAGTGAGGGAGACTCCACACATCTCTGGTCTCTATTCCAGTGCTCAGCCACTGCATAGGGAAAATGTTCTTCCTCACATTCAGGTGGAACTTCCTGGGCATCATTTTCTGCCCATTGCCTCTTTGTGGTGACAATAGCAAAGAAAATAATTTTAAAAGATAAAAGGCTGCTGGTAGCAAAGTCATAGTTAATGATTTTGCAAAGACCACCCACAGCAATTTTATTTACTGTCTTCTTTGGCTACTGAGCTCGCAGAAAATTGATCCTATTCTGCACTAGAACAGCTCCAGTTCTAGCAGAGTAATGTCAAGAAAGGGGATGGTGGTTGTTGCCAAATTCCATCCCATTTTGTACAGACACAGGAACTTTTACAGAAAACTCCCTGATCACATCACCAGGAGTAACTGGGTTCATCCTGCCCTTGGCTGGAAGTGCCATGTTGCTGTTTGAAAGCAGAGCTGCTGCTCCTGTAGAACCAGAGAAACTCAAAAATAAGTTTTGGCTGAACTGCTTTTCAGAGCTTTATTTATGAAGGGCCCTGAAGGTGCTGTAAAACAACCTTATTCTTTCTTATGTACAAAGATTGCCTTCAACAGTTTAGGTTGTCAGTTCTGACACACGTATAGATGAGTTTATAGTTTTATGATTCAGCTGGACTGGAGACAAAACATCATCCTGTGCTGACTGGTAACAGAAGCTGTACTTGTCTCATCAGTGTAAATGTATTGGGGCAATATTTTTTTTTCTAAACAGTTTAGGATTTTATTCTGATTATTTTGTTATATTTTAATGAGGCATTTTCAATGAAGTTCAATTTTAATGTATGTTGAGTTTGCTCCGTTAATTAGATCACTTCCATCTATTTTATATAAATATTTTGGATGTAGTTTTATACTTTCTGCAAGAACACATTGCAACCATTACTTCTTATGAGATAATAGAAATGTCATAATTTCATGTTCTGTATTAGATATAAATGGAGCTGCCATGCAATATTCCATTTCTGACAAGAAACCAATAAATCAAGAGAAGAAAGAAGGTAAAAACATTAAGAAAAAAAACCCCAAACGAAGCTGTGATTGATGGGCATACAACCAAGCTAGGATCCCCATGAATAATGTTAGTTACACAACATGCCAAAAGGCAGAGTTTCCAAAGGGAGTGATTTTGTGATTAGCTGTAAATTGTAATCAGGACCAGAATAGTTCCGGGAATTAAATGCTGCTAAGCAAAGAAATGAAGAAAATGGAAAACCATTCTGATGTTAAACAGGGCTTTGTTTTTCTTGGCATCATATTTTGTGGCAGCTGTCCTGCCTATATAGTATTGATTTGGGGGATTTTTTAAATTGACAGCTGAAAAATCTTATTAAAACAAAGCCCAACCTGTGCTGCTGATGGTATTCCATGCTATTAAATCTGAAAGAACTTTTTAAAATCTGATTTTCTCTTCTGTAATTTACCACTCACACATTAGATGTCTTGGGCAATAAAAACATCTGTCATTTTGCTTTCTGGAATGTCATGTTTTAATAGGGGTTTGTAACATATGAAGTGCTCAGAGAGGTTTGTAGGTAAAACCATTCCTTTCATTTCAACAAAATGAAAATAATTTAATCAATATTTCATCCTACAGAATGAATTTTGCCTTCTCACAAAACATAAGTTACCTGACAACATTAATAGATACAGCTGAAGTGCCTGAAAGAAAAAACTTCTGAAATTTGTTATTCAAGTCCAGCATGATTAACAAAGGCCATCCAGATTGGTAGAATTTCAGCCTGTAATTCTTTCCTTACTGCTTAGAGTTCAAACTAAAGGAAGAAAAAAATCATCAGCATTTGGTTTCATGTCTTGCACACAAATTCTCTTACACAAGGTCAACATTGCTTGTATTGTTCTCCCATGGATTGTCTGCACTTGCTGATAATTCACCCATTTTCTGGCTCATCAACTCTTCCTTCCAAGAGATTAAATGGCCCTTGTGTCACCTCAAGAAATATGAGAGAGTTTGATTGCACAGGAATGACAAGAAGGATGAATGGACTGAATTTCAACATGGCTCCTTCCTTTGCTTACCTTATTTCTCTGCTTCTTGGCAAAGAAACAATCTGCTGCCCAGTGAAAAGCAGGATAGATCCATTGGGAAGTTCTGCTTCCCAAAAAACAACTTAGGCCAGGTGAAATTTCCCTGTGAAGGAATCTTTCTGGGCAGGAGGTTGCTGCTAGCTGTGGGGGACTGGCACAAAAAGGAGTCTCTCACACCTCTGGAAAATTCTTTCTGTTCTATTCTATTTCTATTCTATTCTATTCTATTCTATTCTATTCTATTCTATTCTATTCTATTCTATTCTATTCTATTAATTTTCATCTGGAAAAATTTCTGCTACTGGTCTTTTCTTCCCATGTCAAAGAAATTTTTATTAATTTCCATGGCTCAGTTTCCCTGTTCCAGAATAAAAATATGAATGAAGACCTTCCTGTGAAACCTTCTCAGGAAATGTGGAGCATAATCAATTTATGCTACAAATTATTGTCTCAGAGCAAGATAAAGGTATTAACATTTTATTTGACATCCTTTAGTCCTGTATCTGACTATTTAATGCAAATAAACACTTATATTCCCCTTTACATCTTGGATCTTAAAAGGAAAGATCAATCATGGGTATTTTTACATTCAAATAGGACTTTTGCTTTTGCTGCACATTTTTGTAAACTGCCTTTGCAGGGCTGTGGACTGGACAGGCCATGGAGAGAAGGGCAGCAGGTTGTCAGTAGGGCTTGCCCTCCAAAAATATGCCAAGCCAGATCTAAATCTCACTGAAGCACTAACAAACTCCCATTCTCTTTCAACTGATATGATTCTCTTCCATTCCTGATATAATTAATCCTCATTGTATATGGTACTTCCCACATTCAGTACTGGGCATGAAAAACAGCTAATTAATTTCTGCTCAAGCACCCTCAAAAAGATAAAATTAAAATAAGTTCTGCAGGATATAGATATAGATATAGATAGATATAGATATAGATATAGATATAGATATAGATATAGATATAGATAGATATAGATATAGATATAGATATAGATATAGATATAGATATAGATATAGATGATATAGATATAGATATAGATATAGATAGATATAGATATATATAGATATAGATAGATATAGATAGATATAGATAGATAGATTATATAGATAGATATAGATATATAATGGCCAATATTAACAGAGCTCCTAAAAGCCATAATTCTCCTGCAGAGGGAAGTATCAGGCCTTCTCTGCCACAGTGCAGGGCAGAACCTGGTCTGTGTTTGAGCAGAATACACATCAGGCTGTGTTATAACCAGCTGCTATTTCTGTAGGACATGAACACACCATGGACACAGAGTGCCAAGGTTTTGCAGCACAGGTTATCTCATGGGCACCATCCCTGCCTGAGTAAAGGCACTGTCATTATCTCTAAAAAAAGTACTTAGAGTCACTCTCTAGTGTATGTTAATAATGATACACTAATTGAGTCCTGAAGCTCATTGCTCAGAAGCAATGGATTCAGGGCTGATAGTAGTATTTTATAGTTTTGGACAGAATACAAGTGAGAGTGTTGCCAAGATAAACTCAAGGTTTGCTTTTATTGCTGGCAGGCATTGCAGGAGCTCCTTTGTTAGAGCTGGAGTTCTGTAAAATATATCAGCACAAAGCTCAGCCCCAAGTCCCTAAATCACTCTGCTGAAGGTGAAGTCCTCAATAATCTGTGCTGAAATTCCCCTACAAAAGAAAATTTAAGAAATTCCTTTCCCTCCTGAGGGAATTCTTTCTTGAAACTCAGCATGGAAAGATAAAGATTGTGGAGTTCATTGTTATTTTAAACAGCCCTCAAGAGAGCATGAAATGAGACATTTATTACCTTTGCATTGCAGGTTGCCACTGGCACACGTTTACCACTGGATAACGGGCAAGGTTGGACAAGAACACTTTTTATCCATAGCAAGCCCTTGTTAAAATATTGGCAGCATATTTTGGAGCCAGACATGGTCAGACACAGCACCAAAAAGCTGCAGGGGACACAAAAGGAATTGCACTGCTCTTGTTTGTCCTCAGACGTGCTGTGCATGACTTCTGTGGTTTATCAGGCACCTAGAACAGATTCTTTCCCCTCTGAATTCTACTGGAATTTTCTGATCACTCTCTTAGGTACCTAAAAAGACAATTCATCTAGGGAGCTGTGCTCTTCACAGAGACCTTTCCTGTGCAGCTCTGGAATCAAGGGATCGTGGAGCTCTGTAACAAATCTTGGCAAGTGGCACATACTCACTGTATTTGAAAGTTGGTACATTCCTAAGGGAACTGCTTACAAAGATGCAAGCCATCTGTCCCTACTTCTGGTGTTTTCTCTGCTTCCACATCCACAAGTTAAGGTAGAAATAATGTTTTCAACTCAAAAGCCTAATTTGGGCTGTAAATTGTAGGTTTGTAATGATCAAATCTGGTTTAAGCCAGGCAGTGAATATTTTTGCATTGCCCTTTGCTGGTAGAGATTTCTTCTAGCACTGACTTTCTTGCAGGTTACTGCCCTGTTATCTGCATTTAATATGGGATATTACCACATCCCCAAATCCATATTCTGGACTTGTTTCACCCAGATCCAGGATTATTTGCAGTCACCATTCTGCTGCACTGGCTGCTCTCTCTCCATGGATATTCCATTATAATAAATGTGGGCAGTGTAAAAAACAATGTTGCAGAATATTGCTTTGATTAGCAAGGTGCTGCAAGGGTTCCTTGGAGAGTTCCATGCACTGACACCTGGAATGAAGAGCAGTAAAAGGAAAATACCATTTCATTTCTCTGCAGACACATTGTGTGGGCAGAGCTGAGCCCTCCTGCAGCTCTGAGCCCCCACAGCTGACTCTGTGACCAGAAGAAATGAGCTTGGACTCGATGCACCAGGCAAGGAAGGGTTTTTGGAATGAGGCATTTTCCTTGGGCAGGATAAGGAGATATGTAGCCCAGCAGGGCCCAGTCTTGCTCCCATCAGGGCATCCCAGGCACTGTGCCAGGTAAAGAACAGGAGCTGCTCAGCCACAGGAGGGTCCAGCTGCCAGCACAGACAAGTTCTCTGCAAAAGGTTTTTCTACTTTGCTCCCAAAACCATCCTTCACACAGTTTTTCTTAACAATTTCCAGCAATGAATGTTGTACAAACTGCTCCTTTTCTTCCCTGTCCTACCATTAGTTTCAATTTTGAATAAATTTGGTGAACTTCAAAATCCTGACCCCTGGTTGTGAAAGCACAGGATGCCTCAAGCTTCCCTTAGGGCTGTGGCTGATAAAGCACCAGGGTTAAACTCATTGAATTTATGCCTGTTTTGAAAGAGTTTGTCCTTCCTACAAATTTCCAAAGTCTCACTGCTGGCCAAGCCCAAACCCACAATGTTTTTAGCCTTATATTAACTTCTACTGAACTAATCCCTAATTGCTTTACCCTCAGTGCTTTCAGTACAACATCTGATATGATTAGCTAGGCCATTAATTATCTTGTACTTTAACTATGAACCTCCTGCTGAAATTCAAGAAAAGGTCAATGCATATCTGGAGAAAATGATACCTAACAAGGTACATTTATCAGCAAATTAGGCACACTGTGAGTTCAGCACACACAGACTGTCCAAAGGGTTTTTACTCCTGTGCTAATGGTACTTGAGATTTTTTGCTAAGGGTATTTGCTTGTAGTCAACAGGAGACTGCCTGGCTAAAAACCTCCCATGGACATTAGTGAACAAAAATCCTTTATACATTATAAAATTACTCAGATTAAAGAATGCAGAAGAGATTTGTTAAGTGGTCCAGTCTGTACATATACCAAGTAACACCTGAGGAGCTGCTGTTGCAGACAAGTCTGTTATGTTTTCAACTCAAATAAAAAAAATAGTTGTTGCCACATAAACCTCCCAAAGAACAGCTTACAAGAATTTGTTTCCAGCAGTGTTGCTGGCCTAAATTCCACAGCCCCAAGCTGCTGCCTCTGCTGTGGCTGAGAAGTTGTTTGGTTCACCTGAACCAGGAGCTCATCCAGAGGAAAAAGCCTTTTTTTATTTCTGAACTACTTTTAACCTGAGTCTAGGTCCCCAGGCAGCCTCACAGCTGCACAGACACATCCAAGCAGGCAGCTGAGTGGTCAAAAACAGGGAAAGAGGCTTGTAGGGTGATGTTACTACTCCAAGTATGTCAAAACACCACCTGAGTGATTGCAGAATTAATTAGTAAGTTCCCATTAGGGTAAAAGGAGCCTGGCACAAGCCCTTTGAACACAGATGCATTTCCACCCATGCCTTGAATCTGCTGTGCCTGTGGTCTCCTGCAGCTGGCATTTTGAACTTAATGCTATTTAAAAGAAAGGCAACAAGTCAAGGTTATATTAAAAAATATATTGGGGACATGTTTAAATAAATCAAGTGTATTTCAGTTCAATACATCTTTGAGGGTTTACAACTTGTATAATTTCTCTGGTGGAAGGGCTAGGCTTGGGATCTATTATCAAAACAAAGGACAAAAGGCTGAAGAAGCTGCCCTCAGTCTGCACAAGCATTTGGCACTTCTTTATTTCCTCTTCCAGTTTATGAGTAATAAAACACCTGGGTGCACATGGCAGTTTTGCACAGATGGCTGAGCTCAGGAGGGCTTGGGAGCCAAACCCAGTTTATTGCAGCTCCTGCTCAGGCAGCTCTCTGTGCCCAGGCTCTGAGGCTGCAGTGAGCTCCTGCTTCAAGGTTCTCAGCTCCTTTGCAAATCAAGCACTGATGTCATAGGAGAAATCCCTCTTCTGTCCTCAGGACTTTTCAAACAGGTGCCTCATTACATAAACATATAATACATACATATGCATTTATACCTATTGTTAATTCTGTCTCAGTTTGCAGTTTCTGTTAATAGCTTTTTTGATGCTGTTGTCAGGCACCACTGTTTTCTAAATGTGCTATCTCCTGAGAGGATTTCACAAATCATTCAATATGAGATGTCACCACATCTCAATCAATAAACTTGTATCACGACCCTACTAACAAAGGGGTTTCCAGTGGCTGAAACCACAGATATTTGTACAAAGGATTGGGCTGAAAAGCAAAACTAATCTTGTTTATTGACAGAGCTCAGCTCTGAGAAAGAATGGTCCCTTAACAAATCATTTAGCCAAGATATTTTGCAGAAATGCTGACCCCTTCATGAAGGACTTTTGGAGGTGATTTATTTTTGCTCTCCAGCTACAACTCCTGTTTTTCACTGTCCGTATTTTCTCCACATGGAGCTTCCAGCGAGAAGCCAAGGGTAAAAACCAGAAGAAATATTTGCCATGGCAAAGCTGAGCTCCCTTTTGCCTGGCCACTTAACATGGGCAGAAACCTGAAACCTGATTCTGCCTCAGATCCCTTCTCCAGCTCACTTCACACAACTTCAGACCCTCCCTGGTGGCTGCTAGAGCTGGAGCTGATTATTTAGATACTCAGAGCTGTATTTTCTTAGTTCTTTGTGCAGACAGAAAAGTGGGGGCAGAACAATCATACCTGAACATCCTGCAATGCAGAGAACACCATGAATGTGTTCTAAGCTACCAAGAGATGAATAGCCAAATTGGCTTCTTGCTGTACTCAAGTGAGCTCCTGGTTCCTGAATAAACCCTGTCCTACTCATGCACTCAGAGCAGTCTCAAGCATAAACATTGCTTTGGTTGTACTCATGAGGCAATTTTAACAAGATTCCATTAAAAGTTATTTGAACTGTTTTTTGGCAGAAAGTAAGCTACAAGGTCAACTGCTTGATTTGTTCTCCTTTTAGGCTTAGATGCTCTCTATAACCATCTTTTAAATAGACACACTTCACTTTTGATTGTCTGGATTTATATGGATCTGGAGCTGGTTTATAGACTTATAAAAGATGTTTCTTTTACAGCCTCCATATGTAAAGGGAGCCTGAGAGTCCTGTGTTTTAAGAGCCATCAAGCTGAAAGCACCACTCCTCCTGCACTTTGGGGAGCTGCATTTTACCTTTAAGGGGGTGCATTAGGTGGGTTCTCTGCTTTCCAAACTGCTCAGCTGAGCACCAGGAGCAAACCCCTGTACTTGTGGCCACCTCTGCTCAGGTCACTGAAAATTTCCACTGTGGAAAAAAAAGACAAATACTTTGGTCTTTGGGATCTGCAACAGAGGGCAGAGCAGTTTATGTTTTTCTGTCCATAGGTCACTTTGCAGTTAGGAATAAACCCTAAAAGAAGTGCTGGGTGATGGCTGTGCTGGTCAGGCTGGAAAAATGGGGGCTGCTGCAGGAAAGCAGCTCTGCAGGGACAGCCCTGGGTCCTGGTCATTGCAGGCAACACCTACATTCCTCCTTTTCTTCAGCTGTTTGATCACACAGCCAAAGAACACAAGGTTCACATGTTCCCATGTTTGCTGGTCAAACCCCACTTGCAGGGCCCAGGATGCTCCAAGGACCCTGTTTGGATGCACCAGACCCCAGCTCACAGCTCAGCCCCCTCCTGAGACACCCAGGGGCTGTGTGGGACCCAGAGCCCATCCCTTCACCCCATTCCTGTCACCACAGCAAAATGGCAACTCTGTAGAGGACATCCCTGGTGAATCTGCACCTGAAGCAAATAAACACCCCCTCAGTGGCTCTACAAAAATGCCCTGCAGCCTGCCTGGAATCATATTTACACTGCACTGGTTCCATCAGCCTTTGGGAAGTTAATCCTGATTCACAGTTAGGAAAATCAAGTCTAGAGCCAAGCTCAGAGTTCAAGAGTTGCTGTTAGAACAGTGTGAAAAAAACCCTCAGACTGCTCCTATTAAATGTAAGTAGCTGCCAGTGATCCCACCATTTGGATTAAGCCCAGGTTTGCCAAGAGCATTGAAATAGAACAGACATGTGAAATAATATTTCCCATTATTAAACAGAAATTAATGGGATTTACTATTTCAACTCTGGGGAACACACCCCAATTCAAAGGGATGATTAAAAATAATAGTCCATTAATACAGCTCTTACTCCTTGCTCCTGTTTTAAGATCCAGTCTCCACCAGCAGCACCTTGGCACTAATAATTTCGTAGGAAATATGAAATGCTAGATTTTATTATTCATCACATGTTTAAAAAAAAAAAATCACATGCAGGAAAAAATCAGGGAGAATATTATTATGGGAATAGCATTTTAGACAGAGTTTGTAAAAGGTTTGTCATATTGCAGGCACAAAGTTAGAAATCTTAATTTAACATTAATTGGGAAAGGACCAAGGACAACTCCAGCACAGTTACTGGAAATTTTCTGAGCTATGCAAGGCATCTCCCAGCACCAGGAGGAATTCTTTGACTATGCTATTTTTATGAAGAGCTGTGCAAGGAGGTGTTCCCAAAGGACAGGAACATTCCTACTGGCAGAAGCAGGAGTCCTGGAACAGAGGAAGAGAAGCAGGGGATAAAAAGTTTTCTACAAGAAAAAGTTTTCAATGAAAAATTCACTTCTGTCCAAATGAAAATTTTTTGAAAGGTACTGGATTTCTTAGGGAGGCTCTGATTTTTTTGCTTGGAATTAATTAATAAAAATTTCCACCTCCTTTCCTGTCCAACTACACCCTGTTCCATAGTTATTTTGATTTTTAAAAAAAATCTTCTGGACAATCTTTTTTTTTTTTTTTTTCTTTTTTTTTATGCTTACAGTCACTTCAGCACAGATTAAAATGTAGCAGGGAAAACTTTAAATTTATTAAAGTGTATTTAACCTTATCTGTTTAATTATGCATTATAATACATAAAAAATGAATCAAAATTTACTGGATATAGTGGAAGCTGTGCTGTGTATGATGTGTGTTAAAGATTTCTGCTGAGGAAGCAAAGTATTCATTTGTAGCAGATTTAAAATCACTCTATAAACTCTATTTTTCTTTTTTAACCATAGGTTACAGTCATTTTCCTTCCTTTATGTCTATACTTCCATTTGCTTTTAAGATGTAAGAATGGCTTGTTACTGTAGTTGCATCCCATTTTTTGTTTCTGTAACTAGGACTAATTTTTATGCCATATTCCCAAACCAATTCCTGCACTCCAGACGCTCCTCATTGCTGCAGAATCCTCCTGTTCCCTCTTCCATTGCAAAGGCAGCTCCTTGCCAGGGTCCTCTCACACACCCACCAAATCTGACTGTTCTTGGTGCTGCTGTCCCCTCCCAAGGGGATGTGTCAAAGCCCAGCACCTTCTTAAAATGCAATTTAAGCAAACTCATCAGACTGCTCAGTGTGGCACAGAGTTGATAAATACAAGTGTATATAACCCTCCACTCTGATAGTTAACATGAAAATGAGGCCAGTGGTCACGGGGTTTTGTTGTGTATATATTATTTTTAAAAAATCTGTATTCTAACTAACAAAGGACATTGTAAAACTTCAAAAAATTCTGTCTGAGAGGGTAATTTATAAAGATACAAAGACAGTTATCTGTTTAGGATAAAAAGTTTGCTTGGCAAACTTGCTCCCAGAGCAAGAAGGATTTTGGAAAGCCAGTTCAGTGGGAAGCCCCAAGACTCACTAGAGGGTCACAGCCCACAGCAGGCAAGGAGATGCCAAGGGAATTGCTGGGTCCTGAGAAGCCAAACAGGAAAATCTTGTCCTCAACATCAAATGTGAGTACTAGAGAAGACAGAGATGTTATTCTTGAAGATGCAGAGAAAGGACAAAAGGCCACAGATTCGAGCTCCACCTAAAAACTTTCAACTGTGTATTAGGAAAAAAATGGCAATCCTACTAGTCAAACATTACAACAAGGCCAGAGAGGAAAAGGATCTCCAGCCTTGAACAAGGCCCTAAGCAGGGAAGTTGGACGAAGCAACCCTCCAAGCTATTTTTTGTGATTAAATAAAAAACCTTGTTGTAAAGACCCACTGGAAGTAAGGTAATTTTAATTACAGCCATGAGTTTATATACACAATAATGTGTATTTTACATATATCAAGGAAAAAAAAAATCATACTGCATTTCAAAATCTGTTTACTGCAATAACAGAGGCAAATAGTCAGGAAAAAGGTTAAGCCACTAGTATTGAGGAAAGTCACAATGTGTGTGTAAATTGATGCCAGAGGAAAGCTACAACAGCTCAGTATTCAGACATGAATTCCAAGGGTTTCACAATACCTAACTCACCTCAACCTCACTACATGAAAATGGAGTCTGGATTGCAGGGCTGGATCTAGATTATTATCTAGCACCCATAAGCTTCAGGTTCCTATTTACAGTAACTGTTCTGAGATGTTAAACTGCAAGGTCAAGGTAAGTGTTTTAATTCTCACAACTGCAGCCTAATTTCACTAAAATTGCCTTAATTAACTTAGAATAGTCTGTGATTCTATAATTACCAGATCAAAATGTCATTTTAAATCGTTCCTCATTTCAGGATATGTGAACACTGAACTAGCTGTAACTGACTTCTAATATTTTCAAAGTCAAAGGTTCATTTTTACTTAAAAAAAAAGCCACAATAGAACTCTTAACAGAGGCTTAAAAAGGTCTTTATAAAATAATCTCCATCACACTTACAATAGTAAGAAAATTACTCTGGTTGCTAGTTTTTAGTAAATATGAACTTGTTTGTGTAATCTGTATTAAAGATGGTTATAACCACAGTTCATATTTAAAGGTGGACAAACAAATGTGTCAAGAAAAGTAGATTATTGCTGTTTCTCATCAAGTCCTTTCTACTAAGGACATGCTGCCTTGGTAGGCAAAGCATGTCTGGCAGCCAGCTGAGACAGGAGAGCTGAAGGAGAGAAGTTATGATTTGCATGCCAAAAAAACCTTCTTCAATCACCTTTTATTTGGCAATGGGAGAATTGAAGTGATTTAAGATTACAAGTGTGTCATTCCATCCATCTCCTGAATGACAGTGCTGATCATCTCATAACTTAAGTTTGCTTGAAGTGACACAAGAAGGTAGAATCCCAGCAAGTTCTGGACTGGCAGGAAAAAAAACTTCTGATGCTTATCCTGTCATATGCAACTATGAAAATACCAGATGTTCTTCAGAGGGTTTTTCACCAGGTCTGTATGGCTGTGCAGAGAGAACAGAACATGGACATATTGGAAATAGGAAATCTATCAGGTTTTCTATTCCTGCAGCAGTACTATCAAATCAAATATGCCATCACTCAATTCAAGAGGGCTCAAAAATATCTCAAAATCCATACACGTTTTTAATCAAACTTTTCATACAGTAAGCCTCTGAAATGTACTTTCTGTGGACACAAATTGCCAATTACAACTGCAAACAGAGAAAGCTCACAACTGCTAATAGGGTGTCATTCATTAAACATTTTAACCAGCTGTTAAGATTCTTTAGCTTGTGGTAATCAATTATCCTAGTGAGGATGGTGATAGTTTATATGCCCACGGTCTAATCTGCTGGTGCACTTTTTTCCATTGTTTACATGAAACCTTACACTACTGTTTCACAAAGAGCAGCTTCAAGATGGTCTAAAAGGGCTAAATCAAGTCACTCATACAAAATAAAATGGATGGTGCTGTCAGAGGCACTACTGGATAATTAACTTCACACTGCCGCCCTTCAAGTTTGAAGGTTTTAAAAGAATAGATAAAAAAGAGAAAAAAAACACAACTGCTAACAGTGGGGGAGAATTTTCCACTTTAGTACTTCCAGATTCCTTGTGATGTGATAATATTTTGCACAGCTCATGTAAAAGCTCATGTCCTGTAGAAAAGATCCTGGTCTCGTGGTGTGCAGCCTTCCCAAGACATCACTTCAGTGCACTCTGCCTTCCCATCTAAGCCTCTGGTATCTGAATCCCAGTCCCAAACATTGTCCAGTCAAGCCAGTGCTGAGGGACATTCTGAGGAATTCCTGATGGAATTACAGACTTCTCTGTGCTTTGCTGTGTGACATCCTGCTAAGCTGTTCCCCAACTGTGTAGTTCTCAATGAAAAAAAAACAATTATCCCAGTGTCTGCTGCAGCTGAGCAACAAGCTCCTCTGAGCTCTGCACTGATAAATCATCACATCCCATTCCCCCCTGTAATGAGGCTAAAGGCATTTCCTTTGCAATGAGATTCATATGATTTCAACCAGAGCCATCATAAAGACATAGAAGTAGGGAAAAAATTCTGCAACTGTGACTTGAGACTCTGCATAAGCCATTGTGATGACTGATACAGCACTGTCAGAGCTGTGCAGCCAGCTGGTGCCTTTTTCCTTTTACTTCTCCACGCTTTAAAGAAATGCATTTGATCAGCCTTGACATTTTATTTTAAAAAAGCTGCTATCAACTGACCATCAGAAGCATTCTGTTACAAAAGAGTACTCAAACTGTATGGTAGCAATGAAAGATACCTAAAATCTTCCTCTGAAATGTCAAGCATTTCTCTTCATGCTGGGTATTTATGTACCTTGACATTATCAGCTCTTCTGAAAATGGAGAAATACATCAGAAACTATCTTGTATGATTCCAAAAAGGCAAGGTGCATATTATTTCTTCCTTGCCTCTCAAAAGAAAGCACCTTGTTTTCTGTAACATCCAGTCATGCAAATTGGTACAATACAGATCCTCAGTTTGGAAACCTACATCTTAAAATAAGAATACCTGCAAGAATATTTCAGCTCTAAGATACTCAATTATCATGTGTATTTAATTTTGTTTCAAAGCAAACTTGCATGCTGTGTCATTTCACTTGTTCTACTGAAACTCTTAATCTATACAAAGATAATAAAATACTGACCTATGCAAGGGTCTCATTAATTTATCAATAGCAATGTTTAACACCTTCTTAGGAGACAAACAGCTTTTGCTGGTAAATGTGCACCATTGGTCAACCAATCCAAAATGGACATTACAGCAGTGAAACACTGTTGGGGTTCTTTAATCTACTGCACTGCAAATAAGGTTTCATCATATAATTTCACCAAATTTTCCTATTCTTGAACATTCACTGAACAAAAGAACTGAGAGAAGAAGAAAAAGAATAGAGAGATCATACTTTGTTGTATTTGTGGTTGCAATTATTATCCAGTACCAAAAGCACTAACAGCAGATATCTTCAGGGAATGAAATTAAGAATTCAAAGGCTTCCCCTGCATTCAAGTTTAGAAATTGTTTTTGCAATCAAAATGACATTTTATGGCTGTTTGCTCTGTAATTTAAACTTCAGGGGAGAAAGGGAAAATAAAGACATCTAAGGTGCAGCTGAACTTGATATGAGCACACTAGTTACATTAGAGCAAACTTACAAATTCATGTTTTTATACATCAATGCTGTGGCTGCTCAGGATTGATATTCATGGTCCTGTATATCTCTTTGAGAAACAGCAAGGCAGTGTCTTCAGATCCCCTACGAAGCATGAAATTAATTAAACAAAAGGAAAAAAGAGAAGGATAAAAAAAGAAAGAAGTTAGTTCAGTATGGTCCATCTTCTATTTCTCCTAAGTCACATTCCATCCTATTTCAGCTCTCTAAAAACTTTGCACAACCTTTGGCCTAGTATTTATTTTTCATGAAGATGGCCTTACCTCTACCAAGTTCCTTCAAGCTGTAATTCTACACAAGTTTTGAATTAGTTCTGCTATCAACCCTATCCTATGTATTTAGCTTTTTTCCTGTCCTCCCTAACTTCCTATGCTGCAACTCCAAATCCCCTCCTCTATCCACTTCTTTGATGTTACTTCTTTGTCTTAATCTCCTCAAATAACTTATTACTGTCCTGAATACATTCCATGACTCATTCTACTCATTCTGTCCCACTCCATTAATTAGACCAGTTCTAGCAGCAATATTTTAATTCCTCTCTAACTGGCAGGCCCTTAATTGTAAACAGACTATGTTAAATACCCATAGTCTTCCTCCCTTCCTTACTACTAAAATGTTAGATAGCTCTCAAATAATTTATAGATTAATTTCACTCAAGTGCCATGTTCAGAGTGGCTGTTTTTCCTCCTCTTTTCAAAAATCAAAGCTTTGGGCTATCTAAATTTAAAGTTAACATGAACAGACTTAATTTTCTTCTTCATCTATAAAATGCTATTTAAACACACATAAACAATACCAACATAAAAAATAATTACGTTAAACAGGCAAATTTTCACAAAGTTCCAGAGATGAAGGAGTTATTAGATGGGTGCAGTTTCCTGTGGTTTTTAAAATAAACTATATATGGAACCAGTAAAGGAGATTTAGATGGTCAGAACTGTGATCCTCCAAATGTGAGGAACATAACATGCAAGCTAAGGGACTACATATATTTTCCACAATTCAGCACAGACATTACTTGATGGTCTCTGCATTAAATAAGCAGCAAACAAGCAAGAAGAAGGTCCAACACAGAAGCTCTAATCTCTCCAACACTCAGAGCATTTCATTTAAAGCTTTTCCCACTATTCCTTAGGAAAAAAATGCTCTCCTATTTGGGCCATTAATCACTGTGCTTATCTTCCTTACTCGAATGACAAAACCAGCTCAAAGTACCAAGTTTTTAAAGTCCTGGCAGTGATGGGCTGCCACCCTGTGGAAGGAATTGCCATGGCTTCAGCCCTGCCTGTGGATCGGCACTGCCACCAGCGGGTGATACTGACAGAGCTCAGGGCTCACAGTACCAGTAACCCCTCCTCTGGCAGGGGCTGAGCTTCCCCGGGGAAGTGATGATGGCTCTAATGAGACCCTTCAGGAAATGCCTTCAGAGCTATCTGAACCTCTGAAAAAAATGCCTGCTGAAAATTACATACTGAAAATCAAAACCTTCAGAAAGAATGTAGAGCACTCTTTGTCCAGCACCTGCTGAACTCAAAATGAGAGACCAGTCACTCCTCCCTCACCAACATCACTTTGCACAGCTCACAGCTGACACCCAAGGTTGGCTGTTACACAGGTGTGGTGTTAAATATACTTCACACATCCTTTGCTCTGCCAGAAGAAGCAATAAATTTTACCACTTATTGTAATCTAATAAAAATCTAATAAAATTTGAGAACAGTTTTATTTGAAAAACTACAGTAGTGAAAATGCTTTCAGAGCTCTCCTTGTTTTGAAAATGACAGTAGCTGAAAATGTGTTTGGAGTGTCCAAGGTCGAGAGAACAGTGTGGAATGTCTTTATTGTAAACAGATTTGTTCACTGTGCACTAACGCAGGATTTTACTTTGAAACTGGATTATCAACTACTGACATCAAAGCACAACACCCTGAGCCTGACAGTCCTGGACAATCACGTATACAGTGTACTTTAGGCAGTATTTCTGGAACCACAGATGTTTGCCCTTACCAGTAGCACAGGTGGCTCTGCAAAGCAAACAGGTACTCATTGAAGCTTTCTATTGGTTTCTCTTGTAGAACATAATCAATGCGACGCCCTCCATTTAGCATCCCAACCTTCACTGAAACATCTTCATCTTTTGGAGGGTCTGGACTTTCAGTGATCTTCTCAGCTAAAATCAAAGAGTTTCAGATTTAAATTATTTTCAAGCACAGCCTGCTTGACTATATTTAAGAAATATCACCCATTTTTCCTGCTGTAATTTCCACATGTTTGTGATAAGACAATAGTAACAACCCAGCATGGTTCAGAAAGGTTACTGAACTATAGGCTTCCTTCTTTCCTAAAAGTTTAAACAGTTTTCTTAAGAAGGAACTGCTGAGTGATCTCTCCCTGAACTCACTCCAACCCACAAAGCTTTCATTGTAATTCCTCTCCCAAACCCAGCTGAGAAGGAGAGTGACAGAGCAGCTTTGGTGGGAACCTGGCATTTAGGAGAGACCTCCTTAACAGTCAGGAAAAACAAAAGCAAGCAGTCACTGGGATACTCATGTCAATTTATTTGAGACATGTAAGTTACAGAAAAGCCAATAATGTGTCCACATACCTTCCACCACCTGCTTTTCTTCCTCCTCTTTAATTTGGTTAGCTACTTTCTCCAGTTCTGCTTGCAGCTGGGTTGAAGATGTATGAGCACGTGCAAATTCATTAAGGGTCTGCCATGCACTCTTCAAAGAGCTAATAAAGCCCTGCTTCAGATCAGATCCCATACGAGACAGAGAGTCTTTCAGCTCTGAGAAAGAAAAAAAAAACTAATTAAAAATTTAATTCAGGAGGATTTCAAATTACCAACTAAAACCAGAATGATGAAGTTCTATTCAATAAACATCCCAATTACCAGGGGAAACAGGCTTGCTATGTCAAAATTTGTGCTTCTTGCTTCTCTGTTTAATTTTAGAAGATTAGGTGAAATACAATTAATACACAATTGACTTCTTACTGAATGGGTCAATGAATCCACCTACATCAAAGTAAACACAGTAAGGAGCAACAGACCATATTTTCCTCCTATACCATACACACTTTTGGAGCTGTAACCTGAAACAAGTATCGTGTAGTCTAGCAAAGCAGACTCACTCTAATGGACAATCCAAAGGACAGGTGGTGCAGAATTCCTACAAGTGCCTGAAAAAAGGCTTTCAGGAGGGCTCTGTGAATTTGCACAACAGCAAAACTGACTTTCCTTATTAGATGTGCAAAACCTAAATAGAGCACCTTGGTCTGATGTGCACCCATGAGTAACAAAATCAGTCTGCCCTCCAATGGCTACAGAACCTCCTTTTCTCTCAGGGTTTCCAACACTGAACACACTCTGGTTAAACACATCATGGTGGACATTAGGGACACCAATAAATTTAGTTTCTGCTCCACAGCTTCTTAGAAATGAAGGTGATCAAGCAAGGTACAGCAATTTTTTTAACTGAACTTTGGGAATGAGAAGGTTAAAGCTGGAGGAAATATGATTACTATTTTTGAATGAAATTGTGAATGCCCAGCTTAGGGGCTGTGTGGAATCACATCTGATTTAGGAAAAATATGGAGTCAGATATCCAGGGATATTCATTAGTCTCTTAAAATCTTACAACATTCTAATGCATCAGATGAGCAAATGAATAGGATCCATATGAAGTAAGTTTTCTTTTTACCCAGATGAAGTCTTTTTCTGCCTTTATGATGTGGAATGAGAACTGGTTTTAAATCCATGTCTTCAATGATCATTGGTTCTAACCTGTAGGCTACTGGATCAAGCTGTTAAGAGATAACACATTAACATTTAGTTACCTTTAAAATTATTCTAATTATCATATTTCAGTAAAAAAATCCCTATAGACAACCATTTTTGAATTCTGCACTATTTGAATTTACAGAAATTGAGCTCATGACGTATTAAGCAGGTTCATTAACTACTTTGGTCTTTCTCCTACAGAAGGAGATTCTGAGGAAACACAACAGCAAGATTTCCTTGCACTCAATTTCTATCAGCGTTGAACTTTTAAACAAAATGAGACAGCAAACACTGCATGTAAAAATACAAATATTCCACAAAAATCTAAAAGAGTGGCCTCATACTAATGAAAACACTCAAACAACTCCCCCCCAAAAAAACTTCTTTAATTTAGAAAAGAAACAAGGCAAATATTATCAAAACAACCCATGCCTGGAAGTGTTTTGGGAAATGTACATACAGGAACAAGAGGTGTAATGCTCTGAAGGTAAAACTTAATATTCTGCCTTTTTTGTCATCTACATCAACTAAAATCAAATCTCAAAAGCACGGCTACTCACTGGGTGATAGATATTGAAGAACCCCTTGCAGGTAGGGAGCCTGTAGTTTTCATCAATCTTCTCCACACCCCTCACAGTAAGGAACACACCAATAGGGGAACCAAGAGCAAAGAAAATATCTGGTTCAAAGTCCAGTGCGCTGTAAACCACAGAAACCTACCAGACAGAAATCAGACACTTCATCTCTCAGAACTGTCAGCTTCAAAGGAAGTAGCAAAAGGTCATCAGCATAAAAGAAAATATAATGAAAATAGAGGATTGATCAAATCCCTTAAACTGTTCAAATCATTGAGATCTACGTAGTCTCACCTGGCCAGTTCCAACTTCAAAGTACTCATAGTCAATGTTCACAGAAGACACAGATGCACCAACTGGGAGCTTCCTCTTTGAGTTCATCTGACCAGACTCTGAAGGTGAGACAGAAGAAACTGCCTCTTTTGATTTCTGGGTCTCTTCTTGAGTCTGGAGTGTGGCAGCCAGCACAGCTTTCTTTTCTGCTACTGCCTTCTTCTGTTCCTTTTGAGAAAAGTTTTAAAGTTAAGGAGAAAAAAAAGTTAATTTCACAGTTGTCAAAATTCCTTCAATATATCCAGATGTTAACAAGACTGTTCAAGAACAGAAGCTACTCCACAGCAAGGAAGTCGGTTACATTTGCTGAACAACTTTTTATTTCAATCCTGAAGTGTATTTACCTGCTTGGCAGCTCTGTCTTTTACAAAATTAGCTATTTTCTTTCTTGGTCCAAGAGGGATTCCCATCTCCTTCAGGTCATCAACTGTACACATGAGCTAAAGAAACAAACACCAAACACACACATCAAAACATATCTTTCTAGTAGAAAAAGTTCTTACAATTTTTCTAGTAAAATGGGTAATTTCTTACTGGCAATGACTTCTGAATTTGTTAAGTCAACTCATAAAGCTACAGAAAATACAAATTAAAAAGATATGACACGAAGTGCCTTAATATAACTGAGAGGATGCACCACACCAAGAAAAAACAAGAGTTGTAGAACATTCAGTCTTCAAGTCATGCATTGATGATCTTATCGTTGCAACTGCTCTCACGGCCACAGAACTGAAAGGACAAACAAAGCAACAAGAAAACCCAAACATAAACCTCCACACCCTGGCAACCCCGACAAGTCAAGTGCACATTTTTGTACCAGAGACTCCATGTCGATGCGCTCCTTCTCAAAGGTGCTCATGTACTCTGACAAACTGAGCGTTTCCAGAGTCTTCTGCAGAGTGGGAACGTCTTCCTCTGCTTCTGGCTCACAGAGGTCATCAGCAGAAGTAGCAATGGAGGAGCCCAAGGAACTGGTATCTTCAGTCATCTCAACAAAACAGCACAGAAATAGAATCACATCCTCTAACAGTGGAAAACCAGTAAGCAGCAAGCAAAACCACATTTAACTACTTTCTCTTAAAAACATTATTAATATGTATCCATTTTCAGTGAAGCAGGATACAGATTTTCAACTAAAGTAGATCTGCAAAATAAATATTTAACAATTACTATGAGACAAAACACTCAAAAATGGTTCATTTTATTCCTCAAACAACTGGTCAACATTTCTAGTCTAAACACAGATTCTTCTCGTTTTATACATCTCCCCCACCACTTAGATATTGTTAGACCAATTTACATGTTCACAAGGGTCAAAGCTGATGCTCACCATCAAATCTCATTACTGGCCTATTTGGAACTTAAGAGAGATCTAATTAATTTGTCCTGAGAAATGACAATATTTACAAAACAGCACCTATCCATTAACATGTCTAAATGTACTATCAAAACCCACAAACTTTGTTCAGATAATAAATTCTGAAAAGTTAAGAAAAAAAATGACTGAAAATGTCAGATCTATTGGCCTGGAAAGACCAGCATGCAAATTACCTGCTTATCATGAACAGCCACATCCTTCACATTCCCATTAACACCAGAGAATGGTCCAGAATTTACTGATGAAGCCAAGTCTTTCTGGTTAGACAATATGTCAAATAGAATTAAGGAACCTGCAAAGAGAAATTAGAGTTGATTTGGGAAAAATATCAGGTTTTCCTGTCCCTAAATCTTGAGCAAGATTCCTATGTAATAGTAACGTCACAGTATAGTTTGATCAAAAGAGATGGCTGAATTAAAATACCTATATATTAACTTGAACATAATCACTCTTAGCTAAAAGCAACCCCTTTTCTTCCCTGTTCATGCTTTATGTAGTTGCCATGACTAAACTGTTTTTCCTTAAACACCTGAGACTGCTTGATGAACTGGAGGAAAAGTTCCAGTCCAAACTAGCACTCCATCTTCCAAAAAATGACTGTACTTTTACTAGGTGGGGGTTCTCATACAGAGGCATCACCCATCTAACAAGACACCAGATAACCTGTGAACTTACAAGCACAGATTAGAAACTAAGTTTTCATGAAGGGAAGTCCTAACTTTCTCTCAAAGCCTGATAAACTCAGCTGTTGAGAGGAGCTTGTCAGCTCTTTTCTGAAAAACAGCCATGCCCCAGCAGCTAATTTGAGTTCTGTGCATAACAAAGGGGCCATCTCCCTTTAAGGAGGAACTGATTTGGGATAAAAGCAGCATTCCTGAATCACCTAAGCTGTGCCCAGCCACAGAGACGCCCCCTCTGAAGTCGGGGTTGCGGCTCATGAAGAGCGCGTACAGGCGGTTCATTTCCATGCCCACTTTATCCACGATGGTCTGGCAGTAGGTGGGGCTGTTGTAGAACAGGATGTCGAGCAGCGTCTCGTTGGTGAAGTGCCTCAGGCGGCCGATGCTCGGCAAAGTGATTTTCTTTATGTTCCTGGTAACACAGGATCGTTAAAAGCATTAAAGGCTTTATAGAAACACTCGTGAGGACTTTGTCAGCTTTTGAAATGAATGCAATGTAAATGCTACAGAAAGGGTCTCTAAAGGGATTTTAAAAACCCACACAGCCTTCTGGCCTCGTTGCATATTCACACATTAATGTTACCTGCTGATTGTAATATCTGAGAAACATATAGCTCCTTTTTTTTCTCTCCAGGCTGAAAGGATGCCTGAAATAGCCTCTTCTCTATTCCAACACTGCTCTCATAAAGTACCAGGGAAGTCTGGTGAGCAGATTGAAGTGGAAGAGAAAAAGGAACTCACATATAAAATTAGAATCACAGAATGGTAATACTCTCTTTTTGAAGAAAAAGCCTGGCATCACCATCTGCCTGCCTGGAGTCAAGACAGCTGCACTGGAATTGCTATAGACTTGAGGCTGCCTGGTTTGATTAACAGAATAAGGATTCCTCTTCCTGCAGTGGTCAAATGAAACACCAAGGCTGGAGGAAAGCAGTGTGATTTGACTGAGCTAGAACAGTCTGGAGAACATCAGCATCACTTCAAGTGGCATAAGTTGCCATCCTCACAATTTTTACTTCCCCAGCTTTGAGCAAGGGAAACAGTTTGAAATGTGAAGTCACAGCACAGGGGTAGGCACAGGGAAAGGATTTTAAAACAGATTTTTAAGTGCTGTAACACACCTACACAAATATATATTTTGCTTCAAAAAAAAGAACTCCTTAGCTCAAGCACCTAATCAAAATTCAGGCACTCCTCTAGGACTGGACAGAGGGCTCAATGCCTTCCTCAGAAATAACTCCCAGGGTCAAACTCGATCAGACTGCAGGAAAAAAAAGAATAGAAAACTCTCCGCTCTAAATTGTCCACACCTCAGGGACAAAACATCTCCAGGCTCTCCAGCTCATACTTGTGATCACAAGCTCTACACACACTCATCAGCAAGTATCATGCATTGGCTACTCTCATGCAAATCCAGTACTGAAAAGTTGTGTACATGAAAATAAACAAGATAAATATTCCTCACACCTTTCCAGTTTCCAAATACTCCTCATCAAAATGTTAATTAAAAAAACCCTGCAATTCTCTAATCCAGTCATACATTTACTCATCTGGCCTGCAGAGCATAGAACATATGAACTACTTTTTTTCTTCACTTCCCATAACCTGTTAAAAAGCAGCTTTTAAGATGTTTTCAACATTAAACAACACCCTCACCTGTCTACACCTGTTGCATCTCCATGCAGAGAACTGTGCCAATGAACTGGAAGGAATTCCACCCTGCTCACTTTGCCTTCCTCCAAACACTTCTTAAAGTGAGTCTGCAACAACTTCAGAGAAACAGTCCTAAAATCATCAACTGTGAAGAAAAACAATAATGAAAATCTGATAGCTGCAATACTCAAGTAACACATAAACAGTCCCTCCTTCCCCTTAATTTCCCAGTCAGTCAGAATACAAATGATGAAAACTGCAAAAATCTTTTCAAGTATTACTATTTTAACAATAAGAAAGTACAAATTTTTGTTAGAGTGGATTTTCTAGCAAGCTTCTCTTTATCTCACAATGGCTGCCTGTTTACTCCATAACCAGACAGAGCTTTCTTGATTTACTCAGTTGTACCAGAGTGTATTTAAGAAACAAAAAAAAGCAAACACAAAATCACGCCATACAGAGCAAGGACAAGCACATCCACCCACACCACAAGAACAAAAAGAAAAAAAAAAAAATCAACAAAGAAACCCCTTAGCACACATCCTAAAACCCAAATCACCTTGCAAGTGTGATATTGAGTACTAGTAATAACTAAACCTTCAAGAAAGAACACAGATTCTGCCTTTGGAAAATAATAATGAAAAAATTGAACTTAACATTAGAGACTTTTCTTTAAAATCAAATTATAAAGACATACTTATCTGAATATGAGCTAGAGAGAGTAGCTCATTTATACAGCAAGAATACAACTGCTCATTATACAAGCCCAAACTTACCACATTCAACAATGCTTCTGAACCTCAAGTCACATACAGGACCTATGCCATGAACCATAAATACCAGATGGTCAATTTGGGACATTTCTCCTGTAGAAAGAAAAAAAGGAAAACATTCAGAGCACCAATATGTATTGCAGGAGTGAAGTTCAGAGTCTAGCAAGTATAATACACATTTGTTTTATAAAGTCTATTACATAACATGGTTCAGGACATCATAGAGCTCACAGGACTCCTTTGATTAAAACTCCCCAAAACCAGATAACCTCATCAAGCAGCTGAGCTGAAGGAATAACTTTAATCTTTAGACTCCAGGTACAAACAGCACACAGCCACTCCACCCACTATTGTCCAGGCTCTTCACAGATCCAAACTGACTGCTCCCAGTGCAGACCCGAGTGCACCAGGAATCTCATCACCTACCATCAGGAATCTCATCATGGTCGTCATCAATCCCACGTTTCACTACCCTAGGCCTTGCCTGCCCATCTTGAGTGGTGCCCCATTCATCTGGTGTGGCAGAAGGCTGGAACTGAACTATGACCTGCAACAAATACAGCTGTATTTGTATTTCCAACCACAGAAACCCTCATGAATCATACTGTTAGTCTGAAGGCACCACATGGTTGAACATATCTAACATATCTTTGATTGCTTTACCTTGCATCTGAAAATCAAATGTTTTCTTCTACAAAATCCTCATTAGTGTGAAAAGCAAACAGATGACTCAAAGTAACCACTAGGTGAAGCAGCTGAGCCTGCTCGGTGGTTCTGAGCTATTTTAGCTCTTCAGCCAAGCATTATTCAAGCTCCTCCTTCCTAGACTCCAGTATCCACTCTTCCTTAGCAGATTACTGCTAAGTGAGGAAATTAAACGCTACCTGATATACAATAACTCTATCACAAGGAGAAAATGGGAAAAAAAAGGGCAGTGCTTTACTGGACAATAACATCTGAAGTAGTCCAGAAACGCTAAAAAGTGAGGAATTCAGTGATTCAGCTGTTTTATAGGACGAGTCTGAACTTGTATTTATGATGGCAAGTGGTTTAAATGTTCCTTCTCTAGATTTTTACTGGACAGAATTCCCTAACCAGGATTATTAAACACTTAAGTAGGAGCAACCATGATCCTTTCTGGCCCTTAGATAGTTCTATGTATTAATTACTGCATCTGTGATAAGTGAACAGTTAACAGCATTGATCAGTAAGGCTGAAGTCCAAGTTTTAATCACGAGACTGTTCACAGAGTATTTAAAGTAACTTTTAAAGCTTGTCCTGCTCTACTTTCTTACAGTCTGAACACAAGCAGAAACCTTCTCACACCTTAAAGAAACTATTTAGCTAGATTAATGCTCTTCTCCACATGAAAGTCCTTTGTTTTAATGAACTTTCATTTGGTACAGACTGAGGTTAAACTAATTCAAATTTCTTACCATATGCTGCCAGTTATACATAGCCAAAATATTTACTATGCAAACCCTTATTCTCTTTAGGTTTTAGAAAGCATTGTCTTTCAACCACATGACAGAACATTGAAGCAAGTTTAGTGTTCATCTTTCAAGCACACACACCCAGGACAACCAACTGGTAAGACTGCAAGACTAAGACACATTCAATTCATGCTTCCATCCATTTGCTCACTCCCCCTTAATGAATCCTGTGAGATACAATTGCCAAAATCTATTACCTTGGGATTATGCATAACAATTGTCTCCCCATTTGGAAATTCAAGACGCCGATGCCACTGATTTGTAGTTACAGCTCTTTTATATTCTGCCTGAAACAGCAAACAAGTTACACAAAATCAGCATGGCAACCTTCTCATGTAAAAGAGTTAAAATTTACATAACTTTCTTTATATAAAAATGTCACGTGTAGAGCTACACAAGCAGATTTGAGGTCCCAGCAGTGCAGGACTGATGCAGGAGCAATGTGGCAATGTGACACTCCTCTTTCCAGGATTTGCTTACGTTCCAGAAAATCTGAAAATCATCTTCATGAAACAGAAAGAACGAGTCTAAGGTGACTAACACAACCACTGACAAGGTCCCTGTGCCTTACTGACCTCCAGCTTGTCACTGAAGTCCTCGGTGTAGGGGACGAAGCGGCTGTCCTTGTCGCCCTTGTAGAACCAGAGGCAGCGCCTCACCTCCGAGGGCTCCTCGTCCCAGTACACAGCTCTGCGCAGCCGCTCGTACAGGAACACGTCGTAGCGCCCGCCGTCCGTGCTCAGCACCACGCTCTCGGGGTCGGGCTGGACTGGGACACACAGCCACGCCTGCTTACACACTGACACAGCTCTGCGCCCCCAGCCAGCCCCAGCCACTCCTGTCATCTGCATCAGGCCATCAGGAGTGACAGGCAACCATGGCAGAGAAGCTTTGTAACACTCTGATGATTTCTACATGCTCTGCATACAACAAAAAGCTTGGAAAACCTCCTAAATACAAATACTCATTCCATAACTGCAGTTTAACAAAAAGGCAATCCAAGACACAAATAACAAGCTCCATATGAAAATCTGATACCTATTTGGGATGGTACATTTCAACACTTACAGCATCAAGCAGTGATGACATCAGTGGAGTAAATTAAGTGGCACAAAAAACATCTTCAAAACCTTACTTATTACTGCCACATACACGAGTGGCATTACCCCCATATTTTCCTTTAGTCCTTCTGCTCACCTCTGGACAGGACAGGACTTACCAGAATTATAGACCTCCTCTAGTTTTGCAGAATCCAGAATGCTGAATGGCATCCATATTTGCTTGTCCTCCACCTCCTTACAGTAGAACCAGTGGGGCTGAACTGGCTCGTATTGGTTCTGCAGCAGCATAGGAGGGGCTGGGACCAGGGGCCCTGCAGGCCTGGCAGGCTGGAGCTGGGACTGTGGAAACTGAAAAGAGATGGGCTCAGCACCTCAGTCTCACAGGGCTTTTACAGCATTCTTCTATACATTGCTATAGGGAATACTCTGAACCTTTATTTCTGTCATGTTTTCCTCCTCAAGAACTTACACCTTCCATTCTAAAAATATTGTCCACTTTTGTGTTTGAGAACTTACACCTTCTCAAACTGAAAAAGAATGTGAATTTCATTACCACAAACACTGTTAAAAACTGCCATGGTTTAGCATCATGATTACCTAAAATCAGTGAGATTTCAAATATTCTCTTAAATTTTCAAAACTTGAGCTGAACTTGTTTCTTACAACCACAAAATTTGACGTGAAAATAAAAACACATTCTTCTCATTGTTCATTTACACATAATTATGCTTTTGCATAAAGACTCCCAATTTAAATGAGTGACCACTTCAGCAATAGCTCTCTTCCTGCAAAGTGACCAGAACAGGCAGATTTCAAACTCAAATGTAGCATTAGTGGTACAAGAATAGTACTGATTTTGAAAGGTTCTGCAGCCTCCATAAAGCTCATGTCATATAAAGTATAAAAAACTCCTGGTCAGTACAACGAAAAGCAACTGATGTCAACAGTTCCAACTGCCTTGGTTAATGATACATTTAAAGGGGAAAAACAGGGCATCAAAATATTGTACAATATATAAAATCCAACAAACATAAGTTCTGAAATTACATAATCTAAAACTTCAGACTGTTTAGGTTCTACTGCCTTTGCTGTGTTTTGTCATAATATAACCTTCACATTCTTTATTCATGATAACAGAAATATAGCAATAGCTCAGGCAAAAAGAAAAACAGTTTTTGTTGTTTTCAAGGCAAATGTGCCAGGTTTTATTAACCCATTGGCATTACTTTAATAATGCTTTTGTGCAGGTAGGAAAGAATGAAGATTATTGCTTTATATGACACAAAATCCTCAACCAATTTGTTTCAAAGAGTTTGCTGACAATTTTAAGCAACTTAGTTTTAAAAAGTTCTGGTTTCACCAACAAAACCAGCTTGAAAAGAGATTTTTAGCCCATATCTTTGAAATGGCTAAATGACCTGATTTAAAGCTGAGGCACAAAAAATTCAGCAGCACAGCTCAGCAAACTCAGAAACCCACAGAAAAGAGCAACTGGCTTTGTTTCTGATGCCCAGAGGCTCACAGAGCTACAGCCTCAGGGTACACTCACTTCAAAGATCAGGAAGTTTTCCTGGAACAACAGTTCCAAGCTACTTCTACTGAAAAGCTTTTGCTGCTATAAATGCTGCAAGACTTCTTCTGGGGTTTTTTGCAGAGAAGAAAAATCTTCAAAAGATAAAATATGCAGTTGAAAGAGGACAGTGAGTTGTTTTGCTGTGGTAGCCAAAAAGAGTCACATACCTGTGTCAGTGGCCCTGGGGGTGTCTGGTACATCTGCACAGGTGGCACAGGGGACGCTGTGGCAGGGGGGTGGCTCTGCTGCAGCTGGGGTGGGGTGAGGTAGGGGTTGGCCCTGCTGCTCAGGGTGGTGTGCCTGTAGGGGTTGTAGCCTGGCTGCTGTGGGGTCCCCGTGGGCAGGGCAGTGCTGGCAGGTGGGGGACAGCTCTGTTGAGGGGGCTGGTAAGGTGCCATTCCCACCTGGGAAGTGGGTGGTGCACTGTAAGACTGGGATTTGGGAATGTGTGGTGAAAAGGCATTTTGCCCATCCTGGGAGCCAGACACGAGTGGAAGTGAGGTGGGAGTTCTGGAGAAGGCTGGTGGTCCAACAGGTGTAGAAACAGTTGTTAAAGGTGGCTGCCCAATACTCCCAAAGGGATCACTGCTGCTGGGAACTTGAGAGAAGTAGCTGAAAGTCTGTGGTGGGTTGGGGCTGGCTGATGTCTGACCCAAGAAGCTGTCCTCTTCCCCAACATCTGCAGAATCATCTGCAAAAACAAAAGGATCACCAGAGATCTTGTGAGAGCTTCAAATCACTGTATGGGGGAGAGGATTTAAAAACATGCAAGGCCATGAATGCCCTGTTGCATGGAGAAAATAAATAAAAAAGGTCCTGATCAATCACAGTTTTCTACTTTGCAGTGATCTAGGAACAAGTGGGAATAAAGAAGGTTTGTCATGATTTGAGGTCTCACAGTAAGCTCACTTAAGGCTGTGATGGCCTGAGCAGTGCTGCCTCCTGAGGGAACAGCACCTTGCAAGGAGTCAGTGCCACTGCAGAAACCAGCAGTGTTTCACCTGCCTGGCAATAAAACAGTCCCAGGCTGTGGGGAGACAGCACAGAGCACTTCTCCTGCTCAGTCCCCAAGAGTCTCTGCAGCAGTGAGCAGCCAACACAAATGCCTTTATCCACAGCCAACACAGCTGTAATAGGGAGCATCAAGGGAGTACAGGGGAATCCATGGAGTAGTCTCCCTAGGGAAGCTGCTGTTCTAATTAATTAATCATAAATAACAGCTGCCAAGATTAAAAAGAACTATTTTAATCATCTTTTATTTAGTCTATGCAGATGGTGTCAATTTGAGGCATTGCCTGCATTTATCAATTCCTCTTGCTTTCACTTCCAGCACTGATCCCACTTTGAGGAACAAACCCAAAATCTCTGTGTGTGAGCCACTGTGTGGGGAGTGCTGAAACCACTTAGGCTCAAAACCACTGTGAAGTCAGGCCTGGGGATCATCTCCCACCTGCAAGCAGTAGCCATTTATACTAAATAAAAGGTCTCAGTTTCTAAACAATAAAATCCACCTTCCTTTCACATTTCATAAACAGTGTGGGGCAGAGAGCAGCACACTGCAAGCCTCACCGTCAGCTCTCAGCTTTGCCAAACTGGCAGCAGAGCAGGCACTTCACCTCACCATGTCAGGCCATCATACACATGCAGCAGTGTGCTCAAGAGTTCTCAGGGCTTTCAGCAAACAAATGTTCACTAAACACCTACTGTTCTCCTGTTTTAAACAGGTTTTGGAGACTTAGCCTAAGTGCAGCTTTCCTTGCAAAATGAAGTTGCCAAAAAAAACCATTATAGGTATATATGTATGCACATATAGTTTTCCAACACAAAATATTACTGTTCACCTTTACTTTTTCTAGTTTTGCAAGAACTGTGTTGTAAAAACAAGCAGGTCATACAAATGTAAAAAAAGGCGTGTACAGCTCTGACGTGTCCTCTCTCAAATCACAGAACAGTCTTTCTTCACCTGTGCCTGTGTCAACCTCCTGTACATCCCTCCCTACACTCACTGTCACCAGAAAACCACAACTGCCATTAGTCCACATCCTCACTGGGAACACTCCTCCCATCCTACAGTAAATATATTGGTTACATCACCCACACCTGAGCCAGAGAATGCATCTTACTGCAGAGCTCAAACCACTAACTACTCACTCCTGAGTACAGATAAACAAATGAATGACTGCACACAGCTCCCTGATGTTGGCTGTCAGGCATCAAATCCCTGGATTGACTCTTACTACATTTTACACAATTTCAAATTATTATTCCAAATACAAAATATTCTAATCAGCAAGAAGATCCCAACAACAGCTGGCTGGACAGATGGTGAGTAGACCTGAGTATGGAAACAGAACATTTAACAGGACATGGGCCTTTCTTGGACTGACACAGAATGGGGCACAACCTCTGACACTGAAATTCACTCCAGCTGCAAATCCATGAATCCTCACCTGACCAAATTTTAAGTCACATGAGAGTATAAGATCCACCACATTAATCAAATCCCATCAGATTTTATCCCCAGCTGTCTTCAAAATGTTCGGGAAATTGCCAGGACAGTCATTTGTGTAAAGCTACCAACCAGATCAGCATTTAAAATGGTTTTCTTTTCTTAATGAAAAATTAATGTATATTTGCATGAAAGAAAAACTATGAGAATTGCACAATAGAATTAGTAAATAGATACCACAGTAATATTTTATTACTTTTATCCTTCCTATCCAAAAAATGTAGTTGATCTAAAAATTGTTTCAAAGCCATATTTGGCAAACATTTTATTAAATCTACAGAGAAGTAGATTTCCAGCTATATCAATACTTATTTTAGCTAAGATACAACAGTTTTGAAACGAAGTCTTGAAGACTCAGCATAGAATAGTGTGGGTTAAAAGATACATTCAAAGGTCATTAGTCCAATCCCAACATGTACAATACAGTAAAATTTGAAATATCTGGTTCCTAGATGCATTTCTAATGTTTTGAGCTTTAATCCCAGAAAAATCCATTCCTTTATCTGAAACGGCCTGAGCATCAGATTTTAAATTGCACAAGCGTGTGTTGAGAACACCATTAAAGCTTTAGGAGAAAAGGATATTAGAACAAGGATTAAATTAGCAAAGGTATTTAAGGTGGCTGCTTAATGTGCTATTTTCAAACAGGGAAAACAGAAGATAACATGAGAGAGAGGCTTAAAAACACGAGAACATTAAGTACACACTGAATGGAAGCACTGACTTGTCGGTGAGCTGGAAGCAGGACGATCAGCGTTAGACACAGCGTTAAAACCACACTCAGAAGCACTAAGCAGGGGGAAGTAAAAGAAATGAAGTGCCGGAAAGCGGAAAATGTAATCCCGAGCAGTGTCTCTGCTGAGGAACCGTCAGGGACACCGGGCTCGGGGAGCCCCAGCGCCGGGCCGAGCCCACACCCACCGGCCCCCCCAACACCCGCAGCCCCCCTCGGAGCCCCGGCTCGGCTCTGAGGGCTCTGAGGGCTCCCCCGGCCCCGCCGCCCCTTCCCGGTGTGACAGAGCCCCGCACGTCCCTCCCTGCCTCCCTCTGTGCGTACCCGCGGGCAGCAGCGCGGGGCCGGGCGGCGCGGGGATGAAGGGCACGTTGAAGCTGAACTCGGTGGCGGAGGAGGAGAAGAGCAGGTTGGTGCCGCTGCCGCTGCCGGTGCCTCCCCCGGCCTTCCCCGCCGCCATCGCCGCGCCCCGGCCACGTCCCAGCGCCGGCCCCTTCCGCCCTCACCCAAGATGGCGGCGGCGGGCGCGCGCAGCCGTGAGGGGCGGGAGGCGGGCCCGGCCGCCATTCCCGCAGGAAGAGGAGGAGGAGGGCGAGCAGCGGGAGGAGGAGGAGGAGGAAGCGGTGGAGGTCCCCGCGCTGGGCTGGCGAGCGGGACTCGGTTCCGGCAGCCCCGCCATGCCGTGCGTGGGTGACTGGCTGAACAGCCCGCTGAGCATCGTGCAGGGCATCTTCGGTGAGGCGGGCCCGCGTCCCGGAGCCGGACGGCGCTTTCCCTCGCGGGGTGGTGGCGGGAGAGCGGCGAGGCCGGCTCTGGGTCTTATATATCTGCCTTATATCGCATATATCTTGTGTAGAGCGTGTGTTTCGTGTATCTCGCGTATCTCCTGGTTCCTGCATGCTCTGCCGAGCGGCGCTGGTGTTGCCTGTGCCGTCAGCCGCGGCTGTTTCCGTGCTGGGCTCGATCTTAACTAAAAGAATACCGAAATAACCATTTCCTCAGCCGGCACAGCGCGGGAAGCGGTGCCTCGGCTCCTTCCCATTTCCCACTGGGGTGTTGTGGAGCTTTCCCTCCCTTCTGAGAATGGCTCTGTGCTTCTCGGTTGGCCTGCAAGGGTTTGGAATGGGAAGTCAATGAATTGCAAGGGGAATAAATTAATCTAAGATGCACTTATTTCCCCAAGATAGAGGTGAAAGTTGGGTTTGTTTGTTACGCTGGGATAAAAGTCTCTTGTGTGGTGCTAAAAGGCGAATAAATTTGTTGGTTTTTTAGCCCAAAATGTTTCAAACTCCGATTGGGAGAAGAAGGTAACCGAATTCTTCAAGGAGAAATTAAAAGAAAATAATGCTACTAACTGGGTAAGAGTGTTTTATTCTTTTAGAGTTAAGCTTTTTCTTATGCTTCATTGTTTTTTACATTTGTTTGCAGTGGCTTGCTTTTGATAAGTCGTGCCTTTTCATAAGTGTGCAGCTGAATTTCAGGCCCAGGTTTTGGGATGTGAATTTACACCTCGGCTGCTTTAACCTGAGTGCAAAGCCAGGATGAGAAATCCCAGCCCATCCATCCCCTGGCCTTCAGCACCCTCCTTCTCCCAGGCCATCACTGCTGGTGCTGCCACTCTGTAGCACAGTCAGTAGATGGCAGGAGATGACAAATATTCTCATTTTTGGGGAAGTGTGAGTCCTCAGTGTGCACCACGAGATTCTCACCTGCTGGTTATAAACCTCCTTTCTCAGGAGCTTTTATTATGGTGCTGCAAACCTGTGTGAGTTGAATAAACAGTTGCCTGGACCTTCAGGTTTTAGGGGGAAAATGCTTTTCCTACTAAAGCTATGCTTCATTGGGCTGAGTCAGGCCTAGTTTGTTCTGTTTAGTAGGGAAGCTCTGCTTCAGATTTTAAAAATAAAATATACACAGTTGAGTTCGAAAGCTGTTACTTTTCTGAAAGGCTGTAGCAGAAATGGCATAATGGGACTGATAAGGGGATTAGAAATTTTCATATCAAATGTGTTTTATTTATGACTAAAAGTAGGTGAAAATTATTTTTTTCTCTGTCAGTGAAAGTATTCTGTACTTAGTACTAAATGGTAGCTTAAATCCAAGCATAAATGGCAAAATTGAGTAAAATTTACAACATCAGAAGGAATTGAAATCATATTTTCTTACTCAAAAAACCCATGAGGGAGTAGACTTCTGTAAAAATGCCACTTCCTATAGGGCTACTTATGGTTTTTGTTGCATTTTAATGTGGGATGTGGGCTTTTTCAACAAAGACTTTATCTTCAAATTTAGAAAACTATTCATATTGCAAGACTCATTCTTTGAGTCTTATACCACGTGCTTAGGCATTGATTTTTTTCTTTCTATTTTTCCATTGTCATGTAAAACTGTGTGAAAAAGACTTCCCCAATGTGGACTTGGAAATTAACGTACAGGTTTTCCAAGACCTTTTGTTATAAGAAATTGTGCATGCAAATTGCTCTAGTACTGCTGTTACATAGCACATGGTGGAAGTGCTGTTAAGTAAAAATAAGATAAAGGATAAATTCTGTTTAATCCTGAAGCTGCAGTAATTCCAAATTTAAAAGTTGTTTCAGATGTTGTACAATTTTCATACAGTTCCAATGACCTATAACCACTTATTTTACTGTCCAGTATTGGGTCTGGTGATTTTGGGACTGGAAGAATTTGGGAACTGTTAAGTGGCCGATAATTGTAACAATTATCTGTAACAGCTATTGCAGAAAGGTGTTGGGATAGATACACTTTGTTACTGCTTAGATTAGGATGGGAGATGCACTCAGAAAATAATACCTGTGCTACATATATAGGATGGTCCAAGAATTAAGTTTTTGTGCTGGTTTTGGCTTACTTCAGAGCACTGCTCAATATATTCCAGTTGTATAGAACAATCTCTTTTTCCACAGGTTCCATCACTCAATGATGTTCCTGTACATTACCTAAAACCCAACAGCTTGGTGAAATTTCGCTGCATGGTTCAAGATATGTTTGATCCTGAGTTTTACATGGGAGTGTATGAAACAGTTGACTCAAACACAAATGCACGTGTAAGTGTAATACTGATTTATTATTTTAGCAAATGTTTGTCCTTTTCCTCATTCTGGTCCTTGTGTTCCTCTAGTTTATGAGTTAAACCTATGGACACTGATAACAACTCCAGTGGCATCAGTAAAAGATAATCTGTTACATTTCTGTTGAGGAACAGAAAATGCTAAAAGGATGGAAGCTTTGGCAGGATGTCTGTGAGGGACTTCGGCCTGCAGTGAGTTTGGTGTGATTCATGTATAGGATGCTGTCAGGAGCAGAATGATTGCATTGTCTTTTCCCTCTTGACAGGTTTTGCATTTTGGTAAATACAGAGATGTGGCAGAATGTGGGGTAAGTTATATAAATTATATTAACTTAGAGAAGAAATATTGGATGGAAAGTTGCAATTTTATAAGTGTGACAGAGCTTCTTTTGTACTTGGCAATGGATTCCTGAAGATATTGCTCTAAATGCACAATTAATCTTTGGTTTGCAAAGCAGAGTATTCATAACTGCTCACTGGCATTCTGATTTCAGCAGGCTTCCAGCTGTTTCTGTTGTATTTAAAATTTGTTTTGGTTGAGTGGAGTGGGGAGTTTCATGACCTTGAAACTGTCTGCTATGGAAAATAGTTACTTTTGGAAGTGCAGTGCAATTTGAATCAAAACATTTTATATTCTCTTTTTCCTGAGTTATGTAGTCATGCATATTAATTGTAACTTCTGGCTGAGTAACTGAATCTGTGGGATTAATTTAAAAAACGAAAGCAAACTGTAACAGATTTTTAACAAAACTTCTCTTGGGATTCCAGCCTCAGCAGGAAATTGATTTGAACTCTTCACAAACAGTCACCTTAGAGAGACAGACTTTCTACTGTGTTCCAGTGCCTGGTGAATCAGCATGGGTGAAAGAAATATCTTTTTTGACTGAGCCAGTGTTTTGTTATACAATCAGTGGTCACCAACTAATTAATTAGATTTAAGGAGATAAGTTTATTTAAAATTTCTTCCTTTTTTAATTTAGTGAATCAGGAGAGGTAATAGGTGTAGAAAGAGGAAAAACAAGAAAGGTGATGGTGTGTAATAAGCACAAAGATTATGCAAATGAATCTAGCAGCATTTGTTTTGATTTAGAAGACATTTTTGCTTGGGAGAGTCTTGAAAATTTCTGTTAATTTCCAGTTGCAAATGCTTAGGAAAAGAGAAACTTCAGTTGAGCCATTGGCATATTCTGCAGCAGGACACTTACACAGTGAGAGTCTCCTATAAAACACCTGCAGCTGAGCATGTTAAGATCAGGATTTTTTTTTTTAAAAAAGAGACAGCTAAACCTTAGTGTGGCTGAGTTTTCCCTGCTCAGCTGTGGCTTCCTTAACCCACAATCCCAAGCCTACATCAGTGCCAGCCAAGCCCGAGTGAGCCCTTCAACCTCCTACACCCCCAGCCGCCACAAGAGGAGCTACGAGGAGGATGAGGACATGGATCTGCATCCCTCCAAGCAGAAGGAGCAACACATGGGTAAGAGTTGCTGTTCATGAACAGTAGGTACCTTTCCAGATTTTGTCAAAAATTCATTGCTAAAACTGTAATATTTACAGCTGGTTTAGTTATTAGTGTTGTTGCAGCCTTTATGATTTGGAGGCTTGGTTGAAGTCAGTGGTTTGATTTGAAAGAGTGTGGGAGAACCTACTTGAATGACTTGCTGACAATCTAGAGAGATTTTTAATACAAGCTTATGCATATTCTGACCTGTTTTTTAAAATATGAAGTGCAGAAAAATATTACCTTTGCAGTCCTATGGACTGTAGGAAAAAAAATCATTCCCCTGGTTTAAACATTGCTTTTTGAAAATCAGATTTCTAGCCATGTACAACTCTTTGCCAGTACTCTCTCTCACACTTAACTTGATTACATAAAATATGTACCTGTGAGACTTCTCATATTAAGAGTATATTCTGTCAAGTATATTGCATTATTAAATATTCTTGTCTCAGATGTTTTGTTAAATTAGTTTTATTCTGTGTTCTTTCCTGAAGGAATTTGTTCAGTTCTGTATTTCTATTTAAAAAGCCTGCAAATTATGTGTTTTTCAGGCAGTGGAGGTAATATCCATGGATGTGTGGAGCCAAAGAGATTAGAAACAGAAGCTTCTGCAGGTCATCATGTCATTTCTCCCAACTGCTCTCCTCCACTTGACCTAAATTTTCCCTTGCCAGGAGAGAAGGGGCCAGCATGCCTTGTAAAGGTGAGAGAAGTGATGAGCAGGGCTGTGCTCTCAGTGAGGCAGACAGAATCTGCCTTGCAGTGGTTTGTAGGCACAGAAATTGTGATTCAAGTCCACAATTTTGTTTCTAGAGATAGATTCATTAACACAGTGCTTCTCTTCTTGAGTGCTGCATTTGAATTGCTGGAGTCCTTCAGCAGCATTTATTGAAGCTTGCATCTTCTCACCACACTTAATTTGAAAGAAAAGATTCCAGTATTAGATGCAGTTGGTATTGAGCCCTGGTATTTTTCTTTTAGGATATCTTCTCTAATTGAAAAACAGCTGTGAAAAACCAAGCTGTAAAACTAATAAGCCACACATTTGTGCTTTGAATTTGAAATAGTCCTTGATTCACTGCTATGCTGTATTACTATGAAACTTTATCACAAAATTTCTCTGCTGTTGGTGTATTGACTTCTCATTCAGCAAATCTTGATGAATCAGAGCAGAATACAATTGTTTACATTTGTATGGCTAAGAATGCCAGTAGAAAAAGCATGGAATGATAAAACTCCCTTTTCCAGTGTAAGCTTACTGACACTGAGGGTGAGGGGAGACCTCTTCACTCAGACTTTTCTCAGTCCACAGTTGAGAATCCTGACTTTTCCTTTGTGTTTTTTTGCTGTCCTGCATCTGACCCATTTGCCTCTGCCTGTTTTTTTTTTTTCCTTTCTGTTTGGGGCAGGTCTATGAGAACTGGGAGAGCTTCAAAGTCAATGATGTGCTGGAGGTGTTTGGTGTTTTGTCTGTGGACCCAGTGCTGAGCATAGTGAACAGTGAAGAGAGGTAAGGCTGCCCTGACATGCAGGTTTTTACTGCAGTGAGCAGACAAGGAAATTTGTAAGTGCATGATAATTATACTTAAGGAGTGAATTTTGTTGCTTAAAAATAGCTTGATGAGGAAAGTGTTACATCCAGCATCCTGGAAACTGAAGTCCAATGTGCTCTGGTACATCCATATCCTTGGATACCCAGTGCATCTTTTTTTAGATTGTTGTACAGTCTGTAAAGCAGAAAATGCTTCCATAGCTAAATGTTTTGTATTTTTCATGTCAACTAAAGTTTCAGTGAATAAGTGAATAGTGAACAAAGCTTTTAAAGAAGTATTAAAATTATAAAATGTCCTTTTGAACTAATTTCTAAGTACATGAAGGTTGTTACCAGAAACGTAAACATTTCTGAAGAATATTTTTTAAAAAAGTTTGCATGTCTGCATGAAGAGTGATAGTGGTGAAAAGGAGTAAAAAAGGGTTGATTTTTTTATTAATTAAGGTATCTCATCTTGTTAATCCACTGATAGAAACTTTCCATTTCACCTGCTGTTCTGCAATTCCTTGCCTGACAAAATACAAACTGATCCAAGATGTGAGAAATCAATTTTAAAGATAAAACTCTTGACCAAAATCTAACATAAATACTGCTGATGTCTTGGGCTGTTGCACTCTGAAACATTTCTGTTGGTGAGTTTTTTTATCTGTCTGGCAAGTACAATACCCAGAGTGCAATGTGAATCCTTTATAGTGCCAACTTCTTAAAAATTAACTCAGCCTGGTCAGCTGCTTTTTGTTATCATCTGTGTGACAGCTAATCCCAGACTGACAGCTCAATTGCTCTGTCACAGGTGCTTGTGGGTTTTTTCCTGTGTCATTCTGTAACAAGAAGACAAAATGGTGGCATTTGGCAACATTTTGAATGCAAACAAAAGAAATCTCTTTTAATGGAAAGAGTGGATGAACTGCTGAAGTGGCTTTGAAGTTATAAAGCCTGACAGCTTTTAAAACCAGTACAAGAAATTTGTGCTAAACTTTACTGTCATCTGATAGAGTCACTTTAGGGATTTTACTTTCTAAAAATGAAAATGAAAAATTAAAAACTACCTGGAAGAAATTTTGTAAAACATCTTCTGGGAGAGCGAAACTTGTGTATCTGAACTCTTAAATTAAGAGGCAATACCTCCAGGTTCCAGCAGAGGTATTAGGATTTATTTATTCATAGTTCTTTTACTCAGTGATAGAGCTGTGATGTTTGTCTAGAGCTGATATGTGTCTAGAAGATTTTGTCAGGCTCCAGAACCTGGTGGGATATGAAAATCCCATATGTGCATACAGAGACAAATTAAATTTATTACTTTATTTTTTTTTAAAGCATTTGTTTAGACCTCATTCAGTACAGGCTGGACAGAACAGTGTGTAATATTTTACTTGAAGATACAGCCTATGGAATGGTGCAACAGATAATAAATGTGGTTTTGTTTGGTTCTCAGGGTTTGGTTTTATGGGATTTATTGTTTGGTTGTTTGGTTTTCTCTTCAGAAAAATATGACTTGATTATTTTCTGAAAATGATGGAATCCAGATATTTTGGGTCAAGCCTGCTGTGGTGTTAATATGTCATTATACAATTGTGGCTCAGTATTTCTGGTGTTTATAAAGTTCCTAAAGAAGGTAGTTTGGATGTGGGAGGAGTCAGCAGGAGCTGGGAGTGGATGCTGTTTGTGGCTCTGCTCTTGGCCTGGTTCCAGCTGCTCGGGCCAGAGGGAGAGAAATTCCCCTGGAGTGTTTCTAAGTCCAGCTGCTGTGCCCTCTCCCCAGGGACAGCTCAACCCTTGATCCCATGGAGTGCATGGACACGGCCGAGGAGCAGAGAGTGCACAGCCCCCCGGCCTCCTTAGTGCCCAGGATCCACGTCATCTTGGCACAGAAGTTGCAACACATTAACCCCTTGCTGCCCGCCTGCCTGAACGAAGAGGAGAGTAAAACCTGTGAGTGTCTGAACTCTGGGCACTTCCCAGGACATCTGAACAAACACTGCTTTGCTCAGAGGCAAATACCTCAACAGCAGGGTTTGGATTTAAATCTTATTAAATGCAAGAGCCATGCAATACTGCACATGATGCAGATGCTTGTGTTTATGTGATGTTTACATTTTTATCTGGCTGAAATAAATGTGATTTATGTAGAATTTGGTTTGGCATTCTAGTGCCCAAGGATTTTACCAAGTTGTTCAGCCATGAGATTTGATGTGTTTTCGAACCGACTTGGGAATTGCTGGAAAATTAGATTTCCAATTTAGTGTGATACTGGAAATAAGAAACATACTGATAATATAGAGACTCATAATACTGTGCACAAAACAAGGCAATTCTGCTTTCTGCCTTGTTTAACTGTTATGTTTTTCATTGAATTATTGCTTGCAGACCTCTTCCTTGAGTGCCTTGTGTTGCTTGTTCTGAGCAATGTGTAAGAGGTTTTTTTCTGCCTTTTATATTAAAGGGAGCTGCTATGGATTTTAGAAATTTGGCTCTACACTTTATAGCCTGCTGAAAATGCATTTTACAATATCTATTTTTTTAAAAAAATAATTTCCAAGGAAGTGATTGAGTGATGCAGGTTATCCAAAGCCCGTTGGAAAAACCAAGGAATGTTTATTTATTTTTCCTAGACTGCTTTGGAATAAACATTTTTCTTCAAACTGACAGAAAGTCAGGTTTATATAGAGGAAAGAGGGTGAGAAAAAAGAACATTTTCTGACATTTGTCTTCTGCTCTTTTTCCAGTTGTTTCTAATTTCATGTCTGAGCTGTCACCAGTGAGAGCAGAGTTGCTGGGGTTCCTCACCCATGCCCTCTTGGGAGACAGCTTGGCTGCTGAATACCTGATACTGCATCTCATCTCTACAGTGTAAGTATTTACATGTGTGCTGAGAATTTATGTATTAATCATTTAAAAGTAATCTCTTATGGGATTCTTCACCAGTCTCCAAACAAATGACAGAAGTAACTTAAATAATACTTATTTCAGTAGTACTTTGTCCAGGTAGAGTTGTCCTGTCACAATACACAGAAAGGCAGATTTCAGTGTCTGAAATAACAGTAAATATTGACAAAAGACCAGCTTTATGGCAGTGTAGCTGTTCAGTGCTGGTTTAGGAGCTGACAAAACGTTCAAGACACTTTCAAACAGAGGTATGAAAGCATCTCTCCACCTCTGGCTTTTTCTAATGAGTAGGTCATGTCACTGACTTCCCAAAAACAGCATTTCCTGAATGCAGGAATTATTGCTTAGGTAATACAAGGTACTGAAAGGTACATTCTGAGAATTTGGTTAATTAAATGTAAACTTGCTTAATGGTAAGTTCAAGTGACCTGTTTAGCATGTGATAGGAATTTATTCTTATGTTGATTTAAACTGTCTCTGGGTAAAAGACCAGCATCCTTCAACTCATTAAAATTTTAAGTGTGAAACTTGAGATATTATAGTTGTCAGGCCCAAATATAATGTTAGTTATTTTAGTCATCAAAATGAGTAGTTTTCATTCTTTTTAGTGGGACTGTGAATATTCCAACACTTAGACTAGACTGTATTTTCTCTCTTAGTTGATATCACAGAAAGGTTGAGAGTTGTCAAGAATGGGGAGAAGATACACAGTGAGAAGAGGGAGAGGAAAGCTGAGGGCAGGTAAAGGAGATGAACAAGTGTGATAAGGAGGGAAGTTGACATTGGGTGCCAGAAAGGAAAAGAATGAAGTGTGTTCACTGAGTAACAACAGAGTACAAGGAGAACAGAATGTCTGGAAAGCCATTGCAGGATGCCAAGCACTGTAAATTACTGCTTTTGTGTGGTGCTGCACAGCCTTGAGTGGCAGCTTCAGCCTGGCCCAGCTCCTTGGGCACTGTTCCTTCAGAACACTGTGTGCTGGCTGTCAGAGACACCACACAATGCTCAAGCTGAATGACACCTGTATCCAGTGTTAGCCAGCTGTTTGCCTAACCTGTGCTGGTTTTGGTGCAGTTATGCCAGACGGGATGTGCTTCCTCTGGGAAAATTCACCGTCAACCTGAGCGGCTGTCCCCGGAGCAGCGCCTTCACCGAGCACCTGTACCGCCTCATCCAGCAGCTGGTGCCAGCAGTAAGCATTGCTCTGGGGAAAGGGTTCTCACTGCTTCCACCAGCTCAGGGCAGGCTGGGGAAATGCTCTCCTGCAGCAGCAGAGGCAGGCTCTGGGAGAAAGTGTTCTCACTGCTTCTACCAGGTCAAGGCACACTGGTGAAATGCTCTCCTGCTCCCATTTAGAGAGCAGGTAACAATAGAGATGTGGCTGGCCTGTGTGTGAAGTCTGCGTACCTCATCATCTAGGAATGCATTCATTACATGCAATGAAATCCTCTCCTCAGAGGTATTGAACTGACAGGCAGATGCTGCATGCTTTATTTGGTCTTTCTGGCTTGATGTGTTTAGACATTTGGGTTATTTAATTATGGTGTCATTAGGGTTTACTCAAGTTTGTGGATACTGCTCTGCAGAAAAGCCACAGTAACTCAATTTGGGTTTACACTAACAGTATTGCTGCAATAAATCATTATTATTGAGCTCATCCTAGATGTGAAGAACAGCTGATAGGAATTCCTAACAGCAATATTTTCCTTTGGGAATTTTTTAAGTACACAGCATTTGTATATTTGGGACAAAGAGTTGCAGTGAAGGTTATATTTTACTGTGCAGGTGCCCAGCCCAGCTGCAGGAAGCAGCATTCCCTGGAAGCTGGAGCACAGCACAGTGCTGATGGTTTGTTCGTTTGTCCTTGCAGTCCTACCACCTCCGGATGAGCATCGAGAGCATGAACCAGTCACGCCTCATCCCTCGCAAGGACTACACGGCCAATCGCCTGGTCAGTGGGCTGCTGCAGCTGGCCAGCAACACCTCCCTGGTCATAGATGAGACCCAGCTCGAGCAGGGACAGCTGGACACAGCAGGTACACAGCTCTTGCTGTCTGCAATCTCATTGGGAGGTTAAAAGCTGCTGTGTTTTAACACTGTGGTGATAATCGTGTCCCGCTCATAAGAGGGGTCTATTGCAAAACTGTTTGTGGTTTCTACATCCTATTTCATTGCTTTGAAGCAGCTTCCTGCAGCCTTCTCAGCCAACTTAAGAAAAATTGGGAGAACTCTTTCATACCAAAATAACTCTGATTCATTTAGAGTGGCCTTTCAGTTTCCTGTGAGAGTGCATGAAGTGGGCAAAGCATATGCTGGTGCCTTATGCTCTATACTTGTAAATCTGGAAACCATCCCTGAGAACACAGCTGAAAACTGGAGAAAAAAGTGTTATTACTGTGTTAAAAATAGTGGGGATTCTGTCTTACCAGCTGAGGTAGCACTGTAGCATGCTTTCAGCAGAGCTTTAGAAATTCATTTAATTGTAACTCACATAAAAGAGCTGAGTTGCATTTACAAGCTCAGTACCTGGAGAATGCACAGTAGACGTGTCTTTGAGTCCTGGGGCTGTCCTGTGCAGGGCCAGGAGCTGGAGCCCAATGATCCTTGTGGGTCCCTTCCAACTCAGGAGATTCTATGAAACAACAACAGGAGATCACTGCAACTAACTTAATTTTAAAAGAAAAATGCTGTCTTGAGACAGCTGCTTTGATTTTTTTAATTACCACTTTTAAAAGTTGCTAATTGAAATTATTCAATTGCTTTTGAGTTTTCAGTATTTTTTGTTACTTGGCTTTAGTAAAGCAACAAAATTTTGTAAAGAAAATAGTAAAACTAGTAACAAGCTCTGCATTGTCTGTTTCCAAAAAAATATTTAAAATATTACAAACTCCCATTTAGAGAGAACTCTTGTTGTGCTGGTTTATGGGTGTTCTAAAATGTTTGTCTGTAATGTCTAAAATCAACAGCATTTAGTGAAAAAATAATATTTTAGGTATTAAAAGTTGCAGATAAAAAAGGCTTGTTAATTGTTTCATTTTTGCTGATGTGATATTATTTTCTACAAAATTTGGAGTGAAGAAGTAAAAATTTTTCATTTGTTACAGCAACATTGGGAACAAAATTTAATCCTAGAGAAGAGTGTCTTCAGATGTAGTAGTTGGTTTAATTTTATATTAAATTTGCCTTTATTTGCTAACTTCGCCTTAACAATATACAGAATTATTACTAATTATTTAAAGGTAAAACCATAAGTAGTTTTGTCATTTAATGCAGATAACTGCTGAAGAGAAATTCAGTTTATCAGGTACATGTTGGTATTTCAAAGAGAGAATTCCAAGAGTCAACCAGTTAATTTGTCACTTTTAACATTTTCTATTTTAAATAACCTAATTCCCGGTAGGGTGAGTGAGTACTATAAAAAAATTGGTAAAATGAAATTGGTAGTGTTTTTCTGCTTTTGAGGAAAGATTTCTTTTTTGTTTTTTTCTATATAAATAGATACTTGGCTTTGTAGGGCCAATGAAAACATGAGCTATAAACTCATGTACTAAGCCAGACAAAGTTTAGGCCTGAAATCAAGAATTCTTAGTTTTAATTCACATGAAGAAGTGTTGTCTCTGTCTGGAAGACACCTCAGACACAAGAAGGAACAGGATGATTGCAGGAATCCTTCTGCTGGCTGCTCTTTAAAGACAGATGGGAAACAAAAATCAGGGCTGACATTTGTTTCAGTGCAGTGGTCAGGGAGTTTGTTCTTGCTCTTGCAGGTGTCCATAATGTGACAGCACTGGGTAACCTGATCACTTGGCAGAAGGTGGAGTATGACTTCAATTACCACCGGATGGAATTCCCATGCAACATTAATGTTCTGATCACTTCCGAGGGCCGCTCGCTGCTGCCGGTATGGGAGGGGCTTCTCCTGGGCAGCTGTCACTGCAGCTGCTGCTCACAGCAGGCCTGCCAGGACAAGTGGGGACAGGAAATGTGTCTTGTCACCAGGGAGGGTGTGACACTGGCAGTAGCTGCTGCCTCCTCCCTCGTGGCTGGAAACCCGTTCATGGGACAACACAGAGATGGAGCTTCTCTCCTCCTTTCTGAACAGGGATGGTGAAGGACCCAGGGATGGGTAAAGCTGCAGAGATGGGCCACTCTCAAAGCCTCCCTCTGGCATGGTGGGTTCTGAGGGGATGGGTACAGATGTGGCATTGCCCCTGCAGTAGCTTGAGTTTGCAAACATCTCCTCTGATATTCCAGCTTTGTCCTCTGAGCCTTTGCTCTCCTGCTTGAATTGGGATCTGCTCAAAATGTGAGCTGGGGAATGTCTCAAGAACTGTCTTAGCTTAGTTCTGGGAAATAGTGACTTCTGCTGCTTTTGAGAGTAAGTTAGTTTTGGAATAGAAAACAGTGAGAATGTGGAAAGAAATGAAATGTAATTTTCTCTTTCAGTCAGATTGCCAAGTCCACTTACAACCACAGATAATTCCCCCAAACATGGAAGAGTACATGAGCAGCCTCCTCACTGCAGTGCTGCCCTCTGTGCTGAACAAATTCCGAATTTACCTGAGTTTATTGAGGCTGCTGGACTACAGCATATCTGAGGAGGTGACCAAGGTATGGACGCTTCCCTAATTACATTTTCAACAGTGTATTTGGATAGAAAGCACCTTAGCAGATAGTTACTGTACTTTCCCTGTCTGTGATTCTCCTTCAAGTTTTACAAAACCCAAACAGCAGGAGTGTTTTCACATCCTGGCTGTGCCTTCAAGTATTTGTGAAGTGTATATTGAATTTATTACATATAGAAAGCAGGTTATACATGCTGTTTCTTAACACTCATTTGGAAAATGGGCTCTTTTCAAAGATGAGAAGTAGCCTGGTTTTGCTCAGGCTCACTTCTGGACAGCAGTGGGTTGAAACATTGAAATCTGAAGGTTGTTGCAGTGTTCAGCTCCTCAAAAGCTTCTCTCATGGTGCAGATCTGTTTTGCTCCAAATTCCCCGCTGTGTTGTTCCAGGCAGTAGAAGAAGACTTTGTGGAAATGCGCAAGAACAACCCCGAGAGCGTCACGGCCGATGACCTGCACAGGATGCTGCTGGTGGCCAGGTGGGTGTGCTGCTCCTGTCACCACTCAGGGCTCCCAGCAAGCTGCAGATGGAGCCAGCACTTGGTCTGCAGCTGAACTGAGTTGTGCCAGCCTAGCCAGATGGAATCTCCTCTGCCTTGTTCCTCTTAGCTAGGCAAAGGATTCCCTCCCTCCTTTCATCCCTTGCTTTCTAATTCCTGGGACACTGGAAGACAGCAGGGTTTGGGCTGTGCTGGGTCAGCAGCAGCTGAAGGAGCTGTTAATTCCCAAGACAGTGGAAGACAGCAGGGTTTGGGCTGTGCTGGGTAAGCAGCAGCTGAAGGAGCTGTTCTGATGTCTCCCTCAGGTTCCTGTCTCTCAGCGCGGGGCAGACGACGCTGTCCAGGGAGAGGTGGCTGAGAGCCAAGCAGCTGGAGGCACTGCGGAAGGCCAGGCTGCAGCAGCAGAAATGTGTCAATGGCAATGAACTTTAACACCTGCTGGATGTCATCCTGAAAATGTCTCTAATCCTAGGTGCAACCCATACCAAGATTGGAATATTGTTTATACCAGTTTTTGTAGATAATTTATACCAAAAAGTTATGGATATTTACCCTTGAGGTCTGAACACACTTAACTCTGTTCAGCCACCTAAACATATTTTATGGAATTTTTTTGGACCCTGTTTTGTAATTGAAAATTGGTAACATTGAGCAAATTGTTTGATATTAAACTTTAATACTGAGGTTGTATAAACTTATTTTCTTTAATAATAAGGACATTTAAGCTAGAGCCCTTTATATGTAGCAGTAGTAGACTCTGTTCTGGAGTAGATTTGTGCTCTAATTTCTGCTTGGCTGAACTGTGAGGATCAGAGCTCTCAGCTGGCCAGCAGCTGCAGCTGGAGGAGGTGCTGACTTCACTCTTTGCTGTTCTGTGAGCTGAGGCACATCACACTTAGAGCAGCAGCAGCATCATTGTGATGATATCAGTGTTGTACCAAGCAGTGATTTGATCTTACCCGTGACCAGCTCAGGTATGAAATACAGTTGCTTTGCACTTAGAGCAGACCATGATTCTCAAATTTCTCCAATGAGCTTTATCCTGGTACAGCTTCCTAAAAGACCCCACATTGAGTGGACAGTGGGTGATATATACAAAACATATCTTTAGTTTCTACCTTGGCAGTACTGCAGGGTGGTTAAATGGTTTGGATAATGTCATTGAAGTACTAAGAATGGTCTCTCCATCCTTGATTTCTGCTGTGAAGTTTGAGCTGGTTCCTCAGAGGGGATTTGCAGAACTTGTTTACCAAGAGCGGGTTAAACAGTGAAATGCTGGGAGTAATCCAGGGAGGCTGGCAGTGTGGAAACAGCCTGCAGGAACCTGTGGTGGAGCCACTTCCACATTTTGCTTTAATTAATCCTGTTCAGAACAAGGAAAAAGGCTCCTGCCAAGTTTTCATTAAGCTCAGACCCCCTTTACTTAGTTACTTAGTGTTTTCTGATGATTGAAATCACAGGGACAGGAACCCCTTTTTTATGGCATTTTCCTGCTCCAAAGATGAGGGGTGTTGCTGTACAGCCAATCTGGATATTTTGTCTCTTCACACTAATAATGACTACTTATTATGAGAAACATTTTTTGTGTATCCTAAACTTGAGCCAAGTTTGGTGCCATTTCAAATCACTTATTGTTTTTGGTTTTTTTTTTCAACTAAAAATGAATATTCATGGTTTCATCTGACTTGTGCTGCATTACTGTGAAGCAAAGCAACTGAACAAAGAGGGGAAGAAAATTAAGTCTCTTCAAAAGGCAGCTGAGCTGGATTCAAAGACTGCCTCAGGGAATGGTTTTGTGCACATTGCCATCTCCAGTATTTCATAGCCAGGGATGGGACAGTTCCCAAGCTGGAAGGACACTGAGCTGGAGAGGGACAGGGACAGGACAAGGGGTACAGAAGTTGCCCAGAAGAGCAGAACTGCTCTAAGAGGATAAAGAACTGAAGTCATGGCTGTGGGCCCTTTACTACCAGGGGTCATGTCTGTAACTTTGAAAGAAACCCCATGAGACCTGCAGTCCCATATCCCTTAACATCACATACCAAACCCATCTTTTGATTCCATTTTTTTTATTAAAATATCTCATGTATATTGCTCACATTAAAATACAGCAGTAGTTTAATTTTAAATATAGCCACAAGTGTAGACACTCAAAGAAAAAAAAAACACATCACTTTAATAAAATAAATAAACCAAATTTATTTATCAAAGTTTCAGGTGATAAATGATTTCAGACACAGTACAAGTCCTAAGACACAGAGCTACCCTAGCCCAGGACACAATGTTGTGGGGACACCACGTGCAGCCTATCTACAGTACAGGGACGAGGACAGAGGCACTGGGTCTGTCAGGGTGGTTACAGTCACAAACCACAGCACAGGAAGGTCCTGCTTCACAGCAGCTTCTGGACAATGTCCTAGACTAGAATGGCATGGCAAGGCATTCCTGGGAAGGAGTATTGAATAGATGTCACCCTTTGACACACACACACACACACAGAGAAGGGGATTTTTTATCCATTTCCCAGCACAAGGGGAAGCTTTACCCTGCGAGGTGCAAAGCTGGAGTTGGTCACGAATTTGGTCTTGAGTAGATGCTGACAGCTATGCTCTAATGCAACCCTGATCTTACAAAGCAGTGCACTGGCCTTCTGCTTCAGATGGCAGTTGGGCTTTTGCATCATTTTTCACACTTAAAGAGAATCTTAGCACAGAGGGACACAGTGCCTGATGGGCAGGTATCTGTCTTGTTCTATAGAGACAAAAAATTAGAGCAAATTGGCAGAGTTTGGAATTTAAAACAAAAAGGAATTGCTTCAACATGGGCAAGACAATTCAAAGACATTTGCTTCATTTCCCCTCACCTCAAAACAAGTGAGGGAAAAAAAAACAATCTACAGAAGAAATTTGCACTGCAGGATTGTGATTATTTCAGATTGGCTCTTTATCTATAATGCAAGTGTCCCAGGATGTCTGGAAAGAAAAGGATAGCAAAGAAATCTTACTTTCTGGTTAACATACTTAAATTCAACAAAAACACATCGGTTCCCATTGTAGAGGCACAATTCATAGAGAGCTGCATCCAGAACTTCAATGAAAACAAGTAAAAATACTAGTCCAAAAATAAATAAAAAGTAATTTACCGGTACTTTATTTTGCTGGTGTAGTGCAAGGTAAGTAAGGTCAGAGAAGTGCAGTATCATCTTTTGAGTATAAATACTTTCTACATAATTCAGAAGAGCTACAAAATTAGTCTCAAAAAAATAACTGTGCAACACATCTAAGATAGACAGCATGCTTATTGAATCCCAGTGTCTAAGCTACCTGTTTAAATATGGTTTATACAGGTTCTGTCTCACCTGCCTGAGGGAAAATTCTGAAGCTTGGTCAGAACCAAATTTATTTGCATCTCTCACTGCTTGTAAACATTTACCTGTGATCAATCCCAGTATCCAGCAGCAGTTCACGCCATAGTAGTCCTGATGTCATTGTGTTATTTTATTAGAAGCCACAGCTAGAAGAACACTTCCCAAATGAGTAACTAGATCTGAATTATTCGTGTCTGGCATTGCGTAAACATTTCCCTCAGTTCTTTTTGTTTGATTTCATTTAAAGCTTCTGGTTCTGCAGGGCTCTTTTGGACCTTTGCCACAGCAAAATTAATCCCTTGAGTCAATCCTGCCTGGGTGATGTTGGCAACCTGGACCATGGAGCTGCGGATTTTAGCGAAGGGAGACACGGCCCTGCTGCTGCTGCCGTCAGCAGGGGAGGGAGTGCTGTGGAGTCCTGGCTCGTGGTTCCCAGACACTGAGCCCGGGCTTCTGTGGGATTTACTGGAGTCAGGCCCACCGACAGCCAAGAGCTGAGGGTTTGGCTCAGAAGACTGAACATCCAGCTTGGACGGCCTGGAAGGAATGTCTGCAACAGCTTCAGCCTTGGGTTCTGCCTTCCTGGCCGCGCTCCTGGTTTGGGTCAGCGTGTGATGGGGCTCCTGAGAACCAGCCTCGGGCTCCACAGCATCGCAGCCCTTGCTCTGGGCATCCTGCACGAACCTCTGGCAGTACACATCCACGGGCTTAGCAAAGTGCAGCTCTGCACTGTCAGCAGGAGGCGGGGCAGCCTCCTGGCACTCGGGCACGGGGATGCTGATGCTCATGTCCGTGCTGCTGAGGGACTGCGAGCGGCTGCCCAGGCGTGGGGCCGAGGCCAGGATGCCACAGCTGGGCAGCACGTAGTCCGAGGGGCCCAGGTTCTCCAGGGAGCCCGCCAGCTGCGAGTCCTCATCCGACTTGGAATTGCTCAGGAAGTCATCCGAGTGGAACGAGTCATTGTCTGAGGCTTCTGTGTCAGACTCGCTGGGGGCTTTGGGATCTACCCCCGGGTTCTCCAGAGTTTCGAGGCTGCTGTCCGACTTCCAAAGGTTCACTTTCAAATTTGGCTTTAAAAAATTGACTTTCACTTCAGGTTTGGCAAAGCTGCCCAGCTTCCGAAGGTTGCTGATGTTCACGTTGGACTTGGTTTGTTTCACCTTCTGATTGAGGGAGGAGAACTTGCTCAATAAATAATTCTTGCCTTGGGCCAGGGACCCTCTGTTCTGAGACCGAATGCCAATGATGTCTTCATGAGGTTTGCTGCTCCTCCTAGAAGAGGAAAAAGATCTTTAATGTGCAGCCACAGCACCAATATTCACTGTCCTCCAGTCTATTTTTGGGCATTTTAGTTCCTAAGTTACACTTTCCTTACATAAATAATAAATGTAATCCTTTTTTTACATAATAATATTGTATCCATATAAGCCAATCAAGCTCAAACCAACAAAGGAGGGCTGATACACAACAGTAGCCAAACAAGGGGAACAGGCAGTTCCTGCAGGCACTTTAGTTTTTGATGAAAAGGGATTTGAATTCTCCATTTTTTTTAACCCTGACTTTGTGTATGCTGTACTCAGTAGCCAGATTTAGCAAGTATTCAGTCTGCAATACCTGTAAAAAAGAACAAGGTTTTTTTTGCTACACCTTCTACTCAGCTGGGAGAAGAAGCTGAGTTGAGAGCAAAGGTGGGATACAGAAGGTTCACATCATGTAGGTACTCACCTCTCCAGCTTCTTCTCAATAATGGGCACATCCATTCCCATGGCTTGCTTTGTGATTCTCAGCATTTCTGCAATGCACTGAAGAGTGTCTGAAATCCAAGCAGCAGCCTGTCAGACACCTAAAATACCCTTAAAAGCCCAAATTCCACCATTTACAATGAAACAGGTCTAATTTTAACAATTTGTTTGGTTTTATTGCTTTTTTCTCACCCCACAGAGCAGTTGTGCCCTACAAGTTGTGATTCTGATTTAAAGGTTACAAAACAAACCTAAAGAATCAACTCTCCTTCAGCCCTAAATACTCAGCATTAAGTGAATCATTGCCTCATTTGGGGAAGGAAGAGAAGCAATTTCATTTATTCTAATCCTTGTTGACGAAACTCAGTGCTCCAGGTATGAAGTGATATTTTTTCCCTTGTTAGTGTTCATTTAATGCAGTTAAACAACAAGCAAGAACACTTCCAGACACTGATTACACTAAAGAAATCAATTTCTTTACCTCTTTAGGAGCTAATTTTAACTTCATTTTCTAAGTTTTTGGAACAGTAAAGACATGGACAGGGAAATTACTCTAGTTCTAGAGAGATGTTTTGCTTTAAAGCTGTATCAGAAACTTATTTTTCTGTCTATTAAAACAGTAACATCTGAGTGGTTTTTTAAAATTGCTTTCCCACTTCACACAACTGGATTTTATTGGAGTGATTTCTGAAGAAGGATAAATTTTAAGAGAAATGGAACAGGTGTTTTTTAGAGCAACACTGATACACTGAATACATTTTTATGTCTAAAACTTTTACATAGGATACAAACCTTTTCCATCTTCTTCTGGGCTGCGAACCACAGCCCTGAGAGTGTGAAAATATCCACTCATTTCTTTGTACTTGTAATGCAGCCTCATGCAAGAGAACTTGGGCTTGCCAAAGAGAGTAGGCTCAGGCCCTGAGAGAGAAACCAGGAGAAATCTTTAGAAATCTTTAACCAAACACTGAAAGAGATACTGCAGAGGCTGCACCTAAGGGTATGTAAGTGCTGACCGTCTTTTTCAGCCTTAAAGGCTTCATGTTTTCTTTAGAGCAGGACAGACCCTTTAAATGAAAGATTTTCACATTAACTAAACAATCAATAACTTACAAAAAGCAATTCGACTCTCTGTATGTCTATTACAATCCAGACTGATTGTTTATTGCAGATCACCCTTTCAAATAGAAGGGAAAAAAAGTTTTACACTTTTTACATCCTGTGGGATTTTTAGGGAATGCTCCTTCAAGGATTAAAGGGAAAGCTAATATTTTATCAAGAGGATGTAATTGAAATTTCAAGATTTAGACCAAGTACTTCAGCTCCTCAGTGCACTGCATAACCTATAGCATTAAATGAGGTTGGATGTAGATATTTCACTCTGCTCTGTAACTTAGGGTACAAATCTCCACGATATATAAGTGAGGGAGACCTTTCCCCTGAACTCTTAGAAATTGCACAGGAACAGTGAAAGTTACAGTCAGGAGATTATGAAATCACTGTGTGTTGTGTAATGGAGGATTCAGCTCCATCAGGAGGCCACACACTCCCTTCTCTCCAACTGATCACCTTTGTCATGGTTCAAAGACATCATATCTTTAATGCTTCCAGCAGAAAATGCTGGATTTAGCCTGCAGATGTTACATTCTATAGCAAATAAGTTAAATCAGCATAACAAGATGTTTCTGTAATAGCATGTTTGTTATCAGCCCTTGAGGAAGAAGTTTTACAAAGCTATGAAACAGATCTAAACTACAATTCCAAGCCAGTTGCTGTGTTTGGATCAAAGGAAGAGAGCACTGAATGCACAAACCCATGACTCATTACAGAAGCTGGCAAAGTTGTTACTGCCACTTGATAAATAATGAAATCTGCTTGGATGACTCCATGGTTCTTTTAGGAGTTTGAAAGAGGGACAATTTTAGAACCCCTTCAGTGATCAAAGCTCCCATTTCCAGCAGTAGGAAGAGCCTGGCATCTGCTATCAGCCTGAAGGGCCATTTCTAGGTGGGCTCAAGGACTGCTGCTTCAATACCTTTGTAGGATGCTTTGATAAGTGCTCAAGCCATTTTTAAGAGCATTCAAAAAAAGACACAGAGTGACTGTTTTCTTACCTATTTCTATTTTTTCAAGAGCTTCAAGACTTAACCTTTGGTACTGATTCACTTTGTCGATTTCATCATCATAACTAGAAAAAAAAGAAACAGAATTTAGTGTTTCTTACTAAACTAAAGCAAAGGTACTAAAACTACACATAGTAAGGGAAAGTGGTAACTTACTAGGCCACATAGTAGGCAGAATTTGAAAGTAAAAGCAGCACATCCACATCCCTGTGAGTGGCATCGATGAGACTGAAGGGAAGAAGAATAAATACAGAGTAAGTTTTATTTATTTATTTATTTGCTGAGCTGTAACCCATGCCCACTGTGTTCTGAGGACACTCTTTTAAGAGCTGAACACAAGTTACAAGAAGTTTCAATCACAGTTTGTTATCAAATGGATCCATGCAAGCAACACTCTCTCTCAAACTTGAAGTTACTTAATAGCTCAAATACGTCAGCAGGCGGTCAAAAAAAAAAAAAAAAAAGAATAGAAAGCCCACAAGCTATTAAAAATGCTACCAGAGAAATGGAAAAATACCTCAGACTCAGAGTCTGTGCCCTGAATAGCTGTCATAACAACCTGCTCTGCTATTTTTAGATGCTGAAGTTTAACCTGCAGGAGATCTAACCACTGTTTTTCTCTTACATCTCCTGAACTCTGAACTTGATAAGGAGTGAAGTTCAGAGTTTACATCCATTACTTTCCATGAACAGAAATCCAGACTGTCCAACTGCATTTCCCAGGGATTCCATCTTATCAGTCAAGTTACACTTTCCCTATAATGCAATAAGGAACAACAGCTCCTCAAGCTTTAACCACCCTTAGTTCTACAAGTTCTCTTCATGGCACCTGCCACATTTTGGCAATATTAATAAAATGCATCCATTTCCAGACAATGTCTCAAAGCTGATTCCAGCATTTTCATGGCACTTTGGGAAAAGCACATGTTTAGAGGACTTTTCCCTTTACAAGTATTCAAACCCTTCAAGCACTCCTGTCCTTCTACAGAACTACCCATTTGATTTCTGTTCACACATCAGCTACCAAAACCAGTCCAAAATCAGTAGTAATTAACAGAGGTGTCAGAGTAGCAGCTGATCAATTTTAACTTGGTTCAACAAACCTTGGATCACAGTCAATGAGTGCCCAGCCTCCATGGAACTTTTCATCATCTGGCAAGAGCAGTTTCATGTAGCTCTGCAGCAGCTGGCTGATCAGCTCCTGGTGGCTCCTCAGGTTCTCCTTGTGCAGGGCTTCATGCTCCTTCTCTTTTGTAAATATGGAGTACAGGTCCTCTGTCACAGGGATACCCTGCATCAAATCTAAATAAACACCAGAAAATTGCAAGCAAGAAACAGTTAAAAGAGATACATGGCAAGAGTTTGTAAATTCCTTCCAAATGCTGCATTTTAATGATGCTCTTGGTAATCTCTCTGAAGAGAATGTTGCCTGTAACTGAAAACTCAGAAGGCGTAACTCTGCTTTCAGTGAAAAACAAGAGTTTCTCATGATTTTAAGAGATACTTGATACATAAATTTAACTTTGTCTTAAAATAGAGACTACAAGATATTTAACGCTAAAATTAAGTCGGGGCAGACTCCAATGAGTCACACTGCATGCAATCCCTCTGAATTGAGTGTTGATTAAATTCCAAAGTGAGTGAGTTGTTCCTTATAATGTCCAGTTCAGACATGTACCCACTCATGGTGCTTTTAAGCAACAGGAGGAAAAAATCAGAAAGATGAAACCAACAAGATTTAATAATCTGTTCTAAATACCACAGCTCAGCTGGGTTGAAACTGTGCTCTTACCTATGACTGCTTGCCTGTAAGCATCCCTGAAACGGTTCAGGTAGTATCTGTTTGCAGAGTTCACTCCATCCTTCATCACCCCTGCCAGCTTCCTTTCACCAGTCCTTGTGAAGTCACCCTGTCACACACAACATGCAAGTCATGCACACATCAAACTCTGCAGCAGCAGGCTCAGCTCAAAGGATTTGGCACTCTGAAACTCAGAACTGAATAGATGGCAACTCAGGAATTATCTTCAACTCACTACTTTATAAAGAAGTTGAAAATATTGGGTTTTTTTTCAAAGAGGATCTTCTGGCATTGAATCTGCAGAGAATCCTGTGTTTTTGACATTACAATTCCAGTAGGAAATTCCAACAGAAAACAAATCTGGACATATAAGCCAGCTAACACTGAAGCAGGACTTTCAATACATCCATCACTGTGATGCTTCAATACCTCCAAAAGAAAAAAATCCCTTTATTTTCTGGCCTTTCATTTAAAAGGAACTATTGCAACAATAGAGAAGACTGAAGTTTACTGAAAAATGGTTTTCATCTCACTGCTTTTGCTACCAAAACAAGACAAATATAACATACTGGGGGGAAAGCAGCACATACCCTCACAACCTCAGAAACAAAAGAAAGTTTCTAGGCCATGGAAGGTTTAGAATTTGAATAAAAAGCTGGTTTGGTAGTTACACTTCATTAGAGGATTCTATTTTCAGAGACACTCTGAACACTGGCACAGAGCATTTCTAAAAGCCACATCAACTCCTATAAAGAATATTTCAATGTGGCTCACTTTCAAATTAAAAGAAATGCCACAATTAAAATTAATTCATTTAATCCATGAACCTCAACAGTGAGTGGAGCAATCTTCCAGTGGAAGGCCTGAAAATTCAGATCTATAAACTGAGGTCTGCACTTCAGATTTAAAGTTTAATATACTCAATGAAAACAAGCATGTCAGGCAGTTTTTAATATTTTTTAAAATAGCAGTGCAATCAACTAATCAAAGCTCAGCAGAGATATTTAAAGAGAGATTTAAGAGTTAAGCATTTCCACCATAATGATTTTTCTTATGCCAAATACAAATACTACTAAAATTTGTTCCACCAGTTACACACAGCAAACACCTCAAATTCCATGACTTTTCAAAGCAGAAGAATTACAGAGCAAGGAGTTTCATGTTTGATCTTGGACAGAGTGCATTACAGCTAATTAAGAAGAGTCTTTGGAAAAGATAGATAATTAATATCATGCTACTACCTACATAGCCCAATCTGCAGAACTTTAGAGTATTTTTAACTATTTAGAAGTACTGGAACCATGGTAAAACATACATCAATGTATCTCTCAGACTCTCCTCTCTGCTGTGCTTTGTCCCCAGCCATGCAAGGAACAGAAGGCGGGTGAAGTGCAGGCAGCACTCAGCTCTTCAACTCACGCCAAACACGACAAAACACTCTCCCACTGCAAAGCCCCATCACTCCAGGACAAAAGCACACAGAATGCCTGGTGAGCCCTGAACCAGCCCAGGGTTTTCCAGGGCACACAGGGGCTGTGAGGCAGGAGATGGCTGGGGCAGGGAGGCTCTCCCCACCTTGAGGGCGGCCGTGCCCGCGTACTGCCGGCTGATGGCATCGCCGTTGTTGGCCCACATGATCTGGTAGATCCTGTTGCATTTCACTGGCAGAGGCTGCTCTGGTGGCATCACACCCAGTTTCTTCAGCTGGAATTTGATGCATTAATGTATTAATTCAGTGCTCAAAGTAATTCTCAATATCAGAGCTTGGTAAAGCAAATGGAAACGGTTGCCAAGCGTTTGATTGTTGGATTTCGTATGGTGGGGGAAAGGAAGCTATTGTGCTGATTTGTCAGATTAAATTAATGAATTAGTTAATTGCTAAACATCATATCACTGGAGGCAGCAGTAACATTAATTATGGATGTTAAGTCAATCATCAAAAAAATCAGCAGAATGAAAACAAGTTACTGTAGATTCTCAAGATACAAGAAATTTTTCAATAGAGAACCATCAAACAGACATCACAATTTTAAAATAAATAAGTTTATATGTGTTCTATTGCAAATGCATTCATGACCTCAAAGGTCTGAAAACAAATATAAATAACTTCTTATGTTGGTTTATTATTAGTGCTTGCACATTTTGGACAGTTACTGTTTGTCACTGATACTACAGTAAGATATCTCCCTCTTGGAACACCCAGTCCTTCAGTTTTCCCCAGATAAGCCTTGGGTACAATACCAACATCAGGCTTTGTACACACACTGAGTGGGTAGAGCAGCACATACAGAACTGCAGTGCAGTCACTAAATGATAGGGATAACTTGGAATAAATCATAGAAAAACTTCAATTTACAACTGAAACCAAATGCTCATGCACTCTGTGCAAGTTGGATGAAAATTAACACAAAGCTGCTCATTAACTTTGAATGCCCTATCAAGTTTCCAGATGAGAGAAAGCAGGTCCAGGGGTTCCAAGGAAGTGTGAGGTGCATGCAACCCTCAGTCCTTCACTCCATGCCACTGACCCTGCAATGCTCAGGGCATTTCTCAGGCATGGACTGATTCCCAAGCACAGGATGAGAATGATGCAGCACATCACAAGCTCACACTTCAGCAATGATCAGTGAAGCCTCTTCACAACAATCTGTGACACTCTTGTTTTTGAAAGAATTGCCTTGGAACTCAAGAGTTACCCTGGACAGAAACCCTATTCTGAAATAATGACTGTGGGATTGCTGATCCTTCCCCTTGTCCTCAGCACTCACAATAGCAGATCACAAAGAGGAACTGCCAGGTAGAATGGCCAGATCCATTCACTTTTCACCCTAATGAAGGACCCACTTCATCCTTTCTCCTTCACTTCAACCATACTCAGGTTTGCTCATTTTGGGCTGTGACTGGGGCTTTGATGTTTCAGTTACAGGACATTAAGTCTGCATTAGGTCTGCAGCAGTGCTGTGTCAGTGAAGTCTTCACAAGGGAAGAGAGTCACCACTGAGCTTCTAAAAATCAAGGGAGGGCCAGAGCAAAGAGGAAAGCTACAGAAAGTACTCTCAGCCTGCTTGGAAATCCCTTCTCTGTACAGAGAAAGCTATTCCACAGCACAACGGTCACAGGGCTATTTACATCATGAATTAATTATTCCTCTACACACAGAAGGGACAACTCATCTCCCTACTTGCTGCACCACAGTATTTCACTTCAAAGCACCTAAAATAGCATCCAACTTGTTAGATTTTAGCCCTTTAACAATTTCAGTGAAGCACTTGGGGGGAACGTGTCTTGTTTCTGAACTCTGTATTTCTACATAACTTAAACTGAAATTACTAAATCCAACAAAACAATAATCCTCTCCAAGTTTTGGACAGTCAGTCCTTTCTGAAGGAGGACAGAAGGCAGCATCACTATTCTAGAATGATTTCAAGTTTTGCATTTGTGCATATTATTCCTCTCAGCTTTGTGGCTCTTCAAGTATTTGCAAAGACTTTTTCCTAGAGTTTAGCATTTTTCCAACGCAGAGATTTCTCTGTGGACAGCAATGAAGGTGTGAGGCACTCAGTGCTTGACAGAGCCCTCAGCTGTACGTGCCTGCTGCTCCATGACCACTCTGGCAATAGCAGCCTGCACAACATTGGTCCGATCCAGGCAGTCCATGCAGTTCACCCGGAAAATTCCCTCCTGCTTGCAGATCACTCCAGCCTGGTCAACCCTTGCAACAGGGAGAGAGCAAAGGCACACTGAGACACTTCAAACCCAGTGCAATTCATCAGCTTCTATAAACAGTAGAGCATTTATACATGGAGCACACTATTTATGGTTGTACTCACACCCCAGCCACACCCCACACTGAATTAACTTCTCTCTAATCTAGGCTGGATATCAGACATAAATCCTGCTGAGGCCAAAAACTTGAGATGCAATCAGATGCTGAATTCAACTCATGCATACATAATACAAGCTTTCAAGAGTAAAAGCATTTAATTTCAACAACAGAGAAGCCAATGATAATGACAGCAATACAGAACAATATAGAGCAATTGACTGAGGCTGCAGCCACACTTGTTACCCAAATGTATGAACTTTAATCAGCTCAAACTAAAGGTCAAACAAGTCTGCTTGCTGTCAACAGTAAGGCTGCCATTCTAGGGCTTGTGGGTCAAATACAGAGTGTTTCACATTAAATGTGAGTGATCCTAAAAATGAGAAATGCAGTAAACCTCAGCACCTGAGAATTTCTGCTGTTATATGGGTAGAACACCAACACTTCAGAAGACAAAAACTCTGACAAACAATCTGGACACCAAAAGAGAAATATAAAACATACTGGTTTGGAGAAAATTAAGGCCCCTGAGTATCTACTCTTTGTTGGTGTTTTCCTCTACAAATGTTCCCTACTAGTCTAAAAACAGTTAAGTACCTACCAGCACCACTTCATGTCAAGAATAATATCATGAATGGCATCAGTCAGTGTTTGAACATTTTCAAACTTCATTCCTCGGCTGAAACACAATTTCACAAAAGTTAGTTTGAACTAGAGCAGTGACTTGCCTTTCCTTAACAACTTTATCTTATTTGTAATGCTAACAAAGATAGTGTTTTGGCTAAATGAAAGAGACAAGCATTCCCTTCTGCAATGAGCTTTAAACAGGAGCCAATATTCAGAACTATTTTGCAGTACAGTTCAACATCCAAACCCAAGGCAAGAGGTTAAAAGATCATTAAATTCCCAAGACTTTGCATTTCTTAATGCTGCTTCCATTGGGAAGAATAAGTGTGCAGCTATTCAGGCATGTGCAACATTCTGTTCTCATTTCAGTCTCAAGAGAAGTAACTACTGCAGATTTAGAACTGCAGCTGCAACCCCTAGATTAAGTTTGGAAGTGAAGATTAAACCAGTTTAGACCCCACACAAATGCAGCCTCCTTGAGGGGAGCAGGAGAAATACATGCCTGTGACAGATGACATGCTTGGGAATGTGAGCACTGCTCTAGAGCATGGCAGCATCAGAGGGGAGACATGAAAACAGAAACTACTCACACTGGATTAAGATAAAATCTGTGTATTTTATATTGAAATAACATCAGGGTCCTGAAAGAACTCATCATGCTTTTATAGAAACAAGCAAGAGAAACAGAAATAGAGAATTAAAAGCAAAATGCTACATAGATTGAAAAAGCAGGTCAACAACAGCTTTACATTCATGGCATGTTTAAAGAAACTCTTAAAATGTGTTACAATTAAGCTTTGCCCAATAAGTAGCTGCATATTTAACAGGTCAGGGACAACATCACAAACAGCAGTGCTTGGTTACCCAAGCTTTAAGTTTTATAGTGCTTTAGTTTAAAAACTGTATTCTTGTTTAAAGGAGTGTTTCATGCAGAAGTAGAAATAAAATGAGTTTTCTCCTCCTTTATACTTGCCTTTTCATGCCAATAAAATAGATGCAAAGTGACATTTTTAAAAGGTTTCTTACCAGTGCTCATGGAAGTCAAATGAAACATAAGTCAGATTTGCATTGTTGTAGAGAAGAACTTGTTTAAGGTAAGCATCTCCAATGATCTTCTCTCTGCCTGTCTGATCCACCAAGTTAATAATAACCTGTCCAAAAGTTTAATAATTTAACACTCATCATCTGCTACACAATCTTCTTAGATTTACACCACGCAACAACAAACAGCTCAAGAGTTAAAGATTCATAGAAATCTTGATGAAGTTACAGTTTTTGATAGATTGCACCCAAGACAAACCCCAACAGTTCCCTGCCTACACAAATTTAAATACAGAGAAGCTCTGAGTGCTTAGGACAGGTACACAGAAATAGAGTTTACACATTTCCATAAATTATTCCTGGGTTTTATGGTTATTTATAATGATATCTGAAAAACCTAAAGTAAAATTCTATTTATGTACCAACCTTACAATTGTCAACAACACATCACCAAGGAAAACAACCTAAAAACATTAAACCTCAGCCCCTGCATTTTCATGGGATTACTATTCTGCCATGTAGCCCTCACCTGCTTTTTGTAATTTTTCAGCTGTTCTTCAAAGTGTGCACGAAAACAGGACACGGTTTCATTTTCACCTACAAGGCAGAGTTAGACAGAAACAGCCTGTTCAGCAATAAGTTCTGTTTGATGTATTAAATCATGCCCAAATTTGTATTCTAAAATACCAAGATACTTGAGCTTAAATATGACAGCACATTGTACAAAATTACTTTTAAAGGTCTTTCTTTCATTTGCTCAGCTTCAACACTGCTGTTATAGTCTGGTGTACAGCAAACACATTCTTGAATTTTTCTGCATTTTGCTTTTTGTGCAGAGGAGATGGGACAAAAATTTAACTTTCAATAAGTCTGCTTCCACCTTCTACATATGCACCACACCCACATAAACATCTGTTCCAAAAGCAGAGCTCCAGAGGACCCTGATTTTCAGGTTTTCCACCTAAATACTTACTTTTGTCCAGCCGGGGCCGTGGGTTGTATCTGTATCCAACTTGGCTCCAGAAAACAGGCACAGAGCCTCGTGTTTGGATATAGGAAAGGGTGTGATTATGGACATGGATCAGTTGCTCTGTCTCAACATAATTTGCCACATTTCCATTTTTATCAACACCTCTCCTCTTATACCGCATTCCTGGGGGGATTGAGAATGGAGAAGTCATATTCAAGTATTTGCCTTAAACATTAATTTATGTTGCTGTTTTTGACAATGCTAACCCAAGATAACAGTTCTAGCCCAAATCCATGATCAATGGTAAAAGTGACTCCTATCCTAGTTTATTTCTCAAAAGTTATTCTGACTATATAGATAAAGTTTATTTAGTGATACACCATGAGCAGCAGAACATAAACTGACAGGACATGGAGCTTAAAGTGACAAATACCTCTGGTCCATCTTAAAAGACACACTTCTATCACACTAGACACAAAGTTTTACTTCAGTGCTCTGTATTTTCCATGAGCCTTAAGGCCACTTTCACTGACAGAGGCTCCACTTCTCACACTGATCCCACAAGCAGTCAAAGAGGATTTGCATGTTCCACAAAACAGAAGGCTTCCCCTCCTTGTTTTAACTTGTGTAACTAATTCTGCTCATTAAGAAGAGATAAAGCTCCTCTGACTACAGTTTTATGCCTACCCAGCTCTGAACTGCTCATTAAACAGAAATGTGTTTGCATATCCTTGACTCAAAGGAGAGTACATCATTATTCCAGAAAGGATGCAGGTGGTAGCAAAGGACAGGGAAGGAGTAAGAGTTCAAAAAATATTCAAGGTCATGGAAATTCAGTTCCAAGTCCTGAAGTAGCACTGAACCAAACTTTTGAGCTGAACCTTGACAGCATAAAAGGGAAGAGGCTGAAAGTAGGGAAAAGACTGTAAAATATCTGTAATAGTGACCTTCATAGAGAAATTGTCAGAGTATCATTAAAGCCCTTAATCAGACAGGGAGAAAATTCTAGAGAGTTTATGCTCTGGACAAGAAATCATATGAGAAAAATGATATTAACAGTAAGAAGGAATTTTCCCTCTAGAATTCAGTATCTGTAACAATTCAGTATGAAAAAGGCAGACTGCCAACTAGGTACTACTCTGAAACCCTCAAGCATTTACTCCAAGTTGTTTTGACAAACATTTTCTTTGGAACTGAAATAAATGCATCCAAGTGAGTACAAAGTGGTACAAAGGCACATTCCTATAGTAGGATAAGCTCAACAGGCTTTTTTCTGGGTTTTTTGATGTGTTAAAAACTCAGCTGTGTAAGAAAGGAGTTAGAGACATTGGAGAGTGTCCTCATAAAAATCAGATAGACTGAAAATCCTGGAGTTGAAGAGGATTTATGAAGCTGTAAAGTGATTCAATCTTTCTGAGATCCTAAGAGCAGAGAATGATTTCTGTTTGCCTTGCTACTCTAAGTCAAATGAGGTTCAGAACCAAAGCATGGTCACATTTCACACCTTGCCCCTAATAAGCCTCTCCTGGGACACAGGCATGCACACACATGGCTTTTCAAGCCTCTGCAGCTGCTGCCAAAGCCCTCAAAGACCTCTGAAAATTTAACTCCCATCCAAGCCTACTGAAATATATCAGCAGAGTTATAAGCAAGGTCCTAACCAGGGGGATCTCTGCACAAATGGAACTCTGCCTCAGGAATGTGACCTCCAAGGATGCACCCAGAGCTCCTGAGCAGGGCAGTGATGCTCTCTCAGCTTCACCCCAGTGACAGCAGCTCCCTGCTGCAGGCACTGCAGCCTCTCCAGCCTCTGACAGGGGCTGCCCCTCCCCTGAGCAGCTCAGCCCTGCAGCTTTACCCCCTGCATCCCCCTGCAGTGCTCAGAAACCCCCCAGCAGCTCAGACTGGCTCTGCCTACCAGCTCGGTGCCGGCTCCGGCGGGAGATGAGCGCCACCAGGAAGGTTGGGTGAATGTCATCCACACACGAGGACTCCTGGGGAGGGGTTTCAGGACTGCTCTTATCATCATCAGAAGATTCACTATAGTTTACTACAAGTTCTTCAATTTGCACAAATCCTTGAATGATGGGGATAATCCAGAAGTCCACTTCAGCATTCTGAAGGTTACAAAATACATTTATTTTCCTTTTGGCCCAACATTACCTACAATTATTTCTGCCATTTCTCATATTTATAAAACAGCTGCTTCACGTGCTTTTCAGGCTTTAATGTTAGCCATATCCTTATTTCTCTAAGAGATACCAACATTTTTCCTCCATTAGGCACAGGGCTTTTAAATTAGGAGGAGGAAAGAAAGCAACTTTTTAACCTAGTTTCTGCATTAAGGCAGTTTTAAAACCTCTGTGTGGACACATACTGTACCACAGTTATACAGGAAGGTAGATGCTAGCTTGTTTTCAGCAACACATAACAATTGCTATAAATGGGCTAATTTAGTCCTCAAGACAACTGGTTCATGGCTCTGCACCCTAAACATTGATTTCTTAGACAGAATTGAGATCTGAATTCCTCACTAACTCAAGGTTATCCATTTATATCTTATAAATGAAAAATACAACCCATTAAACTTTTCACAGAGGACATAGGTTTACCCTGCTGTGATTCCATAACCATTTGTTTATGCATAATTATCAATGAAAGAGGAGCAGGGCATAAGGCAAGATGTCTGCTGTCAGCCCTAAAGAAAATCAGACTTGGCCTAAACTTGCATACAGAAGTTAGCAACTTAGTCCTTGATCTACAAGGTTAATTTAAAATGAAAGAAGGTCATACACAGAAGAAAGAGTGGTGGTTTGCTGCTTCTTTATGTGCTCATTAGCCAGGAAAATGTTTTATTTACTCTGAACAGATGTTCAGAACAACTTGTTCTGCACTGATCAGTTACTGTGCTTAAGGAGACAAAACACTATCCTCCACTATGGAGGACCAAAATCTTATCTCAGGGAAACTTTGGAATTCAGAGGTTATTTCTTTCCTGGCTCCTCCATATTACCAAGTTCAGCTCTGTTCAGGGATAATCCATTTCACATAAAAACACAACTCAAATTTACTTTCAGAAGTCTGCACAAACATATCACAGCAAGTTATTCTACATTATTGCAACCAATTTTCTGATTCAGCTGAAGCTCAGCCCTTAGCAATGACCACAGGCTGGCTGGGGGAAGAAGGCAGTGCCAGCTGCTCAGCCACAGATTGCACAGCCCTGATCCTGACCTGTCTGCCAAGCAGGTTCCTAATCAATGCCACAAGGCCTTAAACATTTGAACTAAAATGAGCTAAAGAATGGTTCTCATAATACACCTTAGAAATAGACTCACATCAATGCTGATGAGATCTTCAATCATGTGCTTGTTCCAAAAGAATCTGTCATCCACCTGTTAAGAAGACAAAAGGGAAGATTTTGCAGTATTACCAGTCAGGTTTGGCAATGTCTGTGGGAAGGACACAGGTCCATCAGTTTATTCACTACACTGCACAGACAAGTCAGTGCTTTTAATAAAACACTCCAGCTCCTGCTGCTGCTGATTTTTGTTTCCTTGCACCTGAGCTGGTTACAGGACAAGGTGTTCAGCTGCTGAAAGATGTGACCAGCCAGGTTTGGACCAGGATCATGACTGGAGAGCTCATCCCCCAGGTGGAACAAACACACACACACCACTCACTTTTCTCCACAGGGGCAGGTTGGTTTTCTCACAGGCACTCTGCCTCTGCACAGAATTTGTCAGGTCATAGCTCAGGCTGTAGTAAAAGGAGTCTGAATCCATGAACATCTTGAACAACTCCTCCAATAATCTCTTCTCCAGTCTCTCTTTCTCCTTGCTTTCTCTAATCTGAAAGAAAAAAATGGCTCTCATGTCTCTTCTCTGTGAGTGAAGAAGACTCCAGTCATATTTTCCATTTCTAAACTTGGAGGACAAACACTTTCCCAGTGATGAGCAGGACCTTAAAATTCCCAGCAGAGATAAACACAAGAGACAGCAGCTACAGAAACAGAATTCTAATTTTTACAACTATTGTTTTGACTTCCTAATCCAAGCCATTAATGTGTTAAAAGCAGTTAGATGAGATTTTATGATGTTCTCTGAGGAATCAGGCATCAAATTTTGTGTCCAATTCTATATTACAAGAGATACTTGTGTAAAGCAATTTTCAAGTTTAGAACCTCCCTAGAATCGTGGTAAAAAAAAACCCAAAAAAACAAAAACCACTGTATTAGCAATTCTGCCAAAATTATGTAATTACAAAATGAAAAAAAATCACAAGAGCTGCAGATAAATAATCAAAAAAATTAAACTGGGCATCAAGACAGTAGTTCCACATTCTGCAGTTTTTTAAGGACTTGGTATTCCATTTGATCATCCATCAAAACCTTTGAATAATAAACTCAATATTTTGGAACAAAAAAAGGAAGCAGTAGAAAACTTTACCTTCTTTTTATTTGGAGCAGACACATTAGATTTAATTTGAGTAAGAGTCTTCAGCAGGAATTTTGTGTCATCTGGGGACTGTGTTATCTTCTCTGGCTTGTTTATCCCAAAATGGTGCTTTTTACAGAGCTAAAATAATGACATTGAATTAAAGCCAACATTTAAATACTCTTTTAAAAAAAGTTCAAAGAAAACTGGAAGTCTACAAAAGTAAGATTTTGATGTCCACAAACCTGGGGGAGACACTGAAATGGAGGGGGGACATGCAGGTTTCCATCTACAGCCTAATTCTCACTCTATGAAAGGCATTTTCTCCTGTGATTGTCAGAATCTCTGCCTCAATTTGACATGACCTGAGCCCCCAGATCCACCCCAACCTCCCACCCAGATTAAATCAGCACTACTCATTTTTCTTTTTGTTCTTTTATCCATTCTCTTTCGGGAAAAAAAAAATTGCAACATTTTAAGCTTCAAGCCAAGTTATAGAATTAAGATTTCAAAATGGGACAAATGTAAAAGAATCCATTAAAAATATATTTTCTACTTGTTCAGTAAATCTTATTCTTGTGTGGTATTCCCAATGATCTTTATGAAATTTAGGTATTATTTTGTTGCAATTTCCCTCACCAACAGAATTAGTGATTTCTTTTTAAAAAAAAAATACTTTTTATCACAAAACAATATTTAAAGAAGCACAAAATATTCAAGATCTTTGCTTTTACCAGGACAAAGAGCTAAGAGGCATTTGACTTGTATTTCAGGTGGGGGACAGTCAGAGCTCTTTGAGGATGGCCATACCTCCAATTCCAGATCCTGAGGTTCTGTCTCACAAAGTGGAATCACTGCAATCTTTGTTATTTTGCAAACCTCATGATCTCCTGGAAGTTTGCCAATCAATGCTTTCTGACGAATTAAAAGCAGCCACCATGGTAAATCTGTGAAAATAGAGATCAGTAGATGCTTTTATTTATGGTTTTATTCTTGTCAGGAATTTATTTTGATTAGTGTGCCAGAAACCATTTGACTAGAAGAATCCAATGAATGATGATTTGCTATTGTTGTATTTTGTTATTATGCATTGAAATAAAACTAAGAAAAAAAAACTTTTAAAAATTTATTAAGTCTCTAATATAATGAAATTAACTGTTTCACAGGCTTGTATTAAAATTAGCCCTGCCTCACCTATAGCAATTAACAATCTCTAGGATGATGCACATTCCCACTAATGGCAGCACAATTTGGGAGCAGCTGGAGCTGAGACAGCAAGTTATGAATTTCCCTTTGTGCCTCCTGTCATGTATCAAACAGCAAACCAGATAGACACCTGATCACAAGATTCATGAGTGAAGAAATCTGATGAGCAAACATGGATGCACCATGAAGCAGTTTAAAGGCTCATGACATCATTCCTGAAGAGCACAAAGTGGTGGAGAGATTTGTGAGATAAAAATTAATGAAGATATTGGTGGCAGGTGCATTCCATGCACACATCCAGCCTACAGCACTTGCAGCTATAGCAGCCACACTTTAGTGAGACAAGGAAACAAAACAAGCATTCCCAGTGACTGCTGAAGAGTGCCTGGACATTCCCAGCTTTCAATCCCTTGGCTAGAGCAGGAGTTGTATGCTGGGCTTTTAGGAGTCAAAGGCAAAAGTTCTGTTAAGGGAAATGGAAAAGGCAGAGAAAAGTCCTAGAGACAAACATACACACTCACTTCTTCTCCCAGCTGAGAAGCAGCCAACTGAGTTCAACTGAAAAGGTGACAAAGACATAAAAAGCCTGCTGTGATAGACTTAAAAATGCTCCCACACTTGTGATGGCAGGATGTGTCATGTATCATGCCTCTGAATATGATACACAAACTTTGAAAAGTCTATTTAGCAGCTCTATAGCAAATACAAACTCCTAGCTCAGTAAATTCTAAACAGTATTTCATCCTCTGAATGCTTAAGAAAAACACCAGCAGTTTCTTTCATCTAAAGAACAGGAATAGTCATTGCCAAGAGACAACTGGGTGCTGTGACACTCCACTGCTCCCTTTGATTCTGCATTACTGCCTTTAAAAAAGAGATATGTTTATGTTAGATATTAAGAAGCCTTTAAAAATTTTAGATCCTCATAACTACAAGCTTGTTGTGAGAGCCAGAGGGTTCCTCCCAAAAAGGCAGGAGGGGAAGGGGAATGAAGATATGCACAACTTCTTTAAAATACATGGTCCAGTAAAGAGAGTGCTGTGCTGCTCCTGAGCAGACAGATTTTATGCAACAGCAAGAAGATCAAGGAACAGATTTAAAAAAAAATCCTTTTGCAAAGGAGAAATTGAAATGCTGCCAAACCCACCAGCAGCACATAAAGATCCTATCAGTTCATCTGAAAAGGTCTACCCTTCCTATGCTGATATTTAGAATGCAAACCCAGCAGTCTCTGAAAAGCAAGGACAATCCAAGCACTTACAACAGGGCATATCCAGGCAGATATTCCTATAACCTCATCTATTTCCACCTGCAGAAGGCTGCCCACAGAATTTACTCCTAGGAGATCACCAATGTATGTAAAAACAAAACAGACACTCTTCTAAAACAGGCAACCATCTAGAGCTCCAGTGGAATTATCAGGAGGGTTCTACTGGAGATTAGAATAAGGTAAAGGCATTTCTGGGCAAATATGCCATAGTAAAAAACGGGAAAAGGAAAAATCTCTGCCCAGTGTTCCCCCTACCTATATTAAACCCTGGTAGCTGTAAACAAGAACTTAAGAGCTTAATACAGGCAAGTGAGTTGAATATCCTTTTGTCATTTTTAAAAATGCACTGAAATGTCATCTTGGTGTACATTGCAAAACTCTTTGTATTATAGCCAGAGCCACAGAACATTGAAAGAAAACAGGAATTTCCCAGCAGATCAAAAGTAAACAGTCAGGAAGTAATTATGCAGATAAAGTATGCCCTGAAGTAGAAGTTTCAGCAATAGACATAAAAGCAACATATTATAACAGCCAGCAATATCTAAATAACTGAATCCCTAAATATAGAGAACGTGCCTCTGCAGTCAGAAGGAAAAAAGCAATTTCACTGATTAGTTATTCCTGCTGAATGTGTGAGCTATGGTGTGCACTGCAGAACAGGACAGCTGTGTGCCACTCCAGAAAAGCTCACCTTTCAAGTCATCCCTCAAAACATAATGTTCATTTTTAGTGTTTTATGAACTGTGGCAGAGCAGATGGCAACAACTAGTTTGAAGTATTGCATCCAAAGGAAGCTATTACCTCTCCTTCCTCACTAAAATGGAAATTTACTCCTCTGTTGTTTCAACACTGCCAGCACAACACTGCTGTTTTTCTCTAACACTTCCCCAACAATCTAGCATTTGCTTTCTCTCAAATGCTTTTGCAGCAACTTTTCATAAACTGTACATGAGTGTATTACAAATGCTGCTTTCTGCAAGTATTTTGATTTTAGCCAAGAAATTCTATGCTACCAATTTCATACTTTTAGTTACTTGAACTATTTAAAAATTGGCTGCATGCAAAAAGAATGCTTTGGATTGTTTACTGTATGAAATTCAGTTGTATCTCAGTGAAGAGATTTCAGATGCTGAACAGCCTGTGGTTTCTATCAAGATTCAGAGGCATGCTAACACAAGAAAACTGGGGATAAGGAAGGAAGAACTCCATTTCCCCCTTGTTTCCAGAGTCTGTGGACTCTTGCCAGCAGCATTTAACCTGGGTCTTAATTAACCAGCACTGGAAGAACACTCCAAATGAATAAAAATACTTGTTTTGACCAAGATGATACTTGTACTTTGACCAAGAAATAGAAGAACCTGTGGCAGAAATTGTGTTAAGTGGCAGTTGCTGGAACTGTTTAAGAAATCTAGCTTTGGTTACAGTCAGATTTACTGGACAACAAAATTAAATTCCATAAAGGAAATATTTTATGCAAGAGATGTGTTTGCCTCTATATGGGAAGATTATGCAAAGACAATTTTAATTGTGCATCTTACCAAGAAAATGTGCAATGATCTGTTGCAGTAACAACTCCACCACAGATCCTAAAACCCTTTTACTTTTATTCCCATTGTTACTCTGCATTTTCTTACAAGCTGTTTCAGGATGAGCCAGAAAATGGTGAGCAATTATATTCTTAGATTCTGATATTCAACCAACGTTTTATTGTTTGGGTTTGAGCTCCACACACACACAAAAAAAATAAAGTATCAGAATGTTTACTGAATTCACTTTGGGGAAGAACAAAATATTGCTTTAAATAGATTTGAATCTCAGATGTGAGTGTGTGATTATGTTCAGAGGTACAATTGGCCTGCTCATGTCAAAAATTCTTTGAAGAATTAAAAATTAAACCATGTAATACTGGCTGGCTGATTTCTATGAGGTGGCTTCCCTGTCACAGCAGCTTTCCTACAAATTCTCCTGCATGAGGCAAGCAATAAAACCAGCAAGATTAAGAGTAAATTAAAACCCATCCCTAGTTACAGCTCATTGGCTAGGGTATTCCAATGCTAAATTACAGACAGCCCATGACTGATTACAGGAACATTTCAAGGTCATTTTAGACAATTCCAGCATTCTTGCAATAAGCAATCTTTCAAGAACATATGAGGATCTCTGTCCAAGTGCATACAGGCTTTGTGACAGCTCTGGAGCACACTAGTAGGAGCCCTAATACTTAAAAAGGCATTTGAAGTTTCCAGCACTTTGTTTGCCAAGGAGCTTTAAAACCTCTTTTCAACAATAGCTGGTAACTAAGACTCTGAGCAGGACAAGCCCAAATTCACCAAATGAGCTTCAAACTAAGTTTTCTGATCCTGATAACCCAGGGGCAGGGGAGAATAAATCAGAGCAGCAATCCCTCCTGTTGCAGGTCAGGCATTTCAGCTCCTGCAGCACAGTTCTCCTGCTGAGCCTGGACACAAAGGTCCAGCCATGTTAAATATTTATACAACTTCTGCTGATAAAGTTTCCAGGGGACAAAGATTGATACAAGAATAAGTAATGAAGACAGGTTACTGTTACAGACTGCTGGATGATTCAGCCCCAGGATAACATCAAGCTACACTTGAATATGATCAAGTGGGAGTTAATTTTAAACTGCAGGTTTGAGGAGACCTTTGTAAGACACCTCAGTCAGCCCTCTCCTTGTGACTGCAGCCTGAGGGATGACACTCAAATGGCAGCAAATTCAAGGAGTTCTCAAAAGAAAAACAAGGATAAATAGCTGGAGACTACCTTCCTTCAGACATTTTAATAATAGAAAACAAAACACAATTTATAGGACAGTTGTATCACTAAATACCAGAATATCTACAACAAAAAGAAAGGATGAACAGTTTGTGATGGTGCCATCTGAACAAGGCAGAGACAAAAGGAAACACTTCCACTGACCTAAGAACAACTGAGTGCAATGCCTGGAGGGGCTTAATGGATTCAGTAGCCCTATAGGACACATGGAAAGAAGAGATATCAGTCTTATTGCCTGATAATCTTAATTTACCTGACAACAGCAAGCTGACACCTGTTGAAGTGTCACACTCTGGGGAAAGTTTCAACTCAGATTTCATAAGCAGAGGAAGCAGCTCACAATAAACACACATGCAAAGATCTTCAGTTGCCACAACATACTAAAAAACCTTCCAGAAAGCATTTGAAGTCTACCCTTTCAAAGGCTTTTTTTAATAACTAGACTCCCTAGAGAGAAAGGGGGAAGGTTTTTGTGTACCCAAGGGCCTGGTTTTAAAACAAAAGACCACACCCCACACAAACACAAAAAACATGTGTCAAAACCAATCACTGAGCATTTTCCCAGGGCAGAAAAAGGTCATTACTGGAGTTTGGCCATCATTCAGCATGGACAGCACATTCAGCTGACCAGCACAGAGTGAAGAGAAGAGAAACTGAGATGGCAAAGTCTGAACCAACCACTTCACATCACCAGATCTGAAAAAGGGTGGCTGAATAAATCTGGAGAATGAGCACAGACAAAAATATCAGGTGAATTCAAAGAAGATGAAGTGAAGGAACTAGAAGGAGGACATGATCATGAACTTGATGGAGAGGTGGGCTCTGAACTATTACACCCAGAAACAGGCTCAGGGGTCACAGAACCTATGGAGCCACAATAATCCCCAGGACTTACCCGCCCTACACTCATGTCAGGGTGTCCCAGTCCCTGTTCTCCATCCCATTATTGCCACCCTGAGCAATCTGTTTCTATTCAAGGCACCACAAACATCTGATCCATTTCAGCACTTAATCCATCCTGCCCTCCTGGAACAGACTTGAAACTTTACCTGTATTGATCATATTGCCAGGCACTACTTTAAATACAGGGTGTAGGCACTCACAAAAAGAATGGGACTCAGCAAAGGTTTATGGATACCTTTCCTATCTGCCAGTGAACAGACAGCCAGAGCTGTCTATTGGCAGAGGTGTCCTCCTGGACAAAGCTGGAATATATCAAAATAAATACTTATTATGGCTACAGGAATTTGCAGCTGATAAAGCAAAAGGACTACTGAGTTTGTTTTACAGGAAAACATTACTACTATCAGCTAGAGACAAGCTTATCATTAAAATAACAATGAATTCTACACCTGCTTTAATTTTATAGCTCTGTCATTTAACTGCAAACAAGTTTAAGTGTTCCTTTTGTTTTCAAACGTTCCTCTACCAAGGAAGCAATTATTCTTCAGTTTTTCATATTTCAATTGAGAATTCAATTATACTTTGATGAAAGCTTCCTTTATTAGTTTTTGCACTGTACCACAAGAGAACAACAGGAATCTCCTTGAAAGTATTATTTCAAAAGGTTTAAGAGTTTTACAAATCTCAAATGGAGAGTCAGATAGAACTCTGAATACAAGTTTCTACTATTTGTGAATGCAGTTTTCTATTTTTACAAGACAGTGCCAATCACAAGACACACACTGGAGAGCAGAGTGAATTTGCATGTGCATCTATAATATGATCACCTTGGCAAGTCCATTTGGGGAGTTCTCCTCCACAGCAAAGGAGTTGTTCCATTGGAGCTATGCAGTATTATTTGTAATACCGCAGAACTTCAGCAGGAAGCAAATAAAAAACCCATCAGAAGAGAACAAAGCACATACCTGTATGAAGCTGGACTTTACCAATCACTCCCTCTACCAGTCCCAGACAAATGGGATTCCAAGCCAGAAGAAGATCAGTGGCTGCAAGAAAGAACAAAGCTCCTGTTTGTAAAGTGTAAAAAACCAGGACAATCAATCCAGTGATAGTCACCCTCCCCACTTTCCCCACCTTAGAGGGTAGAAAATGTACAATAATTCCAGCAATAATCAGATGATGAACACATCCATTTTTGCTTGCTACCAAGTAGCTATGAAAAAATCACTAAGTTTCCAACATAAAGCCCAGATATTTTCCAGATTTTTGAGGGGGGAAAGTAGCTGTAGGAAGCAGTAATTGAATTTAAGGGAGGCTGGCTTAATTTTTAACAAGCAAAATTTTACATGGCTGTAGTGAAATTGAATAGAAGTCACTGAGTTAACAACACAGCTTCAAAACCCAGCAGATGTTGACTTTCACCCCCAGCTCCCTCCATTTGTATCCAATAACAATTACTTTCACATCCCCTTTCTATAAACATGCACACACAGACACTTCCTCTTTTTTAAAACACTCTCCACAAGTACATGGAATATCACAGCACATAAGGTTTAGGTTTCTAGTTCTCCTGCTCTTAACAAATTCCAGTGAACCACATAGGAAGTGGAAGAGAAAGCAGGAAGAAAATGAGTTGCTGTGGTGCAGTACCTGTTCAAGGATTCGAGAGGGGGGGAAGGATGAAATCCTTAATTTAAATCTTTAAAGTGAAAACAAATATTTTAAAAGCAAATATCTGTGTAGGAAAGAAAAAATTCTCAAAGCAGAAGAGGTTTTGCTACACCATGAAGGACAAGCTTGTTATCATTTACCAAAACACACTTGTTCCAAGGTAAAAGTTTCTCCAGTTTTGACATGCAGACAAAATTAATATCTTGAACAGCTATTGGTGTAAGCAGATGAACATTTGAAAGAACAAACTCACAAAAGAATACAAATCATCTACATAAACACTTTATCCACAATATCTTCACTTGTAAATCTGAGATCTGCAGATGACAATTGATAGTATGATTTTTTTTTTTACACACTTGTATTTAAGAGGAAATTAGCTGAATCTAGTACTGTTAAATGTTATGCTGGAAGCTGGGAAAACAGTGTGTGTTCTTGGAATATCAAGGCCTCAATTACAAATGTTTCAAGGACAATTTAAAACAAGTATTTCCATGAGCTTCAACAGAAACAGTTGCAGTCAGGGTAGATCTGGAATGAACTCATTAAATGGGATGGATCACAGATGCCTGGACACAGACAAGCAAGAACTAGAAGCCCACTGCAGCAAAATTTAAAGGAACGTTTGCAGCAGCATGCAGGGCTGTAATATGGCTGTACCAGGGCTGTGTAACCATGCTGGACCAAATTCCTGTTCCTTCCTTCCTCTGGGCAGTGACTTGAGCTGCACAGAACCTTGTGTGAATCATGCCAGATGAAAATGAACTTCTCAATGAGACAAACACAGCTGAGCATCAGTGATGGTGGGTACAACAGACTGAATGGTTTCATGTGCCCTCAATATCTGCTGAAGTACTGAGCACATCTTGCATCCTCCTGACAGATTTCTGCTCACACAAAAGTTTTGTCTAAACCCTGGGACTCTTCTAGAGCTGCATTGTCTCACACTTCATCTATTTATTGCTATCTTTGTGATTAGCTTTAAATTCGCATTTCCACCATGATAGCTAAAAGCCAGCCAGAGATATCAAGCAGCAAACAAAGCCAGGCACAGCAGGAATTTAAAGAAACAAATCAGTGAAGGTTTACCATGGCTACCATAAGCCTACTAGTCTAAAAGACATGCTATGTCTTTGTAAAACTCTGATTACCTGCTGTGACAAGGCATTAGCAAAAAAAAAAAAAAAACTCACTTGCTATCCAGAGCTTTCCTCTAGGAGTTTACAAAAGATTAAAAAATGAAGAAATTAGATTTTGTTTTAATTAGAGGAATAAGGAAACAACATTTTAGACCTCCCTGTAAAAGGACACAAGAAAACTGGTGTTAGGGACTGCACAGACAAGTGGATGTTCCATTACTCTGGTGGGTTCTTCTGACAGAGGCAGCACCAGATAATCCACTAATTCTTCTCCCATCCAGGAATCTTCTATAGGAATCCTTCTACCCCAGCAGCAGAGACACAATGAGAAATGGCTCTAAACTTTAAGTACAGACAAGCTTTGGAAAAGAAGAGAATGTATTTGGAAAGAAATGCATATTCCACTTCCAGAGTTTAAAGGCAGCAAGTATGGATCCACCAGCTGGGCAGCACTGGCTCTTAGATAAGTGTGATTATCAAGCTACTAACGGTAAAGGCTGACTGCTTGAAGAAAATGTTCCATGGAGAAGGCAGGACATAGGGGAAAAAAAAAAATACTATTTAGCAATATATAAGGAATTCCGTGTTTTTTTCGATGCAAAGAAGCCTTGCCTTACAGGAGAAATGCTTGTAGGCTGTGAAAAAACACCAACTGGAATCACACTGACTTCCTTTTGGTGACAGCATCACAAAATTGGTTTTTCTTATACTATTTCTAGAGAACTTTCTATAGGAAAGTATGTGTGACAGCACAGAAGCAAGCCAGGTTTTTTAACTAAATAAAACATCTGGTTCCAACCTGATTAGAACTTCATTATTGGTTAGAATTCAGTTTCCTGTGTGACAACCATATCTCAGCTCAGAGCCAACACCCAATCAAGCTAAATATCACTACAGTAAATACCAATATGAACCTCTTGGTCCTGCTGAATGCACTCTGGAAATAAGAGATGCATGAACTAAACAAAATAAAGGTTTAAATATAATTTTTCCCACCTATCTCCAAAGATATGCTGAGTGCACTCTTGTTTACTCTGTATAGGAAGAAGCTGTCTCCAACTTCTGTCTAACACTAAAATTGATCAAGAGTGTTCCCTTGCAGCCATTTGGTAAAACTGGCAGCAGCAATCTCCAGTCACTGCCTTGTATCTCTGAAAATTATAACCAGTCTATATTTAAAATCCTTACATAAGCTAAGATTCTGAGATCCAGGAATGTTAACTGCAAGCCTGCAGGAGATAAGTATTTAACTGGAATATATTTTACAGAATTTAAGAGGCAGCCTGAGATAGTAGACAGTGATAGATGCTACAGAAGGTATCCACATCAATTTGAAGTCATAAAAAGAAAATAACCCTACAGAACAAAACTGAAAATCCTCAGTTAATAGTTTTCATGAGAAATAGCAGAGTTAATAGCATACATGAGACCTGGCCACATTTCTGACTGCTGAATGCTGAAAGAACTCATGACAAGCTTGATTCTTTTCTTCTTTTTTAAAGAAATGCCTATCAGTAAGAATTTACTACCACAAGGCTCTATCAAAGGAAACACTGAACTTTCCTTACACACAAAACAGACAATGTCTTGAGGTATAATGTGAAATACAATTTATTTTATTAGTTACTTTTGTTTCCCCACACAAATTTATCTTCCTCTAAATGTCATACTAGTCCTCTTTTGAACCTCTCAGAGCCAGGAATAAAGACCTGTCAACCTTAAAGTGCAACAGAGTGATGTTGAAACAGACTTCTTACAGTGTTGTGTTGATGATAAAAGAGCAGTGTCAAAACAGCCACTGCAGAAAGTCAGAAGCTGTGTCCAGAAAGAATCAGTGTGAGCAGTGAGATGAGTCCCATGGAAGATCTTCCCTGACTTGAGGCATTCTCTGCTGTCTTCAATGTGTTTAAATTTGAGAGAACTGCCAGTGTTTGACAGGCCTTAACACTCTGATGTATACACTTGCTCACCAAGTTTCCATCCTGAAGTACAAAATCACTCATTCCTTCCCTTATCCTACTGAATAAATTCACACCACTGAAACAAACTTTGGAGTTTTTTGTGATTCCTGTCAGAGATTAATGACCACTGCAATGCATTTAACATTCTCAGTGATTGTATCAGCATTCATTGCAGCACAACAGAACTTCTGTCATAAATCCAGAACAAAACCAGCTTTGATGTGATTGACTTCCACCACCACCCCCAGAGCTCACCAGCAGTCTCTTTAATTCTTTGTGTTTACACAAACACAACCCTGATAAAGGTGATACAAAAGCAGCTTGGAAGAGCATCAAAACCCAAAACTGCTTTCTGGCTCTTTCTGCAGTCCACCACCAGCTGAGTTGATCCAAGGTCAGACACAAACTCTGATAAGAAAACAAACCTCTGCTTTGGGATAAACCACTCGCTCAACACAGAATGGCTGGAGGCAAGTCTGGAGAGCCTGGGGAGGCAGGCTGGCAGCTTCCTCTGGAGAAGGCAAGAAGGAAAATAAAAACTCATTTTTTATCATTTAAATCCAGCCCATACAACTGCCTGGTTCAATCCATTGAGCAGCTGTAATTATTCCTCTTCCAATCTTGCTGTAGTTCAGGGGGCAAACACACACCTCTTATCTCCCTCATTGTTGGATTTGGGAATGAACCTCAGCTAGAAAGTGTTTCCTGCCAGTGTACTCAATATAAAACATCATCACTCAATTTCCTTCAGGTTACACCTAAGTGTATAAGCATGGACATTAACATGTCAATTCTCAAAAAGTCTTCCTGGAGTCTGACAGAGCACTAATTCTCCATCATTTTCACCACTCAACACAAGCCATAGATATTTATATAGAAAAAATATAAGCAGAATGACTCACTATGCTTAGCCAAAATAAATCATGCAGCTCTGTTAATGTAAATTTTAACACCAGGAGTGTTAATTTGCAGGAAGAAGATTCAATACCATTTTAAAATAGATTTCAGGGAGGGTTTTTTCTTTAAATTGTGCCTGCTTTAGATCAAAAACAACTGCAAGACTTTATTATTAGTATTATTTGACCTTTATGACCTCCTGTGGCTTTTCAAAAGAAAGTCTGCTCCCAAGTTCCAGTTCGTCTTTGAACAGTGTTCTGGAATTTTAGCCAGGATCAAGAGATGATAAATTAACTGGGAAGACTTAGGAATATAAAATGGAACTTCTTTCTCTTGGAGGACACAAAGCACTACTTATGCAAATAAAACTTAGGCTTATTGAGTTTTCCTTTCAACACAGATTTCTAAAACTGTATTTAAGCTATTTGCAGAAAGATGGAGCATTAAGACATCCAGTATTACAAGCCCTTAATTGTTGTGAAGTGTTAACTTTATTTCCTTGCATGTTCTCCTCCAAACTTTAAACAAGTTATCCCTTCAGCTAATCACCTGCTTTATTGGGACAGTTCCCTCCAATATCTCAGCATTAAAAGAGATGAACACAAACAGCTCAAGCTCAACTTAGTGACAGATTTAAAGCAGTGGGGATGGGAGCATACAATAATAGACATTTGTACTGCTGCTGCCAAGGCAGGATGCAAGTGCCAGAGAAAGCATCTAACAAAAATGAATCCCTACTACTTATCTTGATAAAGAAATACTTCTTTGTATTCTGGTGCAGTCAGAAACTCCCTTGAGTCACCAGGCATTGCTTGGGAAACTGGAAAACATACGGAAAATGTTCAGTTGCCTGGAGAGTGTCCAATGTTACATGGACTTGCACAAGGAACCCCTGTACTGGAAGTGGAAACAAACTGCTGTTACCAGTGTTTGCTCCAAACAGAGTCTGACCCTGTGCATCAGTGGCCTCCAAACTTTTTTATCAAATGCCACACCAAGAAAAACAAAATTAGCACATATGTATATCTATTTATTAGTCCAGCAGAATGTGTGAATAATTCATATTGCATATATTATAAAACATACAAAAGATAAGAGGTTTTTAATGGGTGAAATAAACACTATTTAAAAACAGTGTTTATTTTTATTAATGGTGCAAAATATTTTCTTCCCACAACCCCAGTGAACTGCCTTGAGCACCAACAAGGTGTGTGCATCCCACTTTAGAGATGCAGGTGGCTAAATATATGTAACAACCTTTTATGAGCATCTCAGCCCTTTGAAACAAGAATCAGCTCCTCACATCCCTTCCACAAACCCTAAATACCATTCAGAAAACCACCCAGCAGGGACTCTTAAAATGCAAATAAAGTGCCAAACCACTGGAGCTCAGGGTGTTGGTTTTTTGCTTGGCTGGTTTGGCTTTTCTATTTTAACCTTTGAGCTTCTACTTATTCTTCAGGTTGCTGAACTCTGTTAGCAAATATATTTTCTCAGAAGTAAAACAGAAAAGGAAAAAATATCTTTTATTCTTCCAAAAGCAACAACTCTGCACTAATTAATGTTATTCCACACCAACACACATTCATTCCCATTTTTAGCTGGTATTTCAACAAAGCCCAAATTGTTTGAGGATATACCCTTAAAACTAAAAAAGCAGTAGATTGTCTGCATTTTTTAAAATCCTATTTACTATGCAAGAGGGAAACTATCAATCAGGCAGGAGAAAGATTTTATTCAAACCTACTTACAGAACTGACAGCTTAAACACTATGTTCACTCATTCTGAAGATTGTCTATTAAAAGTTTGCTCAGCTACTCCTATACTGAAAGAAGAACACAAGAAAGCAATTTTATGCTCAAAAATTTAAAACATAAACATTTCCTGAGCAGTAGGAATTGACAATTATGGAAATTAGTTTGTTTTACTAATCAGTGAGCTGACTTATGCTAATGCTTCTTAAGAGCCATGAGAGAATTACAGTGTGAGTCAAGTCTAAGCAAGGTAAAGATTTCCCTCACTGTCACCTGTTTTTCTGATGCCATAATTAACTTTCCTCTCTGATTGTCCAATTAATCAGAATCAAAGCACAAGAAGAGTTATGGATTGGAAACAACCATTTCTAACACTAAATAAGAGAGTTATACTCAAAAATTTGGCAAGTGTTTCAGGAACAGACAGGATTTCAAGCCACTCCCCCCTCCCAATATGCCTCCCTTGATTTTTATTTTTTAATTTAACTTTTGGGGACAATTTGACTACTCAGATAACAAGCAGCAATATATTATTTAAATGCTACTGGAAGGCATGCAAATATAAGGAAAAACTTAACCATCACCCATATGTGCAAAAGTTGCTGGTTTTCCTTAACTGAGAAAGAGACAAGGAAAAAACTGAAAGATGTTAATGACAGGCCAGCATATTTGCCATTTACATCTTGCAATTACCTCTTGGGCAAGGTGATTTAAATTTGGCTCAGAATTCTGTTTTTCTGTTCAAAGCATGTCCAAGGGCCTTGTTTTCAGTTTTTCAGAGACTCAGCAAACATTGCTCCAGGGCTCTATTCAAATAAGATTTCTGCCTTAAAAGAAAAACCTCAGTGTTCAAGTGCTATTCCATTTATTTGGGTTCAGCTTTTCAGGAAAAAAAGTCCTCTCCCAGTTTTTATTGGGGAAGATATTTGGAGTAAGAAAATACAACTGATGGTTAAGTACTAATATTCGTGTTTATTAAATTCAAGCTTTAATAAAAAACAGTTTCTGCACTATTTCCAAATTTATCCTCTAGATATACAACCAGTATTTTCTCCTCTTCTCAATACTCCTCTCCTGTTACTTTATTTTCTATCCCATCCCAATCTACAACAGTTGTTTTGAAAGAACACAAGCAGTGTATCAAACAAGTAGCTGCCTTACCCTGCAGTTCAGTTTAAAACTCAAAGTCACAAAAGTTTTAATGTTTCTTTACACATACAGCTGAAATATCACCCACACCATTAAACTGTGAAACAACCTAACAAGAACAACAGTGTTCTCAGATGAAAAAACCACAAGCCCTAGTTACAGATGCAGACCTTTCTTTATTGAAATCAGTGTCCCCTGTTCTAAATATTTTAGCTGCAGTTAGTCTGCAATTTCCTCTTCAATATTTAGTTAATTCTAACTCATGAGATCAAAGATGAGTCACCTCTGCCAACAAAATACAAGCCACAGAAATCCACTTGAATTAGATTAATTTTAATTCCAGGGGAAGGAAAAAAAAAAAAAAAAAAAAAAAAGAACCAGCAACACCAGAATATCAAGATATGAAGGTATCAGGAGTTTTTCATGTATATAAAACCTCAGGTCACTTCAGCATGGGCAGGAAGTCCAAGACATCTACACATTTGAGTTGGGACAAGTTGGGCATTTTCAGAACTCTTCACAGAAAAAAAAGGAGGGAAAAAAAGAGGAACACCCTTGTCATATTCAACTCATCACCTGCTAAGACTCAACAGGAAAGTAAAGAAACACCTCACCTCAAGATTTATTTAATTCCCACCAGGCTAGGCTTCAACACACTATCAACCCACCTAAGTCTCAGTTGTAGGTTTACTATGCTCTATAAAAAGAATCATGGTTAGAATTACAAAGTAGATCTTACTTATAAAAAGCAGAAGATAATTTCTCTCTGACAAATATATAGGAAGATCTTGTCTCAGAGTCAGAAGCTCCAACAGTGACTAATGTATGCAATATCTAATCTGAGGCAGGATATAGAGCAGCCCAGCCCACTCCCCTGGTCCCCTCTGCTCTCTTTCACAAGAAGGAAAAGGCAGCAACAGGGACCCAAGTGCTGAAGATTTTTCCAGCCTACATTCTCTCTGGGCTGCAGCTCAGGCAGATCAGCTCTGACATCTGTTTGTCACATACGCCACAAGTACGTGATGCTGACAACCAAGGAAGGGCAGGGAAAAGAGGGAACAGAATGAGCAAGCAAGGGTGATAAAGTGTGATACCCACTGCAGCTAAAAAGGTGTCAAAAAACAGCTTGAGGTTCCTCATGAAGTAACTTGAAATACAGAGATAATTCTTCCAAAGCTCCAGCCTCCTGTGGAATTCATTTCCCAGAATAGATAGGCAGTTTCCAAGACATACTACTGAAATTCAGGAAGGCAATTCTGTATGAAATAACTCAGCAGCATGACTTCACACTCAGGCTGCTACCCTCAGAGCCATGTCTAGGACTGCTCTGTAGACTTAAACATGTTTTGGTAGCAGTGGCATCACTGCCTACACCATTCATTAGCTCAAGACCTTCACCTGAGCACTTCCTGACTTCCCACAAATACCTGCTCCTCCTCCTGCAGCCCACAGCCATGAAGAACAGCTCAGGAATTCGGACAAGTCATTTCTACATGACTCCTGCAATGCCTTGGAGGAGTAAAGCAAGCACACAGCTGGGATATTAGATGGCCTTATGATTTGTGATTCAGAAATTATTTCACATGATCACACTAAGACACCTAACCTGAAATCTGTCCACTACTACTCTGAAAGTACTGTTTGGTAACATATCACTCACTAGAAGTATTTAAAGTGCATTGCTTCAGTTGCTGACTCACAACTATTTTCAACAGATGAAAATGAATACTGAAACAATAAATTCCTAAAGTGTTTGAAATAAACAAATGCTCATCTGCCTCTAGTTTACAGTTCCAGAGGTAAAACACAGATTAACTGTTTCAAGGAGAGGCAATGGAGTCTTTGAGCATGACCTCCCCAAAAGCTGTGTTAGACTAATTCCAATCTTGTATCCCTCAAAATATTTGGTAGGCTTCTTTCTCCAGAGCAGTGGGAGTCAGCACAATTACAAGAAACAGTTCTAGTAGCAACTGTTCCCAATCTTATTTGACATTACTGCCTGGAGTATTATCAAGGCCAGCACAATGATAATAGAAGGTTTCACACCATAACAGCCTCATTGCTTCTTCCACTGCTAAAAAATGGTGAGAAGAATTCAGTGTCTTCAACATTTTTTATCCTTTAAACACACATGCATATATGTGTGTGTGTGTGCACATATGCAAATATAAACACATAATTTATACAAACATCATCAACAAAAAGGTATTTGTAATCTGTGTAGAACTACCGTCAGGAGCAGCCACACAGAGCATAAACAGAGTAATCCAAGAGTGAAATCCTGACCAAGACCTGATGTAAGGCATTTAAGGCATGGTTGAACAGCATATGTTTTTTCACTACACTGAAAAAAAGACGCTCTCAACAGCCAAATTCTTTTTTAAAAAAATTAAAAATCTATGATGCCAAAGTGATTCATGGATTTCCTGCAGGTGACTCATTAGTGCTTTCACTTTAGAGAATAAAAAAAAAGCCCAGAAACATCTTGTAAACACAGGCTGACATCCTTCAAACGAGGGCCAACCTCAGACTTTGCTTATGGCAAATATTTACCAAGATTATTTGCCTTTTTTTAAATTCAAGCTGTTATCTCCATGATTCAAAGAGGTCAGAAATACAGCTCTCAACATTAGCAAATTTCTGAACATGGCTTTATAGTTGAGGAAGGAGAGTACTTTAAAGCTTAGCATCAGCTCTTTAGATTCAGACCTATCCCCTCAAGTAATGATTTGCAAGGTTTACCAGAATTATCTACTTCAACCCATGAATGTGCAAAGATTAATTCAGAGCAGCCTGTGTGAGACAGAACTTTTAAGACCAAGGCCTCCAAAACCAAGCAGAGACACAGAGCTAGATCACAGCCTTTTGACAGATTATTAAACATGTCAATGAACACAAGTTATGACTTTGTTGTTTTTTTTAACACGGCAGTGACTCATCACGCAGAAATTCATTTACGCATTTCCAGGCAGTGGCCTCAGTAATAAATGGTCAAATGTAATAAAATTGCAAACTTGAGGATATGCAGTTTTGTCTTAATACAAGAAAGAGCTATTGATCCAAGAAACATTTCCTGTGAGAGAACTGTTTATTTCTTGGGCTCACTTTCAACCTGCTAAGGTATTTCATTTCACAGACCTGGAGTCTGCTGTCAAGATGACCCACAGACAGGGCTGGGAAAACAAAGCTGCGAACACACAGAAATGGGAAAGCATTGCTAACAATTGAGAGTTTCAAGCTGGCCAGGGGACTTCAATATCACATTACCTTTCGTTAATCTGCAGCTCACACACAATGGGGATCACATGGAAACTGCCTGAAAATGCAGAGGCAGGCGAAGGACAAAAATGCTGCTGGAACAGCAGCAGACAAACTGCTGGGCACTGAAGCCTCCAGCAGCTTAAGGGACACCAAGAAAAAATAAAACACAGGCTGAATGAAAGCAAGGCATTAATGATTTTAAAAGTTAAAGTTACCAACACCAACAGATCACTAGTTGGTATTTTAACTGTTGTGGGTCAAGGAAGAGCTTTTAGCCCATGCAGATGGCTGTAGCCATCACAAACCTAAACCTGAGGGGTTCCCCCCTGTGAAAGCACACATTTCACTGACCAGCAGCACTGGCTGCTAGCTTAACACCAATTATTTTGTAAGATCACTTGCAAATCAAAGTATTGCTGGATTAGTGAAGGTAATGAACAGGAATTAGTCATGCTAACTTGACACAGATTGCAAATTTATCTAAGAGACACAAACTAATTGCACTGAGAAGACACAACTCATGGATGAAAATATAACACAAGAAAGCGCAGTATGAAAAACAGTTCTTTGGAAAAACACAGATAACAACGGTATTTGATGTTTTTGTTTAAAGTTTGTCCAGCCTTTCATAGAAACTCATAGAGTCAGATAGCCAGCCTGGTAATACACATGTTTAGCCATCTTTTTTGGCATAACACAGATCCCAGTTTTAGAAAGCTGTATATAACATCTGCTCAGCCTGCCACATGTTTGGTCAAACAGCTGTTTACAGTTTCTTTCTCATACAAGCAGGCTCAGCATGGTCCTTTCCATCAAAGCTACATATTAGAATTACAGAAAATGACAAAAACTCATAGAATGGTTTGGCTTGGAAGGGACCTTAAAGACCCTCTCGTTCCACCCTCCTGCCATGGGCAGAGGGCACACATTATGCAAAGCAGGACAATTCCCAGGGGTGGCATTTTATTTTACAGACATCTTTACTGAGTAACCTCCTAGGTAGGACAGGATAATTATCATTGTTTCAAAATTCCCTTTTACACAACCTCAGCTCAATTTTTGTTCGCGCTGCCTTCCCTTCAGTCTTACATTAACACACAGTGGGGTTCTGTGTAATTGTCACTCGCACAGCCTGTAATCACTGAAAAATTCAGCAGCACTTCGGAAGGCACAGAATCACAGAACGTCAAAGGGTCGGAATGGACACTCCAGGTCAGCCAGTCCCTACCCAGCGAAGCCACCTGTTCAATTTCTCCGGGAAGAGGCGGCCGGGGGACACATCTGCCCGAAGACGCAATGCCCGTGCATGGGGAGCATCCCTTATGTAAGGGTGACACCAGAACCAGCGATGGTCCCCGGGGACGGGCACGGACACCGGGGACGGGCACGGGAAACACCCGGGAGCGACAGCGCAGCCGGGACACCGGGACCTGCGGCGGCCCGGGAGAGCCGGGGCTGCTCCGGGCAGCGGTACCGAGCCGAACCCCCGCGGTACCGCCGGGCACACCGCGCCGCCCCCGCCCGGTCCCAGCCCGCCCTTCCCCGGGCGCGGCCGCGGGGTCTCACCGGCTCGCAGCTGCAGGCTGCCGTCCCTCCGGCTGCACCACAGCGCCCGCTCCCCGCTCTGCAGGATGTAGTGGTCCTTGGCTTGGAACAGCTCCATGCTCGCACGCCGGGAGAGGGGCACGGAGGGCGGCAGGCAGGGGAAGCGGAGGAAGGGGCGCTCCCGCTGCTCCCGCCGCCGCGCGCGGCCCCGGGGCGGAAGGAGGAATGGCCGGCACGGCGCGGGGGGGAGGCGCGCTCCCGAGCAGCCGCGCGCGGGGGCGCGCACGCGGGCGCTGCCCCGGAGCCGGAGCGCGAGCGCGCGGAGCGGGCGCGAGCTCGGGTTCCGCTCCCGCCGCCGCACGTGACAGCGCCCGGCCCCGCCCCGCGAGCGCTTAAAGGGGCAGCGCGGGGAGGCGGGGCCAGGGGCGGGGCCTGAGGGGGACGGGGCTGCGTTCCCGACCCTGCCCGGGTGTCCTTTCCCTCAGCCTCTTCTCTTCAGCCCGGCTCCCCTCAGCCCGGCTTCCCTTAGATCGGCTCCCCTCAGCCTCTTCCCTTAGATCGGCTCCCCTCAGCCTCTTCTCTTCAGCCCGGCTCCCCCCAGCCCGGCTTCCCTTAGATCAGCTCCCCTCAGCCCGGCTCCCCTCAGCCCCTTCTCTTCAGCCCGGCTCCCCTCAGATCAGTTCTCCTCAGCCCGCTCCCCTCAGCCCCTTTCCCTTCATTCCTCGTTCCCTAATCTCTGCTCCCCTCAGAAAGGATCTTCTCATCCCCTCTCCCTTCATCTCCTCTCTCCTCAGCCCCCTCCCCTCATCTCCGCTCCCCTCAGTCCGGATCTTCTCCCCTCTCCCCCTCAGTTCCACTCCCCTCAGCCCTCAGAAGGTGATACACGATATAACTCGTGGTGAAAGGAAGTCTCAGGACCACAGCACAGGGCTCATCGTTATTTTAAATGTTTATGCACAAGGCGGCACCTCCTAATGAAGGGGCAAATGATTCCCTCTGTCTCTTCTGCAGGCAACCCTGGAAAATGCACCTGCAAACCTGTCACTGCTACAGACCCTTCCCAGCCTTACTGAGGGCTGTCCACAGGCTTCCAGAGCTTTTGTTTGATTACAGAAGCTGGAGTCCCATTCCCTGTGAAGCTGAGGAAGAGATGGACACACAAACAGCATCCTGTCCTGCACGCAGGTAGGGGAGAGATGGAGCAGCTCTGGTGAGCACCTGCCATCCCAGTGAAGGGCTGCTGGCTGCTTCAATTCACAAATTAAAATATTTACCAATTATTGTTAAACCACCTACAGTAGGAGAAAAAACCACTACTTTCAAACCACTCTTTGAAAAAATTGATTTCTCCCATCCTATTTTTCTCCACTGATATATATTAGTGATGCTACAAAACACTAAATGACTAAATGACATTAAGAAATGAGAAATCTCATTATTAAATGTGAACATTCAAAAGCCAGGGAAGAGCTTGATTTTGGGAGGTACTGAGCAGCCAGTCTAGAGAAGCATTTAAGTACAGGCATGACTTTATATGTACAATTTAAATAGGTTTAATTGAACATTAACATCTTTTAAGATAAACATGTACTTCAGAACTTTTCAGGTTTGGGACTAGGAACTGAACTTCTCAGTGGGTCAAAGCATTATTTTTGTTCCCATGCCTTTAGCCTGCACTATCATTCAGTAAATATTTCTCACTTGCAACATCATCTCTATTCTGCTTGCATTTCCCAAATAGTTCAGTGTTGTAGCACAGTGCAGAGGGTCACCATTAAAATGCTTGCAGGGATTTCAAGGACAAAGTTTTGTTCTGCCCTTTTTCATGCTTTGATCAGAGCTTTTTTTTTTCCCCCCCCATGGGTAGTTTTCTGCTTGCATTCAGTGTGTTTCCCAGAGATTCACAGCTGGGTGTTGTTTTTATGAGCCTGTCAGCTTTAGTTAGCATAGGGAGAAAAAAACTGAAAGATTAGTTTTGCATTTTTGCCATTCATTGTCACTAGCTAATGGTAAAGAAATGAGTAGGCTGACAATTAGTCATGCACTCTCTCAGTATTACCTGATTGCCAGCAGCTTGGTTTCAAGTTTAAATGTTGATTAATAGAAAGGGATGTGATGTTGATTAACAGAAAGGGATGTGATTTAGTAGCACTCCACACTTGGAAGTACAATTGGCTGGACAGATTGGACAATTACACCACTCTGCCTGAGGTGAAGGGTACCAGATTTGGAAATGGCATTGTAGACAGTGTGAGGAACTTTATTTCTAAATATTGGTCATTAAAAAGTCGTGAAACTTGGCTTCAATGCTCCTAGCAGTTTCCAGAGAAACATTAGAAAAATCTTGGGTCATCTTTTTTGATGCCAAAGCAACTACAGAAGCCTTTCTTGTTACCCTTCATACTCCTTGGCAGTTTTTAATCCAACTATGCTTTGTCCTTTCTATTTTCATCCCTGTGTGTCCAAGGCAACATCTCTGTACTCTTCCTTGGCATTCCCTACCCACCTCCATGTGCTTCTGTTTTCCTTTGGAGCTTAGGGGGGTCCTATAAGTAAAGTTACTTTCCTCTTCTGAAATATGTTTTTGAGAAGGCTTTTGTGTGCTTTTTAGAGAGGGTCTGTTATGCATTAAATAGAGACTGAAGAGTCTGCTTTGGGAAGGAACCTCCTCAGAGCAAGAATACCACAAGAGGGTCTCCTGACAGGCAATATAGCAGATGAAAGACATTTCTTTGGGACTAGAACATTTTCTGAAGTGCCTGTAAATGTATTACTGAAAAATAGCTGTGTGTTTTGTTTTATAACAGAAAAATACAAAACTATTGGCATGAACATTAGCTTTTTGGCAAGAAAATGAAGACTCAAAACCCAGGGAAAGCAGTTCTGCATAAGAATTTTTGCCTGAATTTATTTTTATATTTCTTTTCATTGAAATTACTTTTTGTGGCAGCTGTAGTTATCTCTAAAGGAAGAGGAACTCTGGTATTTCCTTCTTCCCCATGAATATGTCTTACTGGCAATGGGAATATTTCCATTTCAGTGAGCACTAGGAAAAGAACAACCTCCTCCCTTCAAAGCAATGTGTATGTGGCTAATATCTGCAAGATAAGCTATGGCTTATGGACAGTGTATTGATTTCCCTCTGTTGCACTGGCTGTTAAGAGCAAATCAATGGGACCATTTTCAAAAATAAATGAGAATGTTTTGATTGCCTACGATTATTTTATTCTGAAATTGCAAAGTGCACTTTGCAGACTACCAAGCTGATGCACATAAAAAGATTCCTTACTGTGTTGTTGGGCTGCCTTCCTCAGTTAAAATATGGTTTATACCATACCACGGCCACATTTAATTCATAATTTCTCCAAAGTAAACAGCAGGCTGTTCTTCATGGCCATTGTAATAAAATTTGCATCTCATTTAAAACAGATTCTCCTTGATTTTCATCAGTCTGAAAAAGTAATGCTTTTATTACCCTTTGGAAGAACTTATCTCCCTTTCTTTACTTTTAATTTGGGCTGGGTTTCTCTAAAGAGCAAAATAGCTCCCATTGCAAAAAGAAAAATTCTGTCTTTAGAGAGGATAAAAAGTATAATTTCAGGATCACTGGAATTTAATATGTCTTTTAGAAAAAGAAAAGTTTTAAGAGGTATTTTTTTCTGGGACCATTTAGCCAATTTGAATTAGTTTTGCAATTCGCTTTCTTGGAAGTTGCTTTAATTTCCCTAGAGCTTTTTTTCTATTTTAATATTATAGAAACAAAAAACATCATCATTTTTGTAACACTAGTGGTGTCCACTGCATCTAGCTTTTTCCTCAAAATACATCAGTAGATTAGGCAGTAAAACAGCAAAAGTAACAAAATATATCTATTCCATTTTTGCATAACTAGCTTTATGTGCTGTGAATACTGTGGAGGCCAAGCACCAAATGACACTTGAAGAACAGCAGTAGTTGCCAAGTGCTGAAGTGTTGTACACGTCTTTTTGTCACTTTTCCCTGGGTTTGGCTGCCCTAGGAAAAGGAAATGTATTAGCTATTCAGTGCAAAAATCTGTCAGTCATATGTGATGGAAATAAATGCAGGAAAAGTGGGTGAGGGGGGGGTTGAATCACATTCCTCTTGCTCCCTGCTCTCCTGGCACTCCTAATTTATGCAATATTTATGAATTTTTATGCACTGCTTACATTCGTGTCATGCCCAGGAGCTCCAGTTCTGAATAAGGATCCCCACTGTGTGAGGTGCTGTGCAGAGCCAGCAATGTCTGCTCAGATTCCAGGGATTTAGAACAATTACAAAAGGCAAGGTCAATAACAGAATGAGATGTTTAAGGGATGAACATAAGATGATGAGGCATTTTTCATCATGCAGTGGTCTCAGCATTCCAGGATTTAAACATTACCGAGTTGTGATGGAAAACATACTTTAGTACTCAATTCAATTAATAAAGTTTTAACTCTAAATATTTATATTACATCACTCTAGTGGACTCTATTCTCTGCATTAAGAATAACATGCTTTCAAAATAGCACATATACAGCTGCAGCAAAAGTCTATGCAACAAATTAAGTTGGGGTCAAATTCTCCTTCCCTCACCCCAGAAGTTGTTCCAGAGGGAACTTTGCAGAGTAAGGTCTGACACGCTATGACATTCAGCAACAATACTGAATGCTGCTAAAGCCAGCTTAAATAATCCTTTCCTCCTTCCCAGCTGCGTGTTTCTATTCCTGTCCCATGCCTGCACTGGATAGCCACAAGCATTTGTACAGCATATTGTTAACTGGATTTGCAGATGCACAGTAACCTATTAAATACTATTTATGAAGCTGGACTCCAAATCACAGTAACTGAAGGTAGAACAAACTAACCTGGCCTTACTAAGCAGAAGGAGCCTAATTTTGTGGGGTCAGGACTTACCTTAGTGTCACTCAGTGCCAGTGTCACACTGAGCACAGTCAGATCATGTCTATGGTATGGATACCCCAATGCCAGCCATGCCTGCATTAAGAAACAGTGCCATAGAATTGGAAAGGATTTGGAGAACTAAACAACTGGTGCTGAGGGTCCAGCTGCTGAACTATGCACACTCCAGGGGTTAGTTTTAAGATTAGGTCTAGTTTTGTCCTACAGGCCCCTTAGCAGCTGGAGCCTGTCAGAGGCAGCTCTGAAGTAGATCTCCTGTTTTCTGTTGCAATTCTTAAGGAACCCAGTTCATGTGCTCACATATAGAACAGCAGAGCCCTGGGCTGAGCCTCAGACAGTGTCATCCAAAGGAGCTTTTCCAGGCACCATCATCTTTCCCAAATGTCATGAGGTGGAACAGTAGGAGTGATCTTCTGGGAGCCTTGCTGTATCTCAGACAGATTCACCAACACACAGATGAGGTGATTGTTTTTAACACTGTGAGTGAAATTACTCTGGCAGAAATTGGGAGCCATAAAAAACTTCACTGACACACACACCCACAGGTCTCCATGAGAACTCATGTTTACAGAACCTCTACCTAATGCTGCATTTACACTGCAGATACACCTCAGTGTTTAAGAGGAGTAGAGATGTGTGATGTTCTCCTCCCAAGAGCAGAATCTCTAGCTGCCAGGCAACAATTTAGGTCAAAAAACACTTATCAGCTTTTCCTTCATCTGTGGCATATGGACAAAAAAGTCCCATGTAGATCTGCAATCCTCAAGCTCTTGATGCTCAGTTAAGTACTGTGCCGGTAATTAGAATTCTTATGACTCTCAAAGGGCTAAACCAGAAGATTAAAAGAACTTTATTTTCCTCTGAGATTATATGTTCTATACTTGAGTGACTGGGAGAGATGATCATTGCTATATACAGGCTAAAAGTGTTTATTGCTGGCTTTGCTTTTCTTGTGCAATGCTATGTAGGTCATTGTCAAACCTAGGGAAAGAAGATAGACATGAGGCTGAAAAAGAGGACTGAAAATCAGAAAGCATGAGTCCTTGTCCTTGAGCACACAGCGGGTTCTTTGCACCACACTTTTAGATTCATGACTTAAGGTAACATTTTTTCCCTACTATGCAAAAGTGTTATAACCTGACTATATTGATGTGTGTACAATGTTTTAAACTGCCATGGTAACAGTTTACATTCGTATTTATATGCACATAAATGAAAGTAAGGTCTATCTTTTATAGTAATAATAATAAAATAGAATTTATGTATGGTCATACCTCAGACAAATCAGGGAAGTTCTGTATTTTTGTTGGAGTCAATCAGGTTCTGCATTTGCAGGGGGGACTGCCAGTGAGAATCAACATTGGAGTGGAGCAAGACGGAACAAGAGCCACGTGAAACACTTGGCAAAGTGCTTTTCATTTTGATATTTTAATTATATTACAATATCTATATATCTAAACAATTTGTCTACTGCATTTCTGTACAAGATTTTTACCCTGGCTCTATGGCCATGTGTGATAAATCAGAGGGCTATAACACTGTGACAGGTATGGAGCTCAGCTTTACCTGATGTTTCTGAGATAAGGTCAAAGACATTCCTAAACAAAATTTTAAAATATCCTAGAAACTGCATATAAATGGCTAATTGCCTCTTTGGGGGAAGAGACACAAGAAGAATTGCAAGGCATCCTTTCATTTATTCAGGCCATATACACTATTGCACCATATAGGATGTAGGAGGAAAGAGAACCATCCCTGAGTAATTACTGAAGGAAAATTACATGCATGAGTTGTTGTTGCAGGAGTTACACTAGGTCATCAGTCTGGTAGGGCCAGGTGGAGACATGATCAGCTTGGAGAAGTAAGTGCTGGTCTTTGAAAACTGACAGAGAATGAGGCCCCAGAAAATAGGAAAAGTATTCAGATTTCTAATTTCTTATTGATTTCCAATGTCTGTGAAACCACTGGGCGGTTATAATTTCCTATATATTGAGGAATCTATGCCACCATCCTGACCTTAACAAAGGGAAAGTAGGAAGAGTCACAGAATTTTAGAACAGTCAGGCTCTTTTCTTAAATGAAAAGAAAGAACAGAAAAAAATTTATCAAAGCATGTACTTTCAAATACCTGCAGGACAATGAAGTGTGTGAACAGTTAAGACAATAAACATGAGATTGAATCAAATCCTTTCCTCTTATGACAGGCTAGCAGTCCTGGGCAGTAGTTGTGTCTGCACTTAAAGTGACCTTTGATCCTGTTCCTTGGAATTTCCCTGTAACTACCTAATGAAATATGGTCCATTTCTGGCACCTCCACAGTCCTAACTTTTGGGAATTTTCGCCTGGACACTGGTTACTAATGGTTCACACTCTAGTTTGGTGCCACCCTGTACCTTTACCAATGGCCCAAATAATGGAATAACAAGGGTACTTAGTAAACTCACCAGGCTAGGAGGGTCAGAAAGCCTGCTGTGTATCAGGATTCCATTAGAGGTTATTATGGCAAGCTGAATAAATTACCTGATATTAATGAAATGCCTGGCAAAAGGAAAAATTTTCAAGAGTAATAATCATCTGTATAAATACAAGCTCAGGAACAGTTGGTTACTTAGAAGTTCTGGGGTAGTCCTGGATCATAAATTGATAAAGGAACCAGTAACAAAAAAAGTGAAATAAAAATCCATTTACACTACAATGAATACATAGGAGATTATGCATAAGACCTACCCAGTAATCCTTTTACTCTACTCTTGAGTCAGACCTCAGTGGGAATTGTATACTCAGTTTGATACAACCATTTTAAGAATTATCTATCGAAAGCAGGCCAAAGGAAATGAAGGGTAATCCGAACTTTAAAAACTGTCATTTATTATTTGAAGAACGGGGATTTTTTTGCCTAGTTTCTCATTGGAAACAGGAAAACAGTCTTGAAACACACGAGAATTGCTTGAAAGAGGACAAGAATAACTGTTTTCTTTGCCCAGTGTTGCTGAGCCATAGAATGATGGAGGCTGAAAGGTACCTGTGGTTCAAGCCCTCTGCTCACAGCAGGATCAGCTAGGGAAGGTTATCCAGGTTCATGTCCAGCAGGGTTTGGGTATCTCCAAAAACAGTGACTCCACTCCCACTTTGGGCAATCTGTTCCACTGTTTGACCACCTTCACAGAAAAATAAAAATTCTTAACTCTAAGTGTAATTTTTTGTATTTCAGTTTGCAGCCATTTCCTCCTGTCGCTTCACAGGATATCCATGAGAAGAGTCTAGCCCCATCTTTTCTTCCTCCCATCAGGCATTGAACACACATTGAAAATGTTCCCCCCTGAATCTTTTCATTTTGAGGCTAAACAATCCCAAGTCTTATTCCAGAAAATGCAAGTGCTGAGTATAATCACAGGAAGAATGAGTTAGACAAACAAATGAGTTAGAAACAAAGCATTTGGCTAAACAGGCCTGGGAATAGACTGCTCAGTTACATTATGTGGGCACTATCCACTGCTGGGGTTGTTTAAGAACAGGTTAGGCAAGGCAGGAACGAGGTAATGTGATCTCTTCCTATTCACAGCCTATGAGGATTTGCTGCACCCTAATTTTTATGAATCACAGTCTCTTTGCCCATTTCCACATTTCTTTAACCTTCTTTTCACCCATTCATTCCCTGTCTTTCTTGTCTCATCTGTCAAGCAGCAGGAGAAGTTTCTGCCAAGGTGTAGCAACCCCACAGAAATGCAAATACTTGCCAGCTGCAAGAAATTGCAACATTCATCCTACTCAGCCCTCTTTGCTTTCTGTGCCTCTTCTGGCTGGGTTCTGAGCCTTCTTCTTCTTATTCTTCTTCTGAGCCACGGTCTTCATGTCATGTCCTGTGTGCTGCTCTTGTGAGGTCACTGCCTCGTTATAGATATTGTGCAAGTTGAACTCAGGCATTCAGAGCCACCTGAGAGAGGGTAGGATTGTCACACTTCAGGCCAGTGGATTCCAGCACTTCCCTAAGGCTGTAAACATTTCCCCAGAAGGTTTGGGCCACAGCTTCTCATTTTATTGTTTTAATTAAGAAAAGAAAGTCTTCTTCATAAGAGTTTTGTTTCTTTCTGTGACATATATCAGTTTTTCAGTGCTGCTTTTTTTTTTCCCTAGGCTGCTGTTGTAAGTTGTGGAAGGAAAAAGGGAAAAAAAAAAAAAGAAAAAGAAAAAAGCCTGACATCCCATTTGTGCCCCCCTAGACATATTTACCTCTTTAGAGAAAAAGCAGCCCTGAATGTGCCAAAAAACCCACTCCAAAAAGTGAGAAAGCAAACATGAGCAAGTCCCCAAATAACTTTCCAGTTTGAAATGAAGTTTCTGAGACCAGCTGGTGCATCACACAAGCGATTGTTCTATTTGGCTGATTTGATTTGCCTTGAGCTGCAATGTTAATTACAGTGAAAAAAATAAACACAAACTCCAGTTAAATTTGCTAACAATCTTAAAAACAGGAGCTCCTGCCCTACTCTTAATCAAACACAGAGTCCAAAAGCAAACACTGTTTAATACTAACAAAACCAGCCGTGGTCATAAGTTGGATCCTCAGTTAGAATATGTAATTTTAAATATCAGTTTTGTTTAATAAAAGATAAAATTCCTGCCAGTGTTTCATAATGCCTATGGGGAAAGGATTTGAGGAGTACTGAGAATCAACACCACTGGATTATATAACTGACACTGCAAATAATTCACTGTGCTTCTTGTAAACTGGAATAATGGGAACATGACCTATGCCCATGGAGTATTTAATGACTAACAAGCACTTTGGAATCAGGTAATTAAAAGACTATTTAAGTACACACAAGAGCATGCAAAGTTCTCTGAGATGGAAATCAGGTGAAAAATAATCCCCAACAATTGTGATAATAGGATTAATTTATGTGTATTTAATTTACTACTCCATCACACAAAGACCAGTTTTTGCTCTGTGCTTTACATATCCTCTTCTTACAGTCCAGTTTGTTCAAGGGAAGGCTGTGTCAGCTATCAAACCATAAAGATTGGAGCAATCCTTAGAGTCAGACGTTTGTGGCTCCTTGGCAGCTTTTATTGGTGACGTAAGTCACTGAAGGGATATGCAATCACTTCCTCTCAGGGAAAAAGTGGCTTATATAAATTCTGACCTAGCCTGGCTTTCACCTAGAGCACCCTCAACAAAACAAGTATTTACTGAATATATTGATGGTGATTTTAATATTTTGCCCTTTCAAAATGAGTTTTTCAGAAATCAAAGTGTAGCTGTACCAGTGCTGGTCAGAAGGGACCTCTGGAGATTGCTAGCCTAACCTTTCACTTGAGGCAGCACTGTATTTAAAAGCAAGGCTGAGATATTATATTTTATTTTTACCTCCTCACACTGCATCTTCCCAGTCTGTATAAGTAAAAAGAACTGCTACAAAGCGCTAGAACTACTTAAATCCCGCTCTTATTTTGTAGTTTTGAGGTTTTGAAGTGTTCAGGCACCTCTAAGAGCAATACCTGAGCCAAAGATGCTGCGTATGTGCCATAAGAGCGATACAAGCATTACAAGCATTGTCTGGGCAGACGTGCGGAGCTCAGTGCCATCCCCGTCCCTTTCGGGGTCTCAGGTGAGGCTCTCCCGTCACTTCTCCGCTTTTCTGTGGAATCACCGGGCCCGGTTTGGCTGCCATCCGCGGGGCGCTGCTGCCCCCTGCCGGCCGGCGTCAGAGCCCCCTACGTCACGGGCTCTGACGTCATAGCGGGGGAACGGCCGCGATGTCTGTCACTGGCACAGCGGACAGACTGCCCCGGCTGGCCCTGAGGAACGAGATTTTGTTACGCTGTTCTGCGTTTAATGCTAGTGCTCTAATGGACCCTTTTCGTGGTCACAGAATCACAGAATTGTCAAGGTTGGAGGAGACCGTCGATTATCCACCCCTAAACCACAAACCATATCATCCGGCTCCTCGTGAACACTTCCAGGGATGGTGACTCCACCACCTCCATGGACAACCAATTCCCAGTGCCTGAGAAGCTAGAGAGTGAAAAAAAATTCTTCTAATACCTAATCTGAATCTCCTCATCTCAAAATCTGTATGATGAATGCTAAATTACCATTCACTGGTACTGTTAGGTTCTTCCATTGGGTGAATTTTGCCTTTATCAGAGCATCATGTAGCAAAACCCATTAGTTAGAAACAAATTCCTGAGCTTAAGCCCAAGGAACTTCAGGAGTTTATATTTTAAATTTGACAGACTCTTGGGGTTTGTTTTGCCTAGGTGCACCTTCTGCAAAAAACCTGCTTGAGTCACACTGGAAATGTCCATTTGAGCTAATACAAAAATTGAGTCTCTTCTTGCTCAGTCATTTACATAAATATATTCAGGCTCTGTTCCAACTTCTGGAATCAAAGGAAGCTTTGGCTGTCCAGTCTTTGAGGCAGAAAATCCACCAGGGAGGACAGGGGAAATTGTAAGCACAAAAAGCTCCTTAAATCTCCTGCCCCTGAAAGGAGAGTTACAGGAAAAGAAGCAGCAGGAAGGGATTGCTCCAATGGATCAGGCTTCATCAACAACTGCTGGAGACTCATGCAGAGCTCCCAATGGAAAACAGAGGGACAAAAAGTAAAAATATCACCAATGTGACACAGAGAATTTCACCGTCTTGGTGATATGGCTTGGATGGTACAAAATGTGAATCAATTATGAAGATGAATGCTTTAAGCCTCTCTGTAAAAATCTGAGAACATATGTTTAATTTTAATGTAATGAAACCAAGAAAGCATAATTTATGGTAAAGGAGTAACTTTTATCAGATTTATCAGAGGAAAGTACAATACACACTCACAAATAATAAATATATGTCTCAATTCTACGTTCCTCACTTGATAAAAACCACAAATTCAAGTGAGTGAGTAAAATTTGCAAACTTTTCCTGGGTGAACATTGATACAGGGCCTGGTTTTGTAGCTGGCTGATTCATTCTCTCCTCTAGAAATGCCAGGCCCATCCCACCAACACTGACCTGCTCACTAATCTCAAAAGTAGGTGCCACTGACAGCAAGGTATTTGAAATCACACCTTCCCCCCTGTTTTTTCCACTTCAATTTACCATGCTTTCCCTCAGTTAGCTTGTGCTCAGTTTCTGCCCTGCAGGAAATTAAGAGCTGCTGCTTGTGTTCACTCCAAAAGAGCTGCTGAAGAAGTTCTGGGTTTGCTTTTTTTTTAATTTGCAGGCCTGTACTTCTTTTGAGATTGATGGAGTAAGACCATTGGTGATTTTGAGATTTGGAATGAGGATTAGAGTTGTGGTTATGGAATAAAAAGGTACAGAAATGAGCCAATGGATTTCTTTTGGGTTTATAAACTGAAACAAACTCTAATGCCTAAGTTTGAGATAATTATCTTTGTGTTGATCCCAGACTGGAAATGTTTATTGGCTTTATGTGAAGATCAAGAGTGTCGTGTGCAATAAAGCTTCTACAAAACCCATCTTGGAAGCCAAATCTGTTAAAACGCTGGATATGTCAGTGTTGCTTGTTATAACTGGAACTGCAGGAACCCAAGGCCTCCAATGCAAACCTGATACCTTTTATAAGCTTTGAAAAGAAAACCTAGGAATGGGGACATTCCCCAGAGCCTGCCCACACTGCTGGGGAGCATCCTGCCAACACGGTGGGCACATGCAAGATGAGAAACTTCTCTTTGCTATTACAGTAAACCATTTTCCATGGCGGTCCTCCTGCTTCGCCAGCACGGCAGGAGGAAATTCTGGTGCTCGGCAGGGGCTGCAGGGAGGCGGCGGTGCCGCGCCGGGAGCCCTGGCGGGTGACATCAGCAGCGCCCTGCCCCGGCTCTCTGCCGAAGGACATCCTGTAAGGTGCCTCAGGTTCCACAGCTGCCTCTGACTGCAATCCCAAAACAGGGACGTGCGCACGGAGGGGCTGGTGGGGTCGCGCCGTAAATCCGAGGCACGGCAGGAGCCAGAACCCAGCCATGCACTTTCTCAGCTCTGGCAAATCCACGTCCTCTAATTTCACAACCATGTCTGCTTCTTAGCGGAGTCAAGCACAAACTATTTAAGGCAGGGATTCCCTACGCAGGTAATTGTATGTTATATAATAAAAGTTTTGTGATTAATTGTTACTGAGGAGAAAAAAAAAAGGTATAAAAATAATAATTGCTCTGATTCCCACCTTCTCCAGTAGTGCCTATTTTCCTTGAAGTAATCAGGGACTTGTTGCTAGGTAGTTAATATTAAAGGTACCTTAAATATTTTAATGTGTCTATGCCTGCTGTTTCTAGGCAGCAATATTTGTTTATGATATTGTTATCCAACCCTACCTTATATACTTTATTCAGTGTAATCTAATATATCCAAACGGCTAAACTTCAGTTCTTATACTTTTATTTGTCACAGAGTAGCATATTGGAGCAACTACTCTTTAGAATGAAAAGATACCTCTCATGTGCAAGATTTAATCTTTGTCAGGGTGCTAGTTAACAATTTTAGGAACTCAATTAAATAAATAAGGCCATTTAAAATTTGGTAGTGCTTTGGTGCACTTTCAGCACCAGCAGATGCTTATATCTGCCATAGTGCAAATTTCTAGAGTTTTCAAGTAAATTTTATGTTTTCACTCTTTTGGGTGGAGAGAAGACAATTTGGATTGATTTACAGTTACCTTGATCCTTGTTTTCATGCTTCCAGGCATGTTCCATCTTAAGAGCTGGCTTTATACTGGGCATGCAGTCATGCAGAAACTTTGATCAATGTTTGAGTTTATTGGCTCAGGGTCAAGATTATTACCTTTAATTGATGAGGGAGGTTAGAGTTGAACTCCCAGGACTTTTTTTTTGACCAAGCTCTCCAATTTTTAAAGAGAAATCTTCACATGCAAAACTGCTCTACCTTGCTCTTTTTTTCTAAGTGGTAATAGGCCAAGGGAAAGAAACATTTCATGATTGTTGGAAAGGCAGTTGGGGAGAGCAAAAATGAAGATGAGACAGGAGCTCATCATCAGTTGTGACACAATGGAAGATCCTGGGGACCAAGTACTCACCAACACCTACTGAAATGCCCAACTAGAGATGTGTGTAATCATTTCATCAATGCTTTGGAAGTAAAAATTGCTGTATGTGTGGCTGTTGGGCAAAACTGCTTTAGGTTTTCCTTCCTTTCATCTCAATTTAAATAAAATAAGAAAGCTTGCACTGGGTTTATGGCTCTTACTAACAGATTTTACAATCTGAGCTGTGCACTTGGAGTGGCAAGACAGAGTGCTGACAACTTCCATTCTTTGCCACGAATCAGTATGGGCTGCAGAAAAAAAACACATTATCTGCCTGCCAACCCTGTGGGAAACGCACAAGGGAATTATTCCAGACACTGCTCATTTCTGCAAATGGAAGGAGCAGAGCTTTCCTGACAAGACAGAAATGGATGAGAGCAAAAAGTTCATGAATTGATGAAAAGCAATAAATCAGGGCTTCAAGTAACTCATGTGGATGGTTTTGCAAATCTCATCTGTTCACTGTCAGGGGCTGCAGAAATGAAGTAAAAAACAGGCTAAGTTCCAAAATCTCTTTGTTGCTAAATTGAGTGTATTCCTTTTACTGTTTTAAAACTCAGGTAACCTCCCATTTTTAAAAATTATTTTATATTTGAGAAGTCAGATGACAAGCAGACAGATCATCTATCCACTGAGTAGATATAAGTAGCAATATTTTGAAGTTTGTTACATTTTCTTCCCCGCTCACCTCATTCCTAACAGAGGCACCATATTTCATTAGAAGGAGTTAATTATTTTCATCTCTGTTCTATCTCCAGCCTTTTTACCAAGACTTCCAACAATGCTATGCTTTAGTGCAAACCCTATCAGTGATCTGTTTGTTGTGGAACACGTCAGAGAACATTGCACAGTCCTTGAATAGATGTCAAATGCAAAGAACCAGGGATGAAGAACTCCAGATTACATTTTTAATTCTAAGACATGAAGTGTGTCCTTACAGATCAACATCCTTTGGAATTATTTTATGAAATATATGTGGCAAATGTGCTTTTCTTTTAACACACTGAAATTTAATGTAAGATCCTCCACTTCTGCTTGCCCTGCAATTTGGTGTTGCAGGAACATATGGAAGCTAAAGGCTACTGGGAACTGTTCTTTCCTTTCATGCAGATTTCCAGCTTCTAGAGTGGGAATTCCAGCAGGAACAACTGAACTAGCCTCTTTATTCTTTTTATGTTGCTTATCCTGGAAAGGTGTTTGACTGAGAATTGGTGTGTTTCCCTGCTTTGTAACCAGCCTCCTTCCCATCTTAAAATAACTCTTGCTCTGGATTACAGGGGCTGGCATTCAGTTACATTGGTCTCTAGTGTTACAGACCATCCACACTCCCCTAGTGGATGGGCACAGGGACTGATCCCATGCACAATCCTGTGGATGTGTTCCCTGGGCACAGCTCAGGAACCCAAATTATCCAGTCTTAAAGGCTGTTTCTTTGTGCAACCAGGCCAATGTATCTCAGTGTCACTCATTTATCTTTAAGCAAGTTATTTATCTTAAGAAAAAATAGTTTAAACACACTTGCTCATTTGGCTCTCCTATCCCATTGCACATAAATAGGTGAAAGTGACAATAAAATCACTGCTTGCTAAATGCTAAAATGACTGTGTTCATATTTCATTAATGGCAGTACTATATCTACCCAGAGAAGTTTGGCTTTGGAGTTTTAGTATTTACATTAAGGCTCCAGGAAATGGTATTTTGTATGGTTAACTTCTGGCTTCGATCTGTATTCCACAGCTGAGCTCAGATTAGTTTTTTTCCTGAAGGCCTCCTTTACCCAAGGGGCCCAGAACGGCTGGATTGGTTTCTGTCAGAAAAACTGTTTTACTGCTGGCTTTTGTAATAAATCCAAAATTTTACAATATTCAACTTTTACAGCACTTAGATTTGTTTCTAGGACAACTGCATTTTATTTCTTGGACACAATAGGACCAAGAGCACAGAAATTATTGCCCATAACTAGACCTTTGTTCTAAGCTAATTTTTCCCCATGTTTGTGTATGTCTTATTTACATTCATGATATAGTGCCTTCTATTTGGTCACCTGAGTATTTAAAAAGATCAATACATGCACTTTTAAGGAGGGACATTGAAAATATTGCAAATTAAAAACTTCTCATAATCATACCTTGACTTTGTCCTCTTCAGCAGCTGTGTGCCAGCCACCAGAAGGTATTTTTTATTATAATTATGTTTAAAAGAGATCCCCTCACTGAGGACACTGGATCAGGGCTTTCCTTCACTCACCTTGACCTGAGGTGCAGGGGCAGAACCTGCCTCTACAAACTGCTGTGCTGCTTTCCTGCCTCCTGGGTGGAGTATGATTTGTACCCCTTTCCTTCCCCACCTTGCCTGCAAACACAGCTCAGCCAACATAAAGCTGAAAGCAAAACATATCCCAGATAAAGGGTTTGTCCCTCCCTCTGGAGAGGAATCAGACACCAGGCCTGTCTTAGTATGCTCCTGGGGGCAATGTAACTGCTGCCCCTTCCTCGGGGCACACCATGGTTTGGCAGTCTGTAAATAAATAGTCAAAATGCTATATTTACAGGAAACACAATGCCTTGCTGCTGTGAGGGTTTAAAAATAGAGAACAGGCCACTACTGGCATTTAAAATAGCACTAGCTGGACAAGATAGTGCAATCAGAAAATAGCCTAAGCTTTTACTGTGGTTCTGTGTACAGGCTTTTCATATCCCTCCTGCTACTTTCCAATGAGCTGAAGCAGTGCCTTTCACTGACAGGGGATTGTTTGCTTTTGAATAAATTGCATTGCTTAACATTTATTCAATTTTTTGAAATGGCTACTGCAAATGCACTGTGTATTTGAAAACCTTGCATTCAACAGCACAGTTGCTGTTTGTTGTGCACAGCTGTATTTAGAAAGTAATGTAACATAATTCTTACAGTTTTAAACTCCTAATTACTTTCTACCTGAGTTTCAAAGCCAAGTTCCCAGCTGTCACCCAGGGTCAAAGCACAGAGCAGGTACAACCATCCTGCAGAAAAGCAAGTGAAGGAGGAATCCCCTTCCTCTGCCAGCTGCACACATCAGTGGTACTCAAGGCAGCAAACAGGCTCTGCAGAGAGTAGGTCAGGAGCTCACAGGGAATGGGTGGGAATCGTCAGCTGCTTCCTCCTTGGCCACTCCCTCCTCCCAGCCCTTATGCAGGATTTGTAGCTATGCTGATGTGTCAAGACATATAAGCTGGACTGGGCGCAGTTTAGTCTTGAGCAACAGAGGAAACAAAGAGAGACTATGAGTCAGAGCACCAGTCTCCAGCTAGGCAGCTCCAGGGCAACCAAATGCACTTTCCCTTATTAGGCCACATCATGAAACCTCACTTTGTTTTGAGTTGTACCTAGTTCTGCAGTAGTAGCGCCGACTTTAAGAATCAACTTCTAAAGCAGCACTTGGTAGAGTGCAGCTCTACCTCCAGCCTTGCTTCTTAAAAGAACCCCATCAGTTGTAATTGAATTTGACTCCACCCACTCTGACCAAGACTGAATAGTGTAACATGAATCAGGCTCCATTAGCAGCAAATGACATGTATTAAAAATCTAGCACCTGTTTAACTTCCTATAAATACTACATTTTTAAGACTATAATCCTAATTTATACTGTGCCACCTCAGTTAATGAGGTGGTTTTGATCTGGATTGTTTTACTAGTCTAAGAGAAATCATTAAGAGATAGAGCCTTATGTCTCCCACAAACTTTGCTTAGAGAGCTCAGTTCTAAAAATCCACAGCTGATTTTCCTCAATTTAAGTATTTTTGTTATATGATGTCAGATACATGTCCTCAGCTGAAATGTAACCCTGCATGAGCAATGTGCCACTGAAGTGAGTTCATGCAGGAATTATGCAGGCAGCTGAACTTTCACACCTCTTCTTCTAGAATGCCACAAATGCTGCTCCCAAAGCTGGAGCAGCCAAAAAGGTTACAAGACACTGTGTATTCTCACACAGAGCAATTGACTATGAAAATGAAACTGGAAGGCACATCAACCTTCTACCTACAACTAAGCAGACAGTTCACAGCCCAGATGCTACACATATTGCAGTACAATTTACATGCTATGTTGTTACTTTAAAATAAAGAGTGACAGTTCTCAATGACCAATCTCAACCTGTCTCTTAAAAAGAGACATTTTCAGATGGGTTTAAACCTTATTTCAAATCCACTCTTCTCATGATTCTAAGTGTAGCTCAGTAAGTGATCAATTGCCTTGAGCTGATCTGTTTTGGTATTCATAAATTTGGGCTTCTATGCCACAAACATGCTATCAGGTAAGAGAAAATTTGCATTTGTAAAACTAACTAGTCAAACGTAACTTCTGGTTTTAGTTAGGACCCCTTCCTCCCCTGCACTGACCTTGCTGCTTTCATTTTGCATGCAAAATTGTTTATCTCCCTTGCTTAAGTACAAATTTCTAGTCTCTTTGAACAAAGCATTACTTAAAACAAAGTGAGAGGAATCCTACTGACTCTGAATACAAAATGTATTTCTAAATACAAGAAAAGTATACTTCTGCATACAAAATTCCATAGTTATTAATACAATAATAATGACTTTGCAGAAGAAGTTAAGATCTGGAAATTTCTGTAAGACAGCCACAGATCTCAATGTTACAAACATTTCTGTTAAATGGTGACTTCCAGGATGAGGGGGCAGAAATTCTCAGCCAAATTCCTTTCTCAATCCATAGATGTGACAGCAACAACATCAGAAGGGAGGACATGAATAGAGAAAGGCATGTTTTGGCCTTGATGAGAAAACAGCTGTCAGACTTCAACTATAATGCTGCACTAACAAATCTGTGTTCAAAAGAGTGTATTTAAAGCCAATTACTGCCTTCACAGTTCCAGCTTATAAAATCACAAGACTAAATTAGGCTTCCATATTATTTTATTTCCCTCTTAAAATATAGCATTGAAGTCCTGCACACATATAAATACCCCTACAGTTTCTTACACACTTTCTATCCATCATTAAAGTGCCCAACTGTGAACATTAAAAGTAAAAACATTACTGTTAAGAGTGGCTATACTTGTAGGAGGACTGGTATTCTGACAATGCAGGCCACTGATTTTACAAAAATCACCTGCAAAAGAATACACGTTAAACAACACGCATCAATATTAACCCTGAAGTAATTTTTCTTTTCCATTCAGCTGATCTGAAAGCAATTAATGTACAGGGTTTATTTTTGAAACATGTCTTTTACATAGTGTAAGAATAAAGGATAAATGCATCACTTTCTTTCTAGCTCCCTCCTTTCCCCACAAAGTGTTTACTGTGTCCCAAGCTGCTATGTTGATTAAAACCAGCTGAAAAGAGCTCCGGAAATGCATGCAACTTAAAATTCACTTAAACACACTTTAAGTTATAAAGTCTGAGAGATTTTGACTCCAGCACGTGGCTATGGTTCAGTTGGGTTATTGGATGTGTTTGTTGTGGTGGCGAGATTGGTAAACACTTCTTCCTTAGTTTCAGGCTGATGTCTTTCCATTTTGGTTTCCTCTTTAGCATTTTTATTACTGCTATCTCCCTTGCTCTTGACTACCACAGGTTCAATCTCCATGATTTCCTGTGGTGGCTTAGGCTCTGGCAAATTTGGCTGAAGTCCATCAACTTGAACAGGTTCTGGGACATCTTCTGCTTTCTGTTCAAGTTTTTCCAAAATGGTCTGGACCTTCCTCACACCATCTCTCCTGGCCTGGCGCACATCCGCACGACCCTCAGGGTCCACTGAGTCTAGGGCTAGCAACTCTTTGGTCAAATACTCTTCAATCATCAAGTACTTTTTGTCAGTTTTCTTGCCTTCAAAGGAGTTGACTGCTTGCTCAAGCATTTGTACTTTCTCCAGAATTGCTTCCACTTTCAAAACACCAGGATGCTTTTGAGGTTCTCCTGTTTCCATCGTCTTCGGCGGTGCCGCTTCTTCGGGAGGAGGCTTTTCCTGGGGGGGAGCAGCCTTAGCTGGGGAAGGAGCCTTTTTATCAGCTTTCTCTGCCATGGCTGGAGGCTTCTGGGGTGCTGGTTTAGGATCTGGTTCTTGGTGGGTGACCTGGATTGGGATATACGTGGAGGGTGCCTCTGGTTCAGGCGGTGGGGCTGCCTTGTTTTCAGGCTTGATTTCAGGAGGAGGGGCTGGTCTTGGTGGCTCCTGAGCTGGGACTTGTTGCTGAGAAACCTGGTGAGCAAGGCAAGGTTTGTGTTGAGACACAGCACTCCTGATTTCCCTCTAAAGAACAAGTAATCTAACATCTAATTTTCTGTAGTCCTAACAGTGCAATTTCACAGACACAAGATGATTAATCTTCACTGAGTGTTGCTGAATTTTATTGTTTTAAACTGAAAAATTGCACTGTGCTGAGCAGCTATGCTTGTCACCAATCAACTCTCTCAAACATGAAATTTCAACCCACCAAATCCTGCCCATGCTCAATAAAATCATCCCCATATGCAGGTTTAAAAAACAGGACTTTTGAGCAAAGCCTTCACCTAATTTAAGTCAGTGAGATTACTTACAGCTGACTAACACAGCCAAGATTTCAGCCCCTGTTTCACTAATTAAGGGCTCATCTTTCTTGAAAAGCCAACTACTTTGAGTTTTAATCACATTTTGGGCTATTCACATCCAATCCCTGTTTTCAGGGCATACCTTTTTTTGTAAGTGCTTATTTTTAATCTTTAACCTATTTCCATGGAGAGGTTACTGTGTCAATCTTATTACACTGTAGTGATTAGAGACTATCCTTGGGATTACTCCAGTTTTAAATCATCCAATCAGAAATCTCTTGAAATTTAGATTAGTTTTGAAATCCTAGCAGAAAACTGAAATTTATGAGATCTGCATCTTCCTCCTCCTGACACCCCCTATACTCACTTGGGCACATGATTTTGAAAAATAATAAATCCAGCTCTTATGGATTTAAATGGCTGGAGTAAAGTACCTGTATTTTATTTAAAACAAATAGGTAAATGGCCTGAACTGAAAATCTGTTACTGCTTTAACTGTTAAACAAAATTTGATTAGGGAGTGCAAACTCTCACCCACAAAAATACATTAGCACTGACCTAGAATATGCCATTAAATCTTGAGTCTTCCTTGAGTCTTGTTTTGTCCTAGCCTAGGTTGTCAAAACTATTAACCTAATTCTGCTCCTGTCATTTTTAATGTGAAAAATCTCCGGAGAGGAAAAGAAGGCTTGTTTCTGTACATACCCCCTTCCACACACTCAGTTTGTCTAATTCCCAGTAGCCTTTCAATTGTAGTTTTAGTAAGAACTCTAACATGGAAAAAATATTCACTCAGCAGCAGGTTCTGTGACCAAAAACATGTTTCAAGTCAGAAGCATAAAAAGCTCTGGATTCTGCTTATCCTCTTTCTTCATAGCAAAAATTACTTTGTGCATCTGATGCTATCCCCTAAATGGTTCTGAGACATCACTGAAGTATATTTACATGGATGTCCCAAATCTCACAGACCTGGTTTTCTTCTCATAAACATAATGCAACATGAGTGACCTCAGTGTAATTACACCAAATTATACTCTGACAAGAGAAGATTAAATCATGTGTTAAATCATATTTCAGTGATCCACCACAGTCCTGACAGGTGGAAAGGCAACTTGCTGCTTATCTCAGGATCTTCCAGTCTGTTTAAATCCAGCAGTGGAGATTGCCATATGTGCTTTCATGTATGTGTTAGTACAAGCTCTTTTTCCAGCTCTAGCCACCCTCAGGTCCCTGGCAGGCAACTCACTTCCCCATTCTACATACCTGGGGTCTGTCTACTACTGTCTGCACTCGGATGGGAGCTGGGGGCTGCACCTGGGTGCTGACTCTGGCCGGGGAGCTCTCCCGACTAGAGGAGCCTCTCTGAGCCACTCTGAACGGGGACTGCGCTCGCGCCGCCTTGGGCTCCCTCTCCTCCGGCTGGATTTTGTGGAACACCGGCTGGTGGGCTTGGAACTCGCTCTGCTGGGCAGGGTAGTGGGTCTTCTGTGCCTGGTGGTAGGCTTGTGCTGGCTGGCGTGGCATGTTCTCATGGATCACAGGGATGGGGATATAACCCCGAGGAAGCGGGTGGCTCCCCGCGTTGGGTCTGCCAGAGGTCTGAGGGGAAGCTGTTGGAGGGTCAGATGCTCCAGGAGGTTGAGGCTGCCATGAAAACAAAAATCCATTATTAAATGTTAACTACTGTAGCCTCACAGTGCTTTTCATTTCTAAAGAGAAAAGGGGGCAATCATGATAGAAACTGAACTCGTGTTTCCGGCATGCAAAGACTCCATTTCCCTGGATTTTTGGCCAAGAGCCTCATTAGACAAACCACATAAGTTGTGAGAGCATCATTATAACAAGTAGGAACCTGAGCTACAGCATTCCCAGCCCTGAAATGAGCAGGGAGTGGATGCTCAGTCAGAATGTTTGCTGCTTTTGCATGGCTATTCCTGTCTAAACCTGCTAAATTTGAGGTAAACTAAAGCTAAGCAAACAAATTATGGACTGGAGACAAACCCAAATCCCTAAGAACACACAACAATGACTTCTGATCCTGGCAACACAAACAGATTTTGTATGTTTTGTTGGGTTTTTTCAGAGCATGTCATTAATTTGGTAATGCAGACATGGCTAATTCCCCTTTGCCCCCTCTCCTGTGAGAGGCCAGACTGGAGCTGCGAGAGGGCAGGCAAGGCAGGAGAGAAGGGGAACAAGACCTCTCTTTTGGAGCTGATAAACTGCTCAGCTGTCCACAGAACAGCAGGAATCTTGAATAAATAAATGATGGTTTGCATTACAACACCCATCAGTGGCACTGCTGATGTGCAGTTTAGAGTCACCAACATTCTGCAGACAAGACAAAGCTGTCCAGAGTTGGGAGAAGAAAAAACTGACCCTCTTGTCCAGGTAGTGCATGGACAGGCATGGTTAGTCAAGACAGCTGAGAAACCTGCCACAGGATCTTAATTACATTCTTCAAACTCCAAATGGCTTCCAGAGAAGATGCCACCACTGTTGAATTACAGACCTGATATGTTTTCACCTTGGTGAAGGCTGAATTTCCTGCTCATCTTACTTTGAATAAAAATGAGGCTTATATTTCCATATATTACAAGAATATAAATTTGCTAATTCTCTACAGAGAGCAGGCCAAAAATCCCACCTTCTGAAACACAAAACAAGCAGGGTGACTTTTTTTTCAAAGAAGCTCATAGTCTGAAAATATTTTCACATGCCACTGAAGGACAAAAATACTTTACAAATTACTTTTAAATCTGCATGTATTTAAATCCATTTCACACAACTGACATTTGCAATTAGGAAGCAAAGATCTTCTGAAGTGGCCGGGGTTGTTAGCTGACTGGACACTTGTCTCTCTCACTTTGTTCACCCAGTTTGACTCATGGCACAGAACACAAGAGGCTTGTCTGCATCCTCCAGTTGTGGGGGAACCCTTACAAACCCTAAAACAACCCTCCCCTGCCACAGGGCCTGCTCAGCTCTGCATTTCTCTCTGCAGAATCATTCCAGAACAGAAGTGGGTGACGCTAGAAAAATCCCATCCATATTTATACTGCCATGACTGTGCACTGTCAGTACCCGGGAAGTGTTGGGAAAACACAATCCTGTGGTGAGCTGGGCTTTCCAAAGGCTAAGCTGCCCGTGTGACATTCAGGCCATAAATGCTGCAGCCCCACTGCAGGCAGAGCCCAGCAGCGCCGCTCACCTCGGGTCCGTGCGTGGCCGGCGCCGCCGCAGCTGCCGGTGTCTGTCCACATTGTTTATCGGCCTCCGCCGCGCCCCGCGCCGGCGACTCGGGGCCACCATAGGCACCCCTGAGGGGCGGCTGAGCCTGGCCCGGGCTGGGCACGGCCTCTGCCTTGTACCTCTGCAGCCCCGGCTGCGGGGAGGAGAAGCAGGGGTGCTGCTGCCGGCCGTCCGCGCCCTCGTGGATGACGGGAATGGGGATGTAGCCCGCCCGCAGCTTGGGGTAGCCCACGTGTCCTTCTCGGGCCGCCGGCTGCTTGGGGCTCTCTCGAGAGGGGCCATTTGCTGAGGACTGGCCTTCCTGCAAGGGAAAACAGCACAGAGCACACGTTGGTAAGAGAAAGCTGCCCTAAAGGTCTGTCCTAAAAGCAGCATCAGCTGTGTGTGAGGAGCTCAGAGCCTCTCTGTGCAGGGCAGCCAACAGCATGTGACAGCACTGCAGGCAAGGAGAGGAAGCTAAACAATCTGCTTATGTGTGGGGCTTTCACCCCCACTTCTCATAAGTATTCACTTGTGCTTTGAAAGACCTGCCTAATTCCACCTGGATGTCTTATTTATCATGCATCACTAGCACTTAGCCACCAGCCCACATTCTTCAGAGGGAGCTCATCCAATTCAAACTAGTACCAATGGGACCAAAGACATTTCCTCTCACAACACATCTCTGCTACATATTGAAAGACACTTGCAAGGAAGACTAATCCAAACAGAAGCACAAATTTTGTTGTTATCATTCTTCCCACTGGCTATTTGAAGAGATACTGACACTGCACACTGAAAATGTATTCACTTCCAGCTAAGAGGGATCTGGTTCAGTAAATACTGATAGAGAGGGAACAGGAAGACAGGATAACTTAACAAAGAGGAAAACACTGAAAAGCAAGATTTAAAAACCCCTGTGCTGTCTGAGTACACTCACTGGACAATGTCAAAGCTCTGGCAAGGGTGGAAGTGGCTTGTACTAAGAGCCCTCACAAGTCCTCTAGTAAGTTCTTCCTGCATCGGTCATTCTATTTTGAGACCCCGCAAGGGCCAAGTTCCAGATGTATCTCTAAGTCAGATCATATAACAAGCACCTCTGTCATTCAGAGGGTAATGTCATTATTCAGTAAGAGGAGAATTTAATAAGGGGACATATGGTGCAAGTGTTGGAAACCCTATTTTTAAAGAGGTGTTTAAGCTGCAAAAATATTTCATGTTGCTCCTGTACCCATTAACATACTAATTCATCAGGAATTCACTATTTTACCAACCAGATTATCAGTGTTTTTCCTATATGATAGTATCACCTCAAATAGTGATTTCTGAGAATTCTTCTTAGCAATAAAACTGCAGAGAAGACAGGCTGTAATGAAGACAAAAAACACAGGAACAAGTTCAAAGGCTGAGCCTCACTGTTACATTTCCTTTTACTCATTTACAAATAAAAAAAACCTCCACAAAGGAAGAACTCTAGAAGAGGCACAGAGGAGAGCCAGGCCTAGAAAGTTCGCAGAGAGAAGCAATCTGAAGTTGGCTTTCCCAGCTGCAGAACAAGGATGATCTCATGCCAACGTCTGCACCGGGATCTAGGGATGAGTCATTTTAAATTCACCCTACCAGGAAATCACATTGCTCTGCTCCACACCGACTGCCCGGGGGCTTTCAGAACCCCCACACCAGCAGCACCTCTCTTTCACCTTCCACCAGCACCAGCCTGGCCCCACAGCTCTGCCAGATTCAGGGAACACGCTGTTATGTCAGCAAACTGCATTTGCTGGAAAATCAATCAGAGGTGTGCTCAGCTGACAGCAACGCGCGGCCGTGCCGGAGCCGTTGGTTCCAGCGGGAAGCAGCACCTTGGTGCTGGCTGACCGCGCGTTCTGCACGCCAGCTGCTCCGCGCTGCCCGCAGCAACCCCAGCGGCCACACCTACAGCCGCTAGAAAAGGGAGATTCCCTCCCTTCCAGCGGCTCTGAGGGAAGGCTTTAGGAGCTGGGTGGGCCTGCAGCACCTACAGGTGCTCCAGCATGAGAAGGCTGCCAGCCAAAGCTCCACCTGGGTGTACAGCCCAGAAGGGAGTACGTGTTTTGGGGTCTGCATTGTCTTTAATGGCTCCATTTGGGGATAATACCTCCAGTCAATGATAAATCATTCAACATGGACAGTGTTCCCACTTTCCCCACTCTCCACAAACCTCCCCCCCAAAGAGTCCAGCCATGGGCTTCCCCTCCCTTGTTTTCACGTCCAGACCTGCAAGGCTGCCCTTGTTTTGAACCTTCTTAGCAATCTGAGAAATCTGCCACTGCAACTTAAGCCCTGCTAGCAGATACAAAAGAGGCAGCCCAAACCCAAAGCAAAAATCAGGTTGGACTACTTTTTCAAAGCATCCAGTTTATAAATTAAGTTAAAGCTTCTGTCAATACTTGGGGTTTTTTTGTTTTGTTGCTTTATTTTTTTAATAGACTATACTCCCATGATTTCTCACGTATTCTTAAGGCTTCAGACAACCTGTGCTGGTTTTGTGGAAAGTTAGTATTTCAAACTGGTCCTTTGTTGCAGGCTTTTTTCCCCTGTAGTCTAACCACAGAGGCCTCGACTGTGCAGTCATACTGGAACAGCCCTCAGTAAAAGAACAAACACAGCGTCCTTGTTTTTCCCACCATCAGTGGCCCCGAGGCACAGATCAGGTTCAGGAAAGGTGCTCTCATCACAATTGCACTTCCTGATCTACATTGTCCCCTTCAACATTTAATTAATACTTAACTCTACAAACTGTTGCCTACATTAGCCACTTTGTATCACCACATCTTTAACATTCTTTCTTCCCTGTTTCTTTTCTTCCTACTGTCCAACAATCACAAACATGGACAATCCAGGTATTCTGAAACTCCCGTGGCAGGGGAATGACACCACTGAGGCCTTGGGTTCAAAGAGATGCTGCCAGGGGTTCAGGTCTGTATTTAGTGAGAATCTGACAGCAGCGAGTGCGTGCAGATCCCAGTGTCCCTGTCCCCAAACTTCTGGCCAAAGCAGTTCTGTTTTGTGCAGAGGAGCCTGTGTTTCCAGCCTGGGCAAACAGGTTCTGGAAGAGACTTCAGGAGAAGCTCAGGTGTGCCTGAGGACACTGTGGCAATGGGGAAGAATGGAATCAAGCTCTGGAAAATTCATCTTAACACTACATTAAAGAAATTCACAGATTCCCCCCACAGCACAGTCAGCAAAACAAAAAGTAGCTGTATTTTTATTTTATTTGCCTTCAAGAGCATACAGTTGTTGCTTGTTACATTAACAAGCTTGTTACCCAGAAAAAGTCCAGAGCTCACATTTAATTCCAATCTGCACGAAGAGAAATGACCAACAAATGAATGACAAGCCTTAATCAATCATCCTTCCCAGTTTAAGTATGAAAAAAAGGAATCTAACTGAGGTTTCTGCTTTAAAACAAATTGAAGCAAATTTCTCCCACTCTCATCTAAGAAAACAAGTTCCTTAAAAACGAGAGTAGCTACAAGCAGCAGAATATCAACTAATTTTCAGTAAGTACCAGGACTGACCATCAGCAATTCCAGCTGTGATCACGCACTTAATTCACCTTGAAGAGAGAATCCCTCAGAAGGAGGGAGAAAAAAATGCAAAAACTGCACAACAGCTCTAGTCAAGATTTCAGGAAGCCTGAAATGCCCTCAGGAACTCCAACCCAATGCAGCAGCTCAGGAGGTGCTGAGGTAAGAGATCACATCCCAGCAAATGAGGGGTTTGTCCCAGCGAGCTGTGCCTGCAGATCTGCCCGGGGCAGCGACAGCGCTCGCGCCTCTCCGGACCAGGACCAGCGTTTCTGTTGTGAGGCCATCACCAGGATAAATAAAGGTGCAGCCAGCACGGGTTGTGCAACTGGAAAAAACACTTCATACCCCCACATCCTACTGCTGGCTTCCCGTGGGAAGGGCACTGTCAGGACTGACACTGAAATCCTCCAGCTTGCTCCCATTTTAAGTGAGTTCTGAAGCCATGAGCCACTGGAATGAAAAAAAGCAACAGCAAGAACAAAAGCACAAACTTGCACCCGGATTGCCAGTACAGCTGTGCTATCTGGAGTGGATAATGGATGACTCCTAGTGTGCCCCAAGTCTGCTCAAGTGTTGTTCCAGACTCCAACACTGAAACTTGCAAACTCAGTCACTGCTGATGCCAGCAAATTGGCACTGGAGTTTTCCAGATGGCTCTACCATTCAAATTAAATTTGCCAAAATATTCTGTATTCACGTTAACTTACTTGAATAGTTCCATCAAATTCAGAATCTCCCTTTTGAGACTCTTTACATAATACAATTTTAATTCCTCTAATACTAAAATAGTTTACAGAATAAAGTCTAAAAGCCTCCTTTGCTGCCATCACATTCTTGCATTTTTCTTTACCTGTACTAATGTTATTTGCAGTACAGTCAATTAAGTCTGTAAAGCACATTATTCACACATGTAGCTCCCCTGTAGCTCTTGCAGTGCAGCAGTGCAAGTATTTAAATTGTACTTGCTTTGTAAATATTATCTAGCAAGAGAAAAACAAAATTTACCAACACTGTCAAGAGATTAAACAACTTTTCTATATGCCAACAGATGGTCCACTGACTCCAGCATCATTTTGAACTTGTAAGCAAGCTGCTGCTATTGAGTATCAGGCAAACAATTCTTCTGGTTGCTCAAATGACTGAGAAAATACCAGTACAAAACCTTACAAACAAAAATCTTACTTGAGAACACACCTTTCATAACTTTAAGACCAAATCCTATATATTTAGGGAGAAAGGAATAGCATGATTCTGTTCTTTCACAATCAAATATAGCAATATAACCCAAATGAGTGACATAACAAGCAAGTTTTGTGCACACACTTGCTCAAACCTGTATTTTATCAGAAATTGCCATAAATAACAAAAAAGTGGTACCCAGTATTCAAATTGAATGAAATAGAAAAAGAATGAAATAACTGTTCTATTTATTAGAGAAAAAAGCACTTTTGTCATAGAAAGGCAAAATTTTAACCACTGGAATTAGATTCCTTGTGCTTTACTTCTGGCCAGACCTTCTTTCCTTGTCTGTTGCATAAACTACAAAAGCACTACACTACCTTTGCTACCAATAGAAATCAACATATCCCAAGTATTTCTAAGAAATTCCTCACCAGTGCTGTGTTTGAATGTATTAATAGCACAACATCAGCATGAGCTGGGTTTTACCAACACTTCCCAGAGAACTACACCAGCTGGAAGGTACCCAGTGATTTACTCTCAGTGCTGACTCCAAACTTCTTACAGCCTGGCCTCAGCTGCTGCAGACATTTGCATTCTCACCCTTTTACTCACAATTTGTGCTTAAATATATAGACTGAGCACATAGGCATCTGAGCAAGATATCATTAGCTAATGACTGAAGGAAACCATGAATAAGCTGAGTTGCATGAGCTGTCTCAGACCTTCGTGTCAGTCGCATCATGTAACCCAATTACAGGCCAAGCTGCTTTTGATGTTCTACTTGCTGAATGCTGAGTTTTATTTCCCAACATACACATGTGTAGGCAAACAGGCCTTTTGTTCTCTCTTGTAATTACCAAGTTGTATTATACAAGTATTACATTAGCATTCACTCTAATCCATGCCATTAGAAATAAATAAACACTAGTAAAAACTGAAGGAGAAAACTAATCCTAAGCTTTTCACAACAGAGAACCTTACTGGAGAAAATATGTTGGCTATCTTGCAGATCAATCTTGGTGCAGGAACAAAACCTGTCCTCTTTTAATCACTAGGAGGATTCTTTCTTAAGCTAAAATGCCTTGGCAAAACATGACAACACCTGCCCTGTGTGCCCATGAGTGGAAGTTGGCACTGAAAGCACCCAATGGGCCAAACTGAACATGTCTGAGAAAGAAACAATGACTGCCCCGAGGAGCAGAGTGCTCTTAGAGAGCTGGGATCACCACCCACCCTGCCAGCTTTAGTGGATGGAGTTAGAGAAAAGCCCTTTAGAGCACTAACACAAATATCCTTGTCAAGGGTGATGAGAATGACACTTCATTCAGTTATTTCTGTTCATTGCCTCATTACCTAAGAAGCAGGTGGTCAAACTGCTGCTTTTCTATTAGTTATGACCCAGGAATCTGAAATACATCAGAAAGCACAAGTCTCAAAAATTAGCAAAACAATGCCTCATTCAAAAAAAAAAAAAAAACCAAAAAAAAAAAAAAACAAAAAAAAAAACCAAGCAGATAATGGATGAAGACTGGGCTATGAATTTTGTTTTATAGTCAGGCTCCACATTTTCATCTAAAATTTCATTTTGAACACAGCAGTTTTCTGACTTCACTTCCTTAAAGAGCAATTTTCCAACACTATAAAAGCACTTGCTACATTGCACCCCATTTATTAATTATAAGGCTTTGCCATCAGCCATAAAAATACCCACACTTTTGTGCTACCTGGTCCACTGGGTGATACCAGACAAGTCTCTTCCCCACCCCATGCCTGATTTTCCTGTCAATAAAACCAAGAAGGAAAAATAGAAATAATCAAACCAACAGCTCCTGCAACATATTTAAGATACAGCATTTTTCCTTTTGCCTATAATTAAGTAATGTGATCAGTGTGAACAAGCCATTTCTTTTAACTTACATTTTACCTTTACCTTGGCACAGCTTACCTACAGAGTGATACTGCCCAAAGCATACTGGATTGTTACCTGCCTTATCATGGCTCAAGTGGGAACAATTCTATTTTTGCCACATAGTCATGGAAAAGTTCTGCCTGTGCACACAAGTGTTAAAAATACAGTTCCTAGGTAAGAATGCTGCCACCTGGCACAAGTATTCTTCCTTTGTCCTTTAGAAAAGAGGCACTCAGTGCCAGGAGTTACACAGAACCCTGCAACACCTTCCCTGCTTTTCCTCTTGCATTATCTCCAGTATCACTTTGTGTTCCTGTCTCTTATTTCCGATTAGACCCACCCCTTGTTTTCAGGTTAATTGATATGTCCATAAGTTAACTCCCTGCTCGCCATGTTCTGTCAGGGGGAGCTTTAAATAACTACACCAAGCAGCTGCAGGGAATCTGGGCAAAGCCAGGACACAACCCTCCAAAAAAATCCCCTACTGATGATTTGACCATTCCTACCTATTAAGCCTTTCTGTGCAGTACCTTTTTAATCCAGTAACTAACTTATTAGCCTGCCAGAATGCACAGCAGCATTAGGAATGTGAAAACACTGCAGGAGGAAGAGACTTTAATCGTAACTGAGCTGACCTCACATTCCCTTCCCCTGAGGAAAACCACTGTGAGAGGGACAGTTTCAGAGAGGCTGTTCTGACCTCTCAATGCAATTTCTAATTTGGTCTACCAAGGATTTTTCAGTCAACTTGACCATGAGAAGTCAGTGCTCCAAAATAAGCCCACTGCTAAAGAGATGCGAATTGCGTGACTTCAGATTTATTTGGGGAAGCAGAGAAGAAAGATGCAATGAAGGGAGAGGATGGAAACTTAGGTGTAGTCAGTTGTTCCCCAATGAAGCATCAGCAGCAGGGTGAGATGGCTTCTTCTGCCTTTGTTTAGGCCTGTGCAGTCATTGCTGCAGCCAATACTGATCATAGATCACTTTTATGGCTGCTCCCTGACTCGTGCCTGGCTGCTGCAGCTTTTATCTCAAACCCAAGGCACCAGTGAGCTATTGATCACTTCAGTATCCGTCAGTGAAGCTCAGCACAGTCAATTCCTTTATTTTTAGCTGCATTATTTCCCAGGGAATAATGTGGAAATAGTACATAGAAGGGTCATCGATAAATACCTATACAAACTTTTTTTGTTTTCTTCTTTATATGCAATCTATTTTTATCAACACTTTGGGGAACACCAAGTTACCAATTTAATGTCATGAGACAATCCTGCAGGAAGTAGGCAGAGCTGTGATACCCTAAGTTAGCACAGAAAACAACTACAACAAATACGCATAGGAAATGAGTAATTATATTTTAAAAAAAAGGAAGAGTGACACTGCTAGTAAACACATTTTTTACTAGACATATATACATCTTTGCAGTACTGATTGTACCATACTCCATAAATGTCTTACTGTTAATTAATCAGATCCTTGAAAGAAAATCATTAGTCTACCAAGAAGCTTCATTAATAAATCTATTTCTGTCATTTGCAAAGTTATCCCTTATTTCTCACTGAAACATCATAAGATTTTTTTCCCTTTTTCTCATGAAGGGCTCCCCAATCCATCCTTATGCTGCAATGATTTCTCACATGTAACAAACAAACATGAAGAATGACACCCATCCTTTACGTGGGTAAAAATAAAAAAGGCCAGACTGAATGAAGAAATAGCAGAGAGCCATCTGAATTCAAAAACACACCTAAAATACAGATTTAAATGCAAAACCGAGGTCTGGTTTTGTTGCTTTAAAATGGCTTTGTCATGGGTTAAAATTTCAGAAGAGCCACTTCAACTTTTACCTGATTATGTATCTGGCACAGATTACTGCAGCCAGCATGGCTGCACTGATGTTAAGCCTAGGGTAAGTGAGAAGACCAAGATCAAGCACTTGGGAACAACAGGACTTTATTATGACACTGCCTCAGCTATATTCTTACTTCAGTAGAAAAGCTCAGCCCTAGATCTGTGCTCCAGCCATTGTCCACTAACAGTGCAATGCCTCATTTCATTGCCTAATCTCTTCAGAAAGGAGCAAACATCCACAGACAGAATATTGGTAGATATAGTGCAAGACCACCTCAAAGGTGGTAAAAAAGTTGCTAATTTCACTGTCAGATTTCAGCAAAAGCAATACAGTGATGGAGTCAGCACAAGTTTGATCTTTGTATCACCATCCTTGAAAAGGTGCATGAAGTCTGACAGATGCAGTCAACTTTTGTGATTCTCAGATCATTTCTAAAAGCCCTAAGTTCTCACTTCAGCTAGGCTGAGAATGAAGGAAATCAGAAAGCTCTCCCCATCAAATCTCTTTTTTTGCTTTTATTTGTGGTTATGTCCTTCCTACCTGTTTAAGTATCAACAGAAGTCTGATGTCTTCAGAAATCCTTGCAGGATTTGAAATTCAATGTCAGAGGGTAATTTGCCTTCCTTAGCATTGCCTAGCTAAGAGAATATTTAGGAAATATTTTCCTTGGGCCTGATTCTAAGATTCTTTTGCTAACTAGTACCTGTTCTTGAGAAATACTCTGGTACTCAAACTGATGATTTCAGCAGCTGTCCACAAATTCCAGCACATACATTTAACTCAAGGCTCTGATAAATGGCTCTGTAAGAGCACTTACACACAACGTCTCTGCCACCATAAACTGGAGGACTTTTTTTAGATAGGAACTCAAAAATCAACAGGTCATCTCTAGAGGCATCTTTGTCTCTCAGTGAAGAAACCCAAAGCACACATTCCTGCTTACAGCCAGGAATAACAGATTTTCCTGTTTGGAAAAGACTGTATCCAACAAAAGCTGATGCAGCTTTTTGTACCTGTGACAGCCCTTGCAGTTGGCAGAAGAGGCACAGAGGCATTTTTCATTACCACAGACTTCACAGGAGATAGGGGTGAAAATTTGTTTTGTTTCAGGCACCCGCTCAAGCAGAGGGCTGATCCATCAGACAGCTTCCAACTCTCCTCACACAATTACTGAAAGCAGCTTGAATCTGACTACTCTGCTAAATGAGTTAGTCTCAAGTGGTATTCCTGGAACAAAAGGCTTTGAGTAAACAGCACACTTTTCTTTTCAAGTACATTCTATGGTTAGAAAAACCACATTATTTTTATTTTTACTACCATAACAGCCAGTGCTAGCAGGTGCCTCCAAAAAGGAGAGAAAACGCTTTTTCCTGTGCTAGTCTCAATATTCTTACTATCAAGTTACATTTTTCTAAGAACTCTGTGTATTATTACTAGAATTTACTAGCACATAAGAGCTGCAAAGGGGGTTAATTCGTGCTAGAGAAGCACGTCCCTTCCTTTTCAGGGCCAGCTGCTCTCACACTGAGCTTTCAGTCACGGACTGCACTCGCAAACCGGGCAATTACTATTTTAAGAAACGGTAAGTTCGTAAAATAATTAACACTTCTTGAGCGCTTCGCTCCTCACGTTGTACGTAATGCAAGGGGAGAAAAAACTTCCAAGAGAGGTCGGGTGAGCCGCACCAGCCGCTTCCCTGCTGTTCCCCGGGGCTACCCCAGCCCCATCCCTGCTGTCCCCCCCAGCTCACCGGGGCTCCCCCGGCCCCATCCCTGCTGTCCCCCCCAGCTCACCGGGGCCTCCCCTGTCCCCGGCGGCCGCCGGTGCCGGGCTCCGGTCCAGCCCCGCAGAGCTCCGTGCCCGGGACATGCCCGAGCCCCCGGCCGGGAGGGACACCCCGGGAGCGCAGGGCAGCCCGGCGTGCCCGGGGTTACGCGATTTTCCGCGTAGAGACCCCGGGGAATCGCTTTCCCACCAGGCAAATCCTACTTTGCTCAAGTTTCCAGCACTTTCTGCCCACAGCCGCCGCGCTGTTGGGTCAGAGGGCTGCGTTCCCCCAAGGAACGGGCTGTATTCCCCAAAAGCCGGAGAGCCTGACCCGAAAGGGTCACTCTGCCAGAACCCCGGCCGCTCTCCCCTCCGCGCTCTCCTTCCATGGACATATTTGGACTGAGATGCGGCTTTTCCCCGAGCGTGCTTCGGAACAAACCCGGAGCGGCAGCTGCCGGCAGAGTTTGGGACCGGAGAAAAGAAAACGGGGAAAGAAAATACAAGTCGGAGTCCGAGCCGGATCTCTCCTTTTTTAAAGGCACCCAACGCTCGGGCAGTTCACAGCTGAAAAATAAATCAGGTTCACCTCTCCCCTGGCAGGCCGGGCGGACTTAACCAACTTTAAATAAACATTACAGGGCCGAGGTATCAAATGATTGAATGCACAAAAAAGGGACTGCAGTGCGTCAGAGACAAAAGGCAGCTCCTGGCCTCACCGCATCGCCACGCACGGGGGGAGCGCGGCCGCTCCGACCCCCCTCGCCCCGCCGGGCCCCCCGCCCGCCCTACCTGCGGCGCCGCCCGCAGCCGCGGGTCGCTCCAGGTGGTGGTGCGGCTGTTGTGATCCACGAAGAAGGGCCAGCCGGTCTGCGGGTCGATCTTGATCTCCCAGCCGGGGGGCAGCGGCTCGCTGCCCTCCATCTGCGGCGGCGGCGGGCTGTGCGCGGCGGCGCTCATGGCGGGGCTGGGCCGGGGGGGCCGCGCCCGCCGCTTTATCCGCCGGGCCGGGGGCGGGGGCGCGGGGCTGGAACTGTCTGGAAACGGCGGCGGCGGGGGAGGGACGAGGGGCGGGACGCGGAGGAGGGCGGGGGACGGCGGAGGAGCCGCTGGCTGGAAACTTCTGGCTGTGTCCGGCGCGGCTCGGCGGACCCCCGGGGAGGGCTCGCTGGGAACGCGCCGGGAGCCGCTCTGCGTGCGGGAGAGCAGGGCTGCTCACCGCGGGGTGAATGCAGAATGCAGCCGCCCTGCCCGCCCCGAGCCCCTCCTTGGGCTCCGCAGCCTCCGGCGCTCTCCGAGGCAGCTCCGACCCACTGCCCCGCGCAGAGCCAGAGATCAAAGCTCCTCCCCAAAACGCCCTCCCCGTGACTGATAATTCCAGGTTGTGGTTGATCAACAACAAAAATAATGCTTCTCAAGAGAGGGTGTGGGCAGGCGCTGTTGTTCACATTCAACACGCTCGAACTTTCTCAGCGCTTTGCGAATGCGTGTCTCGGTCCTCAGTTTCACTTCGAAATGCACCTGAAGGCAAAAAGTGTGTCTGCGAGGTTTAAAACTGTGGCTTTCTCATGGGTGCTCTCTCAGCACTCAGTGGGTTTGGTTTGAGGTAATTGTGCTCCACAATTACACCACTTGCAGTCATCTGACAGTCACAGGAGCAGCCACAGATGCCTGTTGATAGTTACTCTAAGAAGAAAAGTGAATGCACAGTGACACTCAAACGCAGAAGTTACCTTGTGCAAAACTAGTTGCTTAGAGGAATTCAAGGTACGAATCCCTCGGAAGTAGATGCTTATTACTGATGTATTTCAAAAAGACCCCTGCCTCTTCACACCCCTGAATCAGCCAGGATCTCCTCCTGCTCGAGGCAGGATCAAAGGTCTCCTGATACTGCTTGACACGGATGGTCATTCATCTTTTGGCAGGGGGGTTTGTTTATCACACTGAGAAACCAAATAATTGCTCACCGTTGCCCCTTCACTCCTGCAGCTCTTCCTCCTGTGTGTCCCTTGCTGTCAGAACCACGCTGCTCCATCACACAGCCATTTTTCTCTCCCCACTGTGGTGTGCCCTTGACCCCTAAGTATTATAAATGGATCTTTTTTTTTTTTTTCCTCAGAGCATTTACTTGCAGATGTCTGTGTTGCCATCACCTTTTCTGACTCATCTATTTTCTAAGCAACAAATCCCAAACTTTTCTCCCAGTCCTGGACTGTGGTGCCTGTCCCTGGCTGTGTTTCCTACCTCTGCTGCCTCTCATGCTCTCTGGTATAAAACCTCTGCTCAGCCTCACCAGTGTCAGCAGTAGCCTCAAAAGGCATAATATCAGCGATTTATTCTGCTTCCAATCTGCAGAGGAATTTCACTCTCAATTTTGCAACAGAAAGGCAAACTTAGACCATATGTTCCCTGTAGCATATGCCAGTCTCTTCCAAATCAACAAAAGCAGCTGATTCAGACACAGGGGACACAGATGTTTAAAAGGTCCTGCAGGAAAATGACTCTAGTAAGTTGAGGAAGTGATACAGATGGGGTTTGTAGCTGAGAGAATGTAAACAAAGGCATGAAGAGTGGGGGGTCTTTTATTTTACTGCAGCTGGCAACCAACCATATACTTAGCAGAGCTAATGAATAAGGTCAGCAAGTATGTGAAAAATTAATGAAAAGAAATTTCAAAGGGATATCTGACTTAAGTTAAACATTTTTGGGGGGGCATACCCTGCTAAGAAACAGAGGGGGCTGCATTTCACAGAAATTATCATGGGCTAGTGATTCAAGATTCATTTGAACTGCTGCAGGGTCGACAAGCATCCAGCTGGAAAGAGAACAGTCTGGGCTGACAAGGAAAAGCCTTTTAGTGATTGAATATAGTTGGCAAGACATCGTGTTTTTTCTGTTAATTAAATTGTCTTTCCTGACAGGTAGGATTTCTCCTGATTTCCTGTGCAGGTGAAAGCACTGCCAGCCAGGCAGGTTACACAGGATGTCTGTACAGGGATGAACTGTTTGCTCTCTGCTGCTCAGGTGTCGCTGGGCCAGAGCTGTGACCCTGAGGCAATGTGGCTTCTAGTTCATATTGTCATTAGCCATCTTCAGATCAGAATGATTTATGAAAATGTTCATGTAGGGAATACTGCCAAGCAAAAATCTTGGCTTCAGGAAAATCTTTTATTAAGATAAGTGAGTGTCTGTAGTGTCTGGCTAATCTCAGATGAGACTCCAGGCTCAAGGTCTATATGTTCTATTTCGGAAGGGAAATCACTCAAGGAGGATTTGCTACTTTTTGTGTTCTTCTTTTGTAAGTGCAAACACAGCATTCCTGACTTGTCCAGCTTCCTGTCTGCACAGTGCTTCACGCACCCAGGAGCACCAAACTATACATTTGTTCCAGGGTGTTCTGCTACAGCTAGAAACAGTGTAATTGTAGCTGCCCAGAGTTGATACAGGGTCTTCCATGTTTCCTTGTCTTGAACACGGGCGGCAGAGAGTTCCCTCCCAGCTGCTCAGCTGCTCTAGCTCAGGTTGTACAGCCCAGCACTTTTGTAATGGAATTGTTATTCACTGTATTAATCAAGCAGAAATCTCTGGTGTGTCAGGAAACAACACATCTTGTAGAGAGATCTAAATCAGCTTCCTACCTCCTGAGTACCTGCAGCACTTTCACAGGTCAGCTGGGCAGAAAAGGCTCTGTTCACCAGGACTGGGAGTTCACAAATGTTTGTTCTGGACTGGCTTTGCAGAGAGCTGTCATTGATCAGCCTGGGTGAGTGACGTGCCTGGCACGTGTCGAGTCTGTGTTCTGAAGCTCCAGTCCAAGCTCTCTGCTGGATGCATTTGAGTCATATGAACACTCTTAATAAATCCAACAAACACTTTCTCAATCCAAATCTCAAAATCAATCAATCTCAAATCCAGCAAAGACTTTCTCAATCTTCAGATTCAAGAGACATGATGAATTTGACCTGCATGATTTCCATTTGGCCTGCACGATTCCCATCACCTGATGTTTCATCCCCAGAATCACTGAACAGCCCAGGCCTTCACTGATTGTATTTTGAATATCCTACTCCAGGTGTGTGAACTATTTCAGCTAAAAGCAAAAAGGTCTCACCTATGAATTACTATAACCAGAGCTGTACAAATGTTTGTTTTTGTGGTTTGCTCAGAATCACAGAGCTGTTTGTTGGGCCACAGATAAAACTGGGACCTGCCTTTAAGAAAATTAAAGATGCAAAGTGATTGATAATCTCACATTAATCTGCCATTTATGCTACAGGCCACTTCAGGCTTGATTTCCAGTGTTTGGTACACAATTTAGTGTAACTGATGGTTAAGTGGAGAGCAGAAGTGGATGGATGAAGCCATCCACAAATGGTCTGACCTCACTCTGACTGCTACACGGTGCAGACATTGCTTGGCTCCTAGAGCTTGATCATTCCATCTGCTTATTGGAGCCACAGAACTGGCAAGTCATTTGACAGATAAACATATTTCCTATGAACTTTAACAGAAAATTCAAAATATTACTAAGAAATCAGAGAGCTAATTGTGCTGTTTAAATGGAGAAAAGCTTTTTAAATGTACATGTTGCAATCACACTGCAACTACACTGAAGCTGGGAATTTGCAAAGCACCTTCTCAGATTTCAGAATTTCAGACTTTTTTGAAAAAGATTCCAGGAGTTAATTTCAGCACAAATTTTTACTTTATTTTCCCTTTTTATTTCCACCTGGAAAAAAATTGTCATAAATCTGGGAGCAAATCTGGTTGTAAATGCAGCAAAACCAGCTTTAATTTCTGTGACACCTATGCAGCAAAAGCAAAATTTAATTCCAAATGTAGGCAGCAGAAGACAACTTGAATGTTTAGAGTTACTCACTCTCTTAATATGTCACAAGTGGCATATGCAAGGTAAATTAATATTTCCAAAATAGGTATTAAATAGGCTTTATTGGCTGCTCGTTCCCTGTTCTTCCAGTGTCAGTCAGACAGAAGCCTGTGGAGGCAGCTCTTTGGTTTAGGAGTGTCTGAGCCTACCCAGAGAGCAGAATTTTGTCTTCCTTAGAAATGAGGAGGATGAAGGAGAGTCAGTCTGGGACGGTGCTTTAAATGCCACAGTGGCCAGCACTCATCAGAATTGAGAGGCTCCCACCTAGTGGATAATCTGCCCTGCTGTACTCCGGGCTGCCGTGGTCCAAATGTGCTTTGGAACATCTAGGTTATTTTTCCAAAGTTTGCTGGCAAATCTTGGTCCAAAACAGAATCATTTCCAGACCTGAGGGTGCCCAATAGCAGGCACAGTACAGAGTTTGGAAAAAACAACAGAAAGGGGAGTTTTAAAACCTGCTTTCATGAGCAAATCGATCGTTTTATGAGCAGATGTGGCACATGGGGAGACAGAAGTATTTTTCCAGTGTCTGTGGGTACTGCAGCTGATTTAATTCTATTGGTACTCTGTCCCTAATCATCCTTTCCAAATATTTTTATTCCCTTGAATCGAAGAAGCAGATGCAGAGCTGATAGCATCTCTGGCTCTCTCCCTGGCACAGTGGAGTCTCAAAGGAGGCAACAGACTGAAAAGAAAGAAACAAATGCAGGTCCTTTACTCTCTGCTCCTTCTGGCTCTCCTTGGAGCAGTGTCTGCCTGGGAATTCAGCTTTGGAAGTGCTAGCATTTCCTAGCCATACAAAGAGCTCTTTGGCTCCGTGCCAGGAATGCAACCCCTCCACTTCTGAGGAGTGTGGCTGGCTCCTCAGGGCTGGCTCACTGATAAGAGCACTGACAAGGCTTGGAAGAAGCATTAGTGCCTCCCCTCCTTTCTCCTGGAGCTGTTTCCTGCTGAGCTCTCACCCCAGGCCCCCTCCAAAGATATCCCACAGCTGCAATGCCATAATTGCTGTTTGCCTACCTAGGAAATCCATCATACAGGACAGCTGCATCAGCAGGATGGGCAGATGTGAGGAGAGGGTTTCTGGACAGTGTCACTCCTCAGTGGATCAGCTCTCTGATCCATGAGGCATTTACACATCCACTCAATGCTGCAAACAAGTCAGGAAAACTAAAAACTAAAACCTGAAAACTAAAACTCTTTGGTAGCACAGAACCCACATGTTCCTTTAATGGGGGGTATCACTGTGACTCTGCTGAAATTTGAACCAGCCAAGAAGTCAGCACAAATCTTCACTTGCACAATAACCTTCAGAAGATGGAGTTATAAACAAAACCATGCTTGCAGGTATCCTCATACAAAAGTGAGGTTTGCCACGGTGGATTTTAATACAGACTTCAGCAGTAAAGAAATCCAAGTGGAAAATCTTAGTCTGCATACTCCTGATGAAAACAAAATATCAGCCAGAGGAGGCATTTATAAAATGATACTTATTATAATAATTTTCCTCTAATTTCCTTGCTAACAGAGTTGAGTAAAAATCCCATCTCTAGCAGTGGCTCTGTCTGGTGTTCAGGGAATGGTTTATGTTGGATTGGATGGCTCAGGGGCTCCTGCAGCAGGGCCACAGAGGGAAAACCTGCAGGTCAAACTGAACTGCACTGACTTCCCTCCTAAATTAGAACTGAAAACTGTAATCTGCAGCTCCTGATCACATTTTATCTTCTGCCATCCTTGCTGGAGGGTCACCTGATAGGGCAGAGGGGCAGGAAACTGGAGACTCCACTTCTGCTCCAGGGGCTGAGTCACAACTGCATCTCCAGAGACTCAGAGCATAAAACCTGGATTCAGAGCAGCTGTAGGCAAATAGTTCCCAAATTCAATCAATTTTCTGAAACATAATATTAGGTGATGCTTATCTGCGTTTACAGAACTGCAATTTTGGTCTGGAGTAGTGAAAAGGATTTTTTTCAATCTTTGGCTGATTTTACCCAGAACAAAGCTGTTTTCCTTTCCACTGTTTATATTTCTAAATAATCCAGGGCACTGGAAAACTAGATTTTTGTTTCTAAATGCATATTGCAAATTTTATCACATCTTTCTAAAATCTCATATTTTGTTTTATTTTCTTTTTTGGCTGAACATCATCTATTCTGTGGTTTATATATCAACTCTACTAGGAAAAAAAAATACAGATGGTGCAAAACACAAAAACAGTGGATCTGATTTCCAGAGGGTTATACTGGCATGGAAATATCCTTGCTAAGCTTTGGACAGCACAGCCCTCCTTGTGTTCCCTGGTGCTGGGAATGTGGCCTGGCAGTTAACTGGAGCAGATCACTTCCACTCTTCAGCACATCCTGAGTTGCCAAAATAGTCTGCCTTGGCAAGGTGAGAGAGCCAGAGCAGTTTGAGAAGCAGCAGAATGCTGCCCTGGTTTCTTCTTCCATCCTACAAAAACCTTTGGAGATTTCTTAATTGTCAGTGATCTTCACTGAGAAGGAAAAACCTTTACTTTTTGTGCCTTTGTGTAGAAAAATATCATCCCAGAATAATCCCATGCTTAGGGCAGGTGCTGGACTGTGGTTCAAGTCTTGTGGCTCTTACCCAGATCAGAGCCTTTAACCTTTATTTCTGGCAGCCCAGTTCAGCTCTATACCACAAGAAAAACCATGTGGGTTTTTTGTCTTCTATCTGAGAATTTTATTGGCTCCCTATCTGTGTTTCCTGAATTACATCCTGCATTAGGTGCAATTTTTTTTGCTTTCAGAATTTTGTTTTAAGCCTTTACCCTCCACTGCTTTAATCAACAGGAGCAGAACCCAGTTGTGGGACTGAAGCTCTCTGTGTTCCACCACAGGATTTTTAGCTCCACATCTTCAGTGGGAGCAATGCCAAGTCTGAACATCCAGGAAGAACTTGCAGAGAGGGAGCTGAGCAGTCTGCAGCAATACCAGGCAGGCAGCAAGACTCAGCAAAGCAATAAACAGATTAAAAGAGAGAATCTTGTATGACTGAGCCCTTGTACTGAGCAGTGTGGGATGCTGTGATCTAATAGTGTCTAGACAACAACATCCTCCATAACTTTCTTCCCTCTCTAACACAAATACAGCCAGAAGTTTCTCCAAAGAAAACACATGAAGAGAATTTCAGGTTGCAGATTTACAGCCTCACTACTCAAAGAACATGCAGGTGACTTTTGCACAAAACCCTATTTTTACAATATATATTTATTTGTCCACATGGTTCCCCTTTTTGCTTGTTCCAGAGCTAAAGTCTTAGAAACAAAATTTTTGTAAGAGATTGTGCAAGGTTGTGCATTTGTAATATGGTGTATTTATGTGTCAGTAAATTATGTTGTAATGTATAATCAACGAGAATGTTCTTGTTCATCATTATTTAGCATAATTAAACAAAGATGTTGAGTGATTATGAAGTATGCATAATGGACAGAAATACATTTTACAAACAATAGGTGTGGAATAACATCTCATTTGGTTCTGAGCAGTCAAATAAAGACATGTCTTATGGAGTTCTGCTTCATGGGTTTGGTATAACAAACTCTTGAGCTGCAGGGATCAAAGTTTGGGGTAATTGGGATAAGCAGATGGCTCCTGCTAAGATGTCCAGGGACTCACATTCTCTTGGAATATTTTTCTTCAGTTTCACATCAGAAATAAAGATGCTGTGAAGTTTCTGGCTTTTTGAAGCAGCTCCAATTAATTCAGAGGTGGTACAGCCTTCAAAGTTTCTTTTTGTGACCCTCAGGAAAGCAACAGTGCATCAGTTTGCTTGTGAATTTAACTCCTTGATTTGCCAGACACAATTTGCTGCTGTTGGCTCTCTGGGATCCCATCCAATGCTTTTTCAGAGTTTAGACCATGATCAAATAGCAGCAGTGTGCTAACAGAAAGTTTTCTTGTATTTTAGAATACATGTGTCTTTTCTTGCTGCAAACAAGGAAGCTGACAGATGACAAATTCTGGATGGCATTTGAACTAAACTTCCAGTAGACTGGCAGTGCCTTTATGTTTATTTTTGGTGGAATGACCTTTCCATGTGTAAGGGCTTTAGATGCTTCCTGATTAAGTTATACTTCCACGTGAGAAACTTTCAGCTCAGAGGAATTAGGTTAAATTTTAGGAAAAAAGATGTTCCCCTGAAACATAAAGCTGTAATGAAATTTGCTTTTCCTTTTCCTTTTTCTTTTTTTTTTTTTTTTTTTTTTTTTTTTTAAGACTTGATGGGCTTGATGAACCATGAAAAAAGAGAAATTACTCTTCTGGTTTTGACCTACAGGTAAGATGTCTTCCTCTTAGTAAAAGGTAACTGATATAAAAATAAAAGATTATTTTGATGCAGGAAACTGATCCTTTTTAATGTTTTCTTATTTTTAGAAGTTTTAGTTACTTGACAATTCCTTTTCTGTTTACTTATGAATTATTATTTAATTAATTTACTTTGCTCAGCTCCCATCCTGACTTAGGTCTGGCTTCCCACCTGTTTGTGAAGGAAAAGCTTTGGCTGTGTCTGTACTGCAAAATTCAAATAGCTCAGACTATTAGCCCTGTCTCCTTGTAAATGTCAACCTTCCAGCTAAGCCAGGTAAAACTAAATATATTCCACTCAGATGAAGCATTAGGTTTTGGGGGGTGAATAAACATATAAAATAAATAACAAAAGAAATCAAGTGGAAAGCATGTTTTCAGGACATGGTTGAAGTTCAGGCTGGTTGTATTCCATAATTCTGTGCTACCTCCCAGTTAATTCACAGGAATCTGACCAAGGGCTGGGTAGCAGTTGTGAGGAGACCTCCAAATTTTGCCCCAGGTGTTTCTGTTACACATCTGTAAGTGTCCATATTTGAAGAATTATTTTAAATCTCACCACACCTGCTGTTCTTCAGAAGGATAATTTTATCTGTAAAGAAAGAAAAAAAATCAAAGTAATTAGATTTAAAAGGGGCTGGATATCAAAACTAACCCTCTTGCTATTGATGTAAAGATGATGAAGAGCAAGATATTATTGTATTTAGGTCTGGTTCTTTTCTGCCTGCTTCCCATCAGGGCTCTGCCCTCACTGCCCCACATCTTACAGGGTCTCTGCTGTTCTGTGCTGTGCTGGGTGAGAACAGCTTCTCAAAGATGCTCCCCCAGATTCCTCCCCTCCTGCTGCAAACCTTCCCCCTCCCTTCTGGGAAAGCAGCAGTGCCAGAGGCAGCACTGCTTCTGCTTCTGCCTCCCAGGGCATCCTGTTCCTAATCCCACATTGCCCTCCTAGGGCAGCTTGTGCTATCTCCCAGGTGGACCTACAGGTAATGATTAAGAACTCAAACCTTTCTTGTGCCTTCATTTTCTTCATAAATCTGTAAAATACAGGTTCTGTAGGGAAAAAAAATAAATTAAAAGTGCTTTGATTTTAAAGCTGAGGTGAAGACCAGTCAGCAAACCATCTCTGCAAGATTTCACTGTAGCAGCAGAGCTGCCAGACTTGGAATTAAGAATAAGGTATGCAAGCTACCAATTCCCAGTAGATAAGCTGCTCTGACAAAGAGATAAATCAAGAGGCAAGTTCAAAACAATTCCTTTGCTAGAGTGAATACTCAGTGAAAACTGTAACACTGATATGGCATCTGAGCAACTCTCTGGGCTCATCTGTCCAGCCAGATTTTTACTCACCAAACAGAGCCCCTGTCCAAGCCATGGACAGCCAGTTTCTCCATGAGGATAATGTGGGAAATGGTGTTAAACTCTTTACTGAAGTCCAGGCAGACACATCCACAGCCTTTCCTCATCCACCAGGTGGGTCTCTCTCTCATAGAAGGAGATCAGGTTGGTCAAGCAGGTTTTGCCTTTTCCTAAACTCACGTTGGCTGGGTCTGATTCCCCCATCAATAAATCTCAAAATGTTAATGGAAAAATATAGTTGCACAGTGGAGGTTTTTTTCAGAGAATTTCTCCTGGGATCATTTCTATCCAACACTCTGAATACTGCAAATCTTAAATCGAGTAGAAAAACTTTACTCTCAGTACACACTTGGAGAAGACTCAGTCAGTGTCTAATTGTTTTATAAAGGGCTTCACTCCCTGGATGTTGCTGTAATTCAATTTATACCCACTTTTTGCAGGGAATTTGACTATCCCTGAAACAAACCTTAGTTTATTTTGCTTATTGCTGCATTAGACAAAGATTTGGCAGCTCAGGCAGTGATATATACACACTGATGCTGATCAGTACTGGGTGCACCTCACCAGTCCTGCTGCATCATCTCCTGGAGCTGCAGGCACTGGAAAATGTCACAACACTCAGAGAATTCCTGGGATTTACAGCCTGTAACCAAACGTGTGAAATAAACAAAAAAAGTCTTTGATCCCTGCTGGACATGGAGATTCCTTACCTGGAGATCTCTGGCTATTGAAAATCCGTGCTTGGAGTACCCCACAAATTCCTAATATGCAAACTGCTGTGTTTTAAAATACATTTTTAAGAGTTACTTTATCCACCTCTCTCTGCATCCACGTGCTAGAACAACTTCTACCAGAAATGCGTGCTTGGCAACAGTCTTGCATGTTTAAATTAAAGGAGAAAACACTACTGTGAGAGCAGCAGGCAAGAAAATACTGAGTTTGATAACTATATAAGCAGTTTTTTCTGATATTACTCCTTTGGGGGGAGAGGGGGTGTCTTTAAGAGTACTTGAATATTCAATATGTGCACAAACTGATTTTTTTCCAGAGTGAGAGTGCTATGATTATTCTGCAGGAGCTGCATGTGAGGATGCTCATCCTCTGCCTGTGCAGAGCTATCCTGATCCATTTCCCCACTGACAATTCCTAAATTGCCTTCTCTCGCACATCTCTTAATCGCCCCTATGCGGTGCTTATTCACAGCAAGGCTCTGGTGGTCCATACACATGAATGTGGGGCATTAAATCAGAATTCTTGGGAATCGCGGGATCGGAGCGCTTTGGACTGGAAGGGACTTTAAATAAACATCTGGTCCCACCCTCCACACACAGACAGGGGCAGTTTCCAGCAGGCCAGCCTGCTGCAAGCCCGTCCCTCTCCAGAGGAGGTGTCTGCCCTCAGCGATACATCGCGGTGCCGCCCGCCGCTCCCGTGGCGCAGGCCATGTGCAAGGGCCGGGATGAGCCTCAGGGCACAGCGGGTCGCACACGGTGACACCGCGCTCCAGCGCAGCCTCGCACCTCCGTCCCGCTCCGTGGGGCCGGGGCCGGAGCTGGGATTAGGGCCGGGACCAGCACCGGGACCGGCACCGGGACCGGGATCGGGACGAAGCGAATTTTCCCGGGCTGCCGGCGGCCAATCGCGGCCGCCCGGGCGCGCCCCCGCGGCGCTGCTGCCGCTGGGCATGCCGGGAGCTGTAGTTTTCTCCCAACGATACCGCCGTTCTGTGCGCGGCTAGGCGAACTACAACTCCCAGTAGGCTGCGGGGCCCCTCCGCTCCGTGCCCGGCCGTGCCTACGATCCCCATCGCGCCCCGCGGGGCCTGGAAGAAGAAGAGGGTCCGGGAGCGCGCGGGGCGGCGCCTGCGCAGAGCGCGGCTTCCTGAGCGTCTGGTGGCGGCCGCCATTTTGTGGTGCCGCTTCCCTCTCCCGCTCGGGATCTGCGGCCGCGGGACCTGGCGCGGGGGCGACGCGGAGCGGGGGGAGCCGGGGCCGCCCGCACCCTCCTCACCTTCCCTTCGCCTCCGTGCGCCGCCGAGCCCCTCCGGCGCTGCCCCCGGGCGCGGCTGCGGAGAGCGGCGCTCGCCCACCATCATGGAAGACGACGGGCAGCCCAGGACCCTGTGAGTGGGGAGGGGGCGGCAGGGTGGGCAGCGGGCCCGGGCGGAGCGGGGCGGGGGCAGGGGTGCGCTGCCGGGGAGCGGGCCCGGGGCCTGGAGGGGAGCCGGGGGAGCGGAGGGGCTGAGCGGGCCAGAGCGTGTGCGGCCGGGCCGGGAGCGGGGTCCGCCGTGGGGAGCGGGAGGGCAGCGCGGAGACTGCGCTGCACACATCCGAGGAGAACACGGGCGAGCCGCAGCTGCAACCGGGCTGTAGCGGGGTCCAGCCCCGCAGTCTCCGGGCTCTGTCCCCGGAGGTTTGGGGGTGCAGGCGGGGGTCCCGAGCCTTTCCTGGGGGGCACAGGCCGCCCCCGGCCCCCCTGCACGGCGGTCCCGGCGCTGGGAAAGTTCTTTGTGCTCTCCCGGCGCTGGGTGGGATGGGGAGCGCCGGGAAAGCGGCGGGGATCGCTTTTCCCTCCAGCGTGTCACGGTGTGGCTCAATAACAGCGTATCGGGCCCAGCAGAAAGAAATAACTGTGTGTTGGCCGTGTCTCTCCGGGCTGTTTAGTCACTTGGTGGCTGTCATCTGTTTTCAGTTTAAAAATACAAATGTAAGCATTTTGGAGATGCTGTTGAGTTCTTTTCAGCTTTGCAGATACGGTTTTGATGAATTTTCTTTGTCCTGTTGGCTTAAACGGGGGAGGCTCGCACTTGTGGTTGGGCTCTCGGGCGCAGGGATTTTGTGCTGCTGCTGATTTTAAGCAGTTCCCGGATTGCCAGAGCAGCTGCCAGGGGCTGGTCGGGCTCTGGGAGCGGTGCAGGTTCGGGCTGTCCCTGCGAGAAAGGCTCGGGCTGCCCGGATGACAAGCACAGCTCAGGACAGTGCAAATGAAATCTTTGTCTATTTAGCTTTCGGGACAGTAGCCTTCAGAAAAGCTCTCCGAGATAGTCAGGACTGAAAGCCACTCTAAAGAAACTACTGAAACAGAGTAAAATGTCCCGTAGTTCTGTTCTCACTTCCAAAATGATGACTTGGCATTTAAGGCTCAAGGCAATTTGTTTTTTTTCTCCTTTCTAGGCAAAAGTTCTTTTAACTCGTTTGTAGTGTAGTATAAGCACCCAGTCCTCGCTCCCTGAGATGCGTAATTTAAATAAGAATTTCTGAAATGCTTTTTATGTTGATTAGCCAAATGATCTGAGTTTGCTTGGCCCTCAGAATGGACCTGGGTTTGGGTGTTGTTTTAGCATAGGAGTGGAAAGAGCAGAGTCACACAGTTATATTTTCAAGGCTCCTTTCTTCATTATTGGCTCTTTTTCTTTCCTTTTAAGCACCTCTATATTCCCACTAAGTTTTAAAGTGTTCTTTTAGGGCTAGCAAGTTTGGGTGCCACACTGGCCATGGGTCCTTTCCAGTAACACATCCGTCAAGGATCTGACTTAGCCCACTTAGTTACTGACAAGAAAAAAGTGAATTTGTACCTTGATGTCTGAAGTAGCATCTCTACAGCTGCCCCAAATAGTTTATTGCACATTTGTTAAACTAATAAACAGCATGCACATTAATTTCCTAGTAGTTCTGTAGTAACCACAATCACAAAGGGTTACTTTCCTGTAATTATTTGTTGGCTTTTTGCATGGAAGACAAAAATTTTGCTGTAGCATTTATTACATTTTACCTTCTCGTCCCTACTTTTTATCTGAAATGTCTTTAAATTTAGAATAGCAAGTCGTGTTTTAAAGATTATTATCCTGAGCACAGCTTTTCATATAGAGCAGTTGTGATCTCATAAATAAAACTCCCTGTCCCCCAAGAACAACAAATAAAAATATTGTTAGTTGAACTTGTAAGTTTTCATTGTTTGGTTTATTTGGGGAGGGGGAGAGGGGAGAAAGTGGAGAACAAATTGTTTCAGTAGCTGTTTGACCATGTGCAGAAGCACTTGATTGATAGTGTAAGCAGTACTTTATGAATGTCTTTGTTTTTCACTCCTGAAGGAATATATTAAGTCCAAAATCTGTAAGTTTGGAAGGAATTTTCTTTTTTTTAGCAGTTGCAAGTAATTTTTTTTTTACTTATAAAAAGCAAAATCTACTTAACCACTGTTCACTCCATGTCTATGTCCATCTTAAACAGCTTGGCAATAGGGATTGTTTCCATTTGCAGTGCTTACAGGGCTGTTATGTTGTTGTCAATCATGAATCTCTAAGAATTCTGAAAATTTTCTGAGGCTTAATACAGAAACCTGGCACCATTTACATTTTTATTTCTTATATTTCGTAACTTTATAGAAATGTGAAGAATGACCTTAGGTACTTAATGCCAAAAAACTCCAGGAACTGAGGCCTTTTTGTGTGATCTGTCACATGTAATTTTTTTAGCTGGTCCTAAAATGAACTTCTGATTTTGTTTTGTTTTAATAGAACACCTGAAAGCTCTGTTTTCTGTGAGTACTGTTAGATTTCACAGGCTGTATCAAAATCCTGCTTCTGCTACTAAACTATCAGATGTGTTGCTCGTGCTATCAGCTCTCACAGACAACCAGAAAAGTTCCAAAGTTATATTCTTGTTAATGCTTTTAGAAGTATTTTGTGTGGTTTGTAGGCATTCAGTGGCTGCTCTGAAGTCACTGCATACCTACAGCTGTTATCTCATCAGCCTTGCCATGCTGTATTCCAGGTCTGGAATGTGGATAAGGTGCAGGAGTAAAGCTTCACCTGGATTCACTTCTCTGGAACTTCCTTTCAGTTCACCTCTTGTACAGGAATGTCTCCTGGAGGAGGCTACAGAGTGGATTATTCTTGGTATCATTTTATTTCCAGTAGCTCACAAGCACTAGGCAGAGTTGCTAGAATTTCCATGGTTCTTGAGCACATCAGTTATCTTATTACTTATCATCATTTTCTCTTTTAATTATGGAAACTGCCATTTCTTGCATGTTGCTTGTGTCAGAGAGACATCAGATTTACTATCTTTCCTCAAAAAAGAATGTAAGGGAGTTTTGTGGATCTAAAAGTAGTGGCTGTAAATGTCCCTTTCTTGCCTCCCTGTCTAGGATGCAATACAGACTTGTTTATCTTCAAAAAGAGGGTTTTTCTGCTCAAGCTAAGGAGTTGAGTTCCAAAACTCATGATGGACTGATATGTTCCTCTTGTTCTTTAGATAGTTCTACAACATCTCTGAATTTCAAGTAGTTTGTTATTCTTTGTGTTGTCAGCAGAATTCAGAAGACACAAAAATTTTTTTCAGGGCATCTGTCTGTTGTTGCTTTTCTGTTTTTTTTTTTTTTGTAGCTGCTTATTAATTGGTATTTAAGTGCCTCAGGCTTGCACAAGGGAGCAAACACTATTGCATGTGTGCAAAAAGCCACAACCTTTGCTGCCCTGTCACATCATCCAAGACCAAGTTTAGTCAGTGTTTCTACCCTGCTGGGTTTTATAATTCTTAAAAAGTTTGCATAGAAAGTATTAGTCCAAAAAGACTGAAATACCATACAATAGCATGTTAGGAGTTTCTTGAGGTGTGGTTCTGATAATTTTGATTTCATGAAGTAGAATGGAAGATGCTGCTCTGTTACACCACGTGTAAATGGAGCTGGAAAGGGAAAGCTGACCATAGGCTGGCCATCTGTACTGGTGATTACATCAGCTGAGCCAAGTTTTGTGTTTCCAGAAAGGAAAGGTGTCTGTTCCTAATGTGGTGAATATATTTATTTCTTTAGTTCTGTAGTATTCAGACATTCACACTGAGGGTGTTTGCTTGAATGTTTTTATTAAAGCCATCTCATCTGTACTGAAGGAGATGATGTTACTGCATTCTGCTTAAAGAAAGTAACCATCAAGTCTTAGTTTTTAGCATATTGTTTCAAATTTGTAGAGGTTTGTATATTTTACATGCAGTTTGAGACGTTTGGGTCTCTCTGGGTGTTGTCCTTGCTACATGAACCTTTGCTGTGCAGTATTCTCAGTGTGTGCGTTACTGAAGTTTGAGTTTCAGCAACTTGGGAAGGGTGGGAATGCCTCTGACTAATGGAAATATTATGCATCATGGCAGTATTTATCATTTAGAGAATTAATGGACCAGTAGGATTTCACATCACATCTGAATCTAGCAGTCAAGGTGGCCCTGGTGTTTTTTTGAAAAGGCAGCTTGTTTCTTAGCTAAGGTTTATGATGCAACATTCTCACAACTACCTTACTGAAGACATGGCAGTATCAAAAAAACACCTAGTAAATCTTCTATCTTCTAGCAGTTAGTGTAACTTTTCTTACCTTGAATAGGTTCCTGAGAAATGGCTTTCTCTGGCCTTTTTAAAATTTTTTCAGACCAAGAGAAATTCTCCAGCTTGATTTTCAGACTTGTTGTGTTTTCCAAATACATGTTAATATTATGCAGAAGAGGATGATGTTTGGTTTTTTTGTGTTAATTGTACTTCTTACTGTATCTGATTTGCAGTAGAAATAGTGTTAATGAGACTTCACTGTATTTAATTTCATATCAGTGTGCTGTGGAGGCTCAGTATTAATGAATCCTATTCTGCAGCATACAGAGAAAACCAGTACTAGCAATAAGTTCACAGCACCACTGACCCTTTATGCTGGAATTCCTACTGGGATATAAATTTTCCATCTGATTTTAGTAGTATCTACAAAGGTTAATACTTCCACCAAAAGCTATTTGTGATTTACAATTTATTTTTGGTGAATGATTAACAAAAATTTAGTTAATATTTCAGAAAGAAGGTATGGATAAATGTTTAACTAAGTTTTCAGGATAGAACTAAAAAGTCAGTGAGATGGACAGTTTGTCCTGTAAGGGGTCTTGGAGTTCTGCAATTTTAACTTCTCTACTGAAAAGCTTCATAACAATACAGGCTTCTATTAATGATTTGTTAATTCATATGTATTTAATAAGAAACTAATGAGTACATGAAGGATTTTGGTGGATGTTCTATACTCAGGTGATATTTCAGAAACTCACTGTGGATCTTGTAGTATTGAAGTCCTGCTGAGAAAGTGCAGAATTGCCCCAGAGTTGCTGAAAGAAGGACATAAACATCTGTTGATAACATTGTGTGGTGTTCTGATGAGAACAAACAGTGTCCATTTTAATGTTGCTGATCCAGATGAAAGTCCAGTTGTCAAACACAGAATTTGCTTTTCAAAAATTTTTGAGGTTTGCCTCTCAGAGCAATTTCACAGCACACCTTTATTAACTCAAATTTGTCTGTGAGCAGTAAGCTTATTCACATTTATGTTCACTGTATCAACAGGTCAGACCGACTTTAGTTTGCAGTTTTATGATGTCCTGTAACTGACCAGAGTAAACTGAATAAAATGTATATTTTTTCAACTTCTAAATCACAGAAGGTTCTGCTCATATTAATGGTTGCACTTGAATTCTTTCTGCTTTGACAGGCTAATGAATGTCCCTCTCCTGATGGCTTTTGACATCTGTTACTGTGACAAGCCTTTCTCTTAACTGATCACTTTGTTTACAATTTGATTACAAATTAGTCACATTGTTAAAAAGAGTTTAGTTTTGCATTCCTGACTTTCTCAGCCCTTTTTGTCACCTGGTAAATCTGGGACTCTTATCTAAACTTGTTAATTATTTCAAAACTTGGAATTATGTCTCAAGATTTACAAACTAACAAAAATCAAAAAGTCTGGGTGATATTAAAATAATGGAATTTTTAATTAACAGAATTTTGGGGGGTATCACAAAGGTGGGAGCTGTTGAGATAGATGCTGTACAGTGCATTCCTGTGGCAGAATGCTGCATAAATTGCCTTGTCTGTTGGTGAGTGGGCTGGCTTTCCAAATGTTCAGGAAAACAGAAAAGTTGAGTTGGTTGCTTGCAAGGCAGCACAGTTTGTCCGAGAGCTGCTCCTGAGCTCATGGGAGTTAGATGTGTGTTTGTACCCAAATTCAGAAGTATTCTTGATGAGATACTCAGTGGGAAGTGAAACTTAAAATATCATTGCCCAGTTGGTTGCTTGTTCTGCACAACATTCTTGAGCAATGTTTTCATGCTTTTGACATCTCTGTGCCAGGGAAACGATTGGCACTCGATCTTGGTGTCCAGTGTCGTCTGAATTGAGCTTCACTTCTCAGTTGTGTGGCCAATGTCATAATTTAGGAACTACATGAGTACTGCATTAAAACTATGAAATAATTTCTAAATATTGTCTTTAAGATACCTGACTTGTTTTAAAGGGAGATTCTTTATAGTTGTTGAAGTTTTTAAACCTGTAGTTACATTTTAAAAGATGATTTCTGGTTTAAAATCTTGGTCTTTTTTTTTTCCTTGTGTAGCTATGTAGGAAACCTCTCCAGAGATGTGACTGAGGTTCTCATACTTCAGTTATTCAGCCAGATTGGACCATGCAAAAGCTGTAAAATGATAACAGAGGTAAGGCCTTCCACATCTGAGGGTGGGGGGGAGGGTAGCAAATGTAATGTAACTTTATTCTAAGTTGTCCAGAACAAATGAGTTTGAGGGCTTCTTTTGACACTACTGGGTTTCTTTGGGTTGCTAGTGTTTGACTTTGGGGGTGACTCTTTGCAGGAGAGACCTGGGGTGTGCAATCCTGTGCTTTGCCTGTAGCCCTGGCAAACCTTTTATCAGCTGGTAATGAGATTCCTCTTTATTTAAAATACTGTTATTTCCTCTTTGCAGAATCACATTGTTCTGATGATCAGAAACCTTATTATTTCGAGTGTTATTCAAGGCTGTTTTGTACACTTTTCACTTGATTTGAACATGAGCCTCAATAATCTTGTCCCTCTTGAATAAATGGTTCTTTGCTAAGGATGAAAAGTAAGAAATCCTTCAAAATAAGTTTGACTCTTCCTCAGCTTCTTCTGCACTAGTTCAAATACCTCTTGTCTGCACCTGTACAAATAGCTCTTGTCTTCACCTGTCTGTTCTTAAATTAATTTTTCCTTGAAATAAAGTGACAAAAAATTCCCATAGTATTCCAGATAAAGTCTTTTGCACAGAGTGTTGGTAAGTATTAATGCTTCCTTATCTCCATTGTACATACTCGGGTACCTCTATGGTTGGCAGCATTTCTGTGAGCTTTTTGACACATCCTGTAAAACTCCTCTCCTCCATGGTAGTTTTCCTTTTTTCTATGTTTATAAGTGGTAAGCTTTGAGCAGGCAGAGGCTAATCTGAGCTTCTGCCAGGTTTAAGCTTTGGTCCTTCATCTTTGGCTTCTCTTTACTCTTCATATTTTATTACATCTTACGCTTCTTACTAACTTGTAATTACAGATTTCTTGCGGACAGTTACATTAGTTTTTTGTCAAGATTGTTAATGGAAGTATTAAAAGGCAAGTCTTGTGACCAGACTTCTTTAGGAATGCTAGCAGAAACTCCCCTGTGGGCTTCTTCTCCTTTCAGTGTGTCACACAGCTTGTTTGTTTCTTTGTTTTTAACTTATCATCAGCTTGCTGCTTGTTTAATCACTCTCATCTTTGTCTAGACTAATAATTTCCCATGTGATACTTTTCTCTGCTGCATTTGCTTTAAGTTTATTGGGGAAAAATAGCAGAAGGAAGACAGATCACTGTTGTTAGTTTTTCTCAGACAAAACAGTTTTGATTGTCATGTACTCTACAGACATCAGGTGCTGCTGCTCCCACCTTTGGCTAGGTGAGAGCTGTTAGCATCAGTTTGGTTTCTTGAGGATCAGATGAGAAATTCCAACATTTTTATCTTGGTTGAGGCTTTGTTGTTTTAAGATCTTTCCATAAGCGAGCCATCTTTATATAACAAGTAGATAAACAAAAACTGATGGCATCTGTATTCAGTCACAGAGGTGGCTGATGGTTCTTACCACCATCACCTTTTAAAAACCTGTGATTTTTCCATTTTAGCTGTGTGTATCAAGTAATTCTTTTTCTTTTGTAGCATATGTGACATGCACACATCAAGTGTTGAAAAATTTCAAGTGTTTCTTTTGGGGGTATGTAATACTCTGGCTGGTGGCACATTGTAGATAGTTTGAGCACCTAAAGATCTGTGTGTCTGCAAAAGAGATTCTTCTCATGTTCAGACAAGTTCTCAGTGCTAAAGAACTCCCTACAATCTAAAAGTAAGGCTGCACTTCAGCTGAAGCATAAACTACACCATATTTCCTAAAGAAACCTTAAATGGTTTTCCCAAAGAAGTGTGGGAGGAGGGGTGAATTAAGGCCTTTTTTTGGGGCATCTGAGGTGAGTGTGCTTGTAGAGAACTTTGTGACTGAAACTTTTTTTATGATCTCAGGTACATTTTCTCTCATGTGTTCATTGTGCATCAGTTAGAGGCCCAAGTACTGAGAGTGTCCAGGAGGATGACTTCAGATTCCATGACCGTTTTAGGTGCTTAAAGGCCTTGTGATCTGTTCAACTGTTGCATCTTAACAGCTTCAGAAGTAGACAGGACTGTGTTTGAAGCTGTACAATCCAGTTTTAGGGGGAAAGATTAGAATTGTTCATCAGTGTAAGTGTGTATGAGTTGTCAGAAGTGAAAAGGAATGCTGGAAAAGGCTTCTCTTGTTTTACAGCTGTGTTCTGCTGGCACTGAGGGAGGTTGATAGGTGAGAATACTGATGCCAGAACAGTTCCTGTGTGCTAGACCATTCCCTATCCATGTGAGAAATAACTTGCTTAGGGTAATATTAGTGTTTATCATCTCTTGGTCAGTGCATGTGCTGGATAGTTAATGGAAATGTTTTGGTTAGAATTTTTGTACTCATTACATCTTGGAGGTAGATCAAATCCAGTGTTCAAGTTGGCATCCTCAACATCCTTTGCACTTGATCAGCTTTTCAGAAAACTTCTGTTCTTTGCACTTTATACTCTGGTGCATTTATTACTTCAGTGACCTCTGTCAGTGAGTACTTGTAAAGGTGATTTGATAGGTCATCCTACAAAAACAGGTTGTACTCAAGGTTTAACAGAGTTAACAGTCAATTGATTAATACTCTTTTCCCTCAGTCAAACTATTTGGAGTTCTTTTAAAAGGTTATTTCTCAGCTGTTTGCTGTGGCATTTTTTACTTGAGACTGACACTGTGCAGCTTCCAGGTTGCTGCCTGCTGGTGGTTTTCAGTCGAATAAGAGGAAAGACTTCTTAAGTAGGGCAAGAGAAAATGGATGAAAGTATGTCTGGGGAATAAACCTTTCTGGCTTTGAGTATATGCATGGGGCAGTTTTGTTCTTCTCTCCATTCTCCCCCCTTTTCCCCTCCTTTCCATCCAGTTTGCAGATCACTTTTCTGATCAGTTATTTTTAGTTCAGTAAACTTCAGTCCTCATTCAGAGCAAACTATCCTTCAGAAACTGCTAGAGCTTTAATGAAAAATCCATCTTAATAATTCTTGCATTTAAGTGTAATGTCAAAGGCTATTTCATAAATCTGATGCAAATCATTCTGAAAGTTTCTAGCTATAAGTAATATATTTTCCTGGATTTTCTTCTCAGCAACCCGATAGCAGAAGGGTCAACTCTTCTGTTGGATTTTCTGTTTTGCAGCATACAAGCAATGACCCTTATTGCTTTGTGGAATTTTATGAACACAGAGATGCAGCTGCTGCATTAGCTGCTATGAATGGGAGAAAAATTTTGGGAAAGGTAAGTTGCTCACATGGTAATCTTAGATGTAAAGAATATAGATTTGTGTGAAGATGTTAATGAAACTGTTGAAGATGTTTTACCAAGATTAAATATTGATAGAATAATCTTTTTAAAGTATTGATTATAAAAAAGTAAGTCTTGTTCAGGAAATGTATTATTTGTGATGCTCTGGTTATGATGGCGTTTTATATTAAATAATGATTAGTAAACATGGACTGTTGTAACCCACCCTTGAATGAACTTATAAAATGTAAGAATTTTGTGAATTTATACTAAATCTTATACTTGTTTTCAGGAAGTCAAAGTAAACTGGGCAACAACACCAAGTAGCCAGAAAAAAGATACATCCAGTAAGTAATGTAATGCCACAGTATCACTTCTACACAAATACTTCACAAAGTGGTAATAATTTATCATAAATGCATTTTAAACATAACTTCTCTCCTTCCCATCTAGTGTTTAATAGAATTTTGCAAACTAATTCTTCTGTTTCTGCTTTACAACTGGGAAAACCGGAGTGGACAGATTAAATTGCTGCTGCTCTTCACACGGAATCCTGAGCGTTCCTGGTTCCCAGTGCTGTGTGCAGAGCATCACTTTCTCAGGAGCTGAAACTTTAGATAGCAGTTAAATATTTGATTAGTAAATTATTTATTTTCAGATCACTTCCATGTGTTCGTTGGGGATTTAAGTCCAGAAATAACAACAGAAGACATCAAGTCAGCATTTGCTCCTTTTGGTAAAATATCGTAAGTATCATTATAAACATTTCCATTATCAGTCAGAAAATGTTATAGTGAAAATGTGTTTCTAAGTTGAAATGTTGTTTCTTATCTATTGAGATAATTTTTCTGCTGTTAATTTGCTTGTGGTGGCTGGGTGGGTAGTAAAGAGGGGTTGTATATCAGTGTGTTTCACAATGTAAATACAGTAATGTAATTGTGCTCTGGTTTGCTGAAAGCAATTGCTTTTAACCTAATTTATATGCAAATGTCCTTTGACTTTTTATTAAAATTTAATTGCTGCTCTAAGTGTGATTTTTTTTTTTTTTTTTGGTTTTGACAATGTGTACAGAGTAGTGACTTGACAATTGGTATCTGTTGTATCTTGGGGGGTGTTTTATATGCATTTTTGCTGCATTTCATAGGCAATGTGAAAAACTGGGTAATTGGAATATAATTCTATAAAGCAGCTAGTTAATAACTTGGGAATGGTTTGAAAAAAGCTAATACTTACGAGAATGAAATCTGGTTTCTTTAATGATAATGGGATGAATTACAATTATAATATCTTAAATGAAAGAATGGTGGCTTTACAATATGTGCACATTTCTGCCAGTTAAGAGAATGTTTCTTTAAACTTCTCATAAACGATTCAGGTGATACTAAATCACCTGTTGTTCTAATTGGACATATTTAACTTTACAAAATCCTTGAGAGTGCTAAAGTATATATGTCCTAAAGAGTACTGCTACAAAAAAAAAAAAAAAATCTGTTAATCTTTTATCAGTTTATCTTTATAAAAATCAAAGTTGCACATGAGTGTTTTTATACTACTTTACAGGAATATATTTCTAAGAACAAAATTCTTATTTTTCTCTTGTTCTGTACGCATATTTTTAAATGAATCATAAATCTTATTTCTTACCTCTGCTGTTTTGTTTACTTTGCTTTTTGTCTCTTAATGTGGTAAGTAGTACTGTTTTAAAAATCAATTTAAAAAGAATAATTCAGGTTTCTGTTTCTCAATCTATATTTATACCTGAGACCTGCAGTTTTTCTAAAGTCCAAGTCACAATTAAAAGTAATAGCATTCTGGTTATTTTGCAGAATTGCTCATAAGAATGGACAGGATCTTGAAGGCTAACTGCAAGGAACTGTGCACACTGGAACTCAGTTGTAGATTTTTTCTCATTTCTATTTATTCTTATTATACATTATTTATATATACATATTTTAGTATTTACATTTTAACATTCTATATTCAGTGCAGTTCTATATTTCCAATCATTTTAACTTACTCACTAAAATTTCTGTGTAAATTTGTTGTTTTCGTACTGGTGTGCTTAGCATTGTTGTTAGTTTTATTCTCCTTTCTTAAATTTCTGAAAATGTCAATTTTTCAAAATTTACAGCTACCCAAACTCCAAAATGATGGTAGAGAATTGACCAAGAAAAATAAAGAAATCTGTTAACAGGCCATGTATGCCTTTTAATTCCTATTTTTTCCTCTTTTTCGATTTTTTTAATATTTCATATATTTTGTATCACTAGGCAGAAGACATTTAACTATTTAGAAAATGCATGGTAAATTAGATAGAATTGTTACAGTAATTTATAGAACAGTAAGCCTTAGAGGACCCTAGCCAATAGAATATTAGAAAAGGAAATTTTGTTTCTCTTATACTTCAAATTTGAACATTCTAGTTATAGCCAGTATAGGTTATGTGCGTAGGTTGCATGTTTATTACATGTTATTTTTTTTGTCCTACTGCTTTTTTCTAACAGGTAAAGGAGCAATAGGGAGAGTTCAGGAATGACTGTAGTTTTAGGGCTAACTGAATTTATAAGAAAAAATTATGCTCACAATACAGTGTGTGTGGTTCCTTTTAGTTTTTATTTTGCAGGTTATCAATACTACCCTCATATAGCTGTGCTTCTTTTCACAGGGATGCACGGGTAGTTAAAGATATGGCAACTGGAAAGTCAAAAGGCTATGGTTTTGTATCTTTTTATAACAAACTGGTGAGTAATCACAATGCAGGTTTAAAATAGTTCCTCTTCCATTTTTAGTTTTGCCTGTTTATGAATTCGCTGTTTATTAGACTTCACCCAGGGAAACAAATTTACATGTACAGGAGCTGTATGTATGTTTAGGACAACGTGGGGAAACTGTGAATCATTTTCCTTAAATATTTAGCATAGGGAAAAACACAGTTTCAGGATTTTAGGCATATAAGGCCTGTTTGTGTGGTCAGAAGTCCTACATGTCAGATCTCTTTTGATGTTCTATAACTGTTACCTGCAGCTGTCATAATCAGAGAAAAGATTTTAATTTCTTCAGATTTGCCAGTGCCATAAGATACTTCAATTCAATGCCTTGATTTAGTGTATTTTTCCAGTTACATTTTCTTAGTTCTGTGTTACAGCTGAAAAAGCAAGGAATAGCTGTTATTTCCTTGTACTCCTTTTCCCTTATCATACAGTTGTGTTTGGTTCCTGTGACCGGAGGGGAAGTGTAACTGTCATGGGATTAAAATTACTGGATTCTTTTTCAGGCTGAGCCATAAAAACTCCAATTTCAAATTTGTATTCATTCACAAAATAATTGGATGAATTCTAAACCTAGTACTAAAAAGTACTCTAAATTTTATGTCCAGATTGCTGTTCATTCCCACAGCAGTTGCACCTGTAGGGTTATGGTGTGACTGTTCTGAGCTGGTATTTTAAGGCCTGTTGTTCAGAATGTATCATTCTGCCAGACTTAGGGAAGTGGGATATGCTCCCAGGCTTCAGGTACTCCAGCCTGAGCTCTTAATGCATAACACAGTTAAGAGAAAATTGAGCTCCTGCTCATTTATGGATCAGTTATGGCCTGGGCTATGTTCCATTTTTGTCTCAGCTGTGATCCTCAAGCAGGATAGCAGCAAGATTGATCAGTGTGTTTCCTTTCCTAGTCAGTTTATTATGTATTCACCATGTTTTAAGAGCCAAGGGTGCTTGAATCTGTTGGGGTCTTTCATTGTCTGGTAGCTTGGTTTTGTCTTTTAAGATTGGATTTTTCTTTTCTTATTGGTCATCTTTTGTAATTTCATTTTTGTATTTATATGTTTTCAAATTAAGTACTCAATATAATTCAAGCCTAGAAAAATCAAGGTCCTGAGTTTGAGAAAAGAATTCTAGCTGGGAGCAGCTCACCTTTTAACTTGTCCACATTTTCTTTGTCCCTTGTGCTTGGCAGCCTTTTCCTTTAGCTTTGTGTTCTTGGAAAAGCATTTCAAATGTGCTCTAACTGTATGTTCTGCCTGTCCTCTTCCAAAGCATTTGGGAGACAAATTACTTCTTGCAGCTGTTAGCAAACTTGCCCTTGCTTACCAGATGTTTCTGCTTACACTGTGAACTCAAAGATTGTCTTCAGTTTCATGTTTAAGATAAAAGTGGGCATTGGATTCTTATGTGTGTTCATACAATGACTTTAACATGCAGAGAACTTACAAAGCATCTATCTCACACCTGCAGGAAGCAAAAGAAACATATGATAGTTATTTTATTTCAGTGATTGGTCCTGGCATCTGTGTGACCTTCACACTTTTTTGGGCAGCTTTTGAACATTCTAATGCAGATGCTTGTATAATATATGTATAAATGGTATAAATGTGTGTGTGTACATGTATGTATATGGCATATTTACAGGGAGGATATATATGATTGCAGTTGGCTTCTAACCTTTGTAGAAAATAGTTGGGAGGAAGTTTTTACCAAATGACTTCTGAGGGCCTTCTCTCTAACCAGTTGCCTTCAATGTTAATTAATGCTTGTCTGCTTGCTATGATTGTTCAGAATTTCATACTCTTCTTAGTACTGTTACTGGTGTAACAGTGGAATTAACTGATGACCAAGTCTTGGTAGTAGATTTGCACACAGTTTTTGTTTGGAAGTGCTACAGTCTCTGTTTTAATCTCTTCAGGATGCAGAAAATGCTATTGTACACATGGGAGGCCAGTGGTTGGGAGGCCGCCAGATCAGAACTAACTGGGCAACAAGGAAACCTCCAGCCCCCAAAAGTACACAAGAAAGTAAGAGCTTCATGTCATGCTGTGTTGTGTTTGCTGTCTTTTCTCTGTTCAGTATAAAGCATAAGCCAAAATTATGTCACTTAAATCACATAATAGCTTGCCTTCCAGATCTTGATTATAGTTTTTTGGTATGTTGTATCAACATAGTGCTGGCACTGCTGGTCTGTTATAAAATATTGGATGTGTTTGTTAAATGTGAAATTCATGCTTGTGTACGAGGTAAGTGTCTGGGTTACTGTCAGCCCACTGCTGAAAACCAGCCTTCTCTCTTTATAGATAATACAAAACAGTTGAGATTTGAAGATGTAGTAAATCAGTCAAGTCCAAAAAATTGTACTGTGTACTGTGGAGGAATTGCCTCAGGGCTAACAGGTATGAAGTGTTCTCTTATTTTTCATTATTGAAACTTCTTGGACACCAGGATGATTACTAATTCAAAAACATCTTATATTTTAGATCAACTTATGAGACAGACTTTTTCACCTTTTGGACAGATTATGGAAATAAGGGTGTTTCCAGAAAAAGGTTACTCATTTGTCAGGTATGGACA